>NC_135325.1:23714943-24914943 GCF_048772815.1 Callospermophilus lateralis | reverse complement strand
GGCTCCTACCTCTTTCCCGCTTCTAATCCATGAGAATGTCTCCTACTGGCAAGGCTACGTGGCACCCAGCTGGCAAAGAACTCTGCAGGAGCCGGGTATGGTGGCACATGCCTGTAATCCAAGTGGCTCAAGAGGCTCAGGCAGGAGGATCACGAGTTCAAAGTCAGCCTCAGCAATTTAGAGAGGACCTAGCAATTCCAGGAGACCCTGTCTCTAAATAAAATACAAAAAAAGGACTGGGGATGTGGCTTAGTGGTTAAGCACCCCTGGGTTCAATTCCCAGTATCAAAAAAAGAAAAAGAAAAAGAAAAAGAAAGAAAGAAAGAAATCTGCAGCAATGTCATTGTGATACTCTCTGCGCACTGTCAGTACAGAGACATTAAAGCAAAACTAAGTACCAACAGAATGTTTGGCCTGGTCACTGTCCTCTGAGGATTTCAACTTTTCTTCTTGAGTCTCGTCATGCTCAGTGAAAATAAAACTGCAGAACAGTCCTGCTCAAGGAGTGCAGGTGGAGTGTGCTGCAGGGGTTCGCTTTGGACCTGTGCTTCTTAGGAGACATAGCCTAAGGCTAGATGTTCAGATCATAAGGACACTGGACAGATGTTGCTTTTAGTATCTCCCTGAGCTTTGTTACGTGCAAGTTAATTCTTGAAAACAAACCAAAGGGGGAAACATGAATCTCTGTTCCCTCCTTTTGAAAGGGGCAAATGTAAGGATGGGAGGAGAGGAGAAACTCAAAAATCTTTGGGTTAAGCAAGCTTTGGCAGAGCCTGCTAGGGACCATACTGTTCAGATTTCCAGATTGTGTGCAACAATGGAAAGAAAATGCTGGTTGTTCTCAAAAAGCAACAAGCATGTCTAAAGCTGGACCAGATGGTCCTGGAACTTTCCCAGAGGGAGAAAGAAGAAACTAAGAAATGAACCCCAATTTCAGGAGATTTATTGTACAATTTGCCAGTATAAGGTTCAGGCATATTTGGGGAAAGAGCATTGTGCATGCAATTAGATGGCCAAAGCGGGCAGAGGGAGCCACAGGAAAGCTTGGAGCTCCCAGGAAAAAGAAAAATAGGGAAAGCAAGCCGGCAGTGCTTTCTTTGATTTGAGTACCAGACATGTTGGAGCTTGTCCCCAGCGAATTTTACCCCAAAGGTATCATTTACTTCTCTGGCTTTAAATGTATTAAATTAGCTTAATAAGTTTGTTTGTGTGTTGGCAGGGATAGGGGTTCCTTGAGCATAACTTAGAGCCTCAGCCTGTTTTAGGAGCTGACCCATGGGGGCTGAGTAGTTCCCAGGTTTCCACACAACCTTGAACCAGAATATCTTGGCCAGAACTGTGCTGAGTGCTGAGAAAGTTGCTCCAATTCTCTTCCAGAACAGTCTGGAAGAGGGAAGTCTGGGCTTTCTTTGACTCTGAGGTGGTCAGTCCTGTGGTCTGGCTAATTTGAAAGTGCCACAAGTTAAAATTAATTCTCTTATTCAGACTCTACTCTGGCAGTGGACTCAAATTCATGGTTATTACAGAAATAGATATAGATAATTCAATGTAGGAGAAAAAATATATTGTAAATTGCAGGATCTCCACAACCTCCACTGATATATTTTTAAAAACCCTTAGAATGTAACCACTATTGTTTTGGGGGGTATTTTTTTTTCTGTCTCTTTCTATTTTCAGTCAGTTTTGGTTACATAGAACAATGGATCGTTGGAATTACATCAAGTCCTCATTTAGAGACCAGATTTTCAGTAGACACATGATCTCTCTTTTAGACTAACACATCTTCCAAGGCCAAAACAGGAGAAAAAAAAATTGATAGATTTAAAATCATGGACAAAGAAAACCCAGCAAATGTCTTTCAACATGTAGAAGGCACCCGTTTAATTGTTTTACTAAAGGACAGGGTAAAAGTCAACATGGCTTTTGGAATTGTTCACTTATTGTTTTATGTTTCTTATAGAGCAGAACATATAGATATTCATTAACACAAAGGAAATTCTGGGGGAAAAAAACTCTAACACTTAAGATATGCAAATTGATAGCACATTTTTCTAGCTTCCCAACTGTCTGACAGTTTGATTTACCCAATGACCCGTAGGAACATTTTCTGGGCTGAACTGATAAAAACAGTTGATAAAAACATCAGTGGACTAAGAATAAATGTGTCAGTACATTGTTGCAGGGCCCTTCAATGATGCTAATTTTTTCATGGATTGACAAATACATATTCTTTCCGAATTTTCAGGAATCCAATTTCAGTTTTAAAACCATTTGATCAATTGAGGTATTGATCTAGTTTTTACTTCTTTGGCTTGCCAGTGCAAACTGAATGGGTACACTTTGAGGGGCCCAGTCTAATTTTAAGGTATGACCAATGAAATTTTAGCTGGGCATCTCTCAGGTAAAGATGGTAACTATTAATTGCAGACTTTATTGCTCCCCTTTATTGTTTCTGGAATGTTCTCTGAAGTCTTAGAATGCCAAAGAAATGAAACACTTCCCAGAGCCATCTACAGGGACTGTGCTCTGGTTAGGGGAAGCAAACAATTGAGAGAATCATCAATGGGCAGGTTCTGCTGTGCCTTGTGGAGTCACTGACTTCCTATGCCTCCACAAAATGAACTCTTCTTTCTTCCATCACCAACCACACAAACTGATTTTTGTATCAGTGATCTATTCCTCTACAATGGACCACCCAAAACTTAGTGATTTCAAACAACTATGTTATTGCTTAACATAGTTGAGCAATGGTTGGAAATTTGGGCAGGATTTCATTGGGATAGCTCATGTCTACTGTTCACGGTAATAGTTGAGATGACTAGGGATAGAAGATCCAAAATGGCTTCCCTCACATTTCTTGCATCCCAGCTGGGGGAAGTTATACAGGCTGGAGTCTGATTGAATTAGCCTCTCTCTCTCTCTCTCTCTCTCTCTCTCTCTCTCTCTCTCTCTCTCTCTCTCTCTCTCTCATACACACACACACACACACACACACACACACCCTCTCTACATGGTCTTTCTAGTCAGTCACTTTAGATGGCTTCCAAGCCAGTGAAAGCAGAAGGTGCCAGACTTATGAAGAGCTTAGGTCTGTAATTGGCATAGGGTTACTTTCTTTGCGTTTTATTTTTAGTTGGTGAACAAGTGATTGTCCTTTTGAAACTCTTCCTTATTTCCGCCACCTACAAGGTTGGACATGTTAAGGATTTCCAAGTAAATAGTTAAGCTGTAGTAGTTGAAACACTGTAATATATAACTTCTCTTCTTTTATATTTTTTAGTTGTGCATTTTTCAGGCAAAGATGGTGACTTTTAATTGTGGATTTCATTGCTCCACTTCTTGGCTTTTTTCATTCTTTTTGGAGAGTTCTCTGAAAACTTATGGTGCCAAAGAAACTGGAACACAAAGAAGGGAGATGGTTTGTCAGATGTCTCCAATGAATGAGATAGAGAGCAGAGGACAGGATTTTTATTAAGGCTTCAGGGTTTCCACACAATAACTGGCTCTTCAGGCATCCTGACTCAACAAGGAATAGTAATTATGTTTCTATAGTAACTTTGTTCATTTCATTCATGGAAATTTATCATAACTTATAAGAAGCTATGGTGACCCAGGGCTGGGGAATAACAGGCTTAGGTCTTTAGAGCATCGGCTGATGGGCAGGCCAGCTGGTCTCATCAGCTGAGAGGGATGGCAGCTGTTTGAGGATGAATTAGAATTGAGTCCTGCTGTTGCTCTTCAAGGTTTTATGAGGAGATGGTGGCAGGCAATCCCAAAAGAATATGTATGCAAAGGTTGGAAGAAAACACCAGGCCAACAGCCAACAAACTCACAGAAGTGTTTGGCTTATTAAAATAAATTTAAAATATGTAATGGTGCCTTAAGATCCCGGACCACAAAGAAATCCTCCAAGAGAAGAAATGCTTCCCAGTCTATAAATGGGAATGTTATTAGCACTGCTTAATCTAATGGGTGGTTGTTGGAATTCAAAGAAATAATGCAGGGGGAGTGCTTAGCATGCGGTGGGCATATAGGAAGGGTTCAGGAAATATTAGCTATTATTTGTAGTGACTTATTTATTCTTTTTCTGGTTTGGAAGAGTGCTACTTCTGAAAAACTAGGCCAGTTTCCATTGGTCATTGTTAACGGGACATAAGCTGGCTGTGGGAGGCTCTGACACTCTACTTAGATGACCTACTTTGGAGTGCATTTGCTCACACTGTCACTACATAGAGTTGTTATAGGACAAAACCCCAGTGTATCATCCAAAGGTTTAGTTTACCTGGCACACTCTAAAAGTCTGTCTTCCTTCTGACAATTATCTCTCCAAGAAAATATGGTAACATGATATGATTCTATATGGAAATCTATATCCTCTCCTTGCTCCTCTTGTTTTGCTTTAAATTTTTTTCATAAATAGATTTCCTATACAGTAAGTGCTGGCTCTCTCTGACCAGCAGATGGCAGACATTGTATACTCGTCTTTCTGATCACCCACAGCTGTGAAATATTCATATGTCTTCTATCACCTATCATGGTAAAAAAAAAAAAAAAAAAAAAAAGGATTTTTTTAAGCTTAGAAAATAGACTCCTCAAATGCATTTAAATCATCTTTCATATAACATTTATATACTTTATAAGTGCTAAGAGGCATTTTTTTTTACATTTTAATATCCCTGAAATTGGAATGCATGGCACAATAAGTAGTGACTTAGATTCAATAAAATATGGTAGTTGTTCAATTTAGGATTAGTATATTAAAGCTGTAAATGCATGCTCCATTGAAGCATGACACAGAATGAAAATGAATCCAGATAGCTAAAGGTAAAATTGTTTAACAAACTATTCATAGTTTCTTACCCCAAATAAAATGAGCAGTTATAAGACACAGAGGAAATATAGGAAGAATTTTACTTGATGCATGTAATTTTCAAAGACCTTTGAAATTCTGGATCAAAAGGACATTTAATTTTCTTTCAGATTGTAATAGTATTTAGATAATTATTGATTGATATGTAGAGCAATACAAAGCTGAATGTCCTGTGCTCTCTTTAAATACATTCTCTACCTGCTCAGAATCATCAAGTAGAACTTGCAAAAGTTCAAACTGCCTCTTGTGATTTCACTTCAGCTATCAGATGAAATATAAGCCAATGCAGAATTGGCATCTCCTTTATTTCTTTACTTCATTATCAAACCATCTGGAAAGTAAGGGGACAGAACTTCTATAGCCAGGTAGAGAGACTGGTTTGGGGAAATTTGGGAGGCCTTTAGAAGCTATAGCAAAGGTAAAACTGCTGTCCCAGAACACAAAACCACAGGTATGATGTAGTGGAAGTTGGAGGGAAGAGTGGGCCCAGACAGACCATTACCTGTTTTAAGATACTGAATGCTGCCGGGCTCAGTGGCACACACCTGTAAATACCAGCAGCTCCGGAGGCTGAGACGGGAGGATGGCAAGTTCAAAGCCAGCCTCAGTAACTTAACAAGGCCCTGAGCAACTCAGCGAGACCTTGTCTCTATATATAAAAAAATTAAAAAAAAAAAAGAGCTGGGGATGTGGCTCAGTGGTTAAGTGCCCTGGTACAAAAAGAAAAGAAAAGAAAAGAAAAAGATATGAATGCTATGTTGGGACTAGATATACCAGCAAGAGAGGGAGCTTGCTCCAGTGATAAGTGCATCGTGTGATGTCATTCACACTGCCATTACTTATATGCATGGTCTTAAATAAATCACCCAAGCTCTCTGAGCCTCAGTTTGCACATCTAAAAAATGAAAGACTCAGGTGGCTCCTTTGCACCTCCATAGTATTCACTTTTACCCTGGCTGGGTTAGTGCCATTTTCCACCTTGTGTTATATTTCATGCATGGTGACATAATCCCCCTAGAACACTTTAAACTGACAAGTCAGGGTCACTAATTCTCTCACACCTCCTACCACAGTTGGAACGAAGCCTTAGGTAAGTTAGGCACTCATGAAAGATCTGTTGCCTTGAATTGAATCAGATTAGATGATAGGTAGGGTACCTTTGCTAGTATTTTCTATCGTTGCCTTTAAAGGAGGAGGGGCTCACTAAAGCCAAATGACTTTTAGCTTTAGCTTGGTAACTGCGATGTTGCCAAGTTAGTTGGCAGAGTTTAGAAGCGTGGAGAGGAGCTGGAGCTAATGCAGTGCCTCATGGGACACTTAGCAAGGCCAGATGATTGCAGGTTTAGTTCTATGCGTGCGATTACCCACACAATCTCCAAAACTCAGCAGGAGAGAAAGAGTAATGAAAAGAGGGAAGAGAAATACAGGGAGTGAAGAAACTCTTCAAAAATATGTGTAGAAGTCTTGGTACATCAAGTGAGTGTCGAGCCCCAATTTGACAAGATATTTCTTGATGACGGTGAGAATGTTTGGGTTATATTTTCAGATATAGAACCTCCTAGAATCAAGTGCCCAAGTGTGAAGGAACGCATTGCTGAACCCAATAAGCTAACGGTACGTGTATCCTGGGAGACACCAGAAGGAAGAGATACAGCAGATGGCATTCTTACCGAGTAAGTGAAACTTGGCATCTGAAATGAGGTTGTCTTTCTTGCTCTTTTCTTTTCTTGTTAAGGTACTAAAGATGGAACCCAGGGCCTCACGCATGCTCTGTAAATGCTCTACCACTGAGCTACGTCCCCAGCCCAGGCTATCTATTTTCTGTGAGACATTTACAACTCAGAGTGGGAGAGTGTGTCTGTAATGGGCTACTTGTGATTTCAGGTGTGGCCTGCCCCTGGGGCCACCATCTAACATACTATATGTTTTAGTACTATGTTTGTTTATTGCCTATCTCCAGTACAGTATGTTCACAGCCATATCCCAATGGCCAGAATTGTGTCTGGCACACACAGTTAGTACTTAGTAGCTATTTGTAAGAAGGGGTGGAGGAAAGAAAGGAAGAGGAAGAACAGAAGGAGAAAGAGGAAGCCAACTGGTTAATTCTAGGATAGAATCCGCCTCGTTGCCTGCCCAGAAGGCTTCCATTCGTGTGTGCAGGCCTTACCAGGCCTCCAGCTACACTAGGAAGTCCCCTGAGTCTCGCAGGAACAATTAGGTGCTATCCCCTTATGTTCTGTGGGTATAGTTTAGCACAAAACTCTTCCACCCCTTGGTTTGGAGGCTGCATCCGCTTCTTTCCAAACATTTGATTTTTAATTTATTTTTTTAAACTTTTGACCACATCCACACACTTACAGAAGCTTATAAATAAAGCAAAAGTATCCTCTGCCTTCTTGCCACCTTGACCCTATTCTGCAGGACCCGTTCATTCATTGCATTAGTAGTTTGATGTTCCTCTGAGATGCTTTTAAAAATGGGTGGTTCTCTTTGGTGAAGTTCAGCACATGTTGTTCTAATCTGTCATTTGGGCCTGTACCCAGGCAGCATGTTCCCTGGAGGCCACTACTTCACTTCAGCATGCTCACATCTGTGCCTTAATGTATGTGACCCGATTAGGCCACTCCAGAGAATTTTCATCTGTGGATAAAAAGGTTGCCTCCAACGTATCCCCTGGTGAACCATGAAATGGGAAACACTTTCTAGAATCCTATCAATTGTGCAAGATAGAACATTTTTATACAATTATTAGCAATAACAGAACATTTCCCAGTAAGAAGAGGTTGAGTCTCTCACCCCTAAAGGATATTTTATTTATATATCCAGATAATCTCCCTCCAGTGCCTCATCTAGTTTAAATAGTACTAGTTGTGTTTCCCATTGTAACTTCTCAAAGATAAAGTCTGACTCTTTGTTGGGCATGGTGTTACTGCTTGTAATCCCATCTATTTAGGAGGCTCAGGCAGGAGGATATAGAATTGGAGGCCAGCCTGGTGACTTTGAGAGAACTTGCCTCAAAATAAATGTATTTGCTGTCACATATACATGTACATAAAGCCCTTAGGAGAAACTTTACGGGATTGGGATTGAAATGTAAGGAGGGAGAGAGAGAGAGAGAGAGAGAGAGAGAGAGAGAGAGAGAGAGAGAATAGAAAAAAAGTCACAGTTGACATAATTGGGGATTGGCTTTTATTTATCTTTGACTCTTCAGGATCTAGAACAATGCGTGATCCAGCCCCTAGCATATAGTAGTTTCTTAGATTTCTGCAACTATAATTGCTATTGAAATCCTTTATAATAAACATACAATATTAAATCACCAGATGCACCCCCTGTTTTGTCTAAAAGCTTTGCCTTGGGATTTTTATGGGTAACCTGTGTATTATGGTTATAAATGTGACATTTATTTATTTATTTTTGGTACTGGGGGCACTTTACCACTGAGCTACATTCCCAGGCCTTTTTATTTTGAGATAGGGTCTTGATAAGTTGCTGAGGCTGGCTTTGAACTCATGATCTTCCTGTCTCAGCCTGAAAAGTCTGAGTGAAATGTGACTTTTTTTTTTTTTTTTTTGGGACTGGGGATTGAACCCAGGGCCTTGTGCATGCAAGGCAAGCACTCTACCAACCAAGCTATAACTCCAGCCAGAAATGTGACATTTTAAAAGATCATCTTAGTAGCCCCCTGCCCCTCTGTCCAGCACAGCTATCTGCTTCCAGAGTTCTCCAGCCCCAGGCTCACACAGGCTTGGAGCAGGATGCTGTGGGGAAGGTGCTCCAGCAGGATGAACAGTGAGAGAAGGCTGTCCTGTCCCCATTTCAGCTCTTGCTTGGCTCCTTGCTTCCCTGACATTTCTCCCGTGACCCCCTCCTCCCGTGTCCTTTCCAAGCCACCATTACATAGTTTGCTTCTAAGAGGAAAGGTTGTAGTGTCAAGTTCTGAGACAAGTGTTTCCTTTGAATTTCCCTTTTGACTCCTGTTATTTGCATGTCACAGATGAAATGGAGTCTCAGAGAGGTTAGCAGCTCCTCATATTCAAAAGATCACTCCCTTCAGATTTATGTGAATTTTTAACCTGCTTCCTAAGGATCTTAAAGCATCTAAAGCCAAAACTGACATATCTTTAAATGGTGGTATTTGTGACACTTTGCCAGGAGGTCTCACTTCATACCTTGTGAACAGCTACTTCACCCACCTATGTGTAAGGCTTTCCTCAATGGTGACAGTGATAATTCCACATATCTATTATTAGCAAATATCATCATTTTCCCCAAGAACTACAGAGAGCAGGGAATTATCTGTATATTGCAAAATAAACAAAAGCTGGCATTTGATTATGTTGTGGTTATTGGTGTTCTCATCAGATAGCTAAGAACAAATATGCTAGAGTCACCCTAGCTGTGTGATCTTGGGCACAACTTCAGTCCTCAACTTCCTCATCTGTAAAATGGAGAGTATTACCTACCTGATAGGGTTTTGTAAGATTAAAGAAACTAATATGTAAAAAGTCTAGAACTGTGCCTGGTGTGTGTAAGATTTATGTAAGTAAGTGCAGAGAGAAATTATTGTTATTATCATTATTGTTATTATTATTATTATTATTATTATATTACAATAACAAAGGACTCACAGAGAATTTGCCTTTTTGTTCAGAAAAGTTCTCTACTGATCCAGAGTCTGAGGCAGGAGGATCATGAGTTCAAAGCCAGTCTCAGCAATTTAGCGAGGCCCTAAGTAACTCAGTGAGACCCTGTCTCTAAGTAAAATACAAAAAAGGGCTGGGCATGTGGCTCAGTGGTTAAGCACCCCTGAGTTCAATCCCTGGTACAAAAAAAAAAAAAAAGAAAAAGTAAAAAAATTTCTTGTGCTCCCTGTATGGCCAAATGGCCAAATTGTCAATAACTCCTTGGACTACACTTTTAAATGATTTTCCTCATAAACTATTCCCTAGGCCTCCCAATAGGGAGGCCATTCAGGTCCACTCGAGAACAAGGGTAAGACTGGAGAGTCTCCACCCTCTGTTCTATCCTTCAGCATGAAAATATAATCTAAACTTTCTAGTCTTAGGGGCCTTGTTTTCAGATCTCAAACTGCTCTTCCAAAACAGAGCAAAGCTCAGAAGATCCTATTCTTCAAGAAACTTTTGTTCTGATCAAAGTGGTTCAGTGATGGCCCTTTAGTCTCCCTAAATCCTGGGCAGAGTAGGAGCTCAACAACTGCTTTTTAGGTCTATAAGAGTCACCTTTGCTGGGGTTGTGACTCAGTGGTGGAGCGCTTGCCTAGCATGTGGGAGGCGCTGGGTTCCATCCCCAGCACCACATAAAAATAAAATGTATTGTGTCCAACTATAACTAAATATTTTTAAAAAATTATCTTTGGTGTTTTTGTTTTCTTTTTTTTTCTCCAAAGTGTTATTCTAAAAGGACTCCCCCCAGGCTCGCATTTTCCAGAAGGAGACCACAAAATCCAGTATACAGTTTATGACAGAGCTGAGAATAAGGGCACATGCAAATTTCGAGTTAAAGTAAGAGGTAAGAATACCGTTTAGGGGCTCTCCCCACCCCACCCTATAGGAAAACAAATGGGAAAGAGAAAGAGGCCTTTGAATAAGACTTCTCTGAGTGCTCATGTGGAAGGGAGGCGTGCCAGCTTTGGAGTAGCCTCTGATGAGTCTGGGTGAAGTGTCCCATTTTAATGTCTGGATTTCAGTGATGGAGTTCAGTGCTGGCAACTTATTTAAGATTCCACAGATCTGGTGTCACAGGGGTCCACAGCTGGCTGTCCGAGTAGAATATTACTTGATAACTTTTCCATCCCTGTGAGTGGGTAACCAGCTAAAACCTACAAGTCCTTCTATAACCAGAGTGGTTAGGAGCCCCTAGTTTGGGCCACTGGGAAACCATGTTCTTGGTGTTTTAGACCTTTTATCAACCTGAAAAAAAAATGTTTTTAAGGATTATTTTGTGCCTCATGGTTTGGGCAGCTAATAACTAACCCATCTTTACCCTTTACTCTTCTGGGCTCAACCTCTTGTAACACTAGGGACTGAAACAGTTGATCTTAGTGGTATCAAGGGTATGGATGGTCACCATTCCAAGGCCCACCCACTGATCAAATAGTCATCCTTGTCCCCTCACCCATGCCACAAACTGATATAGAAGCCTCTTTGCAAATCTGGGGCCTCTGAGTCCTCACTGTCCCCGGTTATTGTGTGGAAAGAATCTCAGCACTGAGACCCCTCTGGTTCTGTGTCCTTACAGTCAGACGCTGCGGCAAACTCAATGCCCCAGAGAATGGTTACATGAAGTGCTCTAGTGATGGTGACAATTATGGAGCCACGTGTGAGTTCTCCTGCATCGGTGGCTACGAGCTTCAGGGTAGCCCTGCCCGAGTATGTCAATCCAACCTGGCTTGGTCTGGCACGGAGCCCACCTGTACAGGTATGTGTACAACCCTCTCTTTGCTCGGCAGCAGAACCTGAAAAGACCTTAGTTCTAGATTCCAGTACAGAGAAAGAAGGTTTCATTTCATATATTTTGTAAAGTGCATCACTGTCCCTTATCATCTGAGTGGGTGAACATAGTCCCTAAGTCCCTGCTCCTACTCACCTTACCTGCCCTGGTGTCCGTTTTATGACTTTTTTTGCCTCTGGTGTCCGTTTTATGACTTTTAAGAAAGAAGCCGAGGTGGAAACCCAGGGCCAGTCTTTGGTGATGATATGAATCAGCAAAGTCTGTTCTAGTTACTCTAGTTACTCTCTTCTATAAATGTAGCATCCTGCTTATAAAGTCACTGTGCTGTCACACATAAGCATTGCAGTACCTCCTTTGCAGTAGTGACTTGAACTTGCAGAACTTGAGCATTGGGAGTCTTTCCTCATAAAATGAGGAAAATAACACCTCACCTACTTCTTGAGTTATTGTAAGGATTAAATGAGGTCATTCATCAAAAAGTGGAAAGGGTAGTACCTGGCACAGGGTAAGTCCTCAATACATGCCTGCTATTCTTACTGGCTGGGTAGCAACAATAATGCAAAATCTGGACTACCTGAAAAATTTTGGACCTATCTTATATTTATAGACTTCTCTTTTTTTTTCTCTCATTTCCTGGTATCTTTTCAACTTTATCCTTAAAAAACAATCACAGGAACACCAGTAGCACTTGTTTTTCAACCTAGAGGTGGTGCTACAAATATTCTCAGAAACTGGTTGGAAAGAGATACAAACCACTAGGCAATAAACTGGTAACTAGCTATGAGCTTGTGGGACTCACATTATGCTGAATAAGGTCTTTACTTGACCTAAACCGATTTCAAAATCTTAGTATAGAAACAAAGAGCTTTCTACTGTCATGTATAACTGATTAAAACTAATAAATAACTAATAAAGATAAAAGAAAAAGCAGATGTTTTCAAATAAAAAATCTTAGTACAAATCAAATATAAAGAATCTCTACTTTTTATGTTGATTACATGTTGAGATGAAATATTTGGCAGGCAGAATAATGGTCCCCAAAGATGCCCACATCCTAATCTTCTAAACCTGTGAATATATTACCTTACATGGAGAAGGGACATTGCAACATTGCAGGTATGATTAAGTTAAGGATTTTGAGATGGGGAGAGTACCCTGGGTTATCCAATGGGCCCCAATGTTACCACAGGGGTCCTTATATAAGGCAGACAGAACTGCTGAAATAGTCACTGTGTTAATTTTTCATTTCTGTGACTAAAATATCTGACCAGAACAACCGAGGAGGAAACCTTATTTTGAGTTCACGATTTCAGAGATTCAGTCCATGATCAGCCAACTCCATCACTCAAGGCCTGAAGTGGGCTGGAGCATCATGGCAGAAGGGCATGGTGCAGAAAGCCAGGAAGCAGAGAGAAAGCAGGAGGAACCAGGGACAAAATATATCATCCTTAAGACATGTCCCCAGTGACCCACTTTTTCCAGCCACACCCCACCACACCCAAATTATCAATTTATCAAATGGCTTAAATCACCAATTATGTTACAGCTCTCATAATCTGATCATTTCATCTCCTGTGTTAGCACAGGAGCTTTTGGGGGCCACTCATCCAAACTGTAACTGTTACAAAGACATGGTGGAAGGAGACGGCAGAAAGAAGACAGATTTGAAGAAGCAACACTGCTCTTTGGCGATGGAGGAAGAACCCAATAGCCAAGGAGTGAAGGTGGCCTCTAGATCCTGAAAAGGACAAGGAAAACAGATTCCCCCCCCCCCATACATCAAAGCCTGCTGATACCTTTATTTTAGCCCAGTGAAACTCATTTTGAATTTCTGATTTCAAGGAACAAATAGAATAGATTTGTGTTTTATTAGGTCACTAAGTTTAAGGCGATTTGTTATAGCAGCAGGAGGAAACTAATACACTTTCCCACTCCTCTACCAGTGCTTCTTTGCACCATCTCCCAAATAAACTACTTATACTCAAATCCTTATCTCAGGGTCTGCTTCTTATATATATGGTTCTGTATCATTACAGGCCATGTCAAGCATAGAGCACACAGGATTACGGGCTTACGTGGCTATTTTCTATTTACAGCCATGAATGTCAACGTGGGTGTCAGAACAGCAGCTGCACTTCTGGATCAGTTTTATGAGAAAAGGAGACTCCTTATTGTATCCACACCCACAGCCCGAAACCTCCTCTACAGGCTACAACTGGGAATGCTACAGGTGAGACTTTGAGGCAGGGTCAAACTGGGGAAGGGAGACCTTTAACAGGAAGGGCCTAGGCAGTTCACTAAAAGCAAAGGCCAGATTCACTGCCTAATCCATTTAAGGTGAGTTTCAGGAACCAGCACTTTAAAGTTACCCATTCATTTCTGGTGCTGAAGCATAACCTGATTAACATTGACTCCCCAGAGCTAACCCAATCGTTTTCTAACTAATGAGGTTTGTCTGTCTTCACTAATAGCCTAATTGACGTACTGTCCGGGCCCTGGAACAATTGTCTTTGCTGAGCCTGCCCAGGATCTGCTTGAGCTGAAAGCAATCAATCCATCAGTTTGTCTGCTCAAAAGGCTGGCCCAGGAGATGATGGGGGTCCAGAGCCCTTAGGCTCCCTCCTCAGAGAATTTCAGTGACACTCTTGGTGCTCCTCAGAGAGTGTCTCAGAATAGTAGTTCACAAAATGTGATCAGTGGACCAGCAGTATTAGCATCCTCTGGAACTTATTAGAAATGTAAATTCTCAGGCCCCACCCCAGACGTGCTTTATTACAAGCAGGGTCAAAGCAGGTGTTTTAACAATATACCCTGGTGATTTCTAAGTACTTTAAACTTTGAGGAGCACTTCTCCAGGAACTCTTCCCTTCTTGGCTATGTAAAAGAGAGGTGTAAGCTTGCATTTTCTGAAGATCAAATCCCTGAGACAAGAGGATACAGTGGGAGATAAGGTGGCTGATAAATGAGGTAAATAGCATCTTGGGCCCTGGTGTGGGGGTTGGGGGGCTAGAAACTGTAAGGATCATACTAGAAATTCCTTGTTTTGTTTTTTGTTGTTGTTTCTGTTTTGTACCAGGGATTGAACCCAGGGGTGCTTAACCATGAGCCACAGCCCCTTTTACTTTTTTTATAGCTTTATTTTATTTTATGTGGTGCTATGGATCGACCCCAGTGCCTCAGGCATGCTAGGCGAGCGCTCTACATCTGAGTCACAATCCCAGCCCCCCCTTTTATTTATTTATTTTTTATTTTTGAAACAGGATCTCGCTGAGTTGCTTAGGGCCTCGCTGAGTTGCTGAGACTGGCTTTGAACTCATGATCCTCCTGCCTCAGTCTCACAGTGGCTGGGATTACAGGCCTGCGATACCTTGCCCAGCCAAGTTGCTTGATTTTTGTCCTGAAGTTGATTTACAATAAGAATGACCAACCTGGAGCTGGGATTGTAGCTCAGTGGCAGAGGACTTGTCTAGCATGTGTGAGGCACTGTTTTGATCCTCAGCACCACATAAAAATAAACAAATAAAATAAAGGTATTGTGAACATCTACACCTAAAAAAAATGAATGACCAATCTGACTGAACACTAAAGAGACAGTATATGTGCTATGTCATGGACACAGTGGTGCTTCACATATTTTTTGAGAATATTTTATTCATTCATTACTGTGATTAGGACTAAGTGTTTAGAATAATCTTGGTTTAATCAAAAGCTACAATTTACCACTCATGGCGCACTAATACAATGAATAATAAATCTTCTTCACTATTCCCATATACTTGACCAACTGCCTCTAAAGAACTGTATGAAAAATTTTTAAGCTTCCTTGATAAGAGCCAAATTTATACATCTGTACCCCCCAGTCCCTGCCACCTTATCTCCCATTGTATCCCCTTGTCTCAGGGACTTGATCTTCAGAAAAAAGCAAACTTACACCTCTTTTTTTGTGAGAAATTGGCATGCAGCCTATATTCCATGGCCAGACATTCCCTGGCCTCTTCTTAATCCATAGAAAAATGAAGAAGCCAAACAACTTGCTTTTCCTCTATATGAGCAAACTAATGGCATGCTGGACCAGATTTGGGCCCTTGCTGGGTTTTGTAATTAAATTTTATTTGACGCAGCCACATTCATTCATTTGTGTTTTGTTTCTGGCTGCTTTTGCACTCTAATGGCAGAGTTGAACACTTAGGCTAGAGGCCATCCAACCTCTGGAAGCCTAGAGGCCATCCAACCTCTGGAAGCCTAAGGTATTTACTATCCGGCTCTTTGCAGAAAACATTTGCTGTCATCTACCTTCACCTACCTCTGTTCCTTCAGATACTCACTAAATTACTAATCAACTTGTTGCAGACCATATTTTGGATCAAAATGTTTTTGTATGTGATCTCTCTTCCCACCAACATACTTAACATTTGCATTTTAACCAGAGCCTTTGAGAAAGGTTTGATTGACTTAGGCATTTCAGTTAGAATAATAAAAAAGTCTATTTCTATTTTTGCTAACTTCTCTACCAATTCTGTCACTCCATATAATGTTTCAGTGGAATTTTGGCAAAAATCATTGGGCATTCTAATAATTCAAGACTTGAAATTTTCTTTTGCCATTAGGCAGATTAGACTTATGTTAATTTTTGTCCCTTATTGCCACTGCTATTCCTGGTGAGACCTCCTGGCACATGGAGGTCTGAGCCACATTCTCAAGGCTCTTGTTAAGGGCCAGCTCAGAGATCTGAAACCTTTTGTCCTTGTTTCCTCCTGGGTTTGGGTTTTGGGGGCATAGAACATGGGGATGTGAGGGGTGGAAACAAGGACTAAGAAGGGAACTCTGGAAATATTCTTCTCTCCCTGCAAAGTTAGAATCCTCTGGGGTGGTCTTGGACACTTTTTAGGAAATTTGACTCATGTAAGGTCTCACCCTGTCTGGAAATACCATAGACTGCCATTTTTCTTAGGTTTTCAAAATCCCATTGCCAAGCCATTTCTTAATGATGCCACTAGGAAGGTATTTAGATTTTATAGCCATCTGTTTACTCCAGTTTCTCACCGTTTTCAGGATAGTTTGGAGTGGACAGATAAATTTCCCCCAACAGACCATTGCTGTTTCTGTCAGTCTGCAGTTTTGACACGGAGGTTTCTTTCCTTAGCCATACTCACTCCCCACCCCATTGGTTCCCCCCTTCCCCAGCAAGCACAGTGTGGCCTGGATCTTCGACACATCACTGTGGTGGAGCTGGTGGGCGTGTTCCCAACCTTGATCGGCAGAATAGGAACCAAGATTATGCCTCCCCGCCTGGCTCTGCAGCTCAGGTAAGGGAAAATTTGGTCTTTCAATTTGATCCCCTGTGAATGCACTTGTATCTGATTAGGTTCCCTGATTTCTTTCTATTCAGTATTGAGTTCAGGCAAACTTCAACGGTTAATTGCTTTTTATTCGAGGAGTATTATGACCGTGCTAATTGGCATGTTGCTACTTGTCCAAGTAAATTATGCAGTGGGTAATTACCAGTGTTCTTTTCTTTCCCCCTACATCCAAGTGTTTTTGCTGTGTGTGAGTGTGTGTGTGTGTGTGTGTGTGTGTATGTGTGTGTTGGGTTGGCAGGGGAAGAGGATCTGAATAAAAGGACCTAAGCAATCCTTGCTTTATTAGTGAGCAGGCATCCAATTAGTATTTCCAACCTTGACCTCTTTTTTCTCCATGCTTCCAGAGTACTTGTCCATACTTTTTTTTAACAATTATATTTTATTTTGGTCAAACTTATAAAGCTAGAGCCATGGTGTTCAGACTCTGAGTAATAACGTATTAAAGAACAGGATTCAACAGCCTCAAGGCAATTTCAGAATAACCCAAATTTTTACTTGAATCTCCTGACCACTGTGAAATAGATAATTAAACTACAGTAATACTACTTTAAAGTCCTTCTTTCTTGCCTAGCTTTTTTTGTCACACACTGCAGGGCAAAGTGCAGATCTCTCTTCTCAGGGTCCCAGGTGGCTCCCTAGTTTTCAGGGTCCCAGGTGGCTATATCATCTTGTACATCAACATCCAGAACATATGCTTCCAGGTTTTTGCAAAAGGGGAAGAAGGAGAGTAAAATTAAACTATACTATATTAGTCAGCATTTTGTTACTGTTAGAAAATGCCAGAGGTAATTAACTTATAAAGAGAAAAGATTCATTTAGCTCATGTTTCTGAAGTTTGCAGCCCAAGATCAGGCAACCCCATTGCTTTGGGTCACTGGTGAGGGTGATACATCAAAGAGGGAAGACATGGCAGAGCAAACTGCTATATCAGGAAGCAGAGAGAGACTGAGAGACCAGTTTCTTTATAGTGTATACCCCCAAATAACCTAAGGACCTCACACTAGGCCCCACCTCTAAAAGGGTCTGCCACCTCCCAATAGTGCCATCCCAGAAACCAAGCCTTTAATTCATAGGCCTTTGGAAGACGTTCAACATCCAATCCATAGCACACATCCACTCTTCTATGGTTCACCTAGGAAGTATCATACATTGATCCTTCTTCCAGTCTATTGGCCAGGACTGGTCACATGATTGCAATTGAATTTCAAAGGAGGCTGGGAAATGCAGTTTTTCTGTATTCTCAGGAAGAAAATGAAATGGTATTTAGTGAACCCTATCACAGGTATTCAGAGAGGTTCATAGAAATTCTTTAAGAGGCCATACAATAGAAACATAGTCTTAATAAATAATGTTATAGGTAGAGATAGTAGCTTCTTCCTCTAATTTTCCTATTGTACAGCTGCATTTGATCCCTTCTGTGTTTGATTTATACTTCTATCCAGCCAAAAAGAGTTTGCCCCCTTCCTACCAAGGACAAAAATTCAGCCTACTAGGGAAAAAATAAGAAGAGTTGTGAGTTCTCTTAGACAGTTGGCTGATGACAAAAGAAAGCTGGGTACACTCCTAAACATTTGTATTTTTTCTATGCTACTGCATTTGCATCTAGTACCACCCAGAATGTAACACTTGAGGTCAGGGCCATATTTTTTTTCCCCAAATAGTTGCTACTCAGTACCTAACACAGTGCTTGGCCCCACATTGTTGTTAAGTAAGTGGAGTAGATGATACCAAATTTCATGGAAATAGCTTACTTATTTCCAGGGGTGATAGTAGTCTTGAAAAATGTATTTGTAATATTAATACCTTGAGTTGAAGTCTGTAGAAGTCAAGATAGAGGAATGTGTTGATATCTAAAAATCTATAATGAGCATTCTCAAAGTAGGAGAATGAAGCTGTTGCTTATTTAGACTTACCTGCTCAAACCATGTTGATGATTTAAAAAAAAAAACCTGTTGCAAAATTTGCTAACTGGTCTGCTTTGGATAGCAAATATGTATACATCTATATCATATATTTTATTTATATATATATATATATATATATATATATATATATATATGATCATATGTATCAGATGTATGTATATATACATGATCACTTATATATACATGTATATATATTTAAACATATATATGTCTTCATAAAATCTTGATGTGATTGTAAACTCATCTAGCTTGAGGAACAGCAAAATCTGACTTAAGAAACAAAACCTCTATCATTCAGGTTGTATATGTTTGGGTAACTATAGACCTCTGTAGGCTGAGAATGATTTGAATAACCAATAAAGTTGCTTAAATGAATTATGCAGTGGTTCTCAAATTCTAGCCTGCAACAGAATTCCCTGGGGGAAGCTTGTTGGAACACATTGCTGGGTTCTACCTCCATAGTTTTCAGTTTGAGGAGTTTTAGGGTGGGGTCCAAAAGTCTATATTTCTAGCAAGTTCCCAGGGGATCACACTATGAGAACAACTGACCTAATGTTTTATCAAGGGTGTAGAAGTTTTGAAGCAGAAATTTTGCCAAGTAGCTTTTAAAGAAGAAGATCAGTCTTTATTGTATAGCTAGAAGATGGTCCAGGAAAAGTCACTCCAAGACAATTGCTTAGGCCCATTGGCTAAGGGATCCCATGTCAGGCCACTTATCTGACATATAAGTGAGGCACAAACAGGTAGATGTTATCTTCTTTTTCCCTTTGAATTCCAGCCTAGTGTGGGACGAAGGGAATGATTTAGGTAGAACATGGAACACAGGAGAAAAGAAAAGGTGAAGCAGATTGCCTAGATAATCCAAAAATGCTCTTGTCTGGTTCGAAAGCTATTTTCAAATAGCTTGAGACCATGATGAAACTGCTGAAGGGAATCAGTAGAAAGGGGAAGCTGGGTGCCTGTATTACAGGGTTGCCACCTGCCTTCTTTCTGTTTCCTCATTTCTTTTTCTTTTTCTTTTTTTTATAGAAGATCATAAAAGGGTTTGCTTAATAATGAAGTGGAAGTAAAGTTACAAAGTCTATGGAGCCAACTGCCTCCAAGAGAGGAAATTACCTGGAGCTTCACACCTGGAGAGATTTTATATTTGGTCTGGGAATCTCTCTTCTCTTGCATTATGGATTTGGTGCCATTACTATAGTTTCCTGCCATGGTTTAGTGCGCTGGCACCCATTTTGCCACAATGGAAAATTTTCCAACATAGATCTGGCCCTCTTTTCTTTTAGATCTGGATGTCTGAGCTAATGAATGCTCCTTAGGGTGATTTTTTTCCACCAATTCCAAAGATGACAGGGGCAAAGAAAGCCACAATGTTAATCCTCACGTTATTCTTTGAGTCCACAGGTTTGGATAGAAGATTCTCCAGGAAAAAATTCCTTCCAATCAGATGACAGGAATCTGTGTAACTCAGACATACTGCTGGACCCTCCCCTCATCCCTCTGAGGTGTTGAGTCATTTCTGAGCTTTCATGGCCTCAGTGCTAGTGGTTCCATCCTAGCCTCTTAAGCACTGTAAAACCAAATGCTTCAATGTCTCATGGGTCACCTTTCCACAGGCTCCACATTGTTTGGCCCTTTTCTCCCTTCTTACATTCCTGCCCCTCTATTTTCCTGAACCACCCCCCCTGTGTTAGGATTTCTCCCCAGAAATTTGGTACACTCCTCTTAAAGATATAGAGCAATTTAGTTCTCCATTCCCACCTTACCTACGCCTACATTGAGGTGTTCAGACTCAGTAATGCACTTGGCTAAGACATCTGCTCCCAAGCTCTTCTCTTAGTGCCATAGGACACCTGGTAGAGGCTGAGTAATTTTATCTTTCTTTCATTTCTAGTCCCTAAAAGTGAATTAGCAATTTAGCTTCCCACTGCAATAAAATATAAATTATCCTTTTCTTCCCTGAAACTCCACACAAAAATGTGCAGTCAGTTTGTATTTTATGTAATGGTTTTTTAAAACCTAAGATCCATTTGTATGAGAAAAAAAATGCTTCACTTTAAATCCAGATGGCAGTTTACTTTGTGTCTCACACAATCTCAAGATATCTCAACTGAAAAAGACAAAAAACAGAGGAGACAGAGTGGGGTCATTATTTTATTGGACTTAATTTATCTGTTTGTTTGATTTCTCTGGCTTTTCATATCTAAACATGTTGGTATTGATATAAAACATCAACAAGGATGAAATGCTAATGTAGTAGAGTGGAAAAAAACATCAGACACGTGAAATCATGTCAAATCCCTGTTTGGAATTACTTGGGGTACAAATTATAATTAACAAAGCCAGAATATGTGGGGTGTACACCAACATCATTCCCTTCCATTGATGCAGTTCTGAGTTGGCCACTGAACAGGACACAATTATATTTGAAAAGTTATTTCAATTAGATTTACCTCATCCAGGGTTTCTCAGCCTTGGCCCTTTGGACAGTTGGGGGATGGATTTATTTGGTAGGGAAGCGGTGTTGTGCATTGTACAATGTTTAGCAGCATCCTTGACATCTACCCACTAGACAGTAGCATCTTCACTCCCCATTGTGATGACCAAAAATGTGTTTAGACATGGCTAAATGCCCCCAGAGGGATAAAAATCACCCCCACTGATAACCACCCATGTAATTCTAGCATGTATAGGGTCATGCAAAACCAGTCTTCAAACTCTAATGCCCCAAAAGTCTCTTAGCCTTGTCAAACATGCCTCGTAGCAACTATTGGTGCATAGCCCCATTGCAGGTCTGAAGTCCTCCTGACCATACTCTAAAGCAGAGCTGCTTAACCTTTCATGGCCATATCTATCATCTGGGGATCTCATTAATAATGCAGATTCTAATTTGGTAGGTTTTGAGTGAGATGTGAGTCTTCTTTTCAAACAAATTCTCATGTGATGCTGCTGGTCCAAGGACCACACTTTGAGTAGAAAAGGTCTACAGGATGATTCAGGTCCTTCATGGTATCAAGCCTTTCTCAGTATACAGTGTCTACGGTTCTGGTTGGCCCACTATAACCATTGGAAGTTGAGGTTTAATCCAGTTTCTCTTTTCTTTGTCTGCCCCAGGCTGTTGCTACGAATCCCACTCTACTCCTTCAGTATGGTGCTAGTGGATAAGCATGGCATGGACAAGGAACGCTATGTTTCCCTGGTGACACCTGTGGCCCTCTTCAACCTGATTGACACTTTCCCCTTGAGAAAAGAGGAGATGGTCCTGCAAGCGGAAATGGGCCAGACCTGTAACACCTGATGTGATGTTCCTTTCTTACTGGTCCCTCTTCTCTTTCTACACAGTGCCGTGCACATGAGAAGGCCTTAAAAATATCCTTGATGTACAGATTTTTATTTGTAATTTTAAAAGTCTATTTTATTATGAGCTTTCTTTCCCTTAAAAATTGGCACAATGCTTTTTTTTTGTACTTCAAAATAGTTCAAAAAACTATATGAACATATATATTTACTCTCTTTATTCCATCATGGCTGGTTAATTTTGTAGAGAAATTAGAAACCACAACCATAAACACAATTTCAATGTGTTATTCAGTGTGACACATCACTGTCTTCTATTTTGTCTATATGAAACTTTTATTAATAAAATATTTTGGAGCAAATTTATTAAAATTCATTTTGTTTATCAAGCACCAGCCATACTTGCTCAGTATGGCCAATGGTTTTAGCACTGTGATTCTTTGTGGTATTTTGGGAATAGAAAAATGCAGTCTTCCCAGGAGTTCACTGGAGCTGGGAGACAGCAGGGCTCTCAGGTGGCATAGTAGGCAATTAAAGCAATAAGCCAAAAATGAAAGTTAAGCCTTTAATTATGTTCCATTGTTCTATATATAGGTTCACCTATAAATACTTAAATGGAACAATTGTAAAGGTCTTTATAGGTGTCCTATATATTGGATGATGGGAACATAAGAGTCTCAAAACTAGAGAAAGCACCAACTCTCCCTGTTCCATTTTTTCCCATGAAATAGTGCACTGGTGTGTCAAGAGTCGGGTGGAAAATGCAGATTTGGAGCCATCTCACTCCACAAACAAAAGGTTCTGGTGGTCTTATAGACTCTGGAGTAGGGCAGATAGCTAGGCATGGAAAAGTATTGAATACTGAGTATTCTGAGTGGGGAAAAATGTCTTCCAAGTTTCCCTTCCCTCTTCCAACCACACAAAAAGATCTCAGCAGAGGCATCTGAAGAGGCACCTGCCCAAGGCTTCAAATAGATAATACTAGAAATGAAGACACCAGATCCCAGAATGCAAATACAGTCACCCCTCCTTATCTATGGGTTCTGTACCTGTAGATTCAACCAACCTGGGATTGAAAATATTCAGAACAAAAAGATGGCGGCAGTACTGAACATACACAGACTTCTTTTTCTTGTTGTTCCCCAAACAATGCAGAAAACAACTATTTACATAGTCCTTACCTTATATTAGGTACTATAAGATATCCACAGATGTTTTAATGTATATGGAAAGATGTGTATAGGTTTATAGGCAAATACTATGCCGTTTTATATAAGGAACTTGAGTAGCCAGATTTTGATATCCTCAGGGGTTCTAGAACCAATCATCCATGGAGAATGTGGATGAAAGAGCATGATTGGCCAAGGAGCCTTAAATCCTTGACTGTAACTCCACACAGATAGGTCAATTCACTGGCTGTGCTTCTCTGTGGGAGGGCAACTTTCCCTGTGAGGCCTGCCTCTGCAATTGCTAGTGATGGGGCCTGAAAAATCACACATTGGTTTTTAACCAGGAGCTGGACTTTTCAACTCTCCCAGACAAACCTTTTCCTCCATTTTCAGAATATCAGTTTGTCCCATAATCTATTCCTAAACAGACCAAATAACAAAGCAAGTGGTGGAAAGGTCAAATTCCAATATCTAAGATTTAAAGCAGGAAGCTCTGCCAGGCGTGGTGGTGCACACCTATAATCCCAGTTGCTCAGGAGGCTGAAGGAGGAGGATCTTGAGTTCAAAGCCAGCCTCAGCAACAGTGAGGTTGAGTGCCCCTGAGTTCAATCCCCAGTACCAAAATAAATAAATGAATGGATAAATAAAAAGTAGATTTGACACTATTTTGATATTATTCTTTTGAAGATCAGGCAGTGATTTCTCAACTGCAAATAGATTTATGCTCCATTTACAAATATGATTTTGTTCACCAAGCATACTAGAAACCACTCTGACTTCTGTCTCCTTCAGACGTATCAGATAAAGGTCAATGGCATGGCCAGAAGAGGAATGTCAAATGGTGACTAGCTTGACAAGCCAGCCAGAGCCCTTTGCCCCATAGCCTGAGAGTTCCAAGCCTTGAAGATATGCTGACATTTAAGGAACTGCTCTGACTCCTTCAAACTAGTCTTCCTAATAAACTTAAAATATTACACTCACTTTACCTAACAAGATACACAGATTACTTGAATATAAATGAATGAATATGCTGTGGTATTTTTTTTAAAAGATACCCTAAGCCAGGTGCAGTGGCATACCCTTGTAGTTCCAGTGGCTTGGGAGGCTGAGACAGGAGGATTGCAAGTTCAAAGCCAGCCTCAGCAACTCAATGAGGCCCTAAGCAACTCAGTGAGACCCTGTCTCTAAATAAAGTACAAAATAGGGCTGAGGGTGTGGCTCAGTGGTCAAGTGCCCCTGAGTTCAATCCCTGGTAGACACACACACACACACACACACACACACACACACACACACACACCACCCTATAACAAAACTTGGGAGGCATTTTTATAGTCTTATTAGTAGGCTGTCTTTAGAAAGCTCATTTCTCACTGGAAATATCTCAGGACTTTTCTATGTAGATTTTGGACCCCATGGGGGAAAAAAAATCTCCAGTTTGGCTTGTTCACACTGATACAGCAGATCTCTCTCTCTCTCTCTCTCTCTCTCTCTCTCTCTCTCTCTCTCTCTCTCTCTCTCCTCCCCCCACCTGTCTGTCTGTCTCTCTCTTTCTCTCTTCCCCTCTCTCCTCTCTCTCCCTCTCTCCTGCTCCCCACCCCCTGTGTGAGTAGGAAGGAGTAGGCACTTTTTAATGGGTCAAACTCAAATGGAAAACCATTTCCACTTCAGCTGAACTCTCGGTGCAGTTCTTTTAACCTTAGTTGGACTGCTTGGAATCTGCCCCAATTCCCAGCCTGCAAATGCATGGTTCAGTGACCTGTCACAAACTTAGGCAGCTTCTGTACAGAATCTGAGACTCCTCCTGTCTTGCTTTCTCTTTTCTGAGATGTCCCTCCTCACTTTTCAGTTGCTGTGTTTGTCCCTATTCTCTCCTCTGCTTCTTCCAAGTAATAAAAATGCAGTTTTCCCAGCTTCATTAAGCCTTCTTTCATCCCCACCCCGAGGGTGGTACATATTGTAACCTGCCCTTAGACAACACTTTCCCCCCATACTGATGACTCATCAAGTTTATTTGCTTCAAGTGATGGCTGTCTTCCAGTACCTGCCTGCCTTTTGGGTTTTCTCCAAAGTTTTCAGGTAGCTTTTGAAAATATGGCATGATATTTTATCCAGATATAGTTGTTTTCTGTGGTTGAATGGTCCAGTGGAGCTTCTTGGCCTTTCTCAGAAAGCTAATGAAGAGTGAACCAGGCAGTGGAGAGATCTAGGTCATTCCTGTAGAATTGCAAATGGGACTTCTACAAGCCTTAACTCTTGAGTTTGAGCTTAGATCATTGGGGTGGGTGATGAAGAAGCAGAAAGGCAGTATGATCATCCAAAGCACACTGAAGGAAGGTCTTCGATGTTGATACTTGCATTAGTTATCTTTCCTGCAATAAGATTACCCCAAAACTTAGCGGCTTAAAACAACAACAAACACTAGATTATCTCTCACGATTACTGGGGGTCAGGGATTTGGAAGCAGCTTCACTGACCAATTCTGTCTTAACGTCTGTCATGAAGTTGCAGTCATAATGCTAGCTGGGACTACATTCATCTGAAGGCTTCTCTCAGGCTAAAGAATCTACTCTCGTGGTAGCTCACTCACATGACTGGCAAGTTGGTGCTGGTTGTTGAGAGAGGCCTCTGTTCTTCCCCACATGGACTTCTCCACAAAGTATTGCATCAGTGTTATCGGAACATGGAAGTTGGCTCCTTCTTGTGGAAATAATCCAAAAGAGAACAAAGTGGAAGTGACAGTAAATTTTATGACAGTTTCAGAATATACTCAATGTTACTTCTATAGTATCCCTCTGGCCATACAGGTCAGTCCTTTTCAATGTAGGAGGGGACTACACTAGGGCATGGCTACAAAGAAGTAAGCATCACTTCAGGAGGCCATTTTGAAGGACAACTTCCATTGGGCACCATACCTGCTAGCAACTTCTTAATAAGGACCATAGCTTCTTATGGTAGCAAACATGGGGTAGCTTTAGAACAAGCAAATATAATTGTGGCTTTCTGATTTGATAGGCCAATTCTTAATTTTACAGCTTTGGCAGTTTCCTTGGTAGTTCCAGGTGTTTTAGGAAGTTCTTGAAAATTCACTACGAAATCTATTTCTTCAGCCTTCCATCACCAGATCGGAAGAAAATCCTTCCTTAAAAATAAAGGTGGAGTCAATTCTGTGCACGGTTATTAATTCCAGAATAATACAAACAGCAAAATTGAAAATGTGGTCTTCAAACACAGATTTCTTACATTTTTCTTCCTTGCAATTCTACAGTTAACAGATATTCAAGTACCTCTTGGAGAAATATCTTATAAGTCATGATAAAATCAATCAGCACGACTGACCATTTTTGTCACGCAGGTTGAAGAAGAGAGAAGGCATATTGAAGGACTAATCCAGGGGTGGATGGTTATAGTTAAGGTGTGATAGCAGAATAAATCTGAGGGAGCTGATTATAGCATTGAGAAAATGGATCATGTGATGACCCACAGGACCAGGGTCAGTCTGAAAGGAAATTAGGACAGTAGTGAGTGGGCTGGTATACTGCAAGAATATGGGGAAGGGCTAGTGATCCTAATATGGTTGAAGAGTGAGTAAAATGAATATAAAGATAGAAGGTATTTGGAAGAGAAGAAGAACACATCATGGTGACAGGGAGTTGATGAGGTTGTCCACATGGATGATGAGACTTCCCAAGGTACTGGCAAGACTTGAGGCAGAAGAGATAAGTGAGAGTCAAAGTTCAAAGACATTTATCAGAGTGGAAGACAGAACTGAGTATAGACAGGTGACTGTAGGGGGAATGGTAGCCAGTGATATGGTCGGTGGAAGGAATCTCAGACAGGGTCTTTTGCATAGACTAGGAAAGAATGGTCAATTAGAATGGGGCAGTAGGGAATCGGGAGGATGTGGCCACTACCTCTCAACCAAGAGATTGTGGAAACAAGGAAAACTTCTGTAAGAAAACTGCAATTCTCCTCAGAGTATGGTCTTCCTTCTGACTGCTGGTCCCTAGAACATTTATTAATGTAAATCAACAATGTCAATAAATGCATTATTTAGTTCATCAGGGTTTGTTTATTTGTTTTTCTATTTTTTGATACTGGAGATTAAACCCAGGGGCACTTAACCACTGAGCAACATCCCAGCCCTTTTTATTTGAGACAGAGTCTCACAAAGTCCTTCAGGGCCTTGCTAAGAAGCTGAGGCTGGCCTCAAACTTGTGATCCTCTTGCTTCAGCCTCCTGAGTCACTGGGATTACAGGTATGTACCACCATGTCCGGCTCAACTGTTACTTTTGGATAGCAAAACTTTCTCAGTGAAGGAAAGAGCACATTTTTTTACATTATCTCTCTGCCTCTATCAGGAAAATTAGGGAATTCAAAATTAGAAAAGAAAATGCATTCAAGTTTTTCAAAGTCGCAGCAGCTCTTGTTCTATGTTGAGTAGAGGCCCTTGCTGGTGTTCTGTAATATGACAGCCTATACAATTCTGATGAGTGGTATTGCTGAAGTGTTGGTAAATTCTAGACAGGCAACTTAGACTAAAAAAATGTTTTACAAAAAATAGGATAGGGAGGGAGAGCATGGGAGGAAGATTACCTCTAGATAAAGAAGAGGGGTGGGAGGGAAAAGGGAAGGAGAAGGGGAATAACAAGGATGGTGAAAGGAGACCCTCATCATTATACAAAATACATGTATGAAGATGTGAATTTGGTGTCAACATATCTTATATACAGAGATATGATAAATTGTGGTATAAAGGTATATTAAGAATCGTAAGGCAAAAAAATAATAATAAGAGAGCTCATGTAAAAAAAAATAAATAAAAATTTTTTAAAAATAAGAGCAATAAGGAAGACCATGTCTGCTAAAATAGTCTTGCCCATAATATATACCAGCTCTCTCATGGCACAGTGAATGTGAGTTAACTGCCACCCCTGAAGAATCTGGAATGTTCCCACAGCAGTGGGCTATTTTCTTCTTGCAAAAAGACTGGAACTCAGTTTATGAAGAATCACAAAGAATGGTAATTTGTGCTGCCTCATAAAAAGCAAAACTGTACCAATGTTTACCAACATTTGCTATGGAACTATCTCACCTCATTAAAAATGCAATAATTAAATAGCATTTTAATGTTTTGACTTCTGGTGTAACACTAAGGGTCTTGGGCAAGACCTTTTTGCTACTTATCAGAAGCAAGCCTGAGAAAGAGCATCTAAGTTCTCAGGGAGAAACAGTATCAATTCTGATTTTTGAAGTTCATTCTGAACAATACATAATCTATAATACCACTACATACTAATGTATAGTTTTTTTGTTGTTGTTTTGTTTTGTTTTGTGGTACTGGAGATTAAATCCAGGGCCTTGTGCATGCAAGGCAAGCACTCTACCAACTGAGCTATATCCCCAGCCCTGTTTGGTTTTTGAGCTGTACTGTACAGAATGCTAATCATTCATTGATTCATTCATTCATTAGGGCTATATAGCAATGATCCTAAGGTGCACGTTTTGTTCACATTTTAACATCTCTGAAGAGGAGACTATTTTAAAATTAATGACATCTTTCTCAGTCAAGATCCTCATGGGAAACAAATGACAGACACAAACGGAAATTGAAGAAGGCTTAATGAAAGATCTATTTATAAAGATATGGACATGGTAAAAGGAACTCAATAAGAGGTATTGAAGTACTCCAAAGCTAGTAGCATCAGGGGGACATTTACCCTAGACCTGAAGGTCAGGGGAGGGAGTGATTATTGGAGTCCAGAAAGAATTGCAGGTATAGTTAGAGCCAGTCATGGTGGTACACAGCTGTAATCCCAGTGACTCAGGAGGCTGAGGTAGGAGGATTGTAAGTTTGAGGCCAGTCTCAGCAACTTGGTGAGGACCTGTCTTAAAATAAAAAGGTCTGGGGATGTAGCTCAGTGGTAAAGTTCCCCTGGGTTCAACCCCCTGGGAAAACAGAAGAAAAGGAAGAAAGAAGGAAGAGAGGGAGAGAGAGAAGGAAAAGAAGGAAAAAATTCATAGGTATAGTATTAGAAAAGACCACCTGACAGGATCTGTGGCAGAGGAAAACAGCCTTTAACAAACTTTAGCCCAGCAGGAAGGGAGCATGGGAAATAACACATGACCTTTCTCTCCTCCTGTCCTCTGATCTCCCTCCCACTATTGGCTACAATTGGTCAAGACCAACTGAAAGCCAGAGGGCAAAGGAATAAAACAAATTTTAGTCAACTCTTTAGCTACTATGACTAAAAGACCCGACTAAAACAATTTTGGGGGAGGAAAAATGTATTTGAGGGCTCACAGTTTCAGAGGTCTCATGGACAAGTCTTGTCTCCATGAACAAGATTCCATTCCTCAGGCCTCAAGGTGAGGCAGAACATCATGGAGGAAGATTGTGGTGGAGGGAAGCGGCTTACATGGTGATCAGGAAGCAGAGAGAGACTCCACTCTCCAGGTACAACTATAGACCCCAAAGCCACGTCCCCAATACCCCCCTCCTCCAGCCACACCCCACCTGCCTCCAGTGACCACTCAGTGAATCCCATCAGGGATCAATTCACTGATTAGTTTAAGGATATAGCCCAGTCATTTCTCCTCCAAACCTTCTTGCATTGTTTCACATGTGAATTTTGGGGGACATCTCATATCCAAACCTTAACAAAGCACTAAGAAGTCTGGAAAGTTGGAGAGAGTAGGTATGGTGGGGCAAACTGAAATGATCCAGCATGTTTCATTGCCTTTACCCTCAACATCCACTCTATTTTTCTTCTTTCTTCCTTCCTTCCTTCCTTTTCTCCTCCTCCTCTCCCTCCTCCTCTACTTCACTTCCTCCTCCTCCTCCATCTTCTTCGTGTGTGTGTGTGTGTGTGTGTGTATACTGGGGATTGAAACCAGGTGCATTCTACCACCGAGCCACTTCCCAAGCCCTATTTATTCATTTATTTAGAATCATGGTCTTGCTAAAATGCTGAGCCTGGCCTCAAACTTGCAGTCCTCCTGCCTCAGTCTTCCTGTTGCTGAAATTACAGGTGAGCATCATGACACCTAGCAATATTTATAACTTTATCTACTTATCAGTTAGATAGGAGGAAGAAGTTCTCGTGTACTATTGCACATGTGGTGACTCTATATAACAATAATGAACTGTACATTTCAAAAAGCTAGAAGTTTATTGAAAGTTTTCAGCATTTACTCTTTTGTTGTTGATGATATTGTCTGAATAAAAAAAAAAAAACTCATTCCGTTACATGTGGTGCACCCCTGTAACCCAGCATCTTGGGAGGCTGAGGCAGGAGGATCACGAGTTCAAAGCTAGCCTCAGCAATGGTGAGGCACTAAGTAACTTAGCAAGACCCTGTCTCTAAGGGCTGGGGGTGTGGCTCAGTGGTTAAGTGCCCCTGAGTTTAATCCTCAGTAACCCCCCCCCCAAATAAAAAGAAAGAAACATTCATTCCTCAGTTCAGGGATCACAGAAGTTAGCAATCCGCAGCCCACAGACGAGCCATCTGGTTTTGTTAGTAAAGTTTTCATTGGGACACAGCCACACACATTCTTTTATGTATTGTTTATGGCTGTTTTTGTGCTCCAACAGCAGAGATGAGTGGTTGTGACAAAGACCATATGGCCCACAAAGGCTGATTTATTATGTAGCGCTTTCAGAAAATGTTCTGACCCGTGACTACTGTATCATTGCAGGGTGACAGCAGTTCTGCCACACTCCCACATGAAATCGAAAACTTTAGCTACCACCTTTTCTCTTCATGCAGGACAGCTGGGAAGAATGAGGTTGGAAGGAAGAGTTAACAGAAAACACGGGTGCTTCAGTCTCTGTGGCCAAGCACAGGATCAAATTCTCCTTTACTCTCTGTCAGTACTTCAGCTAAATGGATTTCTTTCTTTTCTTTCTTCCTCCCTCTTCCTGCCTTCCTCTGCCTTCCTTCCTTCCTTTGTTCATTTCTCTCTCTCTCTCTCTCTCTCTCTCTCTCTCTCTCTCTCTCTCTCTCTCTCTTCCCCCACCCCCCTTGGTACTAGGAATTGAACCTAGGGGCACTATGGCCACCGAGTCACATCCCCACCTCTTTTTTATATTTTATTTAGAGACAGGGTCTCGCTGAGTTGCTTAGGGCCTCACTAAGTTGCTGAGACTGGCTTTAAATTTTCGATCCTCCTGCCTCCACCTCCCAAGCCACTGGGATTATATGTATATGCCACCGTGCCCAGCACTAACTGTTTATATACAGAATACCATGCTGATCCTTGTCATTATCCATGATTTATTGGATAATGATATCAGAGTTAACACTTGTAGGAAAATAAGTGAGCAAAAATTGAAACAAGGGAAGGTTTAATAGCTGAGCCCCAATAGCTGTTTGACATGGTTATTGCCTTAAAAACAGAAGCTGGATGCTCATTCAATCTGTGTGTGTCAATTCAGAAAGTGTGCTTTTCTCCAAAGATGAATAAGTATAAAACACAGGAGGAATAGGTGACATATAATCAATATTCAAAGGACATACAATCAATCTTCAAGAAGTCAGGAATAACTCATAGTAGAACATGCTAGAGCTATTAGGAAAGTGAATTTAGTGAACAAGACATTAGAATTTGAAGCATGAGTTAGAGTAGCTTCTATTTTTTGTTTTATTGTTGATTTCTAATTTCATTCCATTACGATCTGATAGAATGCAAAGTATTATCTCTATTTTTTATTTGCTAAGAGTTGTTTATGGCCTAAGATATGATCTATTTTAGAGAAGTATCCATGTGCTGCTGAAAAGAAAGATGGATTCCATTTTATCCATCGGTCTTTGATGGATGAAATATTCTATATGTCTGTTAAGTCTAAATTATTAATTGTATTCTTTTGTTCTATAGCATCTTTATTTAGTTTGTTTTTTTTTTTTGTTGTTGTTGTTGTTGTTGTTTTTGGAAGATCTATTCAATGGTAAGATAGGTATGTTAAAGTCACCCAGTATTATTGTGTTGTGGTCTATTAGATTCTCAAAATTAAGAAGGGTTTGTTTGATGTATGAACACACTGCATTGTTTGGGGCATAAATATTTATAGTTGTTATGTCTTATTGATGTTTAATTCCCTTAAGCAGTAAAAAATGACCTTCTTTGTCCCTTCTGATTAACTTTGGCTTGAAGTCCACTTTATCCAATATGAGAATAGAAACCACTGCTTGTTTACGAGATCCATGTGAATGATATGTTCTTTCCCATCCTTTTACCTTCAGTCTGTGGATGTCTTTGCCTATGAGATAAGTCTCTTGGAGACAACAAGATAAGTCTCTTGGAGACAACAACAATATTGTTGGGTCTTCTTTTTTAATCCAATCTGCCAGTCTTTGTCTTTTGATTGGTGAATTTAGGCCATTTACATTCAGCCTCAGCAACTTCCCGAGGCTCTAAGCAACCTAGTGAGACCCTATATCAAAATAAAAAAGAGCTGTGGATGCAGCTCAGTGGTTAAGCACCATTGGATTCAATTCCTGGTACCAAAAAAAGTGGGGGTAGAATTAGAAGCATGTAAAATATGGACAGGGTGGCACAAAGCTTTGGTCTAGGATACATATTCCACACAGAAGGTAGAAGTCAGCATGTTAAGCTACTTTGGAAGAAATAAGAGGGGTAATTTTCCAACCATAGACCAAGTCTACACATATGTTCATTTCTGCTTTGTCCCTACCACCTATCTATATCAGTAGCCAATTTACTCTCCTAAACTTCCTGTTCTTGTAGGAAGTTGGGCTTATTAGTTTATTTTTTTAATTAACAGGCTGTATTTCTAAGAGCAGTATAAGGTTTACAGGAAAAAAATGAGCAGAAAACTTCTGCTAATTTTGCACTAAAATTACTGCATTAAAATTGCTACTAATTTTGCACTAAACATGATTAGATAAATAAACAAGACCACTGTTTGTAACTGATAACAGCAATAATAACTCTAACAAATGCAGACTTCCCATCATCTGATGAGATTTTGGGAGGAGGATACTAGGGATTGAACCCAGGGGAACTTTACTACTGAGCCATATCCCCAACCCTTTCTATATTTTATATAGAGACAGGGTCTTGCCAGGTATCTTAGGGCCCCACTAAATTGTTGAGGCTGGCTTTGAGCTTGCAATCCTCCTGCCTCAGCCTATAAAGCAGCTGGGATTACAGATGTGTGCCACCATGCCCAGCATCTGATGGGATTTGTTTAAATTGTTATTGTTTCCTCAGAGTTCCATTATTTTCTCTTTCTCACTCTACTTAAAAACAGCACAACAAGAACAAATACTGTACTGCATATTTAAAAATTTGTTGAAACAAGGCATGGCGGTGCACACTTCTAATCCCAGTAACTAGGGAGTCTGAGATAGGAGAATCACAAGTTTGAGGACAGCTTTAGCAATTTAGTGAGACCCTGTCTCAAAATAAAAAATAAAAAGGACTAGGGGTGTAGCTCAGTGGTCAAGTGCCTCTGGGTCCAATCCCTAGTGCCTGCTTCCCTCGAAGAGTGTTTGTTTTGTAGATGGCAGATCTCATGTTAAGTATTCTTACCACCATTTTAAAATTTTTTAAATATTTGTTTATGTTGGTACCAGGGATTGAACCCAGAGGTGCTTTACCACTGAGCCACATCCTTAGCCCTTTTTATTTTTTATTTTGAGACAGGTTCATGCTAAGTTGCTTAGGGCCTCACTAAGTTGCTGAGGTTAGCTTGAACTTGTGATCCTCCTGCCTCAGCCTCCTGAGCAGCTGGGTTTAAAGGTTTTCATCGCTATGACCAGCCAACCATGGTGTTTTGATTGTTTTTTGTTTGTTTGGTTGGTTTTTGGTACCAGGGATTAGACCCAGGGCCACTTAGCCACTGAACCAGATCCCTACCCCTTTTTTGGGGTCTCACTGAGTTGCTTAGGGCCTCATTAAATTGCTGAGACTGGCTTTGAACTCGTGATCTTCTTGCCTCAGCCTCCTGAATCACTGGGACACCACTGTGCACAGCCCACCATAGTTTTTTTTTTTTTTTTTTTTTTTTTTTTTAATTATAAAGTCACAAAAGATGTGGAGAAACCCAAAATGCCTATTGATATGCAAAAGAAGCAAGTCTGAAAAGTCTGCTTACCATGATTTTAAGTATATGACATTCTGAAAAAAGACCATAAACTTTTTACTGAAAATAGTAAAAAGTTAATGGTTGCTAGGGTTTGGAGCACAGGAAATTTTGAGGACAGTGAAGCTATTCTGCATGAAAATGTAATTATATATATATCTTATATTATGCACTTATCAAAACCTATAAAACTGTAAAACACAAAGAAGGAACTCTAGTAGAAACTATGATCTTTAGTTAAAAATAACATATTAATATTGGCTCATCAATTCTAACAAATGTACCACATTGATAAAATGTGTTGATAATAAGAGAAACTGGGGTGGGGGTAGCATATTGGAACTCTGTACTTTCTGTTTGATTTTTCTGTAAACCTAATACTGCTCCTAGAAATAAAGCCTATTAATTAGAAGCAAGCCAAAGAGCCCAAATTCCCATCAGAACAGGATGTTTAGGAGAGTGCGTTGTTAGCTGATATAGGTAGACGACAGGGAGAAAGCAGAAATGAACATATGTGCAGATCATGGCAGAATTTGGCAAATTACCCTCTTATTTCTTCCCAAAAAAACCGCATTCCAGAGTCCCAGTAATCCAGTGATTAATAGATATTCACAGGTTATTGAAAATGTATCTTCCTGCCAGGCACAGTGGTGCCTCCCTGAAGCAGGAGGATCGCGAGTTCAAAGCCAGCTTCAGCAACTTAGCAAGGACTTAAGCATCTCAGTGAGACCCTGTCTCTAAATAAAATACAAAATAGGGCTGGGGATGTGGCTCAGTGGTCAAGTGCCCCTGAGTTCAATCCCCAGTATCTGCCCCCTGCCACAACAACAACAAAAAAAAAAAAAAAAAAGAAAGAAAGAAAGAAAGAAAATGTATCTTCTTTCTCTAGCCCTTTAGACCCCAGTCTCCAAGTCCCAGAGAAAAACACCCCACTTATTCAGGACTACTGTGTTCAATCCAGGAATGGAGACCTGGTGCCTTCACAGAGCTGAGCCAATACATGAGCTGATATACCACATGGTACACTTTTCAGATGCTTTTTCAATATTTGTACACGATTTATTTTGAGTCACACCTACCTGGTTGGTGGAAAGGGTACAGAGGAAATCCTCAGTGAAGGCAAAAATCCTCTTTTCCCTGTGTTCTTTGTTGTTGTTGTTTGGAACCAGGGATTAAATTCAAGGGCACTTAATCACTGAGCCACATTCCCAGCCCTTTTTTAATATTTTATTTAGAGACGGGATTTTGCTGTCCCTGTGTTTTTAGCAATTCAAATCTGACCAGAACTTGTATGCTCCATTCTGCAAAACAAAACTCCCACCTCTAACCAGACCTGTTCTTCTTAGAAGGCAATTTATCAACCATGAATATCTCTTCAGGTATGGGGTCCCCACCTCCTCTGTCTACTCAAGTAGATATATTCCTTCCTGCTCATACCATATTCTTCCTGAGAGTAGTTCTCCACCTCATTACATTTCCAGGGATGTTTAGTGCCCCTTATAATTGGCACCCTGAGTAGCTGCCAGCCAGCCCACCTCTTCACTTGACTCAGAGCATTCAGATGCTTTGCAAGCAAACAACTCTAATAGAGCCAGGTTCTGCAGCAACAGGAAGGAGTTGAAAAGAAATAACAAAATTTCCATAAACCCATGCATACAAAAGCATGAAGGGGACCTCCCATGGTTCAGGTGTGCACCCCATGAGTCAGAAAGATATCAGAAAAGATTCCAGAAAAGTCCAAATATCTCTTTCTTTATATTCACTGAAAGCCAAGAATCTCTCTTTTTTTTTAAAAAAAAAAGTCCATTTATGAATAATGAATATAGGAAAAGATGGAAAAGAAAATATATTCACAACCCCCAATCACTCGAACTACAGTTTAACCATGAGTGATTGACATGACCGCTTTGTGATAGAATGATTTCCTTCCTTGTTTCCAAATGAGAAAGATTTAAACATTAGTATTACTACCAGGACTCATTAATCCCCACAGATTTGCACAAATAAGTTTCAACTTTCTGAAGACAAAATGAGCCACTGGCTATATAGAAAAGTGCAATCAGTTTCCTCCCCCAAATTAAGTATATCTAACAATAAAGAGGATAAAAAAATATAATATTTTGATTTAAACACATATCTAGTTCTCTGCCCTCCTATAAAGAGACATCTTTCCCTCAGCAAATTTCAGTGATTTAAACTTGCTTTAATTACTATAATGAAATATTTGATTTATGTGCTGCATTAATTTCGGCCTCATTCAGAGAAAAAGGAAAGCAGAGACAAGTCTCCTTTTGTATTAAAATATTGGAGAGAGCTCCAGACACTGAGGCAGGAGAATCACAAGTTTAAGGTCAGCAACTTAATGAGGCCCTAAACAACTTAGCAAGACCCTGCCTCAAAATAAAACATAAAAATCAGGTGGGGGGTGTGGCTCAGTGTTAAGTGTCCCTAGGTTCAATTCTGAGTACAAAAAAAAAAAGGAGAGAAAAACATGATTTACTACTTTATATGAGTGTTTTGCCATTCATGCACAATTCTAATTATATATTGTATTTTCCTTTTTCGAGTATGAAAAGATCCCTCCTCCCAAAATTGTCTGATGAATTCTAGTGAGGTACAATTGATAATCTTTGAAACAGTATGAATTACTCATAGTGACAATAGTAGTTTGTGTTTCTATGGAATTTGTTTTGACAGAATAGTAATTTTGTTTCTGTAGATAAAAAGCATGAGTTTGAACAACATTCCTGTGAGAAAGGCAGGTTTCATCTCCCTGATGTTGCGGGGAAGGGATGGGTCATAGAAAGAGATAGTCATTCCTCTAGAAGAGGATTTGAGGAAAGAGGAGAGAAGATGGTTTGCTTGCAAATTCTGCAACCTGTTGACAAAAAGCTGACCACAGTTTTGTTTTGATCGGAAGGACTTTTTAATGCTAATATTGCCATTTACTTTGTATTTTTTCATAAGTGCATTATAATTAGTGGGATTTATTGTTACATATTTATACAGTTTTGATCTCCATCAAATTAAACATCTTCTGTAATATTCACTAACTAATCAGTTGAAGTATGAAATTCTAACCTAAAAATAAATACTTATCACCTATGTTAGCTTTTCATTATGATAACAAATATTTGTAATAAATCAACTTACAAAGAGAAAAAGCTTGTTTGGGCTCACAGTTTTGGAGGTTTAAGTCCATGGTCAGTTGCCCTGTTGCTTTTGGGCTTCTAGTAGAGAGGGGGTGGCACATCATGGCAGGAGTGTGTGGCAAAAGTGTTCACCTCATGGCTGGGATAGGAATGAGAGAAAGGAAGGGGCCAAGGTCCCAATATCTTCTTCAAGGGCATATCCCCAGTGACACACCTGTTTTAGTTTCCACCACCTCCTGATAGTGTCAACTTGGGGCCTAAACCTTTAACACATGGGCTTTTGGAGGTCATTTAAGATACAAACTAGAGCATCAGCCACAATGGGTAAAGTTGTGTGTGTGTGTGTGTGTGTGTGTGTGTGTGTGTTATACTGGAGCATTCTATATACTTCATTGTAATTTTGTTTCTGTAGATAAAAAGCATGATTTTGAACAACATTCCCGTGAGAAAGGCAGGTTTCATCTCCCTGATGTGGGGGAGAGGGAATGGGTCATAGAAAGAGTCATTGTAAGATATACAATGAAATATATAGAATGCTTAAGCCCTAACCAACCGATCAGGTAAAACAGGTCCCTAAACAGATTATGAACCTTGTAGCGCTATAGATAATTCATTTTTTAAAAAGCGGTTAAAATTTACAAAGCATATTTACACATATTATCTCATTTGATGTCTTCAATTACTCCAAGATAGCCTCATAATTCCTATTTTCTAATCAAATAGGCCAAGGCCTAGATTGGATAATTAACTTGCTGAGTTCACATGATTGATAAGTAGTCGAGATTTGAGCTAATGTCTTCTGAGACTAAGGTTAGGCTCTTTCCACCTCATTGTAGTTGCCTTGCAGTTGATAATCTTTGGATTATTTAAAAGGGAGATTATTCCAAGGCCAAATCCAAGCAACCATCATGACATAGAGATGGTCCAAATTATATAGTTGAGATCATTTGTCCTCTAATACGGTGTTTCTTAAAGTGTAATCCACTTGTATTAGAATCACAGAAGTTTGATAAAAATTATTGGGATTTCTGAAGATTTTGTCTAATAAGTTTGGAGCAGTGCTCTGAAATCAATATGTTAAATTCATACTTCAGGTGATTCACACAATCTTTTGGAATTTTTGATGTGGCACAATTTTCCTAGCTATTGTTCAAACCTTGTCAGATCTAATTTTGGTTATAACCTTGCCAGTGTAGACTTTTCTTTTTACTGTTGCTTTTCTTTAATTTCAAAAGACACTACTGTAGGAGGAAAATTCTCCTGCTAATTCCTAGAAGCAATATTCAGTTTAATGTGAAATATGTACATGGGGAAAAAAAAAACACTGATAACACCCAACACACTATAGGTTCTCACTCTCCAGGCCTTCTCTCCACTTTGCTTTAAAAGAAAGGGTTTTAAAGGGTTTTAAAGGGTTTCCCCTTATTTCTCGCATGGCCCTCTCCTTCTCCTCTACTGACTGTTAAACCTTGGCATGTGATAATGAGATTAATATTACTGTGAATCTGGGCTCAATTCATTCTAATGATTATTACTTATGTATTTGTGCTCCTTTCTTGTTTTTATTTTTAGTTGTAGTTGGACACAATACCTTTATTTTATTTATTTATTTTTATGTGGTACTAAGGCTCGAACCCAAGGCCTCACACATGCTAGACAAGTGCTCTACCACTGAGCCACTGTTAGCCCCCAAACACCTGGAAGAATGCAAACTTCACAAATCAGCTCAGCACTTTATTCAGGAACAAAGTTTCACTTAGGAGCAGGGGATGCAGGGATGAAATGATGCCATGGTGGGACCCACTTTCCTCGTGGAAAATGAGCCCATGAACAAAGGAAGGGCCTGGGCTTATATAGGTTATCCTGAGAGGTTGGTCTAGTGAGCATATCAGTTTTCTTGGGCACTCAGGAATTTGAGGTGTGTTCTATCAATCCGTGAAGGGGTGAGTTTGAGTGCTAAGGAATTTGAGCTCTTGGGTCAGGGTCTATGATCCACATCTGGAGAGGATTTACTCCAAGGATGGTCAATACCCGTGAGAGGCTATAACCTTAGTGTGATGAGACACCTCCTTCCTGCCTGCAATTAACATCAGGGAAACATTTGTCTTGGGACATGAAAGCTGGCAGTGCTTGGCTTTCTTTTTACTCCCTTTTTCTCAGGCTACATTATTTTGGGGATTCTTCATTTTCCATATCTATTAGCTACAACCCCAGCCCCTTATGTTCCTTTCTTAAGGAAAGGGAAGTATATGAAGTTCCATCAAAATACCTTTGTTTTTATGATCTAGAAAATCTGCATCCTGATGAGTAAGTCCAATGACAGCAGCAACATAAGTGAAACGAGCTGATTACCCGAATCCTCTGTGTCTTGCAGGTGTTATTTATACACTGGGTGGATACAGTCAGGCTTTTCTGTTTACCTATGACTCTACAACTTGTTTGATTCATCTGAGGGAAAAATGAGACTCAATATCTCCAAATAAGGAATGGAATATTCCAGGCAGGGCCATGATCTCTTCTTCCAAGAAGTGGAATGCTGGAACCAACAGTCTAGGGTTGTAATTACAGTCGTTGCAGAAAGTTTACCTTTATTTTGTTTTTAATTGACAAATAATAATTGTATACATTTAGGGAGGTACAAACTGATGGTTTTTTATGTGTACACATTGCAGAACAATCGAATGAGGCTATGTTGCATATTTATGACCTTGAATGGTTATCCTTTCTTTGTGGTGACAACAATTTAAAATCTCTTTTAACTGTTTTGAAATGTACATTATTATTAACTTAGAAAGGTTACTTTGAAAATACCAATCAGTTAGCATATTCAGAGATTTTTCTTGATCTGTGTGACTCCTGGCAATTGGGAGTTAGAAATGATGGTCTTGGACTAGGGGTATGGTTCAGGGGTAAAGTAGGCTTACTTGTTACAAGTGTGGCCTTGTTTGATCCCCAGCAAGGGAGGGTGGGCTGAATAGGTGGTCTTTAAAGATGCCTATTGTTCTAACATTCTCCGATGTTATATCTTGCTTTCTTTTCAAAATTTATTTCACAATTTTTTTTGATTACCTATTCTGAGACAAGTGTTGGGGATGTAGCTGTGAAAAAAATAGTGTTTCTACCCTTATGAATCTTACATGGTGGGGAGGGAATAGATGCAGACATTAAAGGACTCATTACATGAATAATTTATTATAATTGCCATGTGTGCAGTGAAGGGGAAATAGAGGCAGACTGCTGTGACCTAGTTCAGCGGAGGATGAGGGGAGGTTTTTCAGAGGATGTAACATTTAAGACCCAGATGATTAATGGGAAGCAGGCTGGTGAGGAGAAGGACTAAGAGGATGCCTAGCAAACACCGTGAGGTGGGCTGCAGCCTGGTACTGTGGACAAGCAGGTCAAGCACTGTGTGTCCAAGGAAAAGGGAGGGAAGACAGTCTGGGACAAGCCAGAATGAGGCAGTGCCTTTTTTTTTTTTGTAGTTGTAGATGGACAGAATGCCTTTATTTTGTTTGTTTATTTTTATGTGGTGCTGAGGATCCAACCCAGTGCCTCATACATGATAGGCAAGTGCTGGGCCACTGAGCTACAGCCCCAGCCCCAGCGGTGGCCGCCTTATGCAGGGCTATGAACAAGAATCTGTGTTTTATAATCAAGACAATGGAAAGCTGTGGAAGGTTTTAAAGATCACTCTGGGGATGGAGAGAGAGATTTATCATGATGAGCAAATGGTAGATGGTGAATATAGGTGATGGGTCTAAGGGTGTTTGCCATGAAATTCTTTCAGCCTTTCTATATGTTTGAACATGTTAAATAACATTTTGGGACAAATCATTCTATCTAAAGTGTGGAGGATGTATGGAGGGAGGACAAGAGTGGTTGCCCAGGGGCTGTGGATATAGCTCAGTTGGTAGAGTGCTTGCCTAGAATGCACAAGGTCCTGGGTTCAATTCCCAGTACCATGACATCCCCCACCCTTGCAAAAACACACACACACTCACAAAAGAAAAAAAGAGTAGTTGCCCAGATTACAGCAAGGACACCATTGAAATAATTTTGGAATGGGATAATGGTGGCTTGCCACAGAGAAAGGAAACTTTCATAGGCTCTAGAGATATTGAGAAGACATAATTAATATGATTTCCTGATTGATTTTTGCCTCAGAGCAAGGGAGAGACAGAAATCAAAGATTACTACTAAGTGCTTAGTTACCGAAATTGGTTGGATGATGGGACCAAGTACTGAGACAAGGAGCACTGGAGGAGGAAGACATGGTGTGAGAGAGATGGTGGGACGAAGAACTCAGAATTCAGTTTTGAAGGTGTTTGAAACACGAATTATTTTGGTATCATAGAAGCGAATGGATCTGGTTTGTCAAAGTCAAATACAAATACAGCAACAAATTTCCAAGAAAAAGACTTTATTTGGGAATAAAACACAGGATTACAATCAGACATAAGACTGAAGCAATCTCTGGTATGGCCAGAGAATTAAGTAAAAGATTAGGGTTTTATTGGAGAGAGGGGATTACACAAGTTATTTTGGAAGCAAGTTCATAGGTGCTGGCAATGACTTTGGGGAGCAGGCAAGCTCTGATTGGTGAGCAATGACAGTTGCTAAGTAAAATTGATCTTAAAGTCATAGTGGGTCATTTCATTGGATTGGGCTTGCATGAGAGCGTCTGGAGCAGGAATTTATGACTTATGGCTTTTGGGCTGTTTCCAATCTCTTGCAATAAATGCCCTTATAAGTACTTATTTCTCACATATGCACCTATCTCTTTAGGATATATGCCCAGAAATAGAATTTCTGGAAAAAATACATATCTCATTTTGAATTTCATAATGTTTATTTTTAAAGCAAACATTGCTTAGAGAAGCCATTAAGCACAGATGGCTTAGTTAGCCATATTTAACATGGCATTTGACAGGCCTGGTTAAATAAATATTCCAATAGTGTGATACCCTGTAGCTATAAAAAAGAACAAGGCGGTTGATATATATATTTCTATCACAATTTTGAACTATTGGAATCTGTGCCATTCATAAATATTACCTATGTTTTGAATTATTATTTTATCTCAACTTGGTAAATGAGGTTTCTGATAGACTTTTGCATATCTGGGTTTTTGTCTAATAGATATCCAGTTAGGTGTTGGATTTTATGAAACCATGATACAGAGAATTGCTCAAAATGCAGCAAAGTTCTGAACATATAAATTTCATGTTCTTCTTGAATTCAAGTTATAAATTTGGGGATTTATTATTTTGCCACATTTATTATTAGTGAATAAATCTACTTTGTTGTATCTACTTCAGAGATATCTCTAGACTTCATCACTCCTTCCCCTAAAAATATCACTGAAGACAGAATGAGTCACATCAAGTCTGAAGACAATTTATTTCTTCTGTGGGAAGTGGTGATGATCATCTACCTTTTGTTTTCTGCTTTTAAAAAAGGCAACATGAAGATATGAGTGTGGTTTTTTAAAGTACCATACTTTCTAAGTGATGCTAGACTAATAACGTCAGTTTTCTAGAATTAGATGGCCTATTTTTGAACAATATTGAAAACGGATTTTTAATTCCTTTGTGAAGAATAATACTACATACATTCTTCAATCAATTTTCAAAGTTCAAGAGGCAGTCTAAAAATAAAAGAAAAACTGTCCAGAAGAAACCTGAACATGATTCTGGTTCTCCTACTATTAAAATTCAGTTGCTATGCTTTTTAATCATTTTTTAATATTTTTTAATTGTAGATGGACATGATACCTTTATTTAATTAATTTTTTTATGTGGTGCTGAGGATCGAACCTAGGGCTTCACACATGCAAGGCAAGTGCTCTACCACTGAGCCACAACCCCAGCCCTCACTGAGCCACAACCCCAGCCCTTCTATACTTTTAAGGATTTTATATGTATTCAAGTGAGAAAATGAGCTGAGGAGCCAGACTATGGCTCCAGAACATTCCTAGGTCATGCATTTCATGCGCAAGTAATCAGACTCTCACCTATCTTCCCTGTGTCCACCTTAATAAGCATAGAATCATGTCAAGGACTGCAATGGGACAAACACTGGCCTAAGATTGAAGTTCAGATTCTGCCACAGCCTCCCCATGACCTTGGGCAAGTCATCTCAGCTCTCTGGGCTTCAGATTTAGAATTCTCAAAATGAAGAACCAGGTCTGGATTAGAATTAGCTGTAACTACCTTTGCATCTAAGTTTGGTGACTCAAGTATCTGGAATTCCAGGTAAAGAAGATACAACAAATTGAATTATTGGCCCCAATTTTTGTATCCCTTCCTACATGCTCATTCTTATCATGGCTTCAATGTGGGCAAAGTATATTTCCTTGCCTCCTGACTTTTGGGCTTGGCCATATGGATTTCCTTTGACCAATGGGACATGACACAAGCAGGGGATCTAAATGTACTTGAGCAGTGGCGCTCATTCTGTTTCATCCAAGAAACAGATGCAAGCTGCAGACCTAGACTCTCAGGCCTGTAGCAGGAAGCAGAGCTGCCCTAGGCAGGCTCCATAACTATGAGGAAAAAAGAGATTGTTATTTTAAGTCGTTGACATTTGGCATAGTTTTCATTCAGCATTATTATGGCTATAGCTAACCACTACCAAAAGAGCTAATGAGAACTTGGGGGAGGGAAACATAAAAGGGAGAGAACAAATAGAGTCTCTGACTCCTATATTAGTATAGAAGAGAGACAGAAATGAGCCAGGTGCAGTGGCCCACTCCTGAAATTCCAGTGGCCCCGGAGGCTGAGGCAGGAGGATCACTGAGTTCAAAGCCAGCCTCAGAAACTTAGTGAGGCCCTAAGCAACTCAGTGAGACCCAGACTCTAAATAAAAAATGAAAAAAAGGGCTGGAGATGTGGCTCAGTGGTTAAATGCCCCTGGATTTAATCCTGGTACACAAAAAAAAATAAAAAATAAAAAATAAAATAAAACAGAGAGGCAGAAATGAAATAGCAGCATTAAACTTTAAACTTGTCTCAATGAACAAAATGTGAAAAGATGTATTGATTGCCTTTTTTTCTTATTCCTTTTTAGTTAATGTCTTAGAACATTTCTAAAAATAAATGTTTATAACAGAGTTAATAGTTAGGTCATCAGTAGGGTGACCCTATAGATCCCAGTTTACCCAGGTCCATTCTAGTCTACATCTGTTGTGGTGGTATAATTACTGAGCTCTCTTCTCTCAAAAGTAGGCTGATTTAGAAGATGAACTCTATAGTCACCAGAGCAAGCCCTGTCAGTCCATCTTGAAACACTACCTGCTCAATTTAAGTTTGCTACCATAACAGGAACAGGAACAGGAAACCATCCCCCATCGCGCCTTCTTTGGATTGCAGGAATTCCTAGGGTGAGCAAAGGGTGGCCAGTATGCCTGCTTTTAACTCTTCAAATGATCTGCCTTCTTAGTGGTTTCCTTTCTGCTCCAACTATTTGAGAAAACCTAAAGTAACTCAGAGAAAGATTGGAGACCCCAATCTCTAATTGCTTTAAATAAGCTTGTACCATTTCTATTACCATATAAAGCCTATGAACCACTACACAATTTGCTTTTTGACAGGACAGTGTGGTATACTTTCTATTATCTAATCAAGGAGGCTCTGGTCCATGGACAAACAGAAGTGCATGGTTTTTTCTTTCTTTTCTTTTTTTTTTTTTTTTGGCACTCAGCAAGATCCTGAGTGTTCGTAACACTGACATCTCTCCCCTCATGTCCCAATACCCTCAGGTGAAAAATAGCAGGGAAACAGAGTCCAATGTCCTAGACTTGGACTACTGGTAGGAAATGGCAGCCAGACAGACAATCCCCAGTTATCCTTGAAGAACTGCTTCCTTCAGAGCCTACACTTCCCCATGCTGGAACGGAGCATGAGTATCCCCTCCACAGGGGTTCCAGGATTGTCGGCCATCTTTTGCCAAAGGCGTTGCTCTTCCCCCTGAGAGTCCATCCAATCCACATTCTTCCCATGGCTCACACCTGAAGAAGGGAAAGGGGAGCATTATATTTCACAGATGAGATATATTCACCTTCTGAAAGGCACTTATCAGCCAGTGAGGGAGCCTTTTAATGAGAGAGCCCTTCTCTGGCTTGTTATCACTTCCCCAACTAGTGAGCCCTGTCAGAATGGAATCAGTCCTTTGCAGCCTGCACTACTTTTTTCTGCTTAGACAATGTGAGACCAATCAGGCCAGCTCTGGTGGTTCATTTCCTCTACACTTTGGTAGTTCCATGGAGAGCTGGCTCACTGGGACTGAGTTAACATGACAGAATGAGCTGACTTCAGCTCTCTTTCTAACACGATCACTTCTCTGATGGTAGATGCATAGATACCCTTAGATCTAATTAATCTACAAATAAGTAAAGCATTATAGGGGGTGGGGTTTTTCTCAACAGAAATAATAGTGCAGAACATATATGTCTGTCTAAGCAATGGGATAAGGAGGGTTTGGGGGACTGCATATGCTCTGCTAGTGCTCACATGCTCAAATACTAGAATGTGCCCCTCCCCCAATACACCCTGTTATAGTTCCATCTTGTGGCACCAGTGGTGTGTTTCCATGACCTGTATAAACAGCACTAGTTATTATTTTTTAGAGAAAATAATTGATTTTGTTTCAATTCTACCAGTATGAATAATGGCTACAAGTGCTAGACAGAACAGAGAAGAGGATTAGGTAAACTTGGCCTTGAAGGTCCTGTCTTCACTATCAAAAGCCTGTGCTGTGCACACCTGTAATCCCAGCAGCTCCAGAGGCTGAGGCAGGAGGATCGCGAGTTCAAAGCCAGCCTCAGCAACAGCAAGGTGCTAAGCAACTCAGTGAAACCTTTTCTCTAAATAAAATACAAATAGGGCTGAGGATGTGGCTCAGTGGTCCAGTGCCCCTGAATTCAATCCCCAGCACCTCCCCCACAAAAAAAAAAGAAGCCTGTGCTGTCTTGAACAGTCTTTCCTAAGTAAAACCTAAAGTAAGACCCAAGAAAAATTTTTTTTTTTGTACTGGAGATTTAACCCAGGGGTACTTTACCTCTGAACGACATCCCCAGCCCTTTTTGTTTTGAGACAGGGTCTTACTATATTTCCTAGGGCCTCATTAAGTTGCTGAGGTTGATCTTGAACTTGCAATCCTCCTGTCTCAGCCCCATGACCCTCTGGGATTACAGGCATGCACCACTGCTTTGCCCAGCAATATAAATATGAATATAAACATTATACCTCCCAAACGTCTAGCCTAAGGATATGAAGTTATAGGAGTAATGGTTCTATTTTATCAATAAGCAAATCTTTGGCTAAAGGAATGGAATGTCTGTGATAATTTCAGGTCAGTTATTGCTGAAACTATATAAACATTTACTACACCTCATACATAAAGAAATCATGCCCTTGTGCCATGCTCAGCCACAGACTATCTCAGGGTTCCCAAGTTCCTCACCACTTCCAGAATTCAAACGAACTCCTCCTAGAAAGATGTTGCTGGAAAAGGCCTCCTTGTCCCAGATGGTAAGTTCTAGGCAAACATTCTTTATATCCTGGGGATGCAGGCCACTGAACATGAAAGTATGATTCCACTGAGGATTAACACTCTTTTTTACGACCATAGTTTTGTGCTTTGTGGCTTTGTTGTCATCAGGGAGCAGGTAGCTGTAGGAAAAAACACAATCAAACCATCAGTGGGATATGCTCAAGTAATCATTTGAATTATGGGTAATTCCTGGTGTGTGTATGTATGTGTGTGTGCATGTGTGTGCATATGTGCACATGCACACAAATGTATGTATTTGACTTTCTCTCCCAGGTTCTTCTTTTGTGTGTGTATTGGGGAGATTGAACTCAAGGGCACTCAACCACCGAGCCACATCCCCAGCCCTTTTTTGTATTTTATTTATAGACTCAGGGTCTCACTGAGTTGCTTAGTCATTGCTAAGTTCTGAGGCTGGCTTTGAACTTGTGATCCTCCTGCTTCAGTCTCCCGAGTCACTGGGATTACAGGCATGTGTCACTGTGCCTGGCTTCTCCCAGGTTCTCCTATGTTTACATCTGGATTTGCATTGTAGAATGGCTGTTTAGTTTTCTTTTAAGTGAGGCAATAGTAATACGCCCCCTCTCTTTTTTTCTAATCCTATTTTGGTCCTTCTCCCCATCTTGTAAAGGAAATACCTCCTCTAATAAATACTACCAAATGCCCTTTTTTGTCTTTTCTTGGGTCACCTCTGAGCTGACTCATAGCCAGGATGGACAGTTCCTGGCACACACTTTCAGTTCTGCACATAGAGCACCTGTGTGTCTCAACTTCGCCAATTAAGACTTTGTTCCTGTGTGAGCTCAACTTATGTAGAGAGCACCTTGGAATTACTGGTGATTCAATACCTTTGGGAACAATCCTCAATCAATGAGTTTTGGAAATTGGGGTTCCTTATCCCTTGAAGGGACAACCCTAAGGAACATTTACAGAGTTCCTTGTTGCCTCCTTAGTAAAATTGAGTCCTAGTGACCCAGAATGTTAACCTGCCCATTAACATATACTTTTTTTTTAATTTAAAGGAGAGAGAGGAGAAAGAGAGAGAGAGAGAGAGAGAGAGAGAGAGAGAGAGAGAGAGAGAGAATTTTATAATATTTATTTTTTAGTTTTCGGTGGACACAACATCTTTATTTTATTTTTATGTGGTGCTGAGGATCAAACCCAGCACCCCGCACATGCCAGGTGAGCGCGCTACCTCTTGAGCCACATCCCCAGCCCCAAACATATCTTTTTTTAAATCAACCTTTCTCCCTCTTCTATCTCACCTTCTCCACTCTCTCATTGGTGCTTTTTGGAATTTCTTGTCCAATTAAACACGTGTGCTTAGGCCTTTTCTACTATAGACAACTATCCCAGGCTCTATGTACATGATGAATACTACTTTTTCCTCCCTCAGGGAGCATGCTTTAGGGAAGGAGATTGATATGTGTATGGAATCAGTGCATCTGACAATAATGAAAAGTAGCACAAGCAAGTGAGTTTACAATAAAGAAGATACAACAGATCACGTAAAATATCATTTTGTGTACAAAATACAACATTCAGTCTCTATGTATTCCTCTAAAAGAAATCCCCATTTAAAAGTGTGACCAGAATAAAGACTACCTCTAACCTAGGTAATGACATAGGCATATAATCCCAGCATCTCAGGAGGCTGAGGCAGGAGGATTGAAAGTTCAAAGCCAGCCTCAGCAACTGAACGACTTAGCGAGACCCTGAGACCCTGTCTCAAAATAAAAAATACAAAAAGGGCTAGAGATGTAGCTCAGTGGTTGAGCACCCTTGGTTCAATCCCTGGTTTAAAAAAAAAAAAAAAAAAAAAAAAAAAAAACTACCTCCACCCTCACCCCCTGCCGCTTTGTAGCTAGTACAGCAACATGACTAGGTTCTGGCCAGTGGGACATAGGAAATAGTTTTGTATGAAACTTATGGGAAGTATCCTACCAGCTGGGATTGGGATGGGATAGCTGAAATCTGAGCAGCTATCCTGGCCCAAGAAGTAGATACCATAATGAGATAGAAAAAATACTGTGTCACTTATAATTATGATGTTTCCATGCCTGCCATGGGTACATTAGCTTGAGTCTTTTCTGACATGTAAGAGAAATAAAGAGAAACTTTTGTCTTTTTTAAGCCACTGTTAATTTAGCTCACTGACAAACTAATATAATTAAGTAATTATGTAATTTTAAAATGTCAGAATATTAAACTTACATAAAGGTCTATTCTTGCTCTCTCTCTCTCTCTCTCTCTCTGATTTTATGTTTGTTTGTTTTTATTTTTTAATTTCAGGGCTGGGTGCAGTGCCACATGCCTGTAATCCCAGCAATGTGGGAAGCTGAGGCAGGAGAATCACAAGTTCAAGGCCAGCCTCAGCATCTTGGTGAGGCCCTAAACAACTTAGCAAGACCCTGTCTCTATATCAAAAATAAAAAGGGCTGGGGATATAGCTCAATGGTAAAGCATCTTTGAATTCAGTCCCCATTACCAAAAATATATATACATATATAATAAATAAATAACTTAAAAATGTCAGTTTCCTTTAAAATTAGCTTAATATTTAAGTACAAATAAGAAGAAAATTTACTGGAAAGTTAGACTTTTTTAAATAGAGCAAAAATGCTATCCTTTATTATTTCTGTTTCATAAATTCTCAATAGGAGAAAGTGAAAACTGTTTCAGAAGACAGTAAGTCACCCCTGTAAGGTCACAGTGAGGTCATGGGCCAGGAGCCATCCTCTTATCCCATAAGACAGTGAGCAGCAGAGGCCACAAGTGGATGGTGGGGTTGGTGAGAAAAACTGTACCCTCAAAATCCAAAAAAAGTATTTCTTCTATGCTTCAATCTATTGCAAGAAAGAATGAAAAACTGATGAAAGAGGACACACGTTCACCAATGGGGAAGCCCCAGACATTGGCTTCTCCTCACTATTGGCTATTGGCTTTACCAAAGTCACAATGTGCAACAGTGGGATGGGGTCAGATAGCTCAGTGGTGGAGTGCTTGCCTAGCACGTGTGAGGCCCTGGTTTTAATCCCCAGCATGGCAAAAAAACAAAACAAAACAAAAAGAACATTTGAGGATAAAGGCATGACTCATTTTCTTGTAAGAAAAATACATATTTCTAAGAAGGCTGCACGAGAAGAAAAAAACTGTCATCTGACTCAAAGAATTAACCTGGTGGCCTGCCAGCAAAGGAACTTGCTTTACCTAATGTGCTTTATGATTCTCTGTAAATCCAGCATCACGTCTTAGCTCAGCAGATGGTTTTGGAGGCTCTCCAGAACACTCTCTAGTGCCTATCTCCAAGGAAGATGCTCTGATTTGTCTACTTTAAAAAATTTCCCAAGAGAGCAAAATAGCAAGTATCCAATATTTTGGTTGTTGTTTTATATTGGCACCAAATAATAACAAACCATAATAAAAGTACATTATGCACAGAAAATCATACTTTTTCTTCCTTTAAGAAATGAATATCAAAGGAAAATCTGCTGGTCTTGAGAGTGAGAGAGTCAGGAACTCCTGAAACATTCTGGAAACACAGTGTAAGCTTCAAGAAGTGACTCCCTTGACATTTCTATTGTTTTAGATATAAGAGCCAGCGCTTAGGGTGGCTGGCTCTTCCTCAGGACATGTCCTAGGAATGGAACATGGAAGCCTCATAGCCACCAGTCTTGTGGATCATAGATCTTTTCATCTCCCAAGTATCAGAAATGCACTAAAACAAAATTACCCCTTCACAAAGCTGTCAGAGGTGCCTCCTGATTTCACCGCTGTCAAATTCTTTGCTTCTTTGATGAACACTTCTAGTATTCCTCCAGACATTACAGGTGATTCCTTTTTCTTTCCCTTTTTAAAGGTCTTCTTTCCTGCATCAGCCACTAAAATGATGGGGGGGGCAGGGGTGAAGAGATGATGATCATGGATTCCACTTCAAAATTTGCAAAGAACATCTGCAAACATTGACTTCATTTGCTGACTGAATGGGGTGTTTATGCTAGTGTATATTTTATATTTATTTAAATTGGATTCTCAATATGGAAGTTCCGCAAAAGACTAAGCATGGAATCACCACATGACCCAGATATACCACTCCTCGGTATTTATCCTAAGAATTAAAATCACCATACTACAGTGATACATGCATACCCATGTTTATTCCAGCACAATTCACAATAGTCAAATTGTGGAACCAGTCTAGGTGTCCACCAACAGATGAATGGATAAAGAAAATGTGGCACATATACACAATGGGGTTTTATTCAGTCATAAAGAAAAATGAAATTATGTCATTTTCAGGAAAATGAATGGAAATAGAGATATAATGTTAAATGAGATAAGCCAAACTCAGATGTGGTGGCACATGCCTGTAATTCCAGCAGCTCGGCAGACTGAGGCAGGAGGATCGTGAGTTCAAAGCCAGCCTCAGCAAAAGTGAGGTGCTCAGCAACTCAGTGAGACCCTGTCTCTAAATAAAATACAAAATAGGGCTGGGGATGGGGCTCAGTGGTAGAGTGCCCCTGAGTTCAACCCCTGGTACCAAAAAAAAAAAAAAGAAAAGTGGGAAGAAATAAATTTGATTCCTTCTAAATGGGTCTTTCATTTGTATTTGTTGCAAGAAAGTGAACAAGTAAACTTCAAACCTTAACCAGTCCCCTAAAAAGCATACTTATCACAGGATCTGAAAGAAGGCAACAGAAAAGATCCTGAGAGCTGCTTCTAGAGTCACCATTATATGAGAATTAGCTATGATGAAAGCCAGACACAAGCACCAAGTCTCCAAAAGAGAAAATTCCATAACTCTCTTTTTGTAAATTGTCAGCTTCAGGCAGGATCAGCTCTAGAGGCTACAGCCCAGGCACAATTACTATTTTTTTTTTTTTTTTTTGGTACCAGGGATTACACTCAGGGGCGCTTAACCACTGAGCCACATCCACAGACCTTTTTATTTTTTATTTCCCTACAAGATCTCACAAATTGCTTAGGGCCCTACTAAGTGCTAAGGCTGGCCTCAAATTTGTAATCCTCCTGCCTTAGCCTCCTGAGCCACTGGGATTACAGGCATGTGCCATCAAGCCCAGCAACAATTACATTTTTGAATGAGAGAAAACTCTCTCCTACCTCACATTGTTATTGGGATGAAATATGTTCAACGGGAATAACAACCACCATCTTTATCAATTAAATACTTTCAACAACCCTTTGAAGTGAGAAAACCGAGGCTAGGAGACGGCACATTCCTTGTATAGGGGCACATTGAAGAGGGTGATCATGAATGGGAAGATATTGGAGGCTGCCTGGTGGAGGTGATGGAAGGAGAAGGGCAAGAGAGATTTACAAATTAACTCTATCTGGATTTTTCCTTTGCATTCTGTGTTGTACGTGACCTTCTTCCTCAAGACTCCCTGAGTACCTATGAAAGACAAATCCATACAGCATTCCTATACCCCCTTCCAGCAGACCCCCCCACTCTGGGGAAGATCCTATACCTCTGGGAATGAAACAGGACACAAAGCTCATCATCCAATATGGTTTCTAAGTATGAACTTGTTTTCCTTATAAGAATCTCACACCTTTCTCCATATATGGTATATACTCTCACCACTCTTCAAAAGACAGTGACACCTCACTCTAAGTTTCATCTGTTTAGCATTAAAATAACATAGTCTATCCAGGCAAGATGGTGCAAGCCTATAATCCCAGTGACTTGGGAAGCTGAGGCAGAAGTATCGGGAGTTCAAAGCCAACCTCAGCAAAAGCAAGGCGCTAAGCAACTCAGTGAGACTCTGCCTCTAAATAAAATACAAAATAGGCCTGGGGATGTGGCTCAGTGGTCAAGTGCTCCTGACTTCAATCCCAGGTAGCAAAAAAAAGTAACAGTAACATAGCCCAACCAATCTCTGATTGCCACTCCATACTTGTAAAAACAGAATGTCATTGATCAAAGTCATTGATTTTTACTCTACCTTGAAGCTGTCCTTGTGGAAGCATCAGGTAATCCTCTGGAGGAATGTAGCGTAAAACAACTGTTAGTTCTCCTTTGTATTGAAGGCCAGTGTCAGCAGCAAACTCCATCTGGCCAAAGGGAGACAAGAAAAAGTGAAATGCTTGGCATAGAGTATTGCAACCCATGTTTGAATGTACAATATTTGCTTGGTGACTTCAATGTGACAATCCATTTCCATTCAACTATGTTAGTTCTTATTTTTTGAGATGACTTATAAGAAAGGCTAGAAAAGTATACTAAGACATTTGCATATAACTTTTTTTTGCATATAACTTTTAATATTAAAGTAAAAGGAATTTGAAAGGAGATATATTACACATATTTTTCCCTCAATGGATATTGAGTAATACCCTGAAGATTGAGCTATCACCTATCATATGCATACAGTATGCAGTGTGAGGCAGGAATAAATATGCCTCAGAAACAGTTCCAAAAGTTATGTCTCCTTGTCTTTGATGTCTTGAAACTTTTCTAAATGATCAAGATGGGAAATGTAGGCAGTCATGCTTGATTACAATGGGCTGCCAGCCACCCATTATTGAAGGCAATATTGGTAACTTGTATCATCAAATATCAATATAGATAAAAAAAATAAAATAAAAAATGTAGAGAAAATAGTTCACTTAAATATTGCTAGCAGGAATGTAAAATGGTGTGGCCACTCTAAATAACAGTTTTATAATTTCTCCTAAAACTAAACATGCAGCTACCATGCAACTTAGAAATTAAACATTTGGGCATTTATTCCAGAGAAAAGAAAAATTATATCCACAGAAACATGAACACTAATATTCCTATCAGCTTCATTTGTAATAATAAAAAACTGGATCCCGGTGTGGTTACGGATGGCTGTAATCCCAGCAGTTCAGGAGGATGAGGCAAGAGGATCCAGAGTTCAAATCCAGTCTCAGCAACTTAGAGAGGACCTAAGCAATTCTGTGAGGTCCTGGCTCTAAATAAGATACAAAAAATGGGCTGGGAATATGGCTCATTGGTTAAGTTCTGTTGCTTTTTGGATTAAATTAAAATATACTGGTGATGTTGTATAAAATAGACATCAAGTCTTATGAAAGTAGAACACAATACAGATGAAGCCTTATAGCATTATAATTACATACTGCAAAGGTCATCTTGCAGCACATATCTAACATCTTGGTGGGGGGTAGTTTTGGTATTCTTTCTAGAAGATTCCAAGGTAACACCCTCTCCTGGCATATTACCATTTCCCTTCTGCAATGAAGTCCTGCTCGAAATAAGATAGTGAAATTGAATTCAGTTCCATTCTACAAACATATCCAGAATGCTTACTTTTTATTAAGTACTTTGCTAAGTGTTGTGGGGACACATGAGACACAGACCCTGCTTTCAATCAGCTTTCAGTTTATCCAGGAGATATCTGTGGTAAATGCTCTATTAATCTACCCACATTAACTGACTCATCAGATTAATTAATGCTCTCCATCCCCAGTGAAGAGCAGGATCCTCTCTACAACAATCACTGTGTCTGTTTCCATGAGCAGAAAGGCATGCTCACCAAGAGTCCACTGCATTAGTCCCCTAAGCTCTTTCTGCTAGCCATATTTGTGATTGTCATTATATAATTTGATATCACATAAGTTGATTGGTGCAAAAGAAAGCTGTTACTATAAAAATTTAAGTTGAATATTTTAGAAAAGCCTAAGATCCTAAAACAAGGTTGCTATTATTTAGGTGTGGGCTTAAAACTGTAAAAGAACTGGATGTGGTGGTGCACACCTGTAATTCCAGTGGCTCAGGAGGCTGAGGCAGGAGATGGCTAGTTCAAAGCCAGCCTCAGCAACTTAGGAAGGCCCTCAGCAACTCAGTGAAACACTGTCTCTAAAAAAAATACAAAATAGGGCTGGGGATGTGGCTCAGTGGTTCAGCACTCTGTGTTCAAGTCCTGAATAAAAAAAAGGCTGAAAACATTAGAAAAATACCATAAACATTAAGAAAGATTTTGCATTTGGTTTGCTTTGAAACCAATCTGAGTTTTTGTTTGTTTGTTTGTTTGTTTGTTTGTTTGTTTTGGTACTGGGGATTGAACTGAGGGGGATTCTAGCACTGAACTACATCCCCAACCCTTTTAATTTTTTTTTTAAGTTTGAGACAGGGTCTCTCTAAGTTGCCCAGGCTGGCCTTGAACTTGTGATCCTCCTATCTCATCCTCCCATGTAGCTGGGATTACAAATGTGCGCCACTGTGCCCAGCTGTAAATGTTCATACATTCTGGTTTTGCTTTAGAAAAACTCAAGTGAGAAATTTTTGTTAATGATGCATTAGGAGGTAAAATTAATTCCAGAAAGATATTCCAGAATTTTAATTACTAAACCCATAGTCAAACAAAATTGTCTTCAATAATGGAAGATATACACATGAATGGACAGGTAATTGTTTTAAAGTAAAATATATGTTCAAGAAAAATATTGAGAAACTGAAGTAATCAAACCAGCATGTTACACACAGACCTATGGAACAACAGAACCGAGAGCACAGAAATAAATACACACCTTTATGGTTAACTGATTTTCAACAAAGGTACCAAGAACATACAAAGAGGAAAGAAAAGTCTCTTCAATAATTAGTGTTGGAAAACTGAATATTTACATGCAGAAGAATGAAATTAAATCCTTATATCACATAAAAAATCAAGTCAAACTAGATTATAGACTTAACATAAGACCTGAAATGGTAAAATTAGCTGAAGAAAATAGGGGAAAAGTTCATAACACTGGTCTTGGAAAACATTTTTGGGATATGACCCCCAAAACACAGTCAACAAAAACAAAAGTAGATAAACAGGATAGCATCCAAGTAAAACACTTCTGGCAGAGGAAAGAATCAACAGAGTGAGAAAATAATCTATGGAACGGGATAAAGGGTTAATATTCAAAATGCATTAAAAGTCAAATAACATAATAGTAGGAAAATGAATAACCTGATTAAGAACAGGCAAAGGGTCGGGTGCAGTAGCACATGCCTGTAATCCCAGCACATGCTCAAGAGAATCCCACATTCAAGGCCAGCCTTAGCAATGTAGCAAGACACTGTCTCAAAATAAAAAAAATAAATAAAAAGGGCTGGGATGTAGCTCAGTGGAAGAGCAACACTGGTTCCATCCCCAGTACCAAAACATACAAATAAATGGGCAAAGGATATTCAAGACATTTCCCAAAAGAGGATATGTGAATGGTTAACAAGTTTATGAAAAATGCTTAAAATCACTAATAATTAAAGTAACACAAAACAGGGCTGGGGATGTGGCTCAAGCGGTAGCGCGCTCGCCTGGCATGCGTGCGGCCCGGGTTCGATCCGCAGCACCACATACAAACAAAGATGTTGTGTCCGCCAAGAACTAAAAAATAAATATTAAAAAAAAATTCTCTCTCTCTCTCTCTCTCTCTCTTTAAAAAAAAAAGTAACACAAAACTATAATGAGATATCACCCCAAACCTGTTAGACTGGCATTATCAAAAAGACGAAAGACAACAAAAGGAAAAGGAAAAAATATAGAGAAAAGGAATCCCTTTGCAGGCTGTTGGTGGGAATGCAATTTAGTATTAGCTATTATGGAAAAATCATGGAGGCTCATTAAAAATTAAAACTACAAGTGCTGGGAACAGTGGCGCATGTCTGGAATCCCAGTGGCTCGGGAGACTAAGACAGGAAGATTGTGTGTTCAAAGCCAGCCTCACCAATGGCAAGCAACTCAGTGAGACCCTGTCTCTAAATAAAATACAAAATAGAGCTGGAGATGTGGCTCAGTGGTTAAGAGACCCTGAGTTCAATCCCCAATACCAAAAAAAAAAAAAGAAAGAAAAAATTAAAACTACAACTACCATATGATCCAGCAATTCCATTACTAAGTGTAAATTCAAAGGAAATGAAATCAGTATGCTGAAAAAGATCTATCTATACTATTATATTCATTGCAGCATTATCCAAACAGTCAAAGTTATGAAATAAACCAAAGCATCCATCAATGGGTAAATGGATAAAGAAAATACAGCACATAGGTGCAATGGACAATACCATTCAGGCTTTAAAAAGGAAAGCCTGCCCTTGGCAGCAGCATGGATGAAACTGGGGGACACGATGTTAAGCGAAATAATCCAGGCACAGAAAGACAAATACTGCATGATCTTACTTATTTGTGGAATCTTAAAAAAGCTGAACTCGTGGAAGGAGAGAGGAGAATAGTCATTACCAGGGTGGTGGAATTGGGGGCAGGGCATGTTGAGGAAATACTGATCAAAAGGACACAAACTTTCAGTTAGGAGGAATAAGTTCATGATATCCATTGTACAGCAAACATGGTGACTATCCTTAATAGTGATGTATTGTATTCTTAAAAGTTGCTAGGAATATATATATATATATATATATATATATATATATATATATATATATATATATAGTGTGTGTGTGTGTGTGTGTGTTTACCAGGGATTGAACCCCAGGGGTGCTTAACCACTGAGTCACATCCCCAGTCCTTTTTATGTTTAATTTTCTTTATTTTTTTTATTTTTGGGGGGGGGGGCACTGGAGATTGAACTCAGGAGCACTCAACCACTGAGCCACATCCCCAGCCCTTTTTTGTATTTATTTAAAGACAGGGTCTCACTGAGTTGCTTAGGGCCTCATATTAAATTGCTGAGGCTGGTTTCAGCTCATAATCCTCCTGCCTCAGCCTCCTGATCTGCTGGGATTACAGGCATATGCCACTGCATCCAGTTTATTTTTAATTTTTTAAATATCTTTATTTTATTTTTATGTGGTGTTGAGGATGGAACCCAGTGCCTCACACATGCCAGATGAGCATGCTACCACTTGAGCCACATCTCAGCCCTTATTTTTAATTTTGAGACAGGGTCTCACTAAGTTGTTTAGCGTCTCGCTTAAGTTGCTGAGGCTGGCCTCAAATTTGTGATCCTCCTGCCTCAGACTCTCAAGCTGCTGGGATTATAGGACTGCACCACCATACCCAGATTTGCTAGGAATTTTTAAGTATTCTCACTATAAAAATAGGTATGTAAACACATGTGTTAATCATCTCGATTTAGCTATTCTACAATGTATTATTATTATATTTCAAAACAACATCTTGTACATGAAAACTATATACAACTTATCTGTCAGTTCAGAAAATGAATTCCTATTAAAAATCAAGTATTAAAATGCTTTGAGAGCAAGTATTTGAATGTGGGGGGTTTCTATAACTTTATTATTAATTGACCTACTACTGGTACTCTTTGCTTCTACTACATAGAAAATTTAATGTCAGGCTGGGGTTGTGACTCAGTGGCAGAGTGCTTGTTTAGCATGTGTGAGGCCCTGGTTTCTGTCCTCAGCACCACATATAAATAAATAAAATAAAGGTCTAACAACAATTAAAAAAATATTTAAAAAATAAAATAAAATAAATGGATGGAACCAGAGACTATCATGCTGTGTGAAATAAGCCAATCCCCCCAAAACCGTAGGCTGAATGTTCTTTCTGATATGCGGATGCTGATTTACCATAAAGGAGGGGAGGGAACTAGAAGTTCATTGGATTAGACCAAGGAGAGTGAAGGGAAGGGAGGGGGATGGGAAAAGGAAAGACATAGAATGAATTGTACAGAACTTTCCCATGTTCATATATGAATACACCACCAGTGAAACTCCATATCATGCACAACCACAAAAATGGAATCCTAATTAGAACAAGTCATACTCCATGTACATATAATATGTCAAAATACACTCAACTGTCATTACAACCAGAGATATGAAAAATTGTGCTGTGTATATGTAATAAGAATTGTAATGCATTCTGCTGTCATATATAAAAAATTATAAAAAGAATAAAAAATAAAATTAAATTATTGAAAAAAATTTTTAAGTAAAAAGAACAAATTAAAATACAAAAAAAAAAAAAAGAAGAAGAAGAAGAAGAAGAAGAAGAAGAAGATTCAGACGACATCCACCATTTTCTCCTTTCTCAAAAGAAAGATCCATTTTCCATTGGAGCAAGAAACAATTTCCAGTGCATTTACAGGTATAAGGTGGGGTAATAAATCACAGATCAAAGTCTGCCCAAACTGCTAAGCATAGAGAGTCTTTCAGCTAAATGTAGTTAAAAGCTAAAATATAAGTTCCAGAACTTGCATTTCCTCTGTGTCTGAAGACAGAAAAGGAATGTTTCCTTGGAAAACCACTTAATCAGACTGTCGTGTTTCAGAAATCCTTATTTTTATAATAGCACCTCTGGGAAGGCTAGAAAGGCAATCATACTGACAAACACTTCTTGTCTGCCTCCCTAACATGCCTTTCAGAAGGATAATGAGTTATAGCTAATAAATAGTTCCATGTCATGTGGCAAAATGGAAGCTAGACTGTGAAACTACTTTATGGTACTTGAGTTTGACATCTTGAATTCTTTCTCTGTCTGTACCAGCCTCCTACTGGCTTCTGCTAAGACCTAACACAAACAAAGCTAGGTACCAAGAGACTTTCAGCAACATAGAATCAGTAAGCAATAAGGCAGGATGTTTTCTGCCATTCCCATTGTAAAAGGATGTCAGTATTTTCGAATGTTTAAGAACTATTCATTCTAATTCTTCATTACTAGGGAAGTTGGTCCTTGTAGCTCATGCTTGGCTTCCTCAGATGGATAACCTACCAGAAACATCTAATCTCCAGGGCTGCTCATATCCTAAGTGCAGCTGTTGGAGTGCCTATAGCACCAAATGTGTAAGACAGGAGATTGAGAATAAAATGACCCTTCACATAGCTGGCCCATAATCCACCACACATAGCACAGCTGCTATAGTTTAGATCTGGAATGTTCCCCCAAGGCCTACGTGTTAAAGGCTTGGTCCCTAGCCTTTGATGCTATTGGGAGGGAGGGAACCTTCAAGACGAGGGTTATAATGGGAGAAAGCTAGGTTATGGGGGTCCTGCCATTGGAAGGGATATTGGGACCCTGATCCTTCCCGTCTCTCCTTTTTGCTTTCTGGCTGCCATGTCATGAACAGGCCTTCTCTACCACAAGCTCCTGTCCTTGGTGTACTGCCTCACCACAGGTCCAGAAACAACTAGATCAATGAAACTGTGAACCAAAATAAACCTTCCTTTTTTAAAAAGTTGATTATCTCAAGTATTTTGTCACAGCCATGAAAAGCTGATTAACAGACAGCCTTTGCATCTGTCCTCTCCAAAGCAAGTCTGAGTCTTTGGCCTTTCTTCTAAATGTGTCAGAGTAGGCCTGGCAGAGGATGATGATATGGATTAGAGATGCTAGCTTCTTTTGGGTTCCCCAGTTTGGGTTCAGCAAACTCTGAGGTAAAGCGTCTTATGCAAGTGATTTATTAAGGAAGTGTTCCCTTGAGACACCAGTGAAGGGGTGGGAGAAGCAGGTACAATCCTGGGTACAATGGAAGGCAGCTTTGGCCTGAGGTGGCAGGGGTGCTCTGGCATTTTTCTCTTTCTCAGTAAGGAAAGTAGGTTTGCAAGCTTCCTCACCTGTTGGTTATTGACTAAGAGTTGTCTCATGGCAAGGGTACAAAACCTCTCAGGAATAAATGACTATCTACAGGGGCAAAAGCTATACTAGTCTGAGGCCAAGTTTCTAAAAAAGAGTCTCAGGTGGAAGCTGTAGAGCATAATCTCCTAGAATAATTAGAAATCTGAAGGGATCTAGCAAAGGAATGATGGTTTATTCAGACAGTGAACACAATCAGAATTTTCACCTTCAGTATCTCAGAGAGACCCAGAGAAGCTTCCTGCTTATGACAGAAAGGGAAATACCCTATGGTAATATGGAGGCGATTACTTGAAAAACTGTGACCTTAGGTACAAAAATGTCTTAAGAGAACAAAGTCTTTCAATCAATTCCAGAAAATTGCTGGAAAGATGCTGCTTTTATCTCCAAACTAATCTTCAAAGAGCCCCTATGTCTCCCTGCCCTCCTGTCCCAAGTACTGGGGATTGAACCCAGGGGTGCTATACTACTGAGACACATCCCCAGCCCTTTTTTTTATTTTTTATTATTATTTATTATTTTTTTATTTTGAGATGGGTCTTGCTAAGTTGCTTAGGACCTCACTAAGTTGTCAAGGCTGGCCACCAACTTGTGATCCTCAGCCTCCTAAATCTCTGGGATTAAAGGTGTGCACTACCATACCTGGCTTTTACTCTTCGTTTGACTTAAAAGTTACTATAAATGTAGAGAAACCCTAGTTGCTTAGAGTGAATCCAAGGATCTGTTGGTCTAGATTACAATATGACCTATTATGGGCTGGGGTTGTCACTCAGTGGAAGAGCACTTGCCTAGCATGTGTCAGGCACTAGGTTTGAGTCTCAGCACCACATAAAAAAACAATAAATAAAATCTTGACAACTAAAAAATATTTTAAAAAAATAATATGTCATACTATACTGGTGCTTCGTTTCTAGAATATCAGCTCTAAGCTTGTTTTTCTTGAGTTATCTCAAGGCCTAGGTTATGAATCTCAAAAGTATGAATGTAGTAAAACAGATATTTCGGTTCACTTCCTCAAGTGAACCAACGCAAGACTATTCTGTTTATGGTCTGTAGAGAATGCGAAACAGAGATAATGTTTTGAGATTGAACATGCTCCATAGGTTTGTTTTTTTCTATGTGAAAATGAAAAATTTCTCTCTTTTTATTTTATTTTTTTGGTACTGGCAATTGAACCCAGGGATACTTTACCATTGAGCTACATCTCCAGCCCTTTGTATTTTTTTTTTTTTTAATTTTGAGACAGGGTCTTGATAAATTGCTGAGGCTGGCCTCCAATTTGCCATCCTCCTGTGTCAGCCTCCTGAGTCGCTGGGGTTACAGGCAAGCACCATCACACCCGACAGACTTCCTCATTCTAACAGGATCATATAATGTATTCTTCATGGTTACCCATAAAGACCCTCAAATGATGAATGCATTTTTAGTAATAAAACTAATAATATATATGGTTATACAGCTTGCATTATCAGACAATCTATATTGATGAAGTTTTCAGAGCAATGGTATTACAATGTTTATGATAATATTATTCCAAAATATGCTCAACTAATCTTTGTAGGTTATCACTGGAAACCTGGAAGCCTTCAGATTCTTCAGGAGGCCTATGACATTAATTTTGCTTAAACTTGCCAGACTGCATAACTGTTTGAGTGGTTTGGAAGTATTTTCCTACCTTGGGCTGAAGCACAAACCACTCATCACATGGATTTTCAAAGTTCCATGAGTCAAAAGGAATCTCCACCTCTCCGAGGAAGCTGTTATGTCCAAATCGATCATAGTGCCAGACGGAGAGCTGCAGAGTTCTCGTTTCCAATTGGGTATGGCTGATGGTGTACTGCAAAGGAGATTTACAATATCACACTCCGAAAGGAGGGTTCTATCCAGTCCCCAGACAGGTTGACATTTACTTCCATCATCTTCAGATCACAGACATCAGAAATATGAACAAAACTAACACAAAGAAAACTTTCTTTGTTTTTGTGACAATTGAAGTTGTTTCATAAAAATCATTTTGCACCAGACCTGATGCTGAAGTATATATCAATAAATTATCTGGGGGGAAGGGCAATAAACTCCAGGTATGGAATTAAAAAACATTAGGTGATAGAGCTTCTCCTCTGTCTAATTTTTACCTGATTTTTCTTTGCCTATTTTTTCACATCTACTTTTTTTGAGGGGTGGGGAGTACTGGAGATTGAACTCAGGGGCACTTAACCACTATGCCACATCCTTAGCCCTATTTTGTATATTATTTAGAGACAGGGTCTCACTGAGTTACTTAGGGCCTCACTTTTTGCTGAGGCTGGCTTTGAACTTGTGATCCTCCTGCCTCAGCCTCTGGAGCCGCTGGGATTACAGGCGTGTACCACTGTGCCCAGCCGCTCACATCTACTTTGTAGTTCAAGATTTAATATATCAATTCTCCAACTTCTGTATTTATTCATAATGAAACCCCTTAAGTTCCCCAAAGTTGGGAGACATCATTCTTATTGACAACAAGAAGCTTGTAGACACCAAACTTCATAAAGCCTGGTCTAAAAGCAGAGATGAAGATGAATACATAGTGAGCAGAAGGGACAGATTACTGGGCTAGCGTTTTCTTTTCCAGCAGAACGATACAGAGGGCCCCATGCCCACACACCCTCCAACCTTCTGCTCATTCCATGAAATCACCATCTGGGCCATACTTCAGACTGATTTCTCTCTCTCTCTCTCTCTCTCTCTGTACTGGGGATTGAACCTAGGGTGCTCACTTTATCACTGAACTATATTTCCAGCCCTTTTCATTTCGAGACAGGGTCTTGCTACGTTCCTTAGGGCCTCACTTTTTGCTGAGGCTGGCCTCGAACTTGGGATCATCCTGCCTCAGCCTCTCGAGTTGCTGGGATTACAGGCGTGCACTACTGAGCTCAGCAAAACAGACTGATTTCTGATCTTGAATTTGTGTCTATTTCTGTCCTTGCTGCTACTGACATGATAAACTTTGGCTCCCTGCTTCCTGAATTTATTCTGCCATTATGTTTGGCCTTGTCTTTGTGACCTTGTTATGGCCACTGGTCTGTCTTGATATTGGCTCCTGTTTCCAAACATGCCTTCACTGAACCATGTGGGCTCATGGCTTTTTGCCATCACCAACTTCTCACATATTGGCTTTCTGACACTATCATTCTGAATACAAGTCCATACATTTTCCTGGGATTGGCAATAACTTCAACATTTCTTTTTTCTTTTTTGCACTGGGGATTGGACTAAGGGGCGCTAAACCATTGAGCCACACTGATTATTTTATTTTGAGACAGAGTCTTACTGAATTACATAGGGCCTCGCTAAGTTGGTGAGGCTGGCTTTGAACTCCTGCCTCAGCCTCGTGAGTCTCCGGGACTACAGGCATACACTACTATACCTGGCAACTTCTATATACATTTTATTCTCGCGGAATATTTCTTATCAGGTAAGATTGGCCCAGGGTGAAAGAAGGGGTTGTTGTATGGAAGTCCATTAGAAATAGAAATATCTTTAGGATTAGGACCTGGGTCATATTTTATCTAGACCACTTTCTCTGACATTGCTTAAATCTCACTCACTCTGCATCTCTACCAGTCATTAACCACACACTTAAATTTACCCAAATTCTGAAACTGAAACCCTAACAAGAAACAATACATATCCATGCTGTTAGCGGAATAATGGATGTGTACAAAGTGACCTACTAAATAAGGGTCAAAATTGTGACAAACTTCATTTGGAAGGGCATCTGAAAAAGCAGTTTTCCCAAGGGTAAAATGTACTTTGTGACAAAATGGGACTGATGTTCAGATGTAATTCTGTGGAATCAAGTCTACTGAAGGTGCAACTTTAGCAGCAGCAGAGAAATAAACAAATTAAAAGTGATTTACATTTTTTTTCTTTTCCAAAAACTGTTAGGAAGCTGGGCGCAGTGGCGCACACCTGTAATCCCAGCACCTCGGGAGGCTGAGACAGGAGGATCATGAGTTTGAAGCCAGCCTCAGCAATTTAGTGAGATGCTAAGCAACTCAGTGAGACCCTGTCTCTAAACAAAATACCAAAAAGGGCTGGGGATGTGGCTCAGTAGTCGAGTGCCCCTGAGTTCAATCCCTGGTGGCCCCCCCCCCAAAAAAAAACCTGTTAGGAAAGCCAGGGTATTACAATCACTTATTCCAATTCCAATTTTCTAAAACATACATAAGTTTTGACATGCAAATTAAACCAATGAGGTTGTGATCGATATCACATGAGTTTACTATGAGAATATTTACTTACTTTTAGTATTTCATTGAATTCTGGATTGGTGCCTGTTCTGATTTTGGTCTTGCGCTTATTGTTCCGGGACTTGTCAGGAAGAAGGTATGACTTGACATAACTGTGGATAATAAAGGATGAAAGTAATCATTTGGAAACATCTATTTTGTAAGAAATGCTCAGGGACTTCAGTGAATAAAGGGCAATAGGTCAGTAAGTATAAGAGACAGAAGGAAAGAGAATGTAGTGTATATATCAAGACACCTTAAAATATAACTCTGATTGGGCTGGGGATGTGGCTCCATGGTAGAGTGCTTGCCTGGCATGTTTGAGGCCCTGGTTCAGTCCCCACACTGTCAAACAAAACAAAAAGAAACAGACAACTCTGGGCAGCCGGGCACAGTGGTCTACACCTGTAATCCCAGCAGCTAAGGAGGCTGAGGCAGGAGGATCACAAGTTCAACGCCAGCCTTAGCAACTTAGGGAGGCCCTAAGCAACTCAGAGAAACCCTGTCTCTGAACAAAAAATAAAAATGGTTGGGGATGTGGCTCAGTGGTTAAACACTCCTGGGTTCAGTCCCTGGTACCAAAAAGACAAAAACAAACAAACAAACAAAAAATAACTCTGGGCCCTTAAAAAAAGAGAAGAAGTAAATTCTAGTGGTAAAGATGGCAGATTCTGGAGTTATACCCATAGATTTTGGATCACCCATGCTTCACTAGGTCTCAATTTCTTCTAGTGTAAAACTGGGATGAGGGGCTGGGGATATAGCTCAGTTGGTAGAGTGCTTGCCTTGCATGCACAAGGTCCTGGGTTCAATCCCCAGCACCATAAATAAATAAAATAAAACTGGGATGATAACAATATGTTATCATGGCATTCTGAGGATTAAATTAGTTGACACCTTCAAGGAGAAGACATATTGAACCACTCAATAAATGTAATCTGTTTTCATTATCAGTGTTCTCACAAATTTTCTAGGGTATAGGCCTCTCTATTCTTCATCCTTCCTTCTGATGTTGGGGAGTAGGGGTCAATGGTAATGAGTGAAGAAAGAAAATAGTGAAAAAGGAGAAATAGAAAACAACAACTGGAAGTCATAAGAGCAATTGTACCCAACACCTTGGCTTGAGCTATCTTTTGTGGCAGGGGCGTCATAGTAGACATAGAAATGCGTGAGTTGCTGCCAGGGTTCTAAAGTATATCTGTTTTATATTTTATTTGTTTATTTTCTTTGCTGCTGGGTTTCAAACCCAAGGCTTCACGCATGCTCAGCAAGCAGTCTTTGCTGACTCACAAACCCAGCTCCTGCTAGGGTTTTAGATGGCCCCCTTCCATGCTAGTCAAAATGATTATTATATTGGTCCTGGAACCCTCTGAAATGTAGTTAAGGAGGCAGATGGACCAATCTATAATCAGAATCCGATCATCTGTCTACTTTAGGATACTTGGAACCAGCTTTATTGAGTTGTTTATTGGGCTTAGGTCACGTAATATGCAAAAAAGAGTTAACATAGCAGGCCTGAGATTGCCATTCTTAGAAAAGCTTGCTTGCAAGTTTGGCCCTTAGATGTCATTTGGGAACATGGATTTCAGGAGGGTTCCTACCATTTTTAAAACTGATAAATGTGGCTCATTGGGCCTAAACTGTTTGTACAAACAATATAACTTATACTGAACATGTGTTTTCCTTCTGGGAGCCTGGAAATTTGGTACATGACCAACTGAGCCTCTTAGAAGCTTCCCTGGTAGACATTTCACAAGAATTAAGAGCATCATGTGTTATTCCCTTGGAAGCTTGAGTCTGGTTTATTCAGGACTTTCCTTCTCATGTGTCTTTTCTCTTTATTTCTTATAACTACATGTACATTCCTGTGAGCCTTTCTAGTGAATCAATGAACCTGGCAGTTGTCATGGGGACCCCTGACTCATCTTTACCTCGAGCTTCCCTCCAACATGTCATGCTTCATATTGGACCACTCAAGCTGATCCCTAGGATCCCCAGAGCCTCATTAATTGCCCTTCTGAGTTGTTAAATTGGGTAACAGCTTGGTAATTATGTCTGGAAGTTTTCCCAGAACAAAAATCAAGAGGATACTCTTGTACATCCTGGGTATGCCAACATGTCGGGCTTCTACCTCAAAGAGTGATCTCTGTGCAAAATACAAATTTGTCACTGCTGAATTATGTTGAGTAATGGCCTCTTAAAAATAAGGTAACCAGCTGGGACCCGTGGCGCACATCTGTAATCCCAGCAGCTCAGGAGGCTGAAGCAGAAGGATGGGGAGTTCAAAGCCAGCCTCAGCAAGTTAGTGAGGCACTTAGCGACTCAATGAAACCCTGTCTCTTAAAAAATATATATAAAAAAGGGCTGGGGATGTGGTTCAGTGGTTAGGCACCCCTGGGTTCAATCCTCAGTATCCCCCCACAAAAAATGAGGTAACCAAGGATGTGACCATTATATGTGTACTTCAGACAACATTTAGAAGCATGTATGGGAGGAAGGTCTCCGAGCATGCTCTGAATCCAGAGGAACGCTTAGGCTCTTTGGAAACAGAAACACACATACACACAAAGTAGGTGGTACTTGGCATGGTCTGAGGAACATGCTATGTGCTTACGCATCTGTCCTCTGTTTCTTTTCATCTCCTATGGCCAGATTTCTGCAATTCTTGACATAAATGTAGAGCCCGCCAGTTTTGTAGCAGTAGCTGATGTGCAGAAGGATCTCGCCACTGACCTTCACGTTGCCATAGTCTCCGGTTTCACTGTAAACACTCATCATGCTGTTAAGGCTAGTCTGGAAAAAAATAAAAGGAAAGAAGGCACCTGGTGTTATTGTAAGAATTTCTTCACAGAATCCACCCCCTTCGTGGATTACCATTCCTGTTCTTTACAAGGAACAGAGAAGGGGGGTGGGTGGTGAGGGAAGAAAGCCAGCAGCTTGTTTTGCTGGTGGAGAAAATCCCAGAGCAAGATAGGCAACAGATCTTGTACCATTCATAAGGAAGGCAGGCAACTTGCTCAGAGGGGAAGCACTGCCTTTCCCCAGTTAGCTAGACCTTTTGCTTATTTATGAGGAATTGTGAACGCCCCCTCCCCTCTACATCGCTGCAACTTTCTGCATTTTTACTGGCAGACTCAAGTTCAATGTGCTTCAAAGTCTAGAATATACTGAGCAGGACAAAGAAAAGCTCATCTCATACTCAGTGCTAGCAAAACTTCTTTCTCTGACATTCAACAAGGAGCATGCATTCAGTTTCAGGGAGCCCAGGCAGGAACTTTAGCTTTAGCAAGGGCAGGAACTCATGCACTGATATCTGCTTTGATTCCTCAAGTTACTCTGTGCCTATGTAGGAAGTAGCTTTGTAATTCTCTGTAAAATAGCAATCCACAAACTATAACACTAACCAATAAAATCATAGCCCTACCAAATAATAAAATAAAAAATTCTCCAAAGGTCCAAATCTTCCAGAATAGACGAGGCTTTTGACACTAATGACATGAGGCCTATTTTTAATTACATGCAACAAAATTATCCTTTAGTGCTAAAAGCAAAAACTCTATATCTTTGTAATGAAATGAAGACCCTTTCGAAATGAAAAGATCTTAATTGTTTTAGCTTCCAAACTTCCTCATGCTAAGAATGGAAATTGAGAAATCCCCACCCCACCCCACCTGGGGTCCCCCCACCCCGCAGGTGCCAGTGAAGCCCAAATTGTGACATGTTTTCTGACTAACACAAGCCAGCTAAATCTACATATGTATATTTCCTGGCTTTTATTTTGTTAAACTGCTGCTTCTATAGGACCTGCAGAGAAAGAAACCACACAGCTGCTTCTCTCCAGTTTTAGTTAAAGACACTAAATTCGTTTTCTCCTTTGGGGTCCTTTGCTTTTTATTCATGCTGGTGGGCACTGAAATCTCACCAGCTGGGATCTATCTAGTAGATTCCTTGGCTTGGCTGCCAGTAACATTAACATGACTTTCACATAGACCAGTGACATGCATGAATATCATAGAAGGCTTTCATGAATGATGGAATGATCCAGTAGTTTTCATAAATCCTCTTCTGCAAACCACTGAGGACTATGGTAAATACAAACAGAATTTAGGTTTTCTACTTGTGTGTGTGTGTGTGTGTGTGTGTGTGTGTGTGTGTGTGTGAGAGAGAGAGAGAGAGAGAGAGAGAGGCTGTTACAAAAGCCATTGTGTTCCTTCAATTGCTTAGAGTAGAGCTATTCAAACAATAGTATGTACGTGACATTGCTCCTGTCTCTCTTCTAAGCTTAAGACAAGGGCAAAAGCAAATCAAGAATTCTGAAATTATTTGGAAACTACAGCTTAAAGAGAGAGAGAAACCAAATTTGTCTTTCTCATTCCTAAAACAAAGCGACAGAATGTACATGCATAGTAGGTGGCTTTCAGCAGTGCTTTTCAAATTTTCATTGATATAAATCACCTGGGGATTTTTTTTTGGGGGGGGGGGACTGAGATTGGACCCCGGGGTTCTTAACCACTGAGTAACACCCTCCAGTTCCTTTTATTTTATTTTTTTAAAAACATTTTTAGACAGGGTCCGGCTAAGTTGTTTAGGGCCATGCTAAATTTCAGAGGTTGACCTTGAACTTGCAATCCTACTGACTTAGCCTCTGGAGCTGCTGGAATTACAGGCATGTGCCACTGTTCTGGCACCTGAGGATCTTTTAAAAATGAAGATTCTGACTAATGATGCAGTCTGGGTGGGGGTCTGAGATAATGCTTTTCCAACAAACACCTAGATCCAAAGTTCCCAAACAGTAGGTACCCTAGAACACAACAGCAAGTTCACAGGAGCATAAGAAAGTATTTTAAAGAAAACACAGCATCATCTATCAGACACCACACAATATACTAACAAGTAGTTTCCAGTGTCACCGTTAAATCATAATACTTTTTTTCAATGGCTACATGAAGTTGAACTTTTGGCAGTTTCTGCAACACAAAGCAAATATTTCATAAAAATGTGGAACGGGAAATGAAAGTGATGATGTCTAATCAGATTCCAAGATTTGAGAAACCATGTGAGGCTCAGCAGACACATATGTCCTAATCAGTAAGTAATTGGGGCTACTTAAGAATGGAGCCAAGATATTATTTTGCCTTCTATTGACCTCCATTATTTTTTCAAACGGTTATTGTTAGTGCCCAAGTGATTATTAAGTTGTTTAGATCTAATGACTTAATAAATTGACTAGTCAGTTGTTGCTTTTGGTCTAGGAGAGCCATAAAAGAATTATCCAGACTCTTAGAGGCTTTGTGAACTGAAAAGGTTTTGGAGTCTATCTCAGTTTATATAAACTGGTCCACGGACCAGGCTTTGAGTAGCAAGGGCTTCAAGAATAAGCCTCAAGAGGCTGGGGATGTGGTTCAGTGGTAGAGTGCTATGCCTAGCGTACACAAGGCTCTAGGTTCCATCCCCAGCACTGTAACAGTGGTAGCATCACCTTTTGAATATAGCCCTTGCTGCTTATTTTAAAAAGAATGTGTTTTTATTTTCCACTTCTCCTTCTCCCCCTCCCTAACCTGGGGACGGGAACAAGATTACCTTGAGATATCAGTCCTTCAAGAGAAGGAGATGTCAAATTAACAAGTGAATTTCATCAAACTATCAGGATATACCTGGAATGCAGCCTTTAAATAGCTTCTTTAAAAGGTCTGTGCTAGGGCTGGGGGTATAGTTCAGTTGGTAGAGTGCTTGCTCAGCACTCATGTAGGCCCTGTGTTCAATTCCCACCACCACATTAAGAAAAAGCTAGTTGTTTTCCCTAAAGGGCAAAACCATGACCTGGGAGTCCTCTGTGCCTCTCATTTGCTAGCAAAGCAATAAAACTTCTTTTTCCTTTTTCTCAAAACCATGTCCTCTTAACTGGATTGACTTTGGGGACAAGGACGAAGCTCGAGCTTTCAGCAACAGCAACAGCACCACCAAAAAAAAAAAAAGCCCCAATTCTCTCGTATCAATTCAATGAAGCCTTAATTCCCACACATCTGGCTCACAAAAATTGTTGGCAGTGTCAAAAAATTCAGAGAGGTTAGGTTTCTAGTCGGAGGCCCTTTCTAGTCGGAGGTACATTTAGATAGGTCCACACCTCACTGTCTCCTTGTATGGCTGACTTGTGTCTTCACATCCCTCTGTAGCCACATGGTCCACATCCCTCTGTAGCCACATGGTCAAAGAATAATCTCTGTAAGCAAGGGATCCCCACGGTATAGGAGAAAATCTAAGAACCCACAAATGCTGAGGTTTGGGAAAATTTAAGGTAGTATGGCAATTTTACTCCTAGCCAAACTTGATGCTCTTAAGCAAGCCCGGGCTGTGACTATAAAGATGTTCACTCCAAAGATCTTGTTAATGATGAGTCATTATAGATTGTGCCTTTTTTTATGATACTGGGGATTCAACCTAGGAGTATGCTACCAATGAGCTACATCCCTAGCCCTTCTTTTTTTTGGTACCGGAGATTGAACTCAGGGGCACTTGACCACTGAACCACATCCCCAGCCTTATTTTGTATTTTATTTAGAGACAGGGTCTCACTGAGTTGCTTAGGGCCTTGCTAAATTGCTGAGGCTGGATTCAAACTCATGATCTTCCTGTCTCAGCCTCCCAATCCGCTGGGATTACAGGCATGTGCCACAGAGCCTGGCTCCCAGCCTTTCTTATTTTTATTTTGAGACAGGGTCTTGCTAAGTTGCTTAGGTCCTCAGTAAATTGTCCAGGCTGGCCTCAAATGTGTGACTCTCCTGCCTCAGCCTCCTTAGTCACTAATATACATGCATGCACCACCAACACTGGCTTGGAGGTTTGCATGGTGTCTTTTGACTAGCACCCAGATTCTAATGTTGAATGAATTGGAATACTTGAGTTCTCCTAACCTCATTCATCTTTTCAAAAGAGAATCTCTGGTTAATGGGACACAAATTAAAAAAAAAAAGATATATGCTGGAAGAATTGCCCACCAAATCATGTTTCCCGAACCATGGAATTTGTAAAGTACAGTTGGAAAGAAGGAAAAAGAAAGGTTGAAAACTTACAGTGTCTGAATCAGCATCAGGTACATTTAGGTAGGTCCACTTCCTGTCAGAGCCTGCTTGAGCATTCTTTAAGACAGCCAATGATCAAAAGAAAAGGGAGATTAGAGCATAGAAGTCAGAGAAGCAAAGAAAAAGACTTACAGGCACACAGATTAAAAAAAAAAAAAAAAAAAAAAGACACAGGGGCTCCTAAAACCTTCCTCTCAAGGAACACTTTGAACACTAAAGAATGGGCTTGATTCTGTAGGCAGTGGGAAGCTGCACTAGAGACATCTGAGTGGTATATGGGGTTTTTTGTTTTGTTTTGTTTAGTACTGGGAATTGAACTCAGGGACACTTGACCACTGAGCCCCATCCCCACCCTATTTTGTATTTTATTTAGAGACAGGGTCTCACTGAGTTGCTTAGCACCTTGCTGTTACTGAGACTGGCTTTGAACTCATGATCCTTCTGCCTCAGCCTCCCAAGCCCCTGGGATTACAGGCATGTGCCACTGCGCCCAGCACTGAGTGGTATGTTTTACAAATTGACTGACAGTGGTGTGGAGAACAGTTGGGGAGTGGAGAGAATGGTGTCATGGAAATTTGCCAGCAGTGAACTAAAATCATTGATAGGCTTGAACTAATTGGGCCTAAACTAGAAAATGGAGATTTTTAAAACTCCACACAAAATTGTACAAATTTATGGGGTAGTGTTTGAAAATTCAATACATGTGCATGATGTATAACGATCAGATAAGGGTAATTACATTTCCATCTCCTTAAACACATTATTTCTTTGTGTTGGGAACCTTCAAACTCTTCTCTTCAGGCACTTTATAAAATGGGAATGAAGATAATTTTTTTTATTTTTTTTTATTGTTTTGGTATTAGGGATTGAGCCCAGGGTCACTTTACCACTGAGCTATATCCCCATCCCTTTTTATCTTTTATTTTGAGACAAGGTCTTGCTAAGTTGCTGAGGCTGGCCTCTAACTTGAGATTCTCCTGCCTCAGCCTCTAAAGCAACTTGGATTATATGTATGTGCCAACATAAAAGGCTAAGAATTAGGGGCTGGGGTTGTGGCTCAATGGTAGAGTGCTCACCTAGCATGCACACACAAGGCACTGGGTTCGATCCTCAGCACCACATAAATGTAAAATAAAGATATTGTGTTCACCTAAAACTAAAAAATAAATATTTTTTTTTAAAAAAGGCTAAGAATTAAGAGATTTTAAAGAAACATGGAAGGAACCAGGAGCCTTAGATAAAGCCCTCATAAAGTTAGACTAAATAGTACTCTGTGGCAAAGGATAAGTAGGAATCTACAATGACTTTTAATTCAGTCTCACACATTTTCTCAAGAACATTCATTTCTTCTTTGGAAATGCACAGAAAATTAACAAGAGAAAGAAGAAAATTTCTGTGTGTGCTACAGAACTGCTTACAGTTGACAGGCCACCTGCCAGACTGTGGGTGTTTGCAGAAAACTGGGAGGATGCTAAGTCAACACCATCAGTGTCTTCCAAGGAGATCTAAAAAGGGAGGACAGAAAATCAGTGGTTTTATTCATTTCTTTCCTAGAAACTGTTTTAACTGAAACATAACTTTCTTTCATAAATATCTGAAAATCAGATTAAAATATCTAGAAATCACCCCATTCCTAGGACACCCTCCCCCCGAGTCAAATTGAATTACAGCATTGGAGGAGTAGACAGGGGCTGGAGGTGGAGGACAGGGTCTCTTTTCTAATAGTGTTTGCAAATTTGGAATCATACAGACTTGGGTTCAATTCCTACTTCCCCAGCCTCTAAGAAGATTCCCTTTGGGGAACATACTTATTTTTAATTTTAAAATAATTTTGGGCCAGTGACTCAGGAGGCTGAGGCAGGAGGATCACAAGTTCAAGGTCAACCTCAGCAACTTAGAAAGGCCCTAAGTAACTTAGTGAGACCCTGTCTCAAAATAAAAAATAAAAAGGGCTGGGGATGAAGCTCAGTACCAAAAAAGGAGGAGGAGGAGGAGCAGGAGGAGGAGGAGGAGGAGGAGGAGGAGGAGGAGGAGGAGGAGAATTATTATTATTATTTTGGGTTTGTGATTGCTTATGCCATTACTGCACTGTACTGACTATTATCTTTGCATAGTGAATTTTGAAATCTATTAGTATAAGTCTTCCAACTTTACTCTTCAAATTTGAAAATTTTATTTCTGGGATCTTAGAATTTTCATAAAAATTTTAAATCATCATGTCCATTTCCACAAAACATACTACCTGGATTTTCATTTGTATTAAATCTACAGATTCATTTGGAGAGATTTGATCTCAAAAATAGCAAATTTTTAAATCAAGGAACATAGAACATGTCTCTATTTATTTAGATCTTTAATTTGGTGCAGCAACATTTTTGTAAATTTCAATGTACACATCTTACACTTTTCAAAATAAATTAATTCCTAAGTCTTTCTTTAATATTTTTTATGCCATTGTGAATGGAATTATATTTTTAAATTCATCGTCCAATTGTTCATTTCTCCTCTTTTATTTTATTTTATTTTTTTTTTGAGACAGGGTATGGCTAAGTTGCTGAGTCTGGCCTCAAACTTGCAATCCTCTTGCCTCTGCCTCCTGCTCCTGACTTGCTAGGATTCAGGTATATACCACCACACCTGGCTCCAGTTTTTCATTTCTAGTATATAAAATACAATTGACTTTTGTGCATTGATTTAATATCCTTCAACTTTATTGAATTGATTAGTTCTAGTCATATTTTTGCATATGTTTTAGGATTTGCAATACACAAAAGTATATCATCTTCAGGTAAGGAAGATAATTACTTCCTTCTTTCCAATGAGATATCTTCTTTTCCATTTTCCTTTTCCACTCTTTTCTTTCTCCCTTCTTTACTGTAATAGCTAAAATCTCCTTCCTGTACAATGTTGAATAGAAGTGGTACAAACAGAAATCCTTACTTTGACCAGGCATGGTGATGTAAGCCCAGTGGTTCAGGAATCTGAGGCAGGAGGATGGTGAATTCAAAACCAGCCTCAGCAACTTGGTGAGGCCCCAAGTAACTTGGTGAGACCCTGTCTCTAGCTAAAATATAAAAAGGGCTGGGATATAGCTCAGTTGTTAAGCATCCCTGGGTCAATACCTGGTAGAGAGAGAGAGAGAGAGAGAGAGAGAGAGAGAGAGAGAGAGAGAGAGAAAAGAAGGGAGGGAGGGAGGGAGGGAAGGGGAGGAAAGGGAGGGGAAGGACAGAAGAAAAGAATCCTTGCTTTGTTCTTCCACTTAGGTAGGAAGAACTTGGCCCCTTTTGCCATTAAGTATGATGTTAAGTTGTAGTAACTTTGTAGATGTTCTTTACTAGACTGAGGAAATTCCCTCTATTTCTAAATTGTTGAGAATGGATGTTGGATTTTGTTAATCAATTTTACTGCACCTACCGAGGTGATGTGGCTATTACATTAATTTTATTTATTTATTCTTTAGCACTGGGGATTGAACCCAGGGGTGCTTTACCACTGAATTACATCCCCAGTACTTAAATTTTTTTTTTTTAATTTTGAGGCAGGACTGAAACTTGGGATTCTCCTGGCTGAGACAGTTACACTTGGTGCATTAGTTTGTTTTTGAATGCTAAATCAATCCTGCATACCTGGAATAAATCCTACTTTGTTATGGTATATGATTCTCTTTTGTTACTGGACTTAATTTATTAATACTTCATTAAGGACTTTGTGTGTATGTGAGAGAGAGATACTGGGATCCGACCCAGTGGTGCTTTACCACTGAGCCACATCCCCAGCCCTTTTTAAAATTTTGAAACAGGGTTTCACCAAGTTGCTTAGGGCCTTGCTAAGTGGAGGAGGCTGGCCTTGAACTTGTGATCTTCCTGCTGCAGCCTCCAAAGTCCCTGGGATTACAGGTATGTGCCACCACACCTGGCTTTATTAAGGATTTTTGCATCTATATTCATAATGGATATTGGATGCCCCATTGGCTTGGGAGGCTGAGGCAGGAGGATTACGAGTTCAAAAACCAGCCTCAGCAATGGTGAGGTGCTAAGCAACTCAGTGAGACCCTGTGTCTAAATAAAATGCAAAATTGTGCTAGGGATGTTGCTCAGTGGTCAGTGCCCCTGAGTTCAATACCTGGCAAATCTCACCCCTTCAAAAAAAGACATAATGGATATTGATTGGTCTGTAGCTCACTCACCCGAGATATCTCTCTCTCTCTCTCTCTCTCTCTCTCTCTCTCTCTCTCTCTCTCTCTCTCTCTCTTTCCTTTTGTACCAGGGATTTAACCCAGGGGCACTTAACCACTGAGCCACATCCCCAACCCATTTTATTTTTTATTTTGAGACAGGGTTTCACTAAGTTGCTTAGGATCTCACTAGGTTGCTGAGGCTGGCTTTGAATTTGAAACCCTCCTGCCTCAGCCTTCCAAGTCTCTGGGATTACAGGCATGCACCACCACACTCAGCTGTTTTCTTTTTATGTCTTTGTCTAGGTTTGCTATAAGTATAATACAGACCTCATAAAATTAGTTCAGAAATATTTCTTCCTTCATTTTTTTGAACAAATTTGTGAATTATTAGAATTATTTCTTCTTCAAATACTTGATGGAGTTCATTAGTGAAGCCATCTGTGCCTTGGATTTTCTTTGGGAAATTTTAAGGTTGGCCTAAAGCTTCCTCCATACATATTTTAAGTTTGGCTTTAATTTCTCCAAACAGTGAACTGCAACTGAACATGATATGTAAATAGAATGCAACCTACTCTTATAAAAGTAGACACCTATGGCCAATCACAAACAGCCGACTGTTCAAATCACATTTAAATAAGATGGATTGAATTGTGACCAATTAGGGTGTCTCTATGCCTTATTTCCATCTTCTATATGTCACTTCCTTTTCTCTGCCTATAAGTATAACCTGCCCATGTGGTAAGGCATTCCAAACCACTTTTGGTCCACACTGCTAGCAGACTCTAGAATTGCAAATAATGCCAATAAAGGTCCACAAAGTTAGATTTGTGATCTTTTTTCTTTTAATAAATAAGGCTTAAATTATTAATTCAGAGTAGAGGAAAGGGACCGGGGGAGGGAGGAGGGGAGGGAAAGGAAAAATATGGGGGAATGATATTGACTACATTATATTGCTGTATTGTGTGCATGTTTAAATATAAACAACAAATGCCATCATTATGTACAATAATACACCAATAAAAATATGGAAAAAAAGAAATGTACATGGGCAAAAAAATAATAAATTATTAATTCAATATCTTTACTTATTACAGATCTACTCAGATTTTCTACTTTATGAGGTATTTCTGGTACTTTGTGTCTTCCTAAAGATGTATCTATTTCATCTAAGCTGTCAATTGTGTTGGTGTACAGTTGTTCACAGTATGACCTTATAATCATTAACATTTTTGTTATATGGGCAGTTGTATCCCTTTGTTTATTCCTCCTTTTGTAATTTGTGTCTTCTCACCTTTTTTCTTGGCTGCTCTTGCCTACTTTAACTCACTGGTTTTCATCTGAGATGGATTTGTCCCCTCTGGGACATTTGGTAATGTCTGGGGAATTTTGAGGGCACAGTTTGTGGAGACTTTTAGGTGCCTAGATAAAGATCAGGGATACTTCCAAACATACTACTTTACACAAAAGAGAATTCCTCCCACTCCAACAAAAAATTATACAGTCAGAAATATCAATAGTGCCAAGATTTAGAAATCCTGGCTAGGAAAATCCTAGTTTGTCAATATGGTTGATCTCCTCAAAGAACCAATATTTATTTGCAATCATGTATTGTAACAACTCTGGATTCTGAGGGTTGCTACTGTTGCTTGTTTCTATATGCTTGATTTTTAGTTTGTAGGTTAGCATCTTGCCTGTACTCATCTGTAGAATTTGTTTTCTGTTCCATGTGTCTGCTGATGTCTCTGCTCAGTTTTTACTTTTAACAAACTTCCTATGATTCATCTCTGTGTGTGCAGAATTTAATGGTAAGTTAATGATTGTGAAGATATTGTGCTCAAACACCTCCAGCCAGTGACCCTTCATCCTCATTTCAGTGGATCTGTGTGTTGTTTTTAGAGTATATCAAAATCAGTCACCTTTTAAGTCACCCCCCAGCTGTTACTTCCCTATGTTTTCCGTATGTTCTCAGGTTTATGATCAGCCAGGGATGTTTGCATAGCTTGTGCCCATCAGCTTTTCCCTCCCCCCAATCTTCCACATGAATGTTTAGAGTGCTTATCAAGGCCATATATGACTTTCTTGTTGATTGATTTCCTATTACATTTCTGGCTAGTTCAGGGATCTATTGCTTACCCCAACCAGGGCTATAAACTCAGAGTAGCTGAGCTATTGGTCTTCTAAAATTCTCTTGTTATTTCTAGTACCTTATTTATTTATTCATTTATTTTAGTTGTAGATGGACACAATACCTTTATTTTATTTTATTTTTATGTGGTGCTGAGGATCGAACCCAGTGCTTCAAACATGCTAGGCAAATGCTCTACCACTGAGCCACAACCCCAACTCTAATCCTAGTAGCTTTTAGTCACTAAACCACATAGGGTTTTTTGATCAGGCAAGAATATTATTAGCAAAATGTGTAATTTAATATCTTATTTAATATTTATAAAGGTCATTTTATTTTCGTATTGCACTTTTCAGAACCTTTAGAACAATGTTCACTAATAATAGCAACAGTGAGAATCCCCTTTTCTCATTTTAATGAAAATAGCTCCTTCACATCAATATTTAAAGTGAAATATTTTGTGGCCTTTTAGATATTTAGTATCTGAGAAATCATATTCAAATCAGTTTTTTTATTAAATAAAGCTGTAGAATTTTGCCAAAAATTTTGCCAAAAATCCTTTGACTTAGTTTTGTGTGTTCTTCTTCTTCTTCTTCTTCTTCTTCTTCTTCTTCTTCTTCTTTTTTTATGGTACTGGGGATTGAACTCAGGGCCTTACTCCTTACTTCACCAACTGAGCTATATCCCTAGCCCTGTTCTCAAATATAGTGATAATGTTACCAGATTTCTTATATACATTAATTCTTTAACTCATACCTAGAATAAAACTTACTCTTATTGTAATATTTTTTGATTCACTACTGTTTTACTTGTTATTATATTTCAAGTTTTATATAAATATATATAAATTTATAAATATTATATTTAAATTATATACATACATATACACACATTTATGTAAAAAATACATACATACATACATACATACATATATATATATTTTGGTACTGGGGATTGAACCCAGGGGCACTTAACCATGAAGACACATCCTCAGCACATTTAAAAAAAAAAATTGTTGATAGACCTTTATTTTATTTGTTTATTTATTTTATATGCAATGCTGAAATTGAACCTAGTGCCTCACACATGCTACGCAAATAAGTGTTCTACCACTGAGCTATAGTCGTAGCCCCTCAGCCCTTTTTTATATTTTATTAGCGAGAGAGTTTCACTGAGTTGCTTAAGACCTTGCTAAGTTGCTGAGGCTGGCTTTCAACTGGAGATCCTCCTGTCTCAGCCTCCAAGCTGCTGGGATTATAGGCATGCACCATTGTGCCCGGCTAAGTTTTGTATATATTTTCATAAACCAGTTTGAATACAATGTTAGTTTTTAAACAATTTTTAAAATCAAATTTGAGTTTAGAGGTTAACTGGCTGGCTTCATACTATGAATTTGAAGATTTTCATAGTTTTCTAAGGACAGGAATAGTTTAATAACATTTGAGTTAGCAGTTCTTTAAAGGTAAGCAGTTCTTTAAAAGTAAGTCTTGGAATCATCGGATCCCATTGCATACTTTCTTCTTCTTCTTTTTTTTTTAAGAGAGAGAGAGAATTTTTTAATATTTATTTTTTAGTTTTCAGTGGACACAACATCTTTATTTTATTTGTATATGGTGCTGAGGATCGAACCCAGCGCCCCACACATGCCAGGCAAGCATGCCACCGCTTGAGCCACATCCCCAGCCCAAATACCTTCTTTATTTTAGTGGATTTTAAAGTACTTTCCCAGATTTTTATGCTGCAGTAAATAATATTTAGTTCCAGAGCTCTAAGTTTCCTGGCTTGCTTTGGAAAAACTATTAATATCAATTAACATTTGTGCTATATCTTTCTTCTAAGGAGTTCAAATTTCATTATGGCAGTTACAGAAATCAGAATATCAGAATATTAGAGTGGGAAGTTACCTTAACAATAATCGAATTTAACCTTCTCATTTTATAATTGAGTGCACTGGAACATTAATTCTCACATAATTTAGTCTCAGGAAGGCAGTTTACTGGGGACAACTTGATATATAAAAAAGGGTCATGTAAAATATATAGTCAGAAAGTAATATTTGGTTTAGAAAATGCCAAGATCCCTTAGATCCAAGGTTTAGACAAACTGATGAGCCTTTAGCCAGGAATGGAAATAAATCTCTTGACAGATACTTTGCTAGAGATAATCTATCATTAACCTGATTAGTTGCTTTTTAATAAATAATTCTTTTAGTTGCTCCTTTTTTTTTTTTTTTGGTACTGGGATGCTTAACCACTGAGCCACATCCCCAGTCCTTTTTATTTTTATTTAGAGACAGGGTCTCCCTGAGTTGCTTAGGGCCTTGCTAAGTTGCTGAGGCTGACTTTGAACTCACAATCCTCCTGGCTCAGCCTCCTGAGCTGCTGGGATTACAGGCATGTGCCACCACCACACCTGGTTTAGTAGCACTTATTATGTTAAGATTAACAGGAAGAGATAACTTAGATAACTAAGTTTCTTTAGGTAACTCATCATCACTTAAAAGTGGAACTACTTGGAGAAAGACCATGACCTTCTTTTGTCATATCTTGGACTCTTACACATCCAACTTACCAAGTCTTTGTCTAAAGTCCCAGGGACCGATCTGCTTCTTATGCTTACAGTATCTTCTAAGTCTTCTGTAAATGATTCACTCAAATCTAACTCAGATCGACTCCGGTCTGGAGAGAGAAAAAGAAAAAATAAGTATATCTTCTTACTTTGGAGATAAGTTCTTATTTTTCATTGCAAATGTTTCCTCCTTATTTCAATTCTTTTTAGGCACAGAGTATGGATAGTCATGCTAACAGCCAGAATCAATAACTTCATGCAGTTTATGTTAAAATACTTCCATTTACAATAATCTTCTGCTTTACTCCTAGAATTAAAAAAAATCTAATAGATTGGGTCTTTAAACTTGGAAAATAATAATTAATAATTAATCTTTTTAATTTTGTTTTTCATAGTACAAAACAAAATTGAACCCAGGGGTGTGTAACCACTGAGCCATATCACCAACCGTTTTTAGTTTAATTTTTTTGTGTGTGGGCGTGCTAGGGATTGAACCCAGGGCCTTGTGCATGCAAGGCAAGTACTCTATGAACTGAGCTATTCCCCAGGCCCCATTTTACTCTTAATTTTGAGACATGGTCTCACTAAGTTGCTTAAGGCCTCATTAAGTTGTTGATGCTGGCCTCGAATTTGCAGTCCTCCTGCCTCAGTCTCCTGAGTAGCTGGTATTACAGTCATGTACGACTATACCTGGTGAACATTTAGCATTCTTGATTTCAATATTTAGAGAATTTACTGTACTTTCATATTTGACATAAAATACAAGTCGACCAATTTTAAATATCCACTTTCAAATGATATACCAAGTTCCTTTCACATAAAAAGGGAGTGACTACCAATCATTGAAAGGAAGTTCACTAGGCACCAGAACATTCTTCCATCAATAAAAAATCTTTTTTTTGGGGGGGGGGGTGCCAGGGATTGAACTCATGGGACACTGTATTTTGTATTTTATTTAGAGACAGGTTCTCACTAAGTTGTTTAGCACCTTGCCATTGCTGAGGCTGATTTTGAACTTGCAATGCTCTGACCTCAGCCTCCCAAGCTGCTGGGATTACAGGCGTGTGCCACCATGTCCAGCAACAGATAACTTTTTAATGTTGAAGACTTCATCATGAAATCAGTTCTATATATGGACCTAAACTTCATAATTATGACAAATTTCTCTAGAGCTTCCTCATTCATAGGTAAAAATATTTGCAACATAAATAATACCTGATTCACTGGATTGCTGTAATAATGAACTAAAATGATATGTGTGAATGTGCCATACAAACGAAAATGGTTATTATTAATACCTTAATGCAGCTTGCAAACAAGCTCCTTCATTAAACCATGCAGTGGTTTATCTGGATATAGGGAACTTCGGTCCACCATATCAGTTGAACGACAATTTCCTTGCACTCTGGGCAAGTATTATATATCATAGCAAACATATTCTGGAACCATTTATATTTCCTATACTTCTATACTGATACTCTAATATAGCTCTAAAACTTGAAGATGATGCCTAACAACAGTATGCACTCAATAAATAGATTTGCACTTGGGACCACCTTCAAGCAGTTCTCACACAGGGAGACTACTACCATAGGTACAAGAATTGGCAACTGTGTTCTGAGGCAGAAAACATACACATGGTATAACATAAAGCAGCCAATTCCATCTGATTCGGTCATTTTTTTTTAACAACAGAGTAGTCATGTTGTAACTACCCACCTGAGGAGAGGGAAGTCCCAGACACTTCAATGGAAGGCGTGCCTGAAGTGTTTCTGCGGTGACTCTTTGTAAGCTCCTCAGAGGTGCTTTCAATGGCAGCCAAACCCATGGAATGTTCAAAACCACGCTCCTTCCCACAAGGTAGAAATGAAGAAAGGAGCATTATACTGACCGTAGCTTAAAATCCCTCTATAGAAATAAACATACTTCAGTATAAACACATTTGTGCATGTTCCTTTTTAAGAGAAGTGAATTGACATTTGAAGGACCTTTGTCAGAAAACCACATGATTCCTAAACTTGCTATCAATAATTGCTAAGGAAAATCGATTTCCAGAGATTTATTATTTAACACAAAAGGTAGTTTGAGTAATTTTTCATTCACAAAGTGAGTGTTTTAAAATATGGTTAATACAATGGTAAAGGTGACCTCAATGCTATATAAAGTAATTTTAAGAATCTGGCAAGCGTTATACCCTCAGAATAGCACTTGGGCTTAGAAATGTGTTTGGTCTTATGTTTGCCCCCACTCTCAACATCCCCTCTCCTCAATCACCTGATACAGTTTGAGTTTAGAATGTCTTCTATTCTAAATTGGAGGCTTTGTCCTTAGCTTGGTGCCATTGGTAAGTGGTGGAAAGCATTTGGATGTGGGGCCTAGTCAGAGGTTTTGGGTTATTGGGTGAGTATCCTTGAAGGGAATTGTGGAATGCTGGTCTATTTCTGTCACTCTTTCAGTTCTTGGCAGACTTCAGTCTGAGATGGGCTTTCAAGTAACATATGATAAAGGAAACCTGTGTCCCAACTTTGTCCATGCCCATAGAAGCTTGACTACTATATCACCCCAAGCTTGTGTGACTAGTAAAAACAAACAAATAAACAAAAATTTTCCTTTTGTGAATTGAGCTGAAGGTTAAATGTCCATGCTGGTGGTATCATGGTGTGATAATGATCAAATCTGAAAAAGACTTTACAATTCTTCCTTCTGTAAACAATCAAAAATTGCCTTTCAAAGTCTTACAGGATGGGGGCTGATGTAGCTCAGTGATGGAATGCTTTATCATGTGCTGAGGCCCTGGGTTCAGTCCCCATTATACAATAAACAAATAAATAAATAAAGGATTTCTGTCAAAGGTCAAATTCTTATAGGATGGAATTCCCTTTTTGTTGCCTTCATCTTAGACATTCAGACATACTTAGATAAACTCACTCCTTAGAGATATGACTCTCAGTTGCTTAGCATACTAAACAATTCAGCTGCAATAAAGACTGGTCTTAATTGTTCATTGTTTTCCAACAGCTAAGACCTGTAATAGGAAGTTTATAGCTCTTAAGTTCTCTAAATGTCATAGACCAACGTGGTTTGTCAAAAGCATGACAGAGGTCAAATAGACAATTTAGTTTAGGTTAGTTTTTGACACTGCCTCAAGAAGTTCTTCACATGCAGAGCACTGTAATGAATCAAGACCAAGTTCCTTACAGGCAATTATGATGATGGCAATACTGCTAATATTGAGCACTAATAGGCCTATTAATATTATACAGTCATTAACATGCAATACGTGCCCTGGAATTTCCAGATGTCAAACCTAAAATTAACAGATTACATCATAGCAGAAGACAGTTTAGAGACTATCATGTTGTACAAGTTCTCCACTCAAAAAATTACTTCTTACATGCTAAAATAGAAAAGAACATTGAAACAGAGATGCTAACAAATAGGAGAAATTGAGAAGATGTGACCTCGCTCACCATTTAACTCTATATACCTCTTCCCTTCATTGTGAAAAAGCAAATGTGCTTCATGAACTGTGATGCTGTCTTATTTTTATTCCACAGGCAATATTTCTCTTTGTCTCTCTTTTTTTTCTTAGAAAACACCAGTTTAGACCAGCTAGAATTCAAGAGATCAATTACAGATACACTGCCTATGTATATGTAAATGAACTCAAGTCAATTGCAGGGAATTTCTGTTGACAGGTGATTTATTATTATTATTATTATTATTATTATTATTATTATTATTATTATTATTATTTTGGTACCAGGCATTGACCCAGGGGCGTTTAACCACTCAGCCACATCCCCAGCCCTTTTTATTTTTTATTTTGAGACGGGGTCTCACTAAGTTGCTAGGGCCCCACTAAGTCACTGAGGTTGGCTTTGAACTTGCCATCTTCCTGTCTCAGCCTCCCAAAATGCTGAGATTACAGGTGTGTGCCACCACAACTGGCTTGACAGGTGATTGTTACTTCCTAATCATCTGAAAGGGCTGGCCCTTAGGAAGATAATCTATCTTTCTTTTTTTTTTTCTGTACTAGGGATTAAATTCAGGGGTACTTTACCACTGAGCTACCTTCCCAGACCTTTTTAATTTGAGACGGGGTCTTGCTAATCTTCCTAAGCTGTCCTCAAATTTGTGATTCTTCTTCTTCAACCTCCCAAATTACCAGAATTATAGATGTGCACCACTGTGCCTGGCCAATAATCCTTATTTTGAGAAAAACTTGATTATTATTATTATTATTTGGTTATTGGACTGATAGGTGCTACCCAGTGGCACAGCTGCACCAGCTGCTAAAATTTTAAAAATACTTTTGTATTAGTTGCTGAACAGCACTACTCCTCATCTACCTCCCCTTCCCCATGTTTCCCGTTATCTACAGGTCTCCCCATAATCCAGGTTAATGAGTAGCATGGAAGGGACCCCAGGATATTGCCCCAGCTAGTATTTATTCTGATTACTCAGTGTACCTGCCATACCAGTTACTAAATATTTTGCATATCATTCCTTGTTAGGTCACAAAGAAATAAGCATAATCAACAACTATCTGTGTACTTTTCTGACTACTGAACATAATCAGCTTGCTGAGCTTAGCATAAATGTTTATGAAATTTAAAATATGCCTTTTATCTTAGCAAGTACAACCTAGACTGTAAGTGTTTAAACAAATCTATTATTGCTATTAAATCAGTCTGAATGCCTTTTGGCTCTTCCTTAAAAATATTTATAGAATCTGATTGCTCACTGCCTCCACTGTTATTTCCCTTTTACAAAGCCCAGTCTCTTGCCTAGAATATGACAATGGCCTCCCAATTGGTCTCCTGGCTTCCACTCTTGTTGCCCTGCAGTTGCTTCTCAACAGTTCCCAGATCCTGCTTAAACAGAAGGCAGATCCTATCACTCCTCTGCCTCAAACCCTCCAGCTTCCCCCATCTTAACCGGAGTAAATGTCAAAGTACATGCAGTAGTTTTCGGGTCCTATTTGGCCTATGATTTCTTTGAATTCATTTCCTAGTACCTTCCCCTTCATTTACTAGCAATAGCTACAATGTCTACTTGGATCCTTCTTGAATGTGCTAGGTGTATAGCCCCTCAGGGTCTCTGCACTTGCTTTTCCTCATGAGGCATTAAAAATATTTTAGAAACTGGTTGAGCCAGGTACAGTGGTGCCCGCCTGTAATCCCAGCAGCTCAGGAGGCTGAGACAGAAGGATGGTGAGTTCAAAGCTAGCCTCATCAAAAGTGAGGTGCTAAACAACACAGTGAGACCCTGTCTCTAAATAAAATACAAAATAGGGCTGGGGATGGGGCTCAGTGGTTGAGTGTCCCTGAGTTCAATCCCCAGTACCAAATAAACAAACAAAAAAAACTGGTTGAACAAGTCACTGACCATTCAAGATGGAGGCTAGCTGTAGGTAAGTGAAGCTTCTTTCCCCAGGTGTGCCTGCCAAATGTCATCACTGTCTCTGCCTGGAGGACACCTAGACCTGAACATTTTACTTCCTTCAAGTCTTTGCTTGACTGGTGCCTGTCATATACTAAAACCTCCACTAGATATTGGCTAAGTCAAAGAATTGTGGTTCATATATAATGGTTTCTTATATATACATGCCAGCAATCTATACTGAGTTTGTTATTTAATTAAAAAAATATATCAGCTGGTGCACGCCCGTAATCCTATCAACTCAGAAGACAGAGGCAGGAGGATCACAAATTCAAGGCCAGCTTCAGCAACATAGCAAGACCCTGCCTCAAAATAAAAACTAAAAAAGACTGGGGCTGTAGCTCGGTGGTAGAGTACCCCCAGGATTCAATCCCCAATACCAAAATAATTTTAATAAATGTAGTAGATGCTAATTCATTCCAAGAAAGACTTCCAACAAAATATTTCATTAAACATTTTTCTTTTCTGTTTTAGTCAGCTTTTTCACTGCTGTGACCAAAACACCTAACAAGAACAATTTAGAGGAGGAAAAGTTTATTTGGGGCTCACAGTTTCAGAGGTCTCAGTCCATAGATGGTCAAGTCCATTGCTCTGGGCACAAGATGGAGCAAACCACCATGGTGGAAGAGGATGGCAAAGGATAACAGCTCAGGACATGATAATCAGGAATCAGAGAGAACTCTCACTCACCAGAATGGAAATATATACCTCAAGGGCACACCCCCAAGGACCCACCTCCTCCAGCCACACTATACCTGCCTACAGTTACCACCCAGTTAGTCTTTGTCAGGGTATTAATGCATTGATTAAGTTAAGGCTCTTATAACCCAATCATTTAATCTCTAAATTTTCTTTCATTGTCTCACACATGAGCTTTTGGAGGACACCTCAGATCTAAACCATAACACCTTCCAAATACTTTCTCCATCTTCTCCCTTAAAAGAGAAAGGCAACATAAAATGTAATTTACCACATTTGTAAAATATTCCATTTAAGCATTCATTATGTGTTGACACCTTATTTTAACGGATACATAGAACACTATAACAACATTTCAAGGTTCTACTTTTCCAGGTGCAAAGCAGCTTGGAGAAATTTTAGTGCTGTCCACTTATGAATATTTTGTCTGAGAAGAAACATGGAGGATTAAAATCAGAGCTTTCAACACATTCTTTATATTTGTTTAGACCATTCAACCATGTAAATCCCAGCATACAATGACACCTTTACATCTTGTCTTTCCATTTCCTTTTCACTTTGGATTTTGGGCCAAAAACTAAGGATGCAGGAGTCTTGGTCCTGGTAAAGAAATTTTTACCATTAAATGACATAAATGACATGCCTGAGATACAGAGAGGTTAAACCCAGTCATGCCTTAATGGTATAGTGAAGTCCCAGAGGCTGGGGGTCTCTTTACATTTGTGTACTTACTCTGCTGCTGATTGAGGCCACACTTCGAGTGCTTGGGGCTGGTGACCTCTGAGTGATTGGGGTCATACCATTGCTCCGGATGCTCTTTGGGGTCCCAGGTCTGACCTCTTGGTCCATGAGATCTGAAGAACCGATGCTTCCTCTAATGATAAAGCACATTCTGATTTTAACATGGTAGCCAAGCGACAATCAAAGACACAGGCAGGGGACAGCTTCAAAAAAAATAAAAATGATGAACACATGTGACCTACACTTAGATCGAAACAGCCGCACTGGAACTGCTCAGCAACTATCACATCACCCTCCTCCTCAAGACCCTACAGGGGCTCACTGAGTTTAGCCCCATTTGCCTGACTGCAGGGTCTTTGGAATTGAGCGCCCCCTGAACTTTTTGACTTTACTTCCCAGTTCTTACCAGCATGCTCCCAGCCATTCTACATTCCTGGGTATTCTTTCAATTCATCAAGTTCTCCCCACCCAATATTACCCTCTGTGTCTGTAAATCTTGTCCATTCCTCAAGGCCAGAGCAGTTCAGCTTTCCTCGTGAGGTCTTTCCTGTCAAGCGCAGGCCTTGTTCAACTGTCTTCCCCTTAGTTGCTGCTGACTTTTGGTCTTTGCCATACCATTTAGTAACAGATTTGGTCCTGATAAAGAAGTTGTCACCATTAAATGGCATTTAAAACTTCAGAATGTCTTATTTGGTTCTCTAATTGATCCACACTTGTGGGCCTTGGTGTTTCTTTGATCTGTGAGCTCTATGTTATTTTTACCATGATATCTCCAGCATCTTCATAGTGCCTTGATACAAAGAAGTTACTCAATACATGTTTTAATCAAAGATCAGAAATTATATTTCATTTCTTTGTTGTTTTAGTGTTTGACCCATGATGCATATTTAATAAACGTGGTATAAAATAATGATGTTTGCTAAATGGGTTTGAATCACTTTCATGCTTGCTAAAATGATTTAATTTCATTCAATAATGATAAAAGAAAAAATAATTTCTGCCTTCCAGATGATCACAATTTTCTTATTAAAGAGAGCTTCATAAGTAAGTGTAGAGTTTTGACAAATCACAATTTAAGTGTTTGTTCTTATTTTATCCATCATTAACCCCCAGTGCACACAAAATATGCTACAAATTATGCTGGGTTGTATGCAATATATGCTGAGTTTCATTCTCTTAGTTACTATCTTAATAAGTCATGAAAGTAAGTAAGGTATTGGCAAAGCACACCAGCACTGGTTAACAAGTGATTGTTTTGGCTTACAGTTGAGTCAATCAGAGAGACCAGATAGAATAAAGGAAGGATCTTTTTTTTTAATGTCTGATCTTGCATATATCATTACCACAAGATAAATCTGGCAGAAGAAAGAATAGGCAATCATCAGAGCTGTCAACCACAACTCTGAATGATTGTTTTTTCCATTCTGGGCACTAGAGAAGCCATAAAAGTCAGATATAACCCGATTAACACTACCATCTTAAATAACTATGCAAAAAACAGCTACATTTACTGAATATTTTCTAGGTGTTAGTTTCCATTGCCCAACATCCCTATAAAAACTTTGTATTGTCACAGAGCTTGAAAGAAAGTAAAAATAAAAAATGTAGCAGTAAAGAAATTTCTTGCCAAGACTCTGCAACACAACCCTGCCAGCCTTTGTAATAAATGCTACTCTTCAACAATTAAAAATGTTGGGGCTGGGGGCTGGGGTTGTGGCTCAGAGGTAGAGCGCTCGCCTGGCATGCATGAAGCACTGGGTTAGATCCTCAGCACCACATAAAGTAAAATAAAGACATTGTGTTCACCTATAACTAAAAAATATATATTAAAAAATGTTGAGGCTGGGTTGTGGCTCAGTGGCAGAGCACTTGCTTAGCATGTGCGAGGCACTGTGTTTGAGTCTCACCATGACATATAAATAAATAGTCCATTAACAACTAAAAAAAATACTTTAAAAAATGTTAATAAAATCATTAAAATGTTAAAAGTAAAAAAAAAAATTCTATTTTAATGAGTAAACTGAGTCTTGGAGAGGTTAAATAATTATTCCATATATGTATGCATACATGTGTATATACACACACCTGTCACCACACTACCATGCTGTCACACAGTACATGACAGTCAGGATAAAAATAGTATTGTCCATCCACACAAAGCCTGAGTCCATTCTAGTTTCTCATACTGCTCACGTATCATTTCATCAAGATAAAATCATTTCAACCAGGGGAGTTCTGCACTAATAGAATAAATGATCAAGAAGAGAATCTGAGGATCAGAGTTAGGGGTTAGTTTCTTGGGATTTGATTAAAATAATTTAGAAAATTTTCTGGCAACATCCCTTTGACACTATGTAGATCTCCAGGCTCCTCTTTCTAGAACTGATATTCTAAATTATAGTGGTATGAACTCAGCTCAGGAGGGACTCATGATTGTGTTTATTGATCCTGACAATGAGAAAAAAATATTTCTAACCCAGTAGATTATTGTAATTTGGAATTTTAAGTTTCTGGGTGATTTTCCAGAGCTTTCCTACCTCAGGTGTTACATTGCTACATTTGACAATAGCTAGTCATAGTCCTATCTTTCCACGTGTTTTCTGTTCATCCCAGGAAGGCCTTAGGGGACCTGCCCAGTGCTGTGGTGTGGTGACCATAGGTACTCTACTCTCCTAACTATTATCATAAAAATCTTTCTCCTTATTGTTTTAGGTAAAATAGTTTCAAAAAATAAAGGCTGGGGTGAATCGTGTACAACAGAACCAAGAAATTACAAGCAAAAGGTTTCATGTGGCATTTCTGTTTGTGTGTGTGCTGAAGATATTCTCAGATCCAGGTGGTTTGGAAAAAGTCCCCATGGTGGATTAGCCCTGTTGAACCCAAAACTCCTACTTGTGTAGAAACTCTGGCAGAAGTTGATTAATTGTGGTGATGACATTCGAGAGGCTATCCTGTAATAAGGAAAGAATTGTTGTGATCGCAAGTCAGCTACTGGAAATCATCATGGCCAGCAGCATTATCTCAAAAATGACATGCACTTTCTCATTTGTTCCTGACATTTACTGTGAGCCTCTCAAAAATATTTTCCTTTCAGTTGATTAGACTAAGAAAAGGTTTAGTCTAATGAGGCAGATCATAAATATTTGGGTGCCAACTCTTTTAGATGTTATATAAAACATGACATAAAATACATGAACCTTTGCTACTTAAATAGAAAGAGGGAAAAAAGCATCCCGAAGTCTAAATTAAAGCAGAGAAGTTTAAAGACCAATTAAGAAAGAGCTATTTGGGATTCAGATATCATGTTACTGTGATTTAATTAAGAAGAATTATAAATCAGTGCCATCCAACCTTCAAGCTCAATGTGGTTAAGGGAAAATGGGCAAGAAAGCGATCCATGTATCTTATTCTAACAGGGACCAAGTGAGGGGATGTGAAATTGTCTGGGGAGCTTGGTTATCATGGGTTATAGAATGACACATTTTCTAGGTTAGAAAAAAATCTCATTTCTTTAGGATATAAAATAAACTTTTAAAATCCCCCAAATCTTGATAATGACTTTACAGATGTATCCATTTCTGGATAGAGGATCCAAGGATAAGGGACAAAGACTATAATTTAATGAGTTGCCATTTTGGTTCATATAATGGTTTCCCAGTAGTCATAGCCAGGAAAATAATTTCTCAGGAAACAACCTTTCTGGAGTCTAGAAATCCTACTCAAGGACATTCATAGTCAATGCCTGACAGGTGTTGGAGTGCAATGGTCTAGCTCTTCCAAATAAAGCTCAGGGACATAGTTCATGCTCCAGAGTCCCCCGTGGAATCAAGCTGGGTCCTGAGACTTGGACATATCTTAGACAGCACCATTACTTAGCTTCTTCACCTTCTCCTTTTTGCCTCTCCTACTTCCTTACTGGTTTTTGTGGATTAATAAAATTAAAATTGGATTAATAAAATTAATAACTTGCTTGCTTATGAATCCTTGTTTGAGGGTCTGTTTCTGGCAGAGAATGATTGAAGATAGAGAGGTCCCAAAAATCACAACACTGTGACTACTCATCCCAACTTAGAAGGGACTCAGAATCACTGCATTGAATAGCATTCTCTTTATCAACTATAATTTACATTTATATCCATTTAAAAACTCTCCTTTGTCTCATATGTTCAGTCTCTAGCAACTAGCAATTTGTTATATTCTGAGAGTCTGCTAGGCCTTTCCTAGCCCATTCATATTTTTTCTTGCTTTGAAACCACTGAAAAGAAATAGTCAATTAGACATCTGCTAAAACATTATTTCCACTCTTTTTAGAAAATATTTCTTTAGTGGTAGATGAACACAATACCTTTATTTTATTTTTTATGTGGTGTTGAGGATCGAACCTAGTGCCTTACACGTGCGGGGCAGGCGCTCTACCACTGAGCTATAACCTCAGTCCCACCTCCACTCTTTTCTGATATACTTTATAAGGTTATTGGGAAGATTGAGATAGCACATGTACATTACTTATAAGAGTGTTGTCCTACTTCAGATAAAGCATTAATTTCCAGGATATATAGAGAGCTCAAAAAAATTAACACACACCCAAAAATAACCCAATCAATAAATAGGCTAAGAAACTGAACAGACACTTCACAGAAGAAGAAATACAAATGGTCAACAAATATATGAAAAAAAATGCTTAACATATCTAGCAAATAGAGAAATGCAGACCAAAACTATACTGAGATTCCATCTCACTCCAGTCAGAATGGCTAAATACAAGAATACAAGCAATAATAAATGTTGATAAGGATGTGGGGAAAAAGGTACACTCATACATTGCTGGTGGAACTGCAAATTGGTACAACTCCCCTGGAAAGCAATGTAGAGATTCCTCAGAAGACTTGGAATGGAACCATCATTTGACCCAATTATCCTACTCCTTGACATATACTCAAGGACTTAAAATCAGCATACTACAGTGATGCAGCCACATCAATGTTTATAGCAGCTCAATTCACACCAGCCAAGCTATGGAACCAAACTAGGTGTCCTTCAAACAATAAATGGATAAAGAAAATGTGATATATATACACACACACACACACACACACACACACACACACACACACAATGGAATATTACTCTTCCATATGAAAGAATGAAATGATGGCATTTACCTGTAAATGGATGGGTCTGGACACTATCATGCTAAGCAAGATAAGCTAATTCCAGAAAAACCAAAGGCTGGATAGTCTTTCTGATATGCAGATGCTAACACACGACAAGGCAGGTGGGAATAAAAGTTCATTGGATTAGACAAAGGGGAATGAAGGGAAGTGGGGAGATGGGAATAGGAAAGACAGAAATAATCGGACATAACTTTCCTGTGTATATGTATGAATACACGACCAGTGAAACTCCACATCATGTACAACCTCAAGAATGGGAACCTAATTAGAAGAGGTTATATTCCAAGTATGAAAAATATGTCAAAATACACTCTACTGTCATGTAAACTGAAACATAATTGAAATATTTTTAAAAAGAGGAAATAAAGAAGAGAACATAATGCATGAATATAAAAATTTAAATAATAAAAGAATATTATGGGGGGAGTAATATCCAAGCTCAGCTGCTCCAGGAAAAAGATCAATGAACCATGAAGAAATCTGCATTGTGGAGGAGAAAGGAGAATAATTCTCAAACTAAGTCAGGTAATAGCCCAAAGAAAGGGGAGCTCACAATCTCTTTAGATGATGGGAATTAAGAAAAGATGGGACATCTCCTGCCTCAACTTTCTTAGGAATCATTTGGGGATAATGGAACACATATCTTGCTGTGGCAGTCCATTAATGAGTCATTATGGTGATAAATACATGTTCCAGGAAAAGGACATTTTGCTTTATTGATCTCCAGAGCACTTCTATTCTTTCTTAATAGGAAAATATTGTTCTTAGCATGCTTACGCGAAAGCAATCCTGACTACTATATTCCAATTATCTGTAAACCATTTCAGGTACTTACAATTTTAAAAATAGTTTACTTAGGGACCTTCTCCATTTTATAATAAGAAGTCTCCATGTACATTTACAAGGTTTGTAATCTTACACAAGCCACCCAACTTCTCTGCGTCTTTTTCCTTATCTGTAAAGAGAGATTAAAATACACGGCACAAGATTGTCTAGGGCTTTGTTTCTCAAACTAATAAAGAACTAGTTTTTTGGCCAAGCACATACCTGTTATCCAGGAGCTCAGGAGGCTGAGACAGCAGGATCCTGAGTTCAAAGCCAGCCTCCGCAATTCAGTGAGGCCCTAAGCAACTAAATACAAAAAGGGGCTGGGGATATAGCTCAATGGCTGAGTGCGGTTCAATCCCTGATACCAACAAAATAAAACAAAAAACTAGTTTTTTTTATCAAAAAAGAACAAGAACTCCCCATGTCAATACCTCAGTATTTTGTGAAACATGTCCATATGACTTTATAGCTTAGATTATTTATACTTAGCAGTAGATAAGACACAAGGAGTAAACCTGGGCAGATAGATTATAAAATAAATATAAGCAGTGTGATATTGGGGAATATTCTTATTTTTGTTCAGTAACTGTAAGACAAATAACTTAAAATGGCATGATCTAATTTTTTGGTAGGTCTGGAGCCTTTCTTTTTCAATAAGAAACTCTGTCTTGCCAGGCGAGGTGATGCAAACCTGTAATCCTAGCAGCTGGGGAGGCTGAAGCAGGAGGACTGTGAGTTCAAAGCCAGCCTCAGCAAAAGCAAGGCACTAAGCAACTCAATGAGACCCTGTCTCAAAATAGGGCTGGAGATGGGGCTCAGTGGTCAAGTGCCCCTGAGTTCAATCCCAGGTACCCCCCAACACACACCAAAAAAGGAACTGTTTTTCCACTTTTGATATAGTGTTCTTGTTAAACACTAGTCACAAAGAATAAGCCAAGATGGCTCAACCCCAGAGGACTGAGGAAAATGAGCAACACTTACCTTAGCTGCATATCATTACTAAGTATTTTATATATACTGAGGATTGAATCTCAAGGGCGTTTTATCACTGAATTACATCCTCAGTACTTTTTATTTTTTATTTTGTGACAGGGTCTCACTAAGTTGCCAAGGCTGTCATCTCTAAATAATTTTGAACACTACTACCTCAGAGATCAAGAGTCCAACAAGCAAAAACAAAAAATGAAATTTTTATAGCAGGTTTTTGTGGGTGACAGTATGGGGCTTCCCTAAAGGAAGACAAATGAAATTATTTCAAGGACAAAAACAATTGTAATTTACATTTTTTATCATAAAAGGAATTTATCTAGATTCTTGAATATTTGGAAACTATTGAACAGTGATGATCCTTTGATAGTGGATGAAAATGACTTATTCTGTTTTTATAAGGATTTTTTTTTTTCTGTATGGATTTACATAAAAAGACACCTGCTTGCAAGAATGCTATAGGGAAAAAAGAAATAGGTATGGAGAGTCATCATGGGAAAAAAAAACAATAGTGAAAATAAGGTACCTTCTAGGGAAATACTCTGGTCTGTATTCTAAAATGATCACAGTGAACACAGCCCTGGGTTTGATGACTAGCACCACAAAAAACAAACAAAAAAGAATAGGATTATAGGGAGAATGTAATGCTGTTTGCAGAACCTAAGGAGAAAAGAATGTCTGTCAGTTTTACCGCCTGGCTTAGCAAAATTACTGCAGCCCCAAGTAAAGAAAAGGGAATTAACATAGGGGTGTGCTGGGCACGGTGGTGCACACAGCAGCTCAGGAGGCTGAGGCAGGAGGACCGCGAGTTCAAAGCCAGCCTCAACAAAGGTGAGGTGCTAAGAAACTCAGTGAGACCCTGACTCTAAATAAAATACCAAATAGGGCTGCGGATGAGGCTCAGTGCCAAAACCGAGTTCAATCCCTGGTAACAAAAACAAAAAACAAAAAACAAAACTAGGGGTGGCTCTTTTTTCTCATCTCTAGTTTTGATATCACACTAATAGTGAAAATAAGCCTTGACTTATGTATCCACAGGATTGAAAAAATCAAATCTGATGAGAAGTGACAATGCTTTTAGCTGTCCTACTTTTTGTTACTTTTTCTGACAAGTGATAGCTTTGTGCACAGGAGAATCTCACTTGGCCCTTCTGACAATCAGTTGGAGGAAGTGGAATTTAGGGAACAATGCCTGAGGCAATCCAAATGATAAAATTATTAATATTTTTATAAGTTGCAGAAAGTGCATGACACTTAAAGTTTCCTATTGCAGAAGCTTCAATACAAAAAGATCAAGCAATTAAATGAAAAGGGGAAAAGGTACACTCTTACATTGTCGGTAGGAATGCAAATTGGTGCTACCCCTCTGAAAAGCAATGTGGAGATTCCTCAGGAAACTTGAAATGGAACCACCATTTGACCCAGTTATTCTAGTCCTCGGCATATACCCAAAAGACTTAAAAATCAGCATACTACAGTGATGCAGCCACATTAATGTTTATAGCAGCTCAATTCATAATAGCCAAGCACCTAGGAACCAACCTAGGTGCTCTTCAACAGATGAATGGATAAAGAAATTGTGATAAATATACACAATGGAATATTACTCTGCCATAAAAAGAATGAAATTGTAGATAGAACTGGAGACTATCATGCTAAGTGTAATAAACCAATCCCAAAAAACCAAAGGCTGAATGATCTCTCTGATATTCAGAAGCTAACACACAATAAAGGGAGGTGGAGAATAAAAGTTTATTGGATCAGACCAAGGGGAAAGAAGGGAAGGGAGAGAAGATGGGAATAGGGAAGGCAGTAGAAAGAATTGGACAGAACTTTCCTCTGTTCATATATGAATACACGACCAGTGAAACTCCACATCATTCATGTACAACCACAAGAATTAAATCCTAATTAGAATAGTTATTCTCCGTGTATGTATGTCAAAGTACACTCATCTGTCATAAATATCTAAAAAGAAAAAATCAAAAAGAGAAAGAACATATTTGACCTGTACATCTCCAATTGAACTATAATCCTGAGTCCCCAAACAGACACTTGTATCCCTGCAGGTGACACAGACAATTCCAACAACTCTAAGTCCATGAGGAAGGTAAATGCTTTCTCTTTCAACTAAAAAATATCCTCCTGACTTTCTGTATTATGTGTTGGTTCTCTAAGTGGAGATACTTTACAGATAGCCAGAAGTCCTGTTTGGATGGAAATTCATCAACCTCATCCCCAAGCTACCTGATTGCCAATGGTATGTGTCTTACCTGTCTGAACCAGGGGCTGACTTTAAACTGCGAAAATTTTGGCTGTCGAAATCCAAGCTGTAGCTCCGCCCACTTTCAGTTTTTGGAGTTACGATTTCTCCTCTGGTTGCTGATCTGAACTTGCTAAGTAGAAATCTGAAATTATATATATTTGTAGGTATTTAAAAGTAAGATAAAAAAGTATTTAAAGATATTTCAAGAATATAATTCCTACTAAATTATGTTATGTGCATGTATAAATACATCCCAATGATCCCCACTATTATGTGTATTATAATGCATTAATAAAAACATAATATAAAGAATAAAATTCCTAGTACTTTGTATTTTTGGAGGGGCGAGGTACCAGGCACTGAACTCAGGGGCACTTGGCCACTGAGCCACATCCCTAGCCCTATTTTGTATTTTATTTAGAGACAGGGCCTCACTGAGTTGCTTAGCACCTCACTAAATTGCTGAGGCTGGCTTTGAACACGAGATCCTCCTGCCTCAGCCTCTGGAGTCGTTGGGATTATAGGCATGCTCCCTCATACCTGGCTTCCTAGTACTTTGAATAATAAGTAGTTCTTCATTAAAGAAGCCCTGGGCCTCAGGCATTCTGGGCATTCACAGTATAGTGTCATTGGTGGTAAGGTAGAAGGGTGTGACATTCTCCCAGGATCATAATACCTGCTGGTAAGCCAGGACTCTGTCCCTGCTAAGCAAAAGACCACCTATATAGGGAACTCAGCACTATAAACTGGGAAGGGAAAGTATCACTTGGCCTGGGCATATTTGCAGAATAGATTGCTCACACTCACATGGCTCAGAGAGGGGGCTAATTCTTTGAGACAAACTGAGGTAGCAACTTGTTAGACTGCATCTCCATGATAGCAGTGAATACCTTTCTCATTCCCTACCACTTTCTCTGAGCCTAGAATGATACGTGGCACATATTAGAACCAATCAATTCTTGTGGAATGAGTGACTAAACTCTTGTGGTGGAAGCCATCTATATCTTCCATGACATTTCTTCCTGTGATAACAAAGTTTGAATAATGGAGTGCCTCATGTTAGATGAACACTTATTGAATTTCCATTTTACTAAATTATTTGAAACTTAAACAGAAATAGCTTTTCAGGAACCCTGATTCAAACACTGATATTACAGAGGGCCCCAAACATGGCAGTTTCCAAGAGCAATTTAATAATAATAATAATAATAATAATAATAATAATAATAATAATAATGTGATAATATTCTTTTGGGGGATGGCTTTGGGAAAGACCAGTTAACTTACTTTACATTCAACAGTTTTCTAGGGGAAAAGTGGATTCCAAAGGTACTGGCAGGATCTTAATAGAATCTGCTAAGTTGTCTCTGCTTCAAAGAACCCCAGAAGTGTCACTGTCAATTGTCAGAAGGTTCAATCTACTGGAAAATTGATTTTTTTTTGTGAGAATGGCACTAATATAATGTCAGTTTATGCTGCTCTGAGAACCAACTCGTGCATGTCCCCACCTGTGCACCTCTATTTAATGTCTCCTCTGCCGGAAATCATTCTTCCTCCCTTTTGATATCCTGAGCTCCATCCATCTGCCAAGGTCCACATGTTTTTTTTTTAATTTTATTTATTTTATTTATTTATTCATTTTAGTTCTTATGGACCTTTATTTTATTTATATGTGGTGCTGAGAATCGAACCCAGTGCCTCACATATTCGAGGCAAGCGCTCTGCCACTAAACTATAACCCCATCCCCCAAATTTTTTGCAGGGGGCGTTACTGGGGATTGAACTCAGGGGCATTTGACCACTGAGCCCCTCCCCAGCCCTATTTTGCATTTTATTCAGAGAAAGGGTCTCACTGAGTTGCTTAGCACCTCGCCATTGCTGAGGCTGGCTTTGAACTCAAGATCCTCCAGCCTCAGCCTCCCAAGCCACTGGGATTACAAGAATGTGCCACTGCACTTGGCTACAATTTGATGTCTTTCTTGATAGCTCCCATTACCCTATCAAGCAGGAATTTATTATTTAGCTACTCACTTAATACTGAGTAAGTTATAGCCTTATGACTTCTCTTGGGATTTATTAGCACTCTGCCTTGTTTAGAGAAGCTTTTGGCAACTCATATTGCTATTTTATGTTTTCTTGCAATTCTTTTTATACTTATTATTATTTTGGGTACCAGGGATTGAACCCAGGGGTACTTGACCACTGAGCCAATTCCCAGCCCTATTTTGTATTTTATTTAGAGATAGGGTCTCACTGATTTTCTTTTGCTGAGGCTGGTTTTGAACTCATGATTCTCCTGTCTCAGCCTCCTGAGCTGCTGGGATTACAGGCATGCGCCACTGTGCCCAGCTCTTTTAGACTTATTAACTTTTCATGTATGAACCTTTTCTTTCCCAACTGGATGTCAAATTCTTTTTTTTCTAATCCTCTTAATGGGGATTGAACCCAGGGTTGCTCTACTACTGAGCTACGTACATCCCCAGCCCTTTTTACTTTTTATTTTTAGTATTTATTTATTTGTTTGTTTGTTTATTTATTTATTTATTTATTTATTTATTTATTTATTTTTGTGCTAGGGATTGAACTCAGGGTCACTCAACCACTGAACCACATCCCCAGCCCTATTTTATTTAGAGACAGGACCTCAACTGATTGGTTTAGCATCTCGCTTTTGCTGAGGCTGGCTTAGAACTCAGGATCCTCCTGCCTCAGCCTCCTGTGCTGCTGGGATTACAGGCGTGCACCACCACGCCAGGATTAGTTTTTATTCTGAGACATGGTCTCACTAAGTTATCTAGGCTGACCTAGAACTTGCAACCTTTCTGCCTCAGTCTCCTGAGTTGCTGGGATTCCAGATGTGTGCCACCAAACTAAATAGATGTTATATTCTTTGATGACCAAGAACCATGGATGCCAGTTTTCAGTTTCAGCAGGGCCCAGCTGAGAATCATGAATGAGTCAGGATTTGCATAATTCATTGTGCTGGTGGGTTACTTACTGTCTGTCAGCTCAAAACTCTACTTAACTCTGCAACCTAGTCTGTGATGCTTGGGCTGGGATCTGTAAATGGTAGCTCCTAGCAGCATTTGGGGGCTCTGAATCACATATTCAATCAACCACTGATTGTTTTTCAGGAATCAGGCACTATGCTAGATATTGCAACCAAAAGCAAAGAAGCCACTGGTCTAGCACTGAAACAGCTTACAATTAAGAGTGGGAATGGGAAGGTCAGAGTGTAATGGAAAGAGTGACGCATAGGCACAAGGCATTGTGGGAGTCCTGAGATGAGATAAATGGATTCAATATGAGATGAAGGATTGATACCTGGGATAGGATATTTGGGAGACTTTGGATTTTCTTTCCCATTCAACTCTGCTAAGTAATGAAGATGTGGCTAATCAAGAGTGTTTGAGTTAGAGGACATTTAGAGTTCAATCCCACTCAGAGTTCAGGATTCTAAAAAAAAAAAAAAAAAAAATCCCAGACTTGTTTTTAGAGCCAGATAAAGGCTGAGACACTGTCAGCATTTCAGGCTGCCTTCTGCTGAGACAATGAAGCAATGGTACCTAGAAAGGATCATAACATGACTTGGCACATATTAGAACTCTTGCTACTTTGGCCACAAAACTGTTCAATAGCTGCCTCAGAAACAAAGACTACAAAGTACAGAGCTAACACAGAGTAATTTGCCTTTTGATCCTCAGAGTCTGCATGGGGCCGACTCTTCTAGGTGAATTCTCTTGCCCCCAGGTCACCTGTGCCTTCTGGCATCTTGCTGCCCTGTGTATCTCCCATTGCTGTGTTTAGTACTTGACACATGTATTTGCTTTCTGAATTCAGTTGAGGTGGCTAAATGTTGTTTTTTTTCTCCTTAAAGAAGCCTGAATTTTAAACAGGGGATAAAATGTGTGAAGCTCAAATAAGATATCTCTGATTTGAGTGTATCAGTGCTCAGGTTGGTGGGGAGGAGCATCCTACAACAAAGGTAGTCGTCACCTGTTTATAGACAATACTCTACCTGACATAAAACCTTCTACCTAGAAGTAATGGGAGCAGATATGTGAAAAGAAAGAATTCATACATGCTTTATTTACCAAAAGTGGAAAGTAATTAAAAATGCATTTCCTGAGAAGAATGCTAAGAAAATGTTACTTCAGTTGAGTCTCTGGCCCTCCTCAGGGTCACTGAAGGGATAACAGACTTGAAAAACAAAGGAGTCTTTATTTCAGAGATGACTGAAATAAAAATTCAATTTTCCCCTCAATAAGCTGTTTCTTACCCCTTTCTCTTGGGCCCATCATGGCTGGCTTTCTGCCCAACAGAAGGCAAAGTGTCTGATTTCTCCACATCCTGGCGGGTTTGTTCTTGGCTTCGTATTTCTTCAGATCCTCATTAAAAACAACCAGAAGACAAGTTTATACACAAAATGGCCAGAGATGAGAGCAAATTTCTTTTTTTCTTCTTCTTTTAAAATATTTGAATTTTTCTTTTCTTTCTTTCTTTCTTTCTTTCTTTCTTTCTTTCTTTCTTTCTTTCTTTCTTTCTTTACTGGGGATTGAACCCAGGGTTGCTTTACACTGAACTACATCCCCAACCCATGATTTTTTTTTTTTTTTGGTACCAGGGACTGAACTCAGGGGCATTGAACCACTGAGCCATATCCCCAGCCCTATTTTGTTTAGAGAAAGGATCTCACTGAGTTGCCTAGCACCTCGCCATTGCTGAGGCTGGCTTTGAACTCATGATCCTTCTGCCTCAGCCTCCCAAACCGCTGGAATTACAGGCATGCACCACTAGGCCAGCCACAGCCCTTGTTTTTAATTGATTGATTGATTTGAGACCGGGTCTCGCTAAGTTGCTTAGGGCTTTGTTAAGTTGCTGAGGGTGGCCTCAAACTTGCAATCCTCCTGTCTCAGACTGTTGATTCACATGGATTAAAGGTGTGTGCCACCATACCCAATGAATGCAAGTTTCTATTCTGCAGCCACTGTCCCACAAAGATTCTTGTGCTAATCCAGAAAAGTAAATGCAGAGTAAATGGTAATGACATTCCCACCCCAAATTGCTCATGTACACAGTTATTTCTAACTTGTTGAAATTTTATAGACTTAACTAAAGACTAAGATCAGGACTCATCTATGGGAGGTTTGCTGGGATAAGCTTTCCGGGGGAAGGAATACATCAACCCTCTATAGGGAGGAGAAGTCTGGGTTCATGACAACTTCAAATCTGTAGAAGCTGAGTTTTAGCATGAGATTATAGTAACGATAACCTCACTTCTGAGCACATAAGCCAGTCATCCTGGGAGGGCACCTGTTCCCCATCTGTGAAAGCCCTTCCTGGAAAGTGCCATACCTAGAAGTGGCAATGGAATCAGTTGCAGGGCTCCCAGTGCAGTCAGCCAGACTTAAAAGCAAGGGTACTAGTCTCCTATCTATGAAAGATGAGATAGTGTAGGGATAGGCCAGAAGATGCCTGTCTACTGGGCACGAGAAACATGCTCCCAAGGACAAATTGTACTTAATATTTAACCAATTAAGGTGTAGTTTGTAAGCATTCTGAAGGTGTTATTTGCATTCGGGGCCAGTATAATTCTTCATTGAGAGAAACTGTCCTATGCATTTCTGGTCATTTAGCATCTCTGGCTCCTACCTACTAAATACCATCAACCCAACCTAGTCGTTGTGGCAACTAGAAATGCCCCTTTGCATTTCTTTTTTTTTCCTTCTATCCTTTTTTCTTTTTATTTTTTTAACCATCAGAAATTTATTGGTTGCTCAAAATATTACATTGATCTTGACATATCATATATCATACATTTGTTTCAAGTGGGGTATGAATTCTTATTATTCCCCTGTGTACAGATTGCAGAATCACGTTGATTATACAGCCACGTTTATACATACTGCCAAACGAGTGTCTGTTGTATTCTGCTGCCCTTCCTATCCCCTTCCTATCCCCCCTCCCCTCCCCTCTACTCCCTCTACCCCATCTACCATAACTCATTTATCTCACTCTCTCTTATTTATTTATTTATTTATTCCTCCCCTTCGCCTCACATCCTCTTATATGTATTTTTGTATAACAATGCGGCTCTCTTAGTGCAATTCCCCCTCTCTCTCCCATTCCCTCCCACCTCTCCTCCCTGTTTGATGGTAATCTTCTACTCATGCTCTTCCTCCCTGCTCTGTTTTGAGTCGCCCCCCTTATATCAAAGAAGACACTGGCATTTGTTTTTAAGGGATTGGCTGACTTCACTTAGCATAATCTGCTCCTTTGCATTTCTAAATGCCCCTGTTTGGGGAACAAGAATGCAGTGCACAATATCAATGCTTTGTCAAGAACCAAGGATTAGCTGGGTACAGTGGAGCAGCCCTGTAATCCCAGCGACTCTGGAGCCAGAGGCAGGAGGATCGCAAGTTCAAGGCCAGTTTCAGCAACAGGGAGGCCCTGAGCAACTCAGTGAGACCCTGTCTCTAAATAAATACAAAATAGGGCTGAGGATGGGCTCAGTGGTTAAGTGCCCTGGGTTCAATCCCTGGTACTTCCCCCACAAAAAAAACCCCAAGGATTAGAAAAAGTATAATTTAAATAAAATACATCTGAAACAAAACTTGTTGAAAAAAATCAAGAATTGCTTTCACAATGTGAATCATTTAATTTAATTTAATTCACTTGTTTTATGTTACTTTCTTGGCTATTTAGTAAAATATTAGAAGTTCATCAGAAAGAGAAGGAAGTGTCTGTGATGAAGACAAGTGGCTCCTTTGAAGCCCTCAGCATGTTAGATTTATGGAAAATCACTATGAATTTTATTTTTCACTGTATTCCTTTTTTTGTATGAATTACATATTTTGATTTCGTGCTACTGAGGTGTGAAATAACCTTAGGGAGTCAGAAAATTTAGTTGTGCTCATTTTCTACATAACACAGGGAGGTTATTTAGCATGCCAAAATAAAGATGAGAACAGTTTTGAAAGTAAATCATTGCTTTAGTTACCTGGACTTCTTCTTAAGATGGACTGCCGGACAACATCAGTGCCCAGAACATTCACTTGCTTGAAACGCTTTGCCTTTTCTTCAAAGAACCATTCACCAGTTATAATCCTTAGCTGCCTTCTCAAGGGAAAAAGGGAGAGTATTAAAATTTGATTATTCAGCTGCATAATTAACTCTCAAAAACGTCTAATGAAGTAAAAATAGCTACTTAAGGAGTCGATCTCAATCTCTGTAGTATTTTATAGTGACAATAAAAGACACTACTGTATTAATCAAATATACGTATACTATCTGCTAGGTACTTGTTAATGACTCTTCATACTTGTTCTGTTTTGATTCATAACAAATTGTGTAAATCTCCATTTTTATAGCTGAGGAAACAGAAACCTACATCAATAAAAAAATGGCATATCTCACATCACATAGCTGGTAAATATTAGAGCTAGAGTCCCCTCCCAAATAGTCTGGTTTAGGGCTCATGTTTTTTCTTACCTGCTACATTACTGGGGAGAAATAATAGCAATAATAATAATTATTATTATTATTACTACTACTACTACCAGGGATTGAAACCCAGGGTGCCTAACCACTGAGCCACACCCCCACCCTTTATATTTTATTTATATTTTTGGTACCAGGGATTGAACTTGGGGCACTCAAACACTGAGCCACATCTCCAACCCTATTTTGTATTTTTTAAATTTATTTTTTTTAGTTGTAATTGGACACAATACTTTTATTTTATTTCATTTTTTAATTTTTATGTGATGCTGAGGATCAAACCCACCGCTTCACATGTGCTAGGTGAGCGCTCTGCTGATGAGCTACAACCCCAGCCATATTTTTTTTTTTAAGAGACAGGGTCTCGCTAAGTTGCTTAAGTGCTCTCTAAACTGCTGAGGCTGGCTTTGAACTTGTGGTCCTCCTGCCTCAGTCTCCTGAGCAGCAAGGATTACAGGGGTGTGCCACTATACCAGGCAGGGGAATGATCTTTGATGTAAGCAATGAGGAACAAGTGAAGATTCCAAATGAACAGGGATTACAATTAGACTCAACTTTAAATTTTCTTTTTTCTCCTTTTTTTTTTTTTTCTTCTCTTTTGGTTTGTTTGTTTGGTGCTGGGGATGAAACCCAGGGCTTTGCACCTGCTAGGCAAATGCTCTACCTCTGAACTACACCCCAGCCTAGAAAGATTTCTTGATGTAACATGAACGCTGGATTACAGTGGAGAATAAAGACAGGTTGGCCATTGTAGTAGCCCAGGAGGGAGGGGACAGAACCCATGCTAGGACAATGGCCAGACTAACAGACACGTTCAAACTGCAGGCGGAGAAGAACCTGCTTGGATTTTGCCATTGATTGAAAGTTAAGATGGGAAAGGATCTTTGAGTAGCCCTTTCCATCTTTTAAGCCTTACCTGCAATGACTATGTGAAATCATCTCCCGTCTTCCCTCCTGAAATGCCTATTACCCTCTTCTTCATTTGCACTTCTCCTATGACCTATAACATTTTAAACTTTATTTTAGAGTTATATCTTCCCAGGCTTTTCGATACCTACTGGGCTCTAAGCTCACTGAGAGACAATTTCTGTCTGATTCATCTTTCTCCCTGGTGCCCAGAAGAGAGTTGTTCATAAACTGTGCTCTCAAGTACTACTTTAAAAATGAATGATTGACTGCTCCCCACCACTTTAACACATTACTCTTTTCACATCCTCACAGCCCTCAGTACTATCAGTGGCATAAGGGCAAGAATTTTGGCTGTGTTGTTCACCATCTCTAGGAGAAGTACTTGGCACTGTGCTTAGTAAATATTTGTGGAATGAATTAAGACATCTAGAATTCAACCTATAGCAGCTGTGCTGCTATAAAATCTATTTTGAGCCGAGTATGGCTGCACACGCCTGTAATTCCAGTGACTTGGGAGGCTGAGGCTAGAGAATCGAAAGTTGGAGGCCAGCCTCAGCAAATTAGCAACACCCTGTCTCAAAATAAAAAATAAAAAAGGCTGGGGATGTGGCTCAGTGGTAAAGAACCCCTGGGTTCAATCCCCAGTACTGTGATAAATAAAGTCTATTTTCAAGCTTACAAAGAGAATTTTAACAATCACAGAAGTCATTCAGTAGTCTAAACAGATTTCTAATTAAAAACGAAGAAATGTATTTAGCTACTTAGGGAACATTCTGAGAATGGTAAATAGGCCTATGCGACTAGGGTAAAGAGTTTGTGGAGGAGTGTAGTGGAAAGTGAGGTTGAAAAGTAGGCTTGGGGCCATGTAATGGAAGTCTGAATACCATACAAAGGAGCCAGAATGTCACTGTGGAGGCGATGGGGTACTCAGGCAGTTTTTCTAAAGTTCAGATTGGGTATTGTAATCTCTGGAGAAATATAAGAGAAGAGAGAAATCAAAAGAACCAAGCAGGCCAATTAGGAAGTTATTGCAATAGTCACGATAGGAAATGATGAAGATATAAATCAGGGTTTCATGGGGATGAGGGGTAAAAAGAAGGATAAAGATCCTTCAACCATTGAAGATGAGATTAGCAAGAACTGGTGATAAGTTGAATGTGATGGCTGAGAAAAGAAACAGAGCAAATAGAGGTATCTAGCCTGAGAGTATTATATCCACAAAATTTAGCAATTGGTTGGATTATACATCAACAGCTGGATGGCAAATATAAAAATCCAGAAAAAAATATGTCACCTTTGTTCCCCACAGCAATTACCATGAAATCCTTCTGAATATAAGTGAGAAAGGCAAGTTATACAAGGAACAAAGTTCCAATACTAAGGAAAAAAGTAAAAATGTCAACCTTGGAGAAACCATTCATTGAAAGGTGAGACCATAGCATGTCCAACTCAGGTTTACTCCCAAGTGACTATATCACCTATTGAGAAGCACAGACTGTTGTTAGGGTATATCCAATCTAAGAAGGTCTAACCTACCAAAACCAAAAGGCTTGAATATGTTAAACTATTTCTGGGTGCAGCTCAAGTGATCTATACATTTATACTTATGTTAGAAATCCAGGAGATAATTGTGGTATTTAAATGCTAAAGATGTCCTCTCAAGATTACTGCCAATCAAACACTAATGTACATACTGATGATATCAGACTTTGCAGATGGAATTAGGTTGCTAATTAGTTGACCTTAGAATAGCAAATGATCCCGGATTATTCCTGTGGGCCCAAGGTAATCATATGAGTCTTTAAAAACAGAGGAAGAAACAGAAGTCAGAAGTCAGATTGCAAATGTGAAGCTCAACATGCTGAGGAGGCTCTAAGATGTGGGGATCTTACAGGCAAGGAATGGAAAGAGAGGCCTCAAGGAATTAAGAGTGGTTCTCAGTTAATAGCCCACAAGGAAATGGCGACTTCTTTTATACAGCCACAAGGAACAGGATTCTGCCTACAAGAGTATTCATGGAATTAGGTTCTTCCCAGAGCTGCTTTATAAGAGTTCAATCAGTTGACAGCTTGATCTCAGTCTTGTGGAACCAGAAGTAGAAAAATGAGTCAATCCAATCCAGACTTTCAAGCTTATGGAATGATCAGATAATAATTTTGTATTGTTTAAAGCTGACAAATTATGATAATTTGTTAAGCGGACAATAGAAAACCACTATAATAATTAAACATAGTCAAGTATGTATTTTAAAATTTAGCACAGGAAAGATCTGCACACGTCACAAGAAGATAATAAGAAAAATCCAGAAGCACAATAGGGTAGAGATGGACACACTGTGATCTGTGGGTCAAATTCACCCTACCAACCTATTTTGTCCAACATGCAAGTTAGGAAATGGTTTTTACATTTTTTTAAATGACTGGGAAAAAAATCCTGAAAGAATATTTCATGACAGATGAAAATTAGATGAAACTCAAAATTTAGTGTGTGTGAGTAAAGTTTTATTGGAAGATAGTGAGGCTTAATTATTTATGTGTTTTTCCTGGCTGTTCATGTGCCTTAACCACAAAGTTGAACAGTTGTAACAGTAGACAGTATAGCCCAAAAGGTCTAAAATATTTACTCTCTGGTGTTTTAGGAAAAGAAAAAAGTTTGTCAACCTCTTTAATAAGTCAGGATTTTCACAGAATGAAAAAGACTAAGAGGAACAATGTAGCTCAGTGGTTGAAAACCACCCACTGGTGACATGCCAAGGTCTTAGCTCTTTTTTTTTTATATGTTCTTAGGATAAGGTATGGAGTGAATAATATACTGATAAAAGTTTCATGCATGACAGGAGAAAGTGGGACACTTCCAGTATTCATGCCCCAGGAAATGAGCCTCCATATCACCTTTACCACAGACATCTAGAGCTGCCAACACCTAACACAAATAAGATCTTTCTAGAATTGTTAGGCATTACCTTTTGCTATCCTTGTATTTGCTCAACTCAGATATGTGGTTGAGTCATTTGTTACTTTAGAATTTCAAAACATCAGAACAATCTCTTGGGATTATACCTAAGTTACCTGTTCAAGTCCTGAAGGTAGATAGAAGCTTGGCAGAATAATAGGAAACTAATACTAATACTAAATGAATTCATACCAGGTATTGTAATCAGGTAATGTACCAAGCACATTATATATGCTATCTCTAATCCTCACAATGAGACATCAAATAGCTATTGTTATTCTCAGTTTACAGACAAGGAAAGTAAAGCTCACATGTGTTAAATAATTTTCCAAAAGTTGTAAAGGTGTTACCACAGAGACAAGATTTATATTGAAAGCCTATACCCTTTATGTTTGGAAACATTGTCAGAAGAGAATTTATACCTGCCAACTTTAACAAGGATTTGAGGAAGGGTGAAAACCTACAGAAAGCAAGGAATAACACATTGTGTGTGTGTGTGTGTGTGTGTGTGTGTGTGTGTGTGTGTGTGTATTTTGAGGGCAGGGTGGACAGAATAAAGAGAGGCAAAGAGAATAGAAAACCAATGTGACACATACTATATATTTTATGTCCTTATCTACCATAAAGTATTTGAAAAACTCAAGGCTTGAAATAGACTCTGTTTCCTCTAAATTGTACTCTAAAGAATGGGTTTGACTGGATTTACAATGAGTTATACTCACGATTTGTGAATAATGATTACGGAGTATTCAGAATTTATTAAGTCCTGGTTTTATTTGACATTAAACTCCTGGGACCTCAAACCACTTGGAAACTTATTTCAATGTGAATCCAAGTTAGGTTCTCTTTGGGTTTATAGGAGGAAAGTAGGGACTCTTATACTAAAAAAGAATAATGACCCCAAATTTCACTTTGTTTCTTTATCTACTATGAACTTTTTTTTTTTTTTTTTTTTTGTACCAGGGATTGAACCCAGGGGTGCTTAACCACTAAGCCACATACACAGATTTTTTTTTTTTTTTAGATTTTTAAAAATACTTTTTAGTTGTAGATGGACACAATACCTTTGTTTTGTTTATTTTTATGTGATGTCGGATTGAACCCAGTGCCTCACACATGCTCAGCAAGCACTCTACCACTGAGCCATAATCCTGGCCCATACACAGACTTTTTTTATTTTGAGGCTGGCTTTGAACTCACTATCCTTCTGTCTCAGCCTCCCAAACTGCTGGGCTTACAGGTGTGTGCCCCTGTGCCCGATTTGCTGTTAACTACTGGAGACATCTGAGATAAGATACCCTATTAAATATGCTGAGATACTTTTCTTCTATTATTTGTAAGGAAATGAATTAGAATTATTTATGAATGGATTCATTACCTAGCACATATTTATTGCATTCCTACTGTGTGTCAGGCCCCGTGTTTAGGGTTAAAAATACAGGTGAAGAAGAAGACTAATGAAGACCTTGGCCATAAGGTGATGATGTTCTAGGTTTATTCCTTTCTTCCTTCCCAAGCAAGAAAAGTGAAAAGAAACCCCTATGCACATTATGGCAAAACTACAGACCACTTACAGGCCAAGAGAACATCTCAAACATAACTAGGGAGGAAAAAAAAAACAATTACCTATAAAGGAAGAGCAACTGGAATGACACTTGAGAAGCCAGTAAAATGATATATTCAAAGTTCCAGAAAAAAAAAAATAGCTGTCAATCTAGAATGTATTATCCACTGTTTAGGAATAATGATGAAATAAAGAATTTTTCAGCAAAATAAAAACTGAGATAATTTATTACCATAGATTCTCACTTACAGAAACTTTAAACACCGTACTTGAAAAGGAGATAAAATAGAGCTGATATATAAAAAGCAATGGTGAACAATGAAATTGAAAAAATGTGCATAAATATAAACAAATTATATGTACACAAAATTAATATTGAAATTGTTGGATTAAACAACAAGGTTTGTCTAAACACAGGACAAAATTTATATGCCAGCCAGACAGGAGATATTTGCAATTTAAGAATACTGAACTCAAAAAAAAATTAAAAAAAAAATAAAACAACAACAACAAAAAAATACTGAACTCATCCGGATGTGGTGGCGTAAGCCTGTGATCCCAGCAGCTTGGGAGGCTGAGACAGGTGGATCTCGAGTTCAAAGCCAGCCTCAACAATTTAACGAGGCACTTAGCAACTCAGTCACATCCTGTCTCTAAACAAGGGCTGGGGATGTGGCTCAGTGGCTAAGCATCCCCGGGTTCAATCCCTGATATCAAAAAACATAACAAAACAATAACAAAAAAGAATATTGAACTCCTTTTACTGATCAGAAGAAAGGTGAAACTATTGATTTTCGAAGTTAAATATGAAAGTTGTCATTTCTAGGGTAACCACTGGTGGGGGGGGAAGGATATGTATTTCAATCAAATTATAGATAATATAAATTAATGCAAATATTATAGTAATAACAAAGAATATGTTCACTGAACTCTATTTTTTAAGAATAAATACTGTCAGCTTAACTTTTAAGATTACATACAGATATATTTATATCACATATATACATATACAGGATACATAGCATGTATTATAGCAAATATTTAAATATATATAACATATTTTTTAAGTAGCATATATGTCATATGCAAGAGATTCACTTCAAACAATATAAACACTGAAAGGTTCAAATTCAAAGGATGGAAAAATACATACTGTGCCAATATTGTATTTGTACCAGACAAAATGGACTTAAAACATCTGGAACAAGAAAAGGATGTCCATTCTCAGCATAACTATTTAATATAGTGCTAGAAATTATAGCCAGAGCAATTAGGCAAGAGAAGAAAAAAAAAACAACTCTACAAAAAGACTGCTAAAACTAATAAACCAATTCAGCCAACTAGGAGGGTGCAAAATCAACATACAAAAATCAAAAGTTTTCCTATACACCAACAATGAATCTGCTGAGAAAGAAATCAGGAAAACAATCTCATTCACAATAGCTTAAAATAAAATAGCTAAGAATAAATCTAACTAAGGAGGTGAAAGACCTCTATAATGAAATATAGAACACTGAAGAAAGAGATTAAAGACATAAGATTTCTCACCTTCATGATTAGGAAGAATTAATACTGTTAAAAAGGCTATCTATAGCCAGGAGCAGCGCTGTACATCTGTAATTCCAGCAGCTCAGGAGGCTGAGGCAGGAGGATTGTGAGTTCAAAGCCAAACTCAGCAACTTAGCAAGGCCCTAAGCAACTCAGTGAGACCCTGTGTCTAGATAAAATATTTAAAAAGGGCTTGGGATGTGGCTCAGTGGTTGAGTGCCCCTGGGTTCAATCCCAGGTATCAAAATAAAAAAAAAAAAAAAGGAAAGGAAAGAATACAAATAATAACAAATGCTGGAGAGGATGTGGAAAAAAAGGAACAGTTTTACACTGTTGCTGGGACAGTTAATTAGTATAACTTCTATGGAAATCAATACGGAGGTTCCTCAAAAGACTAGGCACAGAACCACCATATGATCCAGCTATAACACTTCTTGGTATTTATCCTGAAGAATTAAATTTGTCACACTACAGTGATACATGCATACCCATTTTTATAGTCGCACTATTCACAATAGCCAAATATGGAACTGGCCCAGGTGTCCATTAATGGATAAATGGATAAAGAAAATATGATGTGTGTGTGTGTGTGTGTACACACACACACACACACACACACAATAGAGTTTTATTTGGCCATAAAGAAAGAATGAAATAAATATCATTTGCAGAAAAATGGATGAACTAGAGACTATTACATTAAGCAAAATAAGCCAAACTCAGAAGGTCACAGGTCTTATGTTTTCTCTCATGTGTGGAAGTTAGGAAAAAGGAAAAAAAAAATGGTGAGTGTGTGGGGAGGGGTGAGGTTTCATGAAAATCAAAGGGAGACAGTAGAATAGAGGAAATGGACCAGGGTGTCAGAGGAAGAGAGGAAGGGGGAAGTGCTGGGAGTGACACTGGCCAATTAACATTGTTAGGTTGTGTGTGTGTATGAATATGTAACAATAAATCCCACCATTATGTACGACTATAGTGTACCAATAAGAACGTGGAAAAAATAGACTTAAGACAAAAGCACTTCTAGAGATGAAGAGGGTCATAAAGAATATGTCCAAATTAATTAGGTAAAAACCAATAACCTAATAAAAATTATGTAATATGCAGAAATAGTCCTAACACAGAAAATGAACTACAGAGGCAATAACCATAATAAAAAGCTATCTAACCTCATTAGTACCTGGAAAAATACAAATTAAAACAATAGGGAGAGATACCCTTCTATTTATTGATTTGGAAAAAATTAAAAATTCTCATGATACCAATATTGGTAAGATTACAAAGCAAAGGAAACCCTTAAACAATGCTGGTGGAGTTTAATTTAGTACAACTGTTATAAAAACAAATACTGTTTTATGGGCTGGGGTTGTAGTCCTGGGCTCAATCCTCAGCACCACATAAAATAAATAAAAATAAACATATTGTGTTCATCCACAACTAAAAAAAAGTTTTTTAAATTTTTTTTTTTAAATTTTAATTGTAGTTGAACACAATACCTTTATTTTACTTATCTATCTACCTATCTATTTATTTATTATGTGGTGCTGAGGATTGAACCCAGGGCCTCACACATGCTAGATGAGTGCTCTACCACTGAGCCACAACCCCAGCCCTAAAAAAAATACTGTTTTATAAAGTTGAAAATGCTCATAGCATTTGCCCTGCAATTCCATTCCTAGTTATCACTCTGTAGTAGTCTTTTTAAGTATTTGTGGCAGACAGTGAGACACATTTTACATCATAATCCAGAAGATAAATATACAGATGTTATGTACATCTATAAGTACATATGTATTTGCATACATAAATGTATATGTAGATGACATTTTCTATTATATTTAATTTTTAAAATACTGATTACAATCTACAAATGCATTATGCTGTACAGATTTAAAAATCCACCCTAGGGTGTACATGATAAAAATTTTACCCTAGTTGAACATGATGGCACACATCTGTAATCCCAGTGACTCAGGAGGCTGAGGCAGGAGGATCACAAGTTCAAGGCCAGCCTCAGGAACTTAACAAGACCTTGTTTCAAAATTTAAAAAAATTAAAAAGGACTGGGGATGAATCTCAGTGGCAGAATGCCCCTGAGTTCAATCCCCAGAACTGCCAAAGAGAAAAAAAATCACAAATGAATGCAAATAGTATGATTTTAATTTCTACAATGTCCCAAAATATACAACTAGAAAATACATTACCTAGGGAAATACCCAAATACAGTAAAACCATAAAGGAATGAAAAATGCAAAACAAGAATGTGATGATCTCGGGGGTTTTTTTGGTGGTACTAGGAATTGAACCTAGGGGTGCTCTATCACTGAGAGTCATCCCCAGCCCTTTCAATATTGTAATTTGAGACAGGATGTTGCTGAGTTGCTGAGGCTGGCCTAGAACTTGCCATCCTTAGCCTCCTGAGCCACTGGGATTACAGGTATGTGCTACTGTGCCTGGTTGAATGTGTTGATGCTTAAACTAAATGATGAATACACAGGTATTCTCTTAAATATTGTTTCGACCTTACATACATATTATAGAGTCTTTGAAAGGTATGATATTTTCACATTTTAAAAAAATATTTCTAGTTTATGTAGGTTTAAGATACCAATCTCCCAGTGAACAAAGCATTTTGAAAAAGGGTGGGGGCGCTTGTATATAATTGATAGGCATTGTAAAATAGCACATCAAGGCACCCCAAACAGCTTCTTACCTTTCCAAATAACTTTGGGTCAATGGGGGATTGCTGATGTGAAATTTCTCCTTTGCAGCTGTATTATGAAAATTTGCTAAACTAAGGGGTGATTTTGAAATGGCTATGTGTCAACTGTAGACCCTCACCAGGAACACCAGGAACCTCCCTATGGTTGAATATGTTGACATTCTTACTTATTTTGATGAAGGAAAATATATGACAGAGGAGCCATGGGTGGTATCACTCAATAAGAGGTGCTCGAAAAGATTTACTATAGGATTCAGGTTCATGTTGGGTAATTTAGGGAAGAGTTCAGGAGAGCAGGAATTTTCTCTGGATTAAGTGATGTCAGTAAGTGAGGACATTTCTATGATGGCTAGGCTAATAAACTTTATCTAGTAAGAAAATAACAGGCAATTCATGTTAACTAAGAAACGGGGGCCTTGGTACTGTATGGCATAATTGTTTTCCTTGTGTTTGTCTATGCTTAGACAAGGTTATGACGTGTTCTTGTTTTCTCCCCCTTCGTTGTGGTCGTAGAATGATCTTGCACATGCTGGTCTCTGAGATTTTGTCCAATAGAACACCATAGCCCACCTCTGAGTGTCAACACCTAAGAACACCAACACCTACATGTGTCAGATCACTTTCTAAGTGTCAGGGACCACATTGTTCTTTAACATAATGAAGAACTATACATTCCTCCTGCACTCTCACTATGTATGTGATATCCATTGGCACTAGCTTTTCTCATTTTTTAAAAATTTTGTTATTTCTTTTTTTTTTTTTTTTGTAGTGCTGGGGATTGAACCCAGTACCTTGTGAATGCAAAGCAAGCACTCTACCAACTGAGCTATCCCTAACCCTAAACCTTTTTTAATTTGAAAAATATTAGTGCAATCTCCAGTTGTGGTGGCACATGCCTGTAATCCCAGCAGCTTAGGGGGCTGAGACAGGAGGATTGTGAATTCAAAGCCAGACTCAGCAAAAAGCGAGACACTAAGCAATTCAGTGAGACCCTGTCTCTAAATAAAATACAAAATAGGGCTGGGGATGTGGCTCAGTGGTCGAATGCCCCTGAGTTTAATCCTTGGTACCAATATATTAGTGCCTTATAGTTATACATAACATTAGGGTTCATTTTGACATAATTATATAAGCATGGAATATAATTGCTTTAATCAGTCCTCAGTACTTCCTCTTTACTTACCTTCCTCCCTCCACCTTCCGTTCCCTTTCCTCATCAATATGGTATTTTTTTTCCTTTGGTTCTTCTTAGTTATACATGACACTAGAATCCATTTTGATAAAAATATACAAGCATGAGATATATCTTATTCTAATTAGGACATTCTTGTGGGTAAGCAAGATGGTGGGGTTCACTTAGGTATTTTCATACATGTACACAGAAATATTGTGTTAGATTTCTTATACTGTCTTTCCTATTCTTATCCCCCCCTCCCTTCCGTTCCCTTTGTCTAATCTACTGAACTTCTCTTCTTCCCCTCCCTGCCTTTATTGTGGATTAGCTTCCACCTATCATTGAAAACATTCAACCTTTGGTTTTGGGGGATTGGCTTATTTCACTTAGCATGATAGTTTCCAGATGGATCCATTTACTGGCAAATGTCACACTTCAAGGGTTTTGTTTTTTATAGACACTCTTCTATTTCATGTATTGCAGTTATATTTCATCTATTGCAGTAATCATTACCAGTTCATAAAAAAAATTCAGGCACTTCCTACATCATGTTCAGCAAAATATTACATATCCTCTGTCTTATGTGGAGACCAAAAAAACAAACAAAGAAGAAGATGAGCTGAAAGTAGGAAAAGGTTCACTAGGGACTAGGAAGGAAGTCAGGGGAGGAGAGGGATAGAGGGCCAAGTGGAAAAGGATAAAAGAAGGGTGAATAGACATGATCATTCCATGATGTATGGACGTATGGAAATGTCACAGTGAATCCTATTAATTAATATGTACTAATAATTATAGTACTAAAAAATAGCAGCATGAGATATCACAACATGCTATGAATACAAGATTAGTTAATCAATGCCATATTAAAGGTATTTTATTTTTGGTGGCTTTTTATTTTATTATTATTTTTGGTGTCTTTTGGGGATCAATTGGTTGCTAATTCAGAAAAACAATCATTATGACCATCTTTATGTTAGATGGCAATTGCCTCAGCTAACATAATCATATGGAATTTTATAGATCTTATTGAGATAGCAAAATGAACCAACTGGTTGGGTCAAGGTCCCTTTCATTTTGTTTCTATAGAGTTGTTTTTCAAACTAGACCTAGAGAGGCCAACTTGTTGAATTGGGTTGGAGAAAATGTCAGGAACTGCTCAGCTCATTTGAACAGGTAGCATCCCTTCCATCAGTCGCTGCTGTAATCATTTCAGGGTTTCAGAAATAAAATGTCTTTACTTTTATCCAATCCAAGGTAAATGACAATAAAGGTTGTTCTTCCAGCTGATTAGAGAATGAGTCACTTTCTGACTCATCTCATCTCTTAGAGGTCAGGGTGGGAATTTCAATTTTATGGTCTATTAAACAAGGAGATAGCCCAGTGGGGTTGTAACAGTCTCTCATAACAAACAAAGGGTGTGTACTGGCAATAAAATATCATTCATGCTTCCTTTTTGAAAACTGCTCTATGAATAGCAAACAAGATTCTTCCAATACTGACGAATAGTTTTGATCTTCTGGGATCACTCACACTGGTAGCTGGAATATTGGAGAGTAGTATACTCTGATTTTCAGTTTGAAAATTAAGCATGGATTTTGATATCCTAAATTTAAACACCCATCATGTAAATTTCCAATGGTTGCAGAAGGATATAACTATAAATGAGTTGTTGTCACAGAGATATAAGAATCACACATAAAAGCTGTTTTCTTCTTAGGACACTTTAATGTATTTAAACAGAATTTTAGAGCCGGGTGCGGTGGCGCAAGGCTATAATTCCATCGGATCTGGAGGCTGAAGCAGGAGGATCATGAGTTCAAAGCCAGCCTCAGCAACTTAGTAAGGCCCTACCTAATTAACTCAATGAGACCCTGACTCTAAATAAAATGCAAAATAAGGCTGGGGATGTGGCTCAATGGCCGAGTGCCCTGAGTTCAATCTCTGGTACCCCACTGAATAAATAAATAAATAAACAGAATTCTATTTGTGGATGAAATGATAAATTAATAGATTCACCTTGCTCCTTAGCTTATGAAACCATTGATGGTAGTCTTTTGTGTCCTTGGCCCCTTGTATAACAACAAGTTATCAATTAATGTGCAGCAAGGATGAATGAAAGGGTCTATGGATAGATCAATTAAATAGGTGAATGGTTGGTTTTATTCAATTATTATCTCACCAATAAGAGGAATGCAATTGATTCAGAAAGTTCTTATTAAGGCATTAACATGCCCAAGAAAAACACAGAATTTTCAGTTTGTTGTTATTTATTCTTATACCTTCTGACAACAACTTGTGTTATTATAATATTTTTCTGTGATAACTAAAAAATGTCTTTGTTCAGAAGACAAATGTATTTGATATAGCTCATTGTTTTAAACCCCTGATCTTGACAGAATAACAAAACAAAACATAAACAAAAACAAAAAACTTTATTTGTTTCAGTTGCTCAAGTCTGAAATGCTTTAAGTAGAAGCCATTTGTCCATGTATTTATCAGTTTGTTTTCCATATATTCATTTAACACATACATTTTGAGGACTTATTATATGCATTCTTTTAGGCACTAGAACTATATCAGAATAGATAAAAACCTTGCCCTCATGGTTATGAAGCTTATATTCTAGTGGAGGAAGAAATATAAAAAGGATAAATAAGTAAAATATATAGCACATAAGATCTAAAGGAAAAACACAGAAATAGTTTGTATTGGCTTGGGTAGGCTAGCTTCTATAACACTTGCTAAATCCTACTCACTTAATACATTTAAAGTTAATTTCTCATTAATACAGCCTAAATGTAATCAAATAAGCTTTAGAAGGAAGGTCTCAGAATTAGACTTCAGTTACCATTCATACTAACTAGTAAATGAGTTGATGGCTAAAAACATAAGCTTCTTTGGTCTTGTATTGAAAAGTATGCTTCAGAAATTGCCAGTGGTATTCATAAATTAAAGATAAAAGTCCTCTTCCCATATCAAAGCTTGGGGCTACCTGGGAATGACTGAAGGGCTTTTGAGTCACTGTTACTAGTTAGTTCAGTCTGAGTGAATGAGGGTCTGGAGTGTAAAGTTGAGGATGAACAGAAGTGGAATAAAAATGGAAAAGAATAAATACTGAATCAAATAAAATAACATTGTATAAGAATTGGAGAAATGGTCATCAAGGAATCCCATCAATTCTAACTCTACAGTTGAAACATCAGTTATTTGTTGAAATTTTATTTCCTTCTTCATTGTCCTGAAATGTCAGATCTCAACTTGATATAGTCTGGTGGGAAAGGAGCTGGGTGAAGAAACAAACTCAAAAACATTGATACACTTCCCAAGTCAACTAACACACATACTATCTCTTGTGCTCTTATTTCTGCCATCTATAAAATGTAAACCCAATTGTCTCTCTTACGTATGCTATGAGACCTTGAGAGAGTATTCCCTAAGAGTACATATGATCCAGAAACATGTTAGCCCTCATGGGGACTGAGGCCCCAATTTTGAAATTTTTTCAATCTTAAACTTAAGGTAATCAAGGATATGCAGTGTCCCTGTCCTATTTCCCTTCCAAAAGAAGAATTTATATTCTCAATGGATTCATATTATACAGAATCTCACTAAGCCTCACCATTTTTCCTATACTTTGACCATCAGTCAAAGACTACCAGGTTTATAGAAATATATGACCAAAACCCAGAGAAACAACCATCAATAGAAATAATCCCATGGGACTCTCAGATAATGGAGCTGTAATTTATAGATTATTAAATAACTACAAATAATTTGAATACATTACAAGAAAAGAATAAGAAGATCAGCAAAGAGATAGAAAGTACAACTGAAACAATATGAAAAATTTAAAACTGAAAAGCACAATAACTGAATTTAAGAATTAAATAGATGGGTTTAACAGCAAATTAGACATAACCAAAGATAAGACTTAGGAACTTGAAGAAAGGCCTCACAAAAAATATACAAACTGAATTCTGATACAAAGGATAGAAAATACAGAAAGGACCATGAGTGATATACAAAAAGATGTTGAGCATGACTAAGATACACAGGAGCAAGATAATGGAGGAAAAGAAATATCCAGAGAGAGATTGTCTGAGAAGTTTTCATGTGTGACAAAAATTAAGACACAGATTCAAGATGCTCTAGGAACCCCAAGAGAGATTAAAAACAAAGAAAATCAGACTGAGATATGCTACAGTAACTGTTAAAAGCCCAGTAGAAAGGGGAGAAATATTAAAAATAGTCAAAAGAAAGTGTCTGCAGTTGAAACATCAGTTATTTGTTGAAATTTTATTTCCTTCTTCATTGTCCTGAATGAATTATCCTAAGTTCAGTGGCAGAGCACTTGCTTAGCATGTGAGAGGCCCTGGGTTTGATCTCCAGCCCCAGAAATACAAAAAAGTAAAAGATAGAAAGAAAGCAAGGAAAATATTACCTACAAAGGGGCAACAGTATACTGATAGCTGATTACCTAACAAATATTAGAAACCAGAAGCCAATGGAATCTTCAACTTACTGAAAGTTAATAACTTCCTGCCTAGGATTCAATAACCAGTAAATATTTTGAACATTTTTGAGGTTCTTCAAAAAAAAAATTAAAAATAGAACTACTATATGATCCAGCAATCTCACTACCCAGCATATATCCAAAGGAAATGAAATCAGTATGTTGAAGAAACATCTGCATGCCCACGTTTATTGCAACAATATCACAATAACAAAGAAATGGAAACAACCTATGTGTCCATCAACTGATGAATGGATAAAGAAAATGTGGTAAATATGCACCATGTTATACTATTCAGTCATAAAGAAGAGTGGAATCCTGTCATTACTGACAACATGGGTGGAACCAGAGATCATTATGTTAAATGAAATAAGCCAGGCACAGAAAGACAGGGAGCACAAGATCTCACTCATACATGGAATCCAAAAAAGTTGATCTCATAGAAATTGAGACTAGAACGGTGATTACCAGAGGCTGGGAAGAGTAGGGGAGAGGTGTCATGAGCTGTCCTGGGCTGTGCGTGGATTGTGTTGCACATAGTGGCCTCTTGAGGGGAGAGGCCTGGCTCTTCAAATCCATGTCAGGGAGTGATCCGCATGATGCAGGTGCACCTCCCCCTCTAGCTCTGCCTAAGATCTCACACCGCACCTGAGATGGGTGTGACTCGCCAAGATGTCAGTCAATCTGCTGACCATCAGGAAGACATCAGGAAGCAAGACTCCACCCTTGAAACCTTATCCCCCTTTGATGCCCTGCCACACACCCATCGCTATAAATAAAGGGATTCTGGGTGCATGTACTCCCTTTTCCAGCCCTCTTTCCAGCATGGAAGCTGACCCTTAAGGCTGCAGAGCTGTCCTAGTCTCGGTTTAAAAACTACTCTCTGTATTGTGTGATTTTTTGTTCCTTTCTTAGCTTAATGTTGCAGCCAGCTCTTTTAAACCCAGTTCACCTTGTTTGTGTGGGTCATTGGCGAGAAAGAGGGAAGAATGGGGAAAAGTTATCAATGAGTACTAAGTTACAGTTAAATAAGAAGTTCTTTTCTTAAAATATTTTTTATTCATACATGGACTCAATATCTTTACTTTGTGTATTTATTTTTATGTGGTGCTGAGGATCTGACCCCGTGCCTCACATGTGCAAGGCAAGCAGTCTGCCACTGATCCACAACCCCAAGAAGTTCTGATGTGCAATTGGATAGGAAGATGGCTATAGATGACAACAATGCATTGACATTTCAAAAAGAAGAAAGGATTCTGGAAATTTTTACCATAAAGAAATGATAAATGTTTGAGAAGATGAATATGTAAACGTTATACAATCTGTAAACATTATACAATACATACATGTATCAAAATATGCCTTCAATTTTTATGTTTTTATGATTTCAAATAAATTTAACTTAAATTTAAAAAGTAATAAACAGAATAACCATTGAAAACTCAAGAGTGAAATAAAGTTATGCCAAGAATAACACATATTCATCAGTAACAGAATGACACTAAACACTAACGAGTACCCTACCTTTAGGCAAAATGAAAAAATATATATATTCTGAATTAAAGCAAAGAAATGTAGCAAAGAATATACAGAAATAAAAATAGTAGCTATGTTGTAAATCTAAATATATAAGCAAATATAAACATAACTAAAAGGATAAATAGAAATTTCACAATGGTTATTGAGAGAGTTTAGTATATCTCTCTCAATATCAATTCCAGGTAGATTATCTGTTAACTGGTATATAAGTAATTTTACATGTAAATTAATAAAAATTATAATAACAATAAGATACAATAATAACAATTACAGAAGATCACATAAGAAAATGTTTCCATGATTTGGGGGCTAGGGAAAATTTCCTTAAAAAGAATACAGGAAGAAGAAATTCTATTAATCATACAAGAAAAAAATTAATATATTAAACTACCACAAATTAGAGATTTCTGTTCACTAAATGGAACCATTAAGCAAGTGGAAAGCCAAGTGAGAAGGTGGGAGAAGATATCTTCAACGCATGTAGCCAACACAACTTGTGTGCTGAATGTATAAAGAACTCCTTCAAATCAGAAGGCTATGTTGAAACCCACATATCAATGATTTCTCCTAGATCTGATAGAGGATGTTCACTAATGACAGGAAGGAAGTATTAAAAGCGATTTGCTTATGTGGGACCTTTGTTGAATTGAATATAATCACTTAAGTCAATCAAAGTAACATATCCAAAGTGAGTCATAAAAAGAATTTGGGCTGGGGATATACCTCAGTGGGTAGAGTGCTTGCTTTGCATGCACAAGGCCCTAGGTTTGATCCCTAGTGCTACACACAAAAAAATAAATAAATAAAAGAACTTAAATGCTCCATTTCTTTACAATGGCTTTTCTCAATTCATTGCTGAAACATAGTATATATAAATTGCTCTATTCAGGGTTACCTTTATGAAACAACAGAAAAAAAATAACAAGTTAAGTAACTCAGTCACTGAATATAAAAATTTTCAACAGAGCAGTAGTTCTTATTGAGAGAAGCAGAAATGGAGAAATGGAGTCACTCTGGTACCACACCACCCACATTTCCTTCCAAGATAATTTTTTTTTTTTGTAACAGGAATTGAACTCAGGGGTGCTTAACTACTGACCACATCCCCAGCACTTTTTTTTTTTTTTTTTTTTTTTTGAGACAGGTTCTCACTAAGTTGCTCAGGGCCTCACTAAGTTCCTGAGGCTGGCTTTCAACTTGTGGACCTCCCGCCTCAGCCTCTCAAGCTGCTGGGATTACAGGTATGTGTCATGGTATCCAGCCACAGTTATTCTTTTAAATATTGTTCTCTGCTGAGATGGTGGTGCACACCTCTGATTCTAGCTACTCGGAGACTGAGGCATCACAAGTTTGAGGCCAGCCTGAGAAACCTAGTGAGACCCTGTCTCAAAATAAAAAATGAAAAGGTATATCTCAGTAGTAGAACATCCCAGCATTCAACCCCCAGTACCATAAAGAAAAGAACTTTATTTTATATTTTTGGTATTGGGGATTGAACTCAGGGCATTGCCCATGCTAGGCAAGTGCCCTACCCCCTGAGCTAAATCTCCCAGCTGCAAAAGGAACTTTAAATACTCTTTTCTGTCTTTGAATCTACCTCTATCTCAACTCTTCTATCTGTTTCTCTGTCTCTCTCTCTGTCTCTCTCTCTGTCTCTCTCTCTCTCTCTCTCACACACACACACACACACACATACACACACACACACACACACACACACACCCCAGAGTCCTGCCAAGGCACTGCTGAACGTGACTGGGCTATACTTGAACCCTATCTAACTCTCTATCCCTAAATTTATAACACACTATTTTTCTTTCTTGCTTTCCCCACTCCAATCTATCAAATTTTCTCTTTCCACAAAAAAAGGGAGGAGGGGCAAAAAACTCACGCGACTTTGGCGCAGACAGTGCACTTCCAGCTGCCATTGAGGCCCACAACCCGACATTCACTGCACACCCTCAGTGAGCAGGCCTGGCACGGGTCTCCCCGGTCAAAGATGAGGCCCAGGTTTCTCTGACAGTGAACACAGACTCTGTTGGTCTCTTGTTGAGTCTTCCCACTTCTACGTTTTGCCTCCAGGAGCTCATTTTTCAGCTTCCTGAAAGAGAAAAAAAAATCACTTAAAAAAGTACACACAGAGCCAGGCGTGGTGGCACATACCTATCATCCCAGTGACTCAGGAGACTGAAGCAGGAGGATCACAAGTTCGAGGCTAGCCTTAGCAACGTAATGAGACACTGTCTCAAAATAAAGAAATAAAAAGGGCTGGAGATGTAGTTCTGAGGTAAAGCACCTCTGGGTTCAATCCGAAGTACAAGAACACACATACATATAGGAGCGGACCTATTTTTAAGAGATGTTTTCGTTTGGAAGAATATTCAAATCAAGGAGTCAAAGCCAAATACTTGCAGAGAATACAATTTCTCCTTCCAGAATCAATGATCCATTGATATGTAGTTGAAAATTACGTTCATGCTTTATTTTTTTTATTTTTTAGTTATAGATGGATACAATATCTTTATTTGGTTTGTTTAATTTTTTTATCTTTATTTTGCTGGTTTATTTTTATGTGGTGCTGAAGATCAAACCCAAGGCCTCACATGTGCAGGCAAGTGTTCTGCCAGTGAGCCAAAGTGCCAGCCCCTCATGCTTTATTTTTGACATCTTCCACTAGCACTATTTTTCTATGAAGATTTATTCACATTCTACTCCAACTTATCCAGGACATCTTTGATGCCACAACACTGGAGCATTGCTGGGGTGCAAAGGCACGCATGGTTGCAGGGGTTTTGTCTGCCTGGATGTACTACATGAGACAACAGTGCAAAACCAATCGACACACTGGTACTTTCCTTCCTGATCCCAAGAATGTTGTGCCTACAAAATACTGTCTAGCATTTCAGATATTGACACTTCTGCTTAGCATTTGATAGTATCCAACAATTTCCATTAACCTATGACGTTGCTATCAGTCATGTCTATGAATCCAGGTTCCTCATGTATTAGCCGTCCAACCTTAGGCAATGATTTAGTCACTCAATTTCAAACTCTCATTTTTTAAAATGAGAGTAATTGTATTCTTTCATAGTTGTTTTTAAGATTAAATGAGTTGCCAGGTGTGGTGGCACACACCTGTAATCCCAGCAGCTCAGGAGGCTGACACAGTGCGGGTGGATCTCAAGTTCAAGATCAGCCTCAGCAACTTGGCAAGGCCCTAAGCAACTTACGGAGACTCTGTCTCAAGATAAAAAAATAAAGCCGGGCACAGTGGTGCACACCTGTAATCTCAGTGGCTCAGGAAGATGAGACAAGAGGATCACAAGTTCAAAGCCAGCCTCAGCAACTTAGCAAGGCCTAAGCAACTCAATGAGAACCTGTCTCTAAATAAAATACAAAATAGGGCTGGGGATGTGGCTCAGTGGTTGAGTGTCCCTCAGTTCAATCCCCAGCACTATATAAATAAATAAATAAATAAATAAATAGGCTGAGGTGGGGATGTGGCTCAGTGGTTGAGTGCCTCTGGGTTTAATCCCTGATTCCAAATATATATATATATATATATATATATATATATATATATATATATATATATATATTAAATGAGCAAATATAAATAAAGTTCCCAGCATGGTATCTGGCACATAGGTACCAGGGCAGTCCTTTCTCCAGGGAACTTGGTAGGAATGCTATACTTCAGACCTACTGGATCAGAAAGTGCATTTTTTCAAAATCAGTGGTTTCATAAAATATTCAAGTGATTAGAGTTTGAGAGGCAAATTTTTTTTAGTTATAGATGGATACTATATTTGAAACATTTGTTCTCAAATTTGGCTATATGTTGAAATAATTTGGGAAGATTTTTAAAAAAAAATATAGTGATTCCCAGGCCTCACTTCCACACATTCTGATATCATTGGATTTGGATGTGGCCTATGCAATGGTATTTTAAACACTTCCATTATTTACTCAAATATAGTGCCAAAATTGGAAAATACTACTATAGAAGACAGGCTCATTCTCACTTAAATGCTTCAGAGACATTTGGTTCCTTCATGCTGTTGATCTCTATTCCCTTCAACACAACACTTCTATGTTCCAGGAAAAAAAAGTCCACAATCATCCCCCATATTTCATACCATCTCCTTTTTACATTTGTGATACTAAACTTTGTCATGCCCAACCCTCAGGGAGCAGGAAAAACAGAACACTGCAGTGTCCAAAATCTATAACAATCCATGCAACAGTGATAAAGAAACAAACTACTCAAAACAAGTAGAACAAAGCCAGCAATCCCAGAGAGCAGCCCAAGTGGGTTGATGGACCAAAGAGTAATAAACTAAGAAAATGGGGAATTGTGGAATATTCTTGAGGCAAATTCTCTCCTAGAAAAGAGTCTATGGTCAAGTTCCTGAAGTTTAACCACACAGCACCTCCTTAAACTGGAGGAGCTGAGACCACCTGGAGAAATTATGGCCACAAATTAGTCAAACATTTGTATTGCATTGTATGTATGTATGTATGTATGTATGTATGTATGTATGTATTACATCTTTCTTTTTGCTCCACTTGGCAGGACTTTATTTAGCAATTGGCTTTTACAGTTCATAGTTACAAGTGTTGAAAAGGACTTGGGGCCAAGTATAAGTCAGTCACAAGGAAGCAAAGATGAAAGGCCTGAACATCTTGGTTGGGCAACTGCTAATACAATTGGTGCTTATGGGCCCATATATTCTGGCAACTATCTCTGAGACATGCAGAGAAAACTGAGAAGAATTGCAGAGGTTGGTGAAAACTATTAAAGAGCTTACTGAGTTTTCCAGCTTGTCTTTGAAATTGAACTAATTCAATCAGATCTAGGAGAATCCATGTTATGTGGGCACAGCCATTTTCAGACACAAAGGAAGCAGAGGAAGGGCAATGGTAGGGTGTCTTGGTCTGTTTTGTGTCATATAATAGAATTGCATACTCTGGGTAATTGGTTAAAAAAAAGACATTTGTTTTTTACTGTTCTGAAATCCAAGATCAAGGGGCTGTCAATCTGGAAAGGCCCTTGTTGCTGTGTCCAACATGGCGAAAGGTGGAAGGGCAGGAAAGCCCAGGAGCAGAAGAGGGCACCAACATCACTATAATAACAAACTCACTCCTGTTTAATGTCTTCTCTGCAGGACCAAGGAGAAAGGAAAGCAGAGGCAACTAGGAGAGGAATAAGATGGGCTATGTCTCTGCCTTCCATTTAATGAGCACTTACAAAGCAAGGTGAACCTCTTTGGATTCTGCATGGCTGGCCTAGCCTCAAGAAGGTACCTGAGGAAGGTGAGCTTTTGGCCTGAAGGCATAGTATCTGCTCATCTTTCTCATAAGCTATCCACATAATCTAGAAATGCTTCTGGTTCCAAGTAACAGCCTTAAAAATGGGTCTCTATTTTTCTTCTTCTACATAACAAGAAATTCAGTGTTAGGCAGTTGCAGAATGACATCATCTGCAAAACTTAGAAGGATTCAAAGTATACTACAGAGCTATAACAACAAAACCATCATGATACTGGCATAAAAACAGACGTATAGACCAGTAAGACAGAAGACACAGAAACACACCCAAAGAGCTATGATCATCTCATTCTTGACAATGGTGCCAAGAAACATACATTGAAGAAAAGACAGTCTCTTTAACAAATGATGCTGAGAAAACTGGACACTCGTATGTACAAGAATGAATTTGGATCTCTATCTCTTCCCCTGCACAAAAATCGACTGGTGAAGGGCTTCCTGCACCCGCTGTCTGACAGGATCATAGTGTGGGGGATGCTGCGGCAGGGCCACACCATCTGGAAACCAGAACCATGGGGAATGTTAAGTGTTTTGTTTATGATACTCATGATATGGATAACAGGGCATACGTCAATCAATAATAAAAGTACGTATTGCCTGAGATTGCAGGAAAATTCCCAGAATGAGACTAAGGATACAACTGAGACATGCCACAAGGTGTGTTTCAATATCTCTCAGGATACAAACAATAGTGTTATTTTGCAAGAAATTTACGGGAAAAAGATTGCAAATTGAGGTTCCTGAGGAAAGCTTAACAATTTACATTAAGCCCCCTGTTCTAAAGCCACAACCTGTGCAACATACGTTTCCCCCACCAACAGACCCTCCTTTGCCTTACACAGGAATTCATGATAAGAATGGAAAACACATGGTTAATATTAATGACAAATGGGTTGAGGTGCAGAGCCTGCCCTTTAAAGATTACAAAAGACATAAGAATTGGTGTGCTTTGACCAAGGATCAAGGAAACTCTTTAAGAAAGCAGTTAAATAGGTCCTATGAAAAAAGGAAATTATCTTGGAAATTAAAATAAAATAATGTAAAATTAATATAAATATATTTTAGAGGCACTTCAGAGTAGTAGGCTTTTAAGTAATAGACTTTCACTATTTTAAGTGGGTTTTGCTGGGATTTTAGTTTAGAAGTAAGAAAGCTTACAATAATCATAAGTATGCTTTAAAGTTAAAGGTTAATGAAATAACTATAGGTATGCTTTAAAGTTAAAAGTGAATAATAGGTCAGGAGACATGTAGTCTAGTTGCGTAGTCTAACACCTACTGATTGAGGTAAAAACTTAAAAGCTTAATCATGATTGGCTAAGGGTGCTGGAATATATTTTGAACAATGTACTCAATATCTAAGGTAATCAATGTATATCAGAAAAGATTGTAATTCTTGAAAATTATGTAAATTAAAGAAGTTTCAGGCTTTGAAACTATTAACTACCTGAAAAAACACCTGTCAAAAAGGTATAAAAAAAGGCCCCTCTAAGGACAGCAGATTTTTTTCTGGAGACTGCTCATAACTTGCAACCTGTTGTCCCATCTTTTCTTTCATCGATGCCACTCCTCCTTTAGGACCCCTGGCTCTCCCGCCAGGGCTGGACCCAGGCAGTCAACTGAAAGTGGATCAAAGACTTAGGAATTAGACCAGAAATTCTGCAACTGCTAGAAGAAAACACGGCGTAAACACCCCAACATGTAGGCACACGCAGAGACTTTCTCAATAGGACTCAGGAAATAACACCAACAATTAGGAAATGGGATGGCATCAAATTAAAAAACTTCTGCACAGCAAAGGAAACGAGAGTGCAAAGAAAGAGCTTACAGAATGGAAGAAAATCTTTGCTAGGCACTCTTCCAACAGAGGATCAATATCCAGAATGTACAAAGAAGGGAGAGGTGTGGGGTGAGGGAGGGAGGGAGAGAAAAAAAAACCCAGCAAAAAAAACCCCACAAATAACCTGATCAATAAATGAGCAAATGAACTAAATAGAAGATGTAGAGAAAAAGGAACACTTTTATACTCTTAGTGGGGTGGTAAATCAGTACAACCACTGTGGAAATCAGTATAGAGATTCCTCAAAACACTAGGGATGGAACCCCATAAGACCCAGCTATACCACTCCTCAGTATTTTTCCAAAAGAATTAAAGTCAGCAAACTATTATCCATGAATACCCATGTTTTTCTGCAATTTACAATAAAAAAGTTAGAGAACCAGTCTAGGTGTTCATCCATGGATAAAGAAAATATGGTCTATATGTACAATGGCACTTTATTCAGTCATAAAGAAGAAGAAAATTATGCAATTTGCAGGAAAATCAGTGGAACTGGAGAGCCTTATGTTGAGTGAAATAAGCCATCAGAAAGTCAAGGGTTGTCTGTTCTTTCTATGGGAAGCTAGAGAGAAAGAGTTTTTTTTAAAAAAGGAGGACCCCATAAAAATAGAAGCAATACCAGCAGAGTTGAGGAAGAAGACCAGGGGGAGGGACGAGGAGAGAAAAACGGGGAGGGACTAGGGAAAGTAATTCATATACAAATATATAATAATGAATCCCACTGTGAAGTATAATCACAATGTACCAATAAAAGATAAGAAAGTAAAAATAAAAGAAGCTAAAAGTAAGACTATAAAAAAATTACAGAATATTCTCGATTCCTTTCTAAAGACTAAAACTTTTTCCATCTTCCTTAATCTTTTACTAACTACTCACTTTTATTTAGACAGCAAGACTTTTAAAATTTTTTTTTTGGTATCAGGGATTTAACTCAGGGGTACTTGACCACTGAGCCACATCCCAGCCCTATTTTGTAATTTATTTAGAGACAGGGTCTCAATGAGTTGCTTAGGGCCTTGCTAAGTTGCTGAGGCTGGCTTTGAACTTTTGATCCTCCTGCCTCAGCCTCCTGAGTCACTGGGATTACAGGTGTGCGCCACCGTGCTAGGCCAGTAAGAATATTTTGATTCCCCAAACTATTAAAAATTCTAACCATTTCCTCTAATATTTTTATTGAAAGAAAAGCAAAGAGTATGAGAGGTTGGTGAAAAAATGCATAGAAATAAATACGACCCCTTCTCAACTGTTAAAAACGGGTGGGATACAAAAAAAGAAAAAGAAAAACAGCTATTGAAGAAATTTAATTCCAGCTAGCACCAATTCTTCATTTGGGATAAATGCAGGATGTGCTTGCATTTTTAAAAATGTTTATTCTTTAGTTTTCTTTATTGCTATACAGAAGCATTCATATTAACATATGAATTGATGGGCTATACAAAGTTGAAATATTAAAGACTAAAAAAATGAACTATCTTGATTGTCATTGAATGATAAAATCTTTTCATTTCTATATTCTGGTAATATACTGAATTCACTTTTTTTAAAATTCCATCATTGAAAAAATTCAATCTGTTAAACTGACTTTTTGCTTTATCATTGCATAGACACATTTCTTTCAAATCAGGAATTGCTTTCATTAAAATTCCTGTCACATTGAATGGTGGTATTTTTCTTTTGTTTCCCTGCCTAGATAAAGTTGTACCGATTACTACTTTGTACCAAACAAGATAAGAATGGAAACAACTAGCTTCCCAGAAGAGGAAGTCATGAATAAATAATTTATAAACAGACCTTTATTTCTTGATGCTTTTAAACAATCTCATCTAGCAGAACACATCAAGACCCAAGGGACATAATAAACAAGTCAGAATTACATACTGACCCCAGAGCAGAGAACTCTGAAGTCAGACTGCCTGGGATCAAATCCTGGTAATGCCTCTTATTTCCTCTGAGACCTTACCACAATTACTTCACCTGTCTGTCTGAAAATTTAAGGAGACTTAATTTCTCTGTGTTGCAAACTATCCCCTCTGTAAAACAACTTCATCTGGCTTTGGTGAGCATTAAATAGAACACTATTTATTAACTTATAAAATTATTATTAATTTATTTATTAAAAGTATTAATATTTATTAATTTGTTAAGTGAAACAATATTTGTAAGTATTTAGTATAGCTTGACACATAGTAATTGTGGAATAGACCGGTATGGTATGTGTTTCCCAGTATCTGTTCTCCCTTTAGGTCTCCATTAATGAAGGCTCGTGGCTACTCAGACTAAAGACTAGATTTCTAAATAATCCTTAATTTCATATGGAGGTACAGAGGACCCCGAGTTTTAAGAAAAGCAAATTTGAAAAAAGTTGGAAGCATCACAGTACCTGATTTTCAAGACAGAGTACAGAGCCATAGTAACTAAAATAGCACAGTAGTGCATAAAAACAGACACATAGATCAGTGGAACAGAATGGAGATCCCAGAAATAAATTCATGCATCTACAGCCAACTGGTTCTTGAAAACGATGCCAAAAACATACATTGGAGAAATGACAGCCTTTTAATAAATGGTGCTGGGAAAACTAGATATCTACATGCAGAGGATTGGAACTCCACCTCTATCTCTCACCCTGTACAAAAATCAATTCAAAATGAATGAAAGAACTGAATACAATACTTGATAATATGAAAGTACTAGAAGAAAACACAGGGGAAACACTTCAAGACATTGGTATAGGTGATGATTCTTTGGATAAGACCCCAAAAAGCACAGGCAAAAAAAAAAAAAAAAAAAAAGCACAAGTAAATGGGACCACATATCAAACAAAAAGGCCTCTGAACAGCACAGGAGATGATCAAGAGTGAAGAGACAACCTACAGACTGGCAGGAAATATTTTCAAATTATTCATCTGACAAAGAATTAATATCCAAGAACTCAAAAACCTTAAAAAAAACATAAAAACAAATCATTCACCAGGTGTAGTGACACACATCTTGTAGTCCTAGCAACTCAAAAGGCTGAAACAGGGGAATAGCTTGATTCCTGAGGTTTGGGGCCAGCCTGGGTAACATAGCGAGACTCTGTCTCTCAATAAAAGGGAGAGGGAGGACAATGATCTAATTTTTAAAAAATGGATAAATTATCTGCATAGATGTATCTCAAAAGAAGTAATAAAAATGACCAACAGGATTGGGGTCATGGCTCAGCGGTAGAGCACTTGCCTAGTACATATGTGAGGTACTGGATTAGATCCTCAGCACCACATAAAAATGAATAAATAAATAAAGGTATTGTGCTTATCTATAACTAAAAAAAATGGATTAAAAAGGAAGTCTTAAGGGCTGGGGGTGTGGCTCAGTGGTAGAGCATTTGCCTAGCATGCATGAATCACTGGGTTCAATCCCCAGCACCACATAAAAATAAAATAAAGATATTATGTCCACCTATAAGTAAAAAATAAATATATAAAAAGGGAAAGTCTCAAACACTGGTGGTGGGAATGTAAATTAGTACAAGTATTATAGATAACATTATGGAGGTTCCTCAGTAAACTAAATATAGATCTACCATATGGATATACCATATCCAGCAATCCCCACTACTGGATATATGCCCAAAGGAAATGAAATCAGTACACTACAGAGATATCTGCATGTCCATGTTTATTGCAACATTATCCACAATAGCTAAGAAATGGAATCAACCTAGGTGCCCATCAATGAATGAATAGATAAAGAAAACGTGGTATATCCACACAATGGAATATTATTCAGTCACAAAGAAGGAAACCCTGTCACCTGCAGTTAACGGGATGGAAATGGAGACATTATGTTCAGTAAAATAAGACAGATACAGAAAGATAAATGCCATATGTGAGCACTCATATGTGGAAGCTAGAAATGATGGTCTGAATATAGAATAGTAATTAGTAGAGTTTGGGAAGGGTGGCAGGGAGAGGAGATGAAGGGAGGTAGGGGTAATGAGTACCAAAGCACTGTTAGCTAAGAGAAATAAATTCTGTGTTCTGCAGCACAGTGGAGTGACTTGTTCACAATAACCTAGTATATATTTTATGAAGAAGTAGGAGTGGAGATCAAAGTTTCTAAATGATAAAGAGAGAAAAATCCTAATTATCCTTATTTAATCAATACATGCTGTATAGACATGTTGAAATCACACTACATCCCATTGATATGCATAATTATTATGTTAATCAAAAGTAAAACTAAATTTTTTTTAAAAATATTTTTTAGTTTTAGGTGGACACAATATCTTTATTTTTTAAAAAAAAATTTTATGTGGTGCTGAGGATCGAACCCAGTGCCTCATGCATGCTAGGCAAGCGCTCTACCACTGAGCCACAACCACAGCCTTAAAATTTTAAAATAGTAGATTTCCTACTATTGCCAGTGAAATGTGATCAGAAAGGAGGTATGTAACCTGAAGCTCATTTCCCTAATGGAAAAGGAAGTACCCCTTTCCCTCAACCCCTTATCCTTTCCCAAAGACTGGGCTAAGGATACAGGTTGAGTCACTTTGGATCAAGAGCTAACCTCTCAAGATAGTGGAGCAGTAAAACACAAGAAGCCCAGATCCCAGCTTTTATGAGCCTCTATAATAGAACAAATCTATCAGCCAACCCAGATTTTTACATTACAACAGCATATATTTCCATATTGTTTAAGTCATTATTATAATGCATTCCTGTTATCTGCAGCCAAGTCTAGTTCTCAACAAATCCAATAAGAACTCAGTAAATATTAGCTCTTACTATACTTTCAGAGCCATCATTCCCAGGTTTTACTTCAGCCTCTGCGGCCATATCTACAAGCGAACTCCTTGTCTCGAGCCAGAGTTTCATATTCCATTAAGAGAGAAAAAACACAGTGACTGATGAGATACATTGTCAAACCAGAAACAACAAGACGAAAATCATTAAGATAATATATGCAGGCAGAATAACACCACTGTAGCCTGATGCCAACACTTGCACACAGTTCCTAACACTCCCATCTTATATTCATGTTTAGAAGAAATGCCATCAACTCTGGTGCTATGTCACATTTGATGAGGAAAGTTCATGGCTGAGTATATCTCCCTTTTGTACCCTGGATATAAAAAAAATGTTACCTGTTTGGGGGTTGGGGTTGAACACTCACTTAGCATGCCTGAGGCCTGGGTTCCATCCCCAGCATGGCAAAACACAAAAATCTAGAAAATTACAATATATTACCTCTTGTTTTGAATGTAGCTTCTATGATTGGCATGCTTCCATACATGTCATGCCATTAAACTTGGACAACAACCCATGAGAAAGGAATTGCGATTCCCACATGATAGGTAAGAAAGTAGATTCTCAGAGAGGCAACTTGCTGTGGGTCACGGAGCTCTTAAGCCAGGATTCAGATCCAGAGTTTTGTTTTTCAACATCTATGCTCTTCTCACACATCAGAGTCCTTTCACTGGTTCTCGATCTATTAAAATATCTTTGCTAGGAAAGGACTCTGTATTTATTAGTGACTGCTATTTCTTTCCCAATTGGGCAAAGCCATGTTGAACACTCAAAGTTAAGCTTCAGTGCACATGAAGGATTTCTTCTGCCTGCCCTGCTTCTCCCACCATATGGCATCTGCCCAAGTTCAACCTCACCACAAAGTCTTTCATGACACACATTCCCCAATGGAGCCATTCTTCAATAAGCACCACTCTGATCTAATAAACTTCATGAAGAATTTGATTAGTTTTCAAATCAAAATGTAGTAAAAAAGAACCAATACCCTCTGAAAATGCAGAAAAATTTGCCTGGATAAAAAATTGTTTCAGAGATCCAGGTGCAGTGATGCATGCCTGTAATCCCAGCAGTTTGGGAGGCTGAGGCAGGAGGATCACGAGTTCAAAGCCAGTCTCAGCAACAGTGAAGTGCTAAGCAACTCAGTGAGACCCTGTCTCTAAATAAAATACAAAATAGGGCTGGGGATGGAGCTCAGTCAGTGGTCAAGTGCCCCTGAGTTCAATCCCTCACATGTGTGAGGCACTGGGTTTGATTCTCAGCACCACATAAAAACAAATAAACAAAATAAAGGTATGTCCACCTAGAACTAAAAAAAAAAAAAAAAAAAAAAACTAAAAATATTGTTTCAGGGAAAGTAACAAGGAACAGAATTGAAAGACTACTTGTCTAGTTACAGAAGTTTTGGGAGCCAGTCCTGTGGCACATGCCTGTAATCCCAGAGACTCAGAAAGCTCAGACAGAAGGATTGCAAATTCAAAGCCAACCTCAGCAATTTAGGGATGCCCTAAGCAAGTTAGTGAGACACTGTCTCAAAATAAAAATAACAAATAAAAAGGGTTGAGAATGTGGCTCAGTGGTTAAGTGTCCCTGGGTTCAATCCCTGGTACCAAAACAGAAAGAAAGAAAAAATCTTGTGAATTATGCTAATTTCATGTTTAAACAGTATCTTAAGAGGCCATTATGAAATTCTCATGTCTGCAGATGACACCAAGCACTTCTTGACACTAAAAAGCTTGGCTCATAGGAATATACCAGGAAGTGTCACAAAAATCATATGAATAGACAGGCAGCTGACCACAGCAAAATCGCACAAAAAAGCAAACAAATGAAAAGAGCAATAATACTGAAAAGTGGTAGACTGAGTGGAACTAATTAAAAGCACACAAGGAAGAGCATAACTAATCCCTTACAACCCAAGAGAGGAATCAGTGGATCATTATGGACTTTTCAGAGATATTAAATGCACTCATGTATATTGCAAAAGGGCAATGACATTCTAAATGCTTTTTAGAGAGGATGATGGAGTCCAATCAGCAAATATTATCTGCTTCTGTGAAGTCGTGCTCAAGATCCCTCTGTCAAGCTCTGCCTGACATCTCACCCTTGCTTGGCCTCTTCCCTTTCCCTATTGCTTTCTCTACTAGTTTTTGGTTTGTTGTGGTCGTTTTGTTTGTTTGTTTGTTTGTTTTTTAATGAATCACCTGCATACAAATCGTGAGTTCAAGGTCTATGTGGGGGGAACCTAAGACAAAGATCTCATAAATCCTATGACAGAACAGCTTATCACAACTGTAAGGGAGTTAGGAATCATTGCTATTTGATACTTGGCTGTTTGTTAACTCTCAATTTAAAGTCGTTGCAGAAACTGATGATCTATGTAATCAGCAACCCAGTCTTGCACCTGGACTTATCTTAAGACACCTATTATCTCAATATCAGGGCCCGCCAAGGAACAAGGATGTGTTTTTGTCATCTGAAACCCAAAGAATATCTTTCCTGAATAGCAAAAACAGCAGAAAGTCCTGTCATCCATATGACAAATTGCTCCAAAAAAAGTGTAGGTGGAGATAGAATGAGGATAGCAAAAAGGAAGAAAGCTCTATTTCTTTAAGGAACAACATGGATAAAATACTGGGCTTTTAAAAATGATTGCAATGACAATGCAATGACAGAATTGACTGGATGGAAGGAAATTGGGTGTTTATACAAAAAAATACATACTTCAAAGGAACATGCTGCCCTTGAAAACTTCTTTAAAAACCACTTCTGTTGAATATGGGCACACACCAGAGGGTTTCAGTTGTAGTTTTTATAGATATATAGCTGAAATTTATCTCTAAATTGAATTTCTGCAAACTAGATTATTTTAAATACTGCAAGGAAGGGGTATGCATGCACAGTAAAAGCAATGAATACCAAATTTTTCCCATTTTACATTTTTAGGTGATGCTTATGGGGATTCATATTTTCATAGATGAGGGTTAATATAAAAATAAAAACACCATTAGCGGTTTTCCAAGTCGGTATCATGATTCAGAAAATCAAGTCACCATGTTTATTTGAAATTAATTGAAGATGATTATAAATGTTTACTTTATATGTTATTTTTTCTTATGTATTTCACTGAAAACCATCATTGACAATTACTTTTAGATTTGATATAAAGAAGATATTTGTGCTGAGTAATAAACAAATATGATCCATAAGATGCATGATCGTAATTGAATCCATTTCTCCATTTTCTCAGATTGCTGGTTGCTCCTGATATTTTCCTATTATTTATTTATTTATTTTTTAAATATTTATTTTTTACTTATAGGTGGATACAATGTCTTTATTTTACTTTCTGTGGTGCTGAGGATCAAAGCCAGTGCCTCACGCATGCTAGGCAAGCACTCTACCTCTAAGCCACAACCCCAGCCCTAATTTATTTTATTGTATTATTTGTTTTTGAGACAGTACCTTGCTAAATTGCCCAGGCAGGCCTCAAACTTATAATCCTCCTTTCTCAGCCTCTCAAGTATCTGGGATCCTGCTACTCTTGTATCAATACAAGATATATGTTTCTTGGTCATATGATTGCCAAGAGTAAAGGCTACATTTCCCAATTAAGTATGCAAGCTTCCTTGCAAGTAAGTATGGCAACATTCTAGCCAACTTGATGTAAGTATCATCCTATATGAAACTTTCCAGAAACATCTTAAAGGGAAAAGAACATACCTTTTTTTTCCCTCTGTTCTTTGTCCATTTCCCTACCTATTGGAACAAGGACAAGATGACTAAAGCTGGAACAGCCACTTTGACCATAAGGTGTGTAGACAAAGACTTTCTCCTTGACCAAACTTTAGAGAAATTTTCTGAATCCTCTTTTCAGAGAGGCCTTGTCCTGGGTCCCTGTATTTGGCCTGCATAACTGAGTTTTAATAAAAATCCTGCTAAGTAAATCTAGCAAGAATCCCCATTCCTGAATGTCTACTCTTAGGAATTTTCTGTCCATTGACCTGTTCATTCTGCTTTTGGTTATAAATCCCCAGCAGTCTCTGCCATATTTAAAGTTAAGTCCAATCTCTCTCCCCTACTGTGATAGTCTCAACATCTATTCTAGTAGTTCTGGATAAAAATCTTCCTTAAATAAGTTTCTTTCTTTCTTTTTCTTTTTATTTTTTTTTATTTAAACTTAGCCTATGTTGAAGATGGCAGGCAACCATTTTGAAGGAGCCTGGGTTTCTGATTAGCATGGAGTTATCATAACCAGACCTGATTGGTTTCCTCATGACTTTATCCAGGTTAAAAAAATAAAAAGGAAGAAAAGAAAGAAATAAACTTCTGTATTATTTAAGCTACTATTATTTTGATTTTTCTGACACAGCAAAACTTGTCCTAATTTTTACAATCATAAATGGTACACTATTACAGAAGTAAAGAATGCAAAGTTTGGTTGTGAATCAGTGGTAGAGCGCTTGCCTAGCACATGTGAGGCACTGAGTTCAATCCTCAACACCACATAAAAATAAATAAATAAAATAAAGGTATTGTGTCTATCTACAAATATAATTTTTTTAAAAAAAAAGTTTGCAAAGTTTGGCTTAAAAATACTAGTTGTAGATAGAGTCTATCAAAGATGTCAATTATTTCTGTTTTACACAATAGTATATCAATTTGATATGAATCTGTAGGAAAATGGAGACTTTAAGTATGCAATTAAATAAGATACAATTTTGCTTCTGTTAAATTAAAAAGTATCATCTCCATTCCCTATGTCTTGCATATAGTAAGTGCTCAATGAATTTTTTCTGAGTCTTGGAAAATGAATTTCCCAACTATACGAGAAACAAAGCTCATATAAATTAATACTGAAATGACACTGATATTCAATAGCAAATGGACAAAGGAAGTGAATAAAAACTCATGAAGGAAGAAATGTAAATGACTAACAATCATTTAAAAACTCTGTAATCATATAAATGCAAATTAACATAGAATGCCTCTTTATCAAATCAGATTTATAGAAATAAGACTGATGTTATCAGAGGTATAATGTAACACTTAAGAGGAAACTGACATAACATTCTTGACACACAATTTATCAATATAAAGGAAACAAATTAAAATATGAATCAAAACATAATTAAGACAAAAGATTTAAGAATAAAGACATTCATGGAAATAAAACAGTTAAGCAAAACCTTGCATATGCATGTTATTTATATATATGTATGTATATCTAAAAGATTTCATAAAATAGCATAAAATTTATATATATTTATATACATTTCATAAAATAACATGAGAAAGATAAGACTGTTACTTTACGAAATCATAGCTGGCCAATAAAATGATGCTCCCCGCCAAAAAAAATTTGGGGGGGGGATACCAGGGATTGAACTCAGGGGCACTTGACCACTGAGTCACATTCCCAGCCCTATTTTATTTAGTGACAGGGCTCACTGAGTTGCTTAACGCCTCACAGTTGCTGAGGCTGGCTTTGAACTCGTGATCCTCCTGCCTCAGCCTCCCCAGCCACTGGGATTACAGGTATGCATCACTGTGATCAGCTCCAAAAAATTTTTCATGATATGAAAACTATTCATGAGATAATATCAAACAAAAACAGAGAATATAAAATTATATATATGCAGTATGGCTCCAATTACAAAAAACTATGAATAAATACATAAATGTGTTAGGAAGGAATTCAACACAGGTGAAGACTATCTCAGAGAAGAGGAAATCTATATGAGGTTTAAAAGTTCAGGTTATATAATTTTCTGATTTTCTATCCTAAGCCTATAACTTTTATGATGAAAAATGTATCAGAAGATATTAAAAGATTATTTAATTGGGTAGAGGTTTTAGGATATATAAAATATTGTAGATATTGATGTCCTTTTTGGATCCTAGTGCAATTCTTGCCTGAGCATATAGCTCTTTGTTAGAGCGTTTGCCTAGCATGTGTGTAGCCCTGAGTTCCATCTCCAGCAGTGTAAAAAAAATCCTTTGAGGCTGAGGTTGTGGCTCAGTGGTAGAGCGCTTGCCTTGCACATGCAAGGCCCTGGGTTTGAGCCTCAGCACCACATAAAAATAAATAAACAAAATAAAGGTATTGTGTCCAACTACGACTAAAAAATTTTTTGAAATCCTTTGTTGTTTAAAAAGTTTTATTAATTTTAGTTATTTGCATTAAATGTTCAACAGTTATGCTTAATTGCTCTGTAGTAAAATAATTGTTAGAAAAATTATTAAACATGTCAGCCTAATCTTATTACTGATTAAAAGTGATTAAACAATAATTCTTAATTAATTTGGGGAAATTCTTATAATATTACTATTAATATAAAATGATCATCTGCCTGAAATCTGCAATATAAGAAGTGACATTTTTAAAATTTTTTAGTTGTAAATGGATCTTTCATTTTATTTTATTTTTATTTATCTATCTATTTATTTATTTATTTATTTGTATGTGGTGCTGAGGATCAAACCCTGGGCCTCACACATGGCAGGCAAGTGCTCTACCACTGAGCTACAACTCCAGCCCCGTGAAGTGACATTTTTATTAGTGAAAATTTTGCTTATATTATTTATTTAGAAATTAAATACTTATTTTCCCAACAATATAATTGATATTATTTATTTCCTTATGAATTGATCTATATTTGGGTGGGCATGAATCTTGTTCACTCTCCCTCCCAGACTTAACATTTAGTCACATTCTAGATAACATAAGGTGGATTATTCTATGTTTTTGCAATTTATAGTAAAAAAGAAGGGAAATTTACTGGCTATGAGTGCAAGTTAACCCCTGTTGCCTACAGTCATGTCCTCTATGCCAATTCTGGCTACAGAAGAACAAAAAAGAAGGGAAACAAATTAAAATGGGAATATGGGGGAAGAGTGAAAGATATTTAGAAATAGACTGTGTGTGTGTGTGTGTGTGTGTGTGTGTGTGAGTGTGTGTACACAGAGATTTGAAAAATACAGATATTGACAGATTATTTCTATGTTTCTCTACAGTCTATCTATATCTTTGAAATAATACAAATAATATTAGCATGAAATAATATAGATCTCTATAAAGACACACACACATATAGATATAGATACATAAATACATAAAACCTAGATAGGTAGCAAACTTACTTATGACTATTAATGACATATAGTTTCAAACAAAAAATGGCTGAGCAAGTATAAGTTGATTTATTTGAATAATCAAATGGTTGATATGTCTCCAAATATCAGATATTTGGGGTCCTGTGCCTACAGTAAGCACCAGAAGTAAAAATTACTTGGAGGAAAATGCTACAAAATCAAAGTATGTTAGTTTCCTATATATATGTTTATACTGAAATTAGTAAGATCTTGGTAGGAAAACTCCCCAAAGTTTTAAATTCATTTAAGGCAGAGCTGAATTTTTTGTTTCATTTACTCTGTGACTCATTAAGTGTTTGAGTTCTATTAGGGAACCAGTATGTTCATGCTGGGAATTTCTGTTAATCTATGAAGAAGCTTTGTGGCAATTCTATTAGGATTAAAACAAAATGTTTACCAAACTAGAAGTCTGCTCCAATAGTTCTCCTGGTGTTTTATGGAGACAGTGGGTCTTTGGGTTTTTGAGAAGGTCAAACTAATTTTGTTCTTAGCGGCAGTGCGATAAGATTTGGAAAAACAAATAATTCTGCAGATCAAACGTTTGTGGAGTACTAACAGGATATTAGTGCTTGGTACTTATTGCTCTCCTTGACTTCCAGGCTGAATGTATAATTCCCAGAATCACATCAAATCCATTTGAACCCAATCTTTAGCTTCTCTGCAGGATTCCAAATAGCCAATTTGAATATACTTTTGCCTTCTATTTCTCCTTCCTTCTCTTCCTCTAGGACTGAACTGAAGGAATCAACCACATTAAAGACAAAACCATAAGGTGAATGCTAATTTCCAGACTGGGGTCTATGGTCTCTTGATGATGCTAAGCTTTGGCTTGCATAGTGGCCCATTTCTGTGAAACCAGCTGTGTAGAACAAAACAATAAACTTGTACTTGGGTTTTCCATCAGCATAAAGAATAGCAGAACTTGAAGAACTTTTGTTCCTTTTTATTGTTTGAAACAAGTCATAGTAACTTTGGATAATGTCATACAGCTTATAGGTCAGAACTGTCAGTAAATACCAAAATTAGGAAATGTTTTTCTGTTTTGTTTCATTTCTGTGACAGCTGTTGGAAAGGCCATGGGCGGACATTCAAAAGGGCCTAAATACGTGTAAAACATCACAGCATAGAGAAAAGGGTAGTGATATGAATGAGACAACCTAAGCTGTGATGTTTCCCAGCTGGGTGAAAATTTGAATCTCTCAGCCAAGCGCAGTGGAGCATGCCTGAAATTCCTGTGAGTGCAGTGGAGCATGCCTGAAATTCCTGTGGCTTGGCAGGCTGAGGCAGGAGGGTCGTGAGTTCAAAGCCAGCCTCAGCAACGGTGAGACACTAAGCAACTCAGTGATACCCTGTTTCTAAATAAAATACAAAAATGTAGTTCTGGGGATATGGCTCAGTGGCCGAGTGCTTCTGAGTTCAATCCCTGATAACTGCCCTCTCCCCCAAATTTTAATCTCTCAAATTTCAGTTGCCATAGCTATAGTACATTATAATAACATATACCTCCAGAACAATCTGGGGATTAAACAAGAATATATGTGCGAATTGAGTAATACATTCTCTGGTGTAAGGTAAGCACTGGATAGTTTACTATCTCTATTTTGGCCTCTCCTATCCCAACAAAGTTTGATAAATTTCTCAGAAATTCCAAGTGGCCCAAGAGTGGAATCTGAGCTCTGAAGCCAGGCTGTGAGGTTACAAATTGCAGTCCCAGCACTTACAAGGTAAAGTGACCTTGGACAAGTTAACTGCACAACAGCTTCCTCATCTGTAAATGGGACTATTTATAGTTCTTACATCATCATATGAATGAATTTATAACCTGTCTATTGCAGTTTTGCAGAATGTTCCTCTATTTCTTGGTATCTTCTAGACATCCAGATTATTTTTACCATCTAAAGACAATGAAACACATTTAAGCTGTATCAGGACATGTGCTACTACAGACTGGGTGAGGCATAATCTGGAGATGGTGGGACTTTGTGAAATGATCAAACCTTCCAGACAGGAGTGATAAACCCAGTGTAATTCCCTCTTAAGATTGGGAGTCATTTCACCACAAAGGCATGAAAAGCTAATTTTGGCTTTACTATAAATTACTGAGATTTCTAAACTTGCTTGGAATGCCTGCCTGTGCCTTGAACTCACCCATGCCTGGCTCTCCCTGACCAGATAAAACCCTCTCTTGAAACTCTAATGACCCTCATAAATTCTGATGTCGGGGCCAGGTAAAATATTAACTAGCCTTTGTGCTATGTTTGTCAAAATGTTGTTATGTGTAAGTTCTCAAACCCCCCTTTGCATAACTTTCTGTGCTTTTATAAAGCTGTGCTCCTAGAGAGCTGGGGGAGGGTGTCTTCTGTTCCTGCAGTTTTGGGGAGAGACAACCCAGCTGGTTGAAATTATAAGCTTGCTTTAATTGGATTTCAATTGGAGTCGGTGGTCTTTTCTTTGTGTCGTGGTCTAACAAGGAGCAAATGCTCCATCTCTGAGAGCTGTTTATAGTCCAACTCCATTGAATTTCTTGGGCTAACCAAGCATTTTGGTGCACACCTGCAATCCCAGCAATTCCAGAGGCCAAGGCAGGAGGATCACGAATCTGAGACCAGCACAGCAACTTAGTGAGACTTGGTCTCAAAATAAAAAAAGAAAGGGCTAAGAATATAGCTCAGAGGTAAAGTTCCCTGGATTCAATCCACTACCTGCTGTCCCTAGAAAAGAATCTCTTGGACTATAGAGGTTCTACTTCCCCCTTAAGTAGTTATCGGGGCTTTCTAATGTAGCCAGCTATTCCCAAGGCTAGACCTATCAAGGTGTTGTCATCAACACCAAAAGTCAGCGCACTGTTGTTTTTGTAAACAAACCTTTATTGACATACAGCCATAGCAATTTGTTTACATATTTTCAATGGCTACTTTTATTCTACAATGTCAAAGTACTTGTAACACACAACATATGGCCCATAGAGACTAAGATATTTACTCTCAGGCCCTTAATGTAGAAAATTTGTTGACCTCCAGTCTACTCCATTAATAAATAAATAAATAAATACGTGATCCACAAATACATGATCAAATAAATACATGATCTATAACTACAAACTTCTTTATAGACCCAATAAGCATGAAAATTGTGTCTCAGCTCATTTCCATTATTTCAACAATAAAAATAACCATTGGGGTTAGGGATATAGCTTAGTGGTAGAGTATGAGCTTAACATGTGCAAAGACCTGATTAGATCCCTACAACCCTCCCAAAATAGCACTAGGCCTATAAAGGGTACTGCACAAATGTTGGTTAATTCTGACTCTTGGAGATTGTAGGATGCTTTTTAACTGCATATAACAGAGAATCTGATTGAAATTGCTATAAATAATAAGGAAGCATATTATATGGCTTAAATAAGAATTTCAGAAATGTGATAGATTCTAGATGCTAACAAATAACCTGGCATGGCGGTGCACACCTGTAATCCCAGAAGCTTGGAAAGTGAGGCAAGAGGATTGAGAATTCAAAGCCAGCCTTAGGAGGCCCTAAGCAACTCAGTGAGACACTGTCTCGAAACAAAAAGTAAAAAGGGCTGGAGGTGTGGCTTAGTGGTTGAGTGCCCCTGGGTTCAATCCCCAGTAACTACAACAAAAAAATGCTAACAATAATTATTGACCATTCTTTTGGCTCCATTTCATTAATCACTGGCCTTCGTCCTCAGTAATACCTGGGATAACATGCTTTCTTGAACATGTCCAATGGGGAAGAGAATCTTTAATAAAAACTAGACCCATTTATAACTCTCCTGTTTTGGGTATCATGTCCACCTAAAGATCAATTACAGTTGCCAGAGGAATCCTTGTCTAAGTATGACTAATTATTTTTTAAAAAATCTTTTGCTGGAGCTGAGCAAAGCAAGTTTGAATAGGGAGAGAAAGTAGAAATGTATGCTGTAAAGCAATGAAGAGGGTCTGCTACCGAGTAAAGCCCAAAATTAGGTACCCAAGAGAATGTAAGGGTTGCTGTATTTTAGTGTGTGGTGGCCAAATGGAAATGACATCCCCTTAGAGAGAATAAAACCCACAAATGAACTGCTAACATGAATAGTTATTTATAAGCTGAAGAACTCTTAAATGAACCAATATCACAAAGTAGACATTGAATAGTATTTGTTTTTAGGTATAGGAGATCAAGTGCATTAAAAATCTGTTAATGAGAATTTTTGGAGTAGATATTATGAGTCATGTATATTTTATGTTAGTCTGAGTTCTTTCAGTTAGAAAAATCTAGAATATGATACAATCAACAGTGATCTCTGTTTTATACTCACAAACTGTCAGTATTTTTTTTTCATTTGCAATTACTATTGATAGCTCAATTTTCTTTGTAACAATTCTTCCCTCTTTCTTTGATGCATTAGAGCCATCAAGAAATCTGAGTGATTTGTTTTCCACAGAGAACATTTAAAATTCTCTTATTCTCTAACAGTTAAACCCTGTGTCTAGTTGTCTACTATGACTCCTTTCTGCTTGGTCTGAAGGAAAATAATGTATATTTGGATGAACCTAGAATATAATGGTAGTGGGCAGGTGACTCCCCCTCCCCCAGCCCATAGCCCTTATGCCTGGAGGTAATTATCAGGCTTGCTCTGTACCTTCTGGGTATGGAGTATCTTCATGAGCCTCCAGCAACCAGTCCCACCTCAAATAATGTCACATTTCAGTGATTTTGTTGACTGTGGATAACATCTGGGCATAAGGTCTAAAACATTAATTTGATACAATTTTTATATTTTTTCTTCTTCCATTTTTTTCATTTCAAAGGAAGATCTACTCAAATAAACACACAAACACATAATCAACCTACTGCTTTTCAAACTCCAATTTCTTGACTAGTGGAGTAAGATTCTTCTTTGTAATCTTTATAATTCTTTAAAAAATTACTTGACTTCTATTTCATTCTGAAACTGATTAGCAGAATCTGAAAGCAATTTTGCATGTTATGGTAGAGAACTGAAATACAGCTGACCTATAATTATTTGACAATTTTGAAATCTTTTACTCATTTTGAAGTCAAGCTCAAACAATTCTTCAATTTGTATCTCATTCATAATTACATTACCTTCAACTTCCACAAGATATCAATTTATATCTCTGTAACATGGTGGAAACGATTTTTGAAATGGGGAGCATCAAAGTTTACTGCTGCAATAAAACATGTTACACACCTACATTCCTTGTGTTGATGGTTTGGGAGGATAAGAAGTAAAAAGGACTAAGTTCCTTGTCTGATCTGGCAAAGTTAGAGTAAGGAATAGCCACGAGTGGTGAGATGCAAGGAGAGAGATAGAGATAAAGAAGGAGAGAGAGAGAGAGAGAGAGAGAGAGAGAGAGAGAGAGAGAGAGAGAGAGAGAGAAGGAAATAGGAATGCAAAGCCAGTACTAACTATAAAATTCACAAAAGTGTAAGAAAGGCAGAAGTAGTGGTTCACACTTGTAATTCCAGTGACTTTGGCGACTGAGGCAGGAAAATTGTAAATTGAAAACCAACCTCAGCAACCTAGCAAGGCCCTAAGGATGTAGTGAGACTCTGTCTCAAAAAAGAAAAAGAAAACATAAAAAATAGGGCTGGGGATGTGGATCAGTGGTTAAGTGACCCTGGATTCAATCTCCAGTGCCCCCCCAAAAAAGTGTAATAAAGGGACTATATGGCAATAGTCCCTTTACTAATATTATATATATATATATATATATATATATATATATATATATATATATTTTTTTTTTTTTTTTTTTCTGCTAAGTATATGTGGCAACTTAACTGGGCCACTGAGTGCCCAGATATTTGATTAAACATTGTTTCTGGATATTTCTTGTTGCAGTGTTTCTGGATGAGATTAACAATAGACTAGATAAAGTACAATGCCCTCCCCAGTATAAGTGACCTTCAACTGATCTAGTAAAGAGCTGAATAGAATAAAAGGCTGAGTAATAAAGAATTCTCTTTCTCTGCTTGACAATCAAGCTGGGAGATCAGTTTTCTCTTATATTTGGCCTTTAGACTTGGACCAGAATTCACACCATTGGCTTTATGGTTCTCAGGCCTGTGGACTTGGATTGAAACTATGCCATTTTTTTTTCCTGGAACTGGGCTTCTCAACCTCCACAATCACATGAGTCAATTCCTTATAATGAATACCTTTACCTGTCCATGTATCTCTCCATTCTTCTATCTATCTATCTACATTCTATTGGTTCTGTTTCTCTGGAGAGTCCTGACTAATAGAATCCCCAAAGACAGTGTGTTCTATGCTAACCTCTGGGTTCTGCCTATAGTTTGTGCTTATTTTCTTTAGTTTGTTACATATCTGTCTTCCCCTGTGAGCTTCTATATTGGGCACCTTCCTGTTTTTGGTGCCATGAAGTATTCTGCTAGCCTGGTGAAGCTTAAGGACCCTGATCTCAGAATCATGCTTTTGTCTGCATACTATACAATACACAGGTTTACAAAGAAATTTAATTATAATGAAATGCAGTATTAAAATATTAAAAAAAACATTGGAGCTGAGAATATGGCTCAGTGTTTGCCGAGCACTTGCCTAGAATGTGTAAGGCCCTGGATTCCATTCCTAAGAGTGGAAAAAAAGAAAAAAAATTAAATTAAATTGCTCTACAATAATAGGTACTTCATTTTCATATTAAATATGAAAAATCCTCTGGAAGACATAATAATTGCCATAATTTTGTAGTAGTGATGAACATAAATGATATTTTGAAGTATTTGTTACATCATCAATGTGATATGTTAATTTCTACGACCTCTCCTGGTGACAAAGTCAGAGATACAGTTAATACTACTGTGGTGTTCTGCCTACATTCATAACTGAATGACATGCTGAATTTCACTTAAGGCTAATAAAAAATAAGGGTATAGTTTTCCTCCAATTGAATATCACAGAATCTTTGGATTTTATAGCAGAATACCCTGAGGAGTCTTCTGTTCTTTTATATCAATCTGCTCTTCTCTCAAGAGTCCAACATGGACCAGTAGAAAGCAGGTGATACAAAAGTATTTGCAGAGTTTCACTATCATGCAGACATATTGGGTCCAAATTAAGCTGCACTGAGTGGATTTAGGTTGTATTTTAACTTACAATAAAAAAAGAAGAAGAGGGGTGGGGATGTGGCTCAAGCGGTAGCGTGCTTGCCTGGCATGCATGCGGCCCGGGTTCAATCCTCAGCACCACATACAAACAAAGATGTTGTGCCCGCCGAAAACTGAAAAAAAATAAATATTAAAAAAAATTCTCTCTCTCTCTCTCTATCTTTCTCTAAAAAAAGAAAAGAGGAAGAATCAGAGAAGGATAAAGGAAAAAAAAACACAGAAGGTAATACTATCTGACCAAGGTGCTTAAATGTAGTGCCTCATTTCTTGTTTTGCCAGTATGTAAACCCTAATTACTATGATAAAAATTGCTGGGAACATCTTAATTTGTAAATCAAATAAACCAAAAATCCTCACTTTTAATGTTACCCCCAGACTTATTATATGTATATTTCCCTTAAAACTAACTTTGTTAAATAGCAATATCTTTAGTAATAAAAGCTTTACAGTCTTTTGGGCTGGATCTTCCGGAAGTAATTCTGAGATATACACTTGTGTACAAGTGACTTCTGAAGTACTCTCAGGGAAATCTGTAAGGGAGAAGGGGACGCAGGGGAGAGTTGCCTGTCACTTGTGGCTCTATGGGAAACCCCAGTCACCTAAAGACAACTGATTTAATCCTAAAGCCAACCTTATAAGGTAACTACTATTATTATTTCTATTTTGTCAGATGGGGAAATAGATTTATCTATGGAAGCTTCTTGTCTAAAGTAACCGAAAGATTTCATGATGCATCTAAGATTTGAATTCTGGATGTGTGATTCAACAGCATGTACTCTAAACATCTTGCCACCCACTTTGGGATGACTTCTCAATGCATGAGGCCATTAAGGGTGGCTAGGTCTGAGTCACCCAGCCTAAGCTCCTGTTTTGAGAGCTCAGACCAAAATGAGACAACATATCTAATGCAGTTATACAGAACACTCAATAAATATTAGCCACTATTATTATTAAAGAAGGGGGAAAAACATAGCTTTAAAACACCTATTTTCTATAAAAGTGTCTCTTGGATCTATAGAAGCCTTTTTTCTGCTACTCTCAAAAAAGTTTGAAAAATCCAGGAAATTAGTGATGGTATTCTGGATAGCTCTGTTGTAAATTACACAATTGGCTTTATTAATTTATAGTTGGTAAGAAGACAAGGAAAAAATAAAATGGGAAAAGAAAAGAGGGAGTAAAATATATCATTTCAAAAAGTTATTGAGAATGACAGTAACAAATATTCTGAATTAAATCCTATTTATTATATTTCAATGCTTCCTGGGATCTGGTATTAAATTATTTCTTCCTAGGGAATGATTTTTAATTTCCCTGAGAATGTCACCAATAAGTTAATACATCATCCCCCATAAACAGTGTCACTTTCTGCAGTGCATTACACAATTTATTCACTTTTGCAACTAGACTACACTAACGCCAAAAATACAGTTCCTGATTTCTTTACAATAACTAACTGCACTTGAATTCTAGGCCTCGAAAAAGGACAATAATTTTAATCAAAACCTTTGGTTTCTATAAGATTGGTTGAATATCTTGGAAAAGTAGAAATGAAGTCTCTGTACTTTTAACTATGAAATAAATATCAAGTCAAGAATATTTTGATGTAGTTCCAATTCTAAGGATCCTACTTGCTTCAGGAATAGTGAATATTTTTGTAACATGTGAAGATAATTTTATGACAAGTTTTATCCTCAAGTAAAATAAGTTTCATGAGCTAGGGGTGCAGCTCAGTGACAGAGTATATGTTTATCATGCTTATCATGCACAAGGCTCTGGATTCAATCCTCAGCACCAGAAAAATAAAATAATAAATATAAGACTCAGATTATTATTTGGGGAGCCATAAAAGACCAAAAAAATGCACCATGCACAGTTGGCAGTTATTGAAGAGGGACTTTCTTTATACTGATTTTTATGTATAACCTCTCTTCCGGGGTGAGGCGTAATAACCAGTACAGGCAGCAACCAATGACAATGGGTATTGCAACTAATCATAATGATGATATGACAATTCAGAGCAGATGATGCAAACAATCAGAGGGATGCTGGCTGACACACAGGTGAGGTCATATCTGGGAAACCAACTAAATATCAGCCCTGCCTAAAATGTATGTGAAACCCAACTGTATTCATATTGCTCAACTCCATTCACATAGAAACTTATGTCAATAAATTCAACTGACTCGGGAGATATCATGGGAACTTTTCATTATCCAGATCCCTTTCTTCTTCTCCCAGGTGTGGGCAAAGGCAAAGTTCCAAGAAGACTGACCTGAGAAAGGCATTACAAATAAATAATAACTCATGTTTATTGAATACTCAGGTACCAAGCGTTGCATTGTGTATCATCTTTCTTGATAATTACCTTTCTTCAACAATCCTGTGAGGTACTATTCTTTTTTTGGTACCAGGGATTGAACCCATAGGCACTGAGCTACATCTCCACCCCTATTTTGTATTTTATTTAGAAACAGGGTCTCACTGAGTTGCTTAGGGCCTCGCCATTGCTGAGGCTGGCTTTAAACTCATGATCCTCCTATCTCAGCCTCCCGAGCTGCTGGAATTACAGGTATGTGCCACCACGATTGACTTATTATCTTTGTTTTACTGATGAGAAAGCAAGGCATGAAGAAATTGAGTAATGTGTTTTCAGCTTCCTGTTACTATAACAAAATATCTGAAATAATCAACTTAAAAACAGAAAAGGTTTATTTTGGCTCATGGTTTCCACCCATGGTGGTTTGGTCCAGTTGCTTTTGGGCTTTGACAAGGCAATACACATAGTGGGTGCATGTGGCAGAGGATGCCTATTTACCTCATGGTGACCAGAAAGCAAAAGAAAAAAAGAGATTGGTGTCCCACAATCCCCTTTGTGGGCACAACCCCAATGACCTAAGTCCTCCCACTAGGCTGCATCTCTCTCTTTTTTTTAATTTTTTAAAATTTATTTATTTATTCTAATTTGTTATACATGACATCAGAATGCATTTCAATTCATAGTACACATATACAGCACAATTTTTTATGTCTCTGGTTGTACACAAAGTAGATTCATACCATTTGTGTCTTCATACATGTACTTGGGGTAATGATGTCCATCTCATTCCACCATTTTTCCTACCCGCATGTCCCCTTCCTTTCCCCTCCCTCCCCTTTGCCCTATCTAAAGTTCCTCCATTCCTCCCATGCTTCCCCTCACCATCCTTATTATGTATCAGCATCCTCATATCAGAGAAAATATTTGGCCTTTGGTTTTTGGGGATTGGCTTACTTTACTTAGCATTATATTCTCCAACTCCATCCATTTGCCTGAAAATGCCATAATTTCATTCTTCTTTAGGGCAGAGTAATAGTCCATCGTGTATATACACCACAGTTTCTTTATCCATTCATCTATTGAAGATAGGCCCCATCTCTTATAGTTTCTGACACCTCTAATGAGCACCAAGCTGGGGACCATGACATTAACATATAGGCTAGGCCTTTGAGGAATAGTAAAGGTCCAAATCATAGCAAATAACTTGCTCAAAGTCACACAACAAATACACACCAGAGTTGTTAAACGAACTTGAGTATCGTTCTTCTTAGGTATTAGTTATGATGTTGTTAGCAAATGAGTGTTCTCACTAACATCATATGATTCAATGGAGTTCATGTTCCTATTTTACTAAATGCTGAAATACTGAAGATGTTTTCTAATATTTGGTCCACTATTGGGAACCCATAATGTCCCTGACAAACATCTGTCTCCAATGCGGTCACACTTACCGTATTTCTGATTTAAATTGCTTCAAACAGGAAACAGTCAAGGAGGGAGGAAATGATAAAAGGGTCTTACCTTATTCTCTTGTCCTCCACTTTTTTCAAATATTCATCTCTCTTTAGGACTCCCAGGATCATTTCCTTCTCATGATCTAATAAAAATGACAGATTGATCAATTCCGAATTCTTAGACATGATATTTCAGTGGTAGCTGTGAGTAGGACTCACTGGTTGAATCTTCCAGAGGGTGAAATGATGTGGACGATTGCTGAGGTTCCCCCTGGCCAACTCAGAGTCACTGGGTTCAAGTTTGGTGAAAGTAGTTTTTATAAAGTCTCTGCAGAATTGCTGATGGTGGCTAGATAGTCTTCCAGGATACACAGAAAACAGACTCTACTGGAATTGTGTTCCAAGAAAGTCATTATTGTTTTAACTAAAAAAAAAGAAAAAAAATTTTCCAAAGCTTTACTGTGATGTGTAGTCAGACAGCGGCTGAATTTCACTAATGATGCTCAACTTGGGTTCTTCAGAAAGCTGCAAAGCAGGAATCAGATCCCCTGGGACAGAATGATTAAAATACTGAAAAGGTGGAAGAAACAAAAGAGAAAAAATAATTAGGCAATTTTCCCCACAGCACTTGTAAAACGACATGATTTTTGAAATACCAATGTACCTAACACAAACAACATTTTTAAAATCAGCAAACATGCATTTATTAAATACTTATTTCATGTTTTGTTTTTTAAATCACAAAATGGCATTGAGTTGATTCCAGGCCCTCCATGCAAATTCAGTTTCTTCTATTATAATTGGCTTCTTCTGACAGCCAGATCCCATCATCACTCTTGCAGCTGGATTGGGTCACCACTTTGGGACACTAAATGCACATACTGGATGGTCCACAAAAGGTCAGGACCCTTTAAGCAGCTCCCTCCGTCTCTCCCCCCACCAAACTAGGGCCATAGGCATAAAAAGCACAACTGGTGAAACAAGTATAAATGCATACTATGTATCAATCTAAATATATCTCACAAACAATGAATGAAAATGCTTCAGTTACAGAAGAAATCATGCAGAACGACTGCAATATGAAGGCTATATCTTGTATCTTTTATTTTATTTAATTTAGAACTACATACATTAGTAGTATAAATATAGGTAAATTCAGGGGAAATTCAAGATCCTGATTACTTTCATATAATCACAGAGGAGAACACAGGGCCTTCCCCTATACTGGGTAATGTTTTACTCATAAGAAGGGCTTTATTTCTCATGATTTATGCAGTCGTTTGTGAATTATCACAAATATGTATTATATATGTGTGTGTGTGTGTGTGTGTGTGTGTGTGTCCCCGCTCATTTGCAGTTTCAATTACCTGAAGTCAACTTCAGTCTGAAAATATAAAAAATTCCAAAAGCAAGCAATTCTGAAGTTTTAAATCATGTGCCATTTTGAGTAGAGTGATGACATTTTGTGCCATCCCATTCTGTCCTGCTCAGGATGTGGCTTCTCCCTTTGTTCAGTGTATCCATACTGTATATACTACCTGCCCATTACTCACTTAATAGCCATCTTGTTAATCCATATTGCAGTGTTTATGTTCAAGTAATGGTTATTGATAATGGCCTCACAGTGCAAAAATAGTGATACAAATGAGGCTTAAAACATATGTTTTAAGAAGGCATAAGACATAGGTCATAAAACATAGAAGGACAAATTAAATATGGTGCTATGTGGTAGACAGGAAAAAAACTTATTGTACGTATGCTTCATTACTATCTTCAGTTTCAGGCATCCATTATGGACGTCTTGGGATGCTATATGGGGGCAACTACTGAACTACAAAATAGATGTTTTAAAACTACCCCCTTGTGAACATAAGAAGCTTGCCCGGCCCTGTCTCTCATCACTAACTTTTGAGCACATTTTATTGATTTGGATTCTCTCTGTACAGTTCCTCAAAGATGATGACTCCTAGGGTGATCTGTTGGATTTTGTGATTGAACATCATCCCAACATACTATCCCTTAGTCTCTCCTCAGGTCTATGAACTACGTTCTACATGCGAGTTATACATGGTTTGCTTGGCTCTTGCCAGACTTGCAGACATAACCAGAGAGCCACTCAAAGACTGCTCTGGGGCCTTGCAATAGCCATAAGATCAGGATGACCTCAAAATCTCAGAACAACTGAAAGAACAGGTTCGAGTCCAGAGCCTTCCCAACTTTCCAATCCCCTGTTTTTTGTATACAGTAAGCACCAAACCAAAATGTTGTTGAAATGACTCAAAATTGAAATGTTTCCTACAGACCAAGAGGTAGCCACCTCTGAGGAAATTGCCCAAGTCATTGCAGACTGTCTGGATTTACTCTAAATCTTTCTTCTGTATCTAAAGCCTTAGAGGCATCAGGGATCAGAGGGCCCCAAGATTGAAACAAACAGGAAGAAGCAAGGTTAAGAGCAAAAGGGGCACTTCAGAAAATTTAATGGTTTGGATTGTGCATCACTGTCAACTGCTGTCTCCTCACATAAAGAACATGATTGATTCTTTCCATTCTTCGTGTGTCTCTTTGGTTTTATGCTGACATGGAAAAAATAATTGGAAACTCAGTCAATGAATATATTATCATTACAGCCGGATTTACTTAAGAAATATTTTATGTCTGAAATATCAGATTTAGAAGGTCCTACATGAGTATTCTACAGAATCATATTTAGCAATTATTCAAGGAGTGGAGAGCTATAAAAATGTTTGAATGATGCTAATTGTTATCCCTGCCTTTGGCTGTAAAATCTAGTCTCTGTTCTAAAAATCCAAAGGTCTGTCCTGTGAGGGGAATAGAGGAAGGGGAGCACATACAGATGACAGAGAAGATGGAAAGAATATAAGAAATAAAATTGTCCTCTGAGAGTTCAATTAGTTAAGCACTGAATGTATCTGTATGAATAGGCTAATGGGCTTGTAAATGAGTGGCCAAGATCAGAAACAGCCAAAACTTTATCAAGAAAATCAGGATGTTTCCTCCAGAAGACAGAGTGGACTGTGATTGTAATTCAGTAAGATGAAATCTATTTGACGATAATACAGTCCTTTAAAAGAAACACGGGATGGGGGAGAAGAGACAGTGAGCTTGGACCTAGTTAAAGAAGATCTAAGGAGCTAGATGCTGATGGTGTACATATGGACTGCAACCAGGGAAGAAATTTCCAGGTCTCTAAAGGGAAACAACTTGTTTGTACTCTATAACACATGTTCTATGTTGGGTGATGAAACAAATCATTGTCTGACAAATTTTCATACTATTAATCACTCAAATCATACAATGAAGTCCTCTTGCTCAAACTTCATTTCCTTCCAGAAACTCCTCACTGTAGGTTGGTTTTCATAGAGTTCTCGCTCCAGGAATGAATATTCTGGTCCTGCCTACAGGGAACTCTATGCTTGGTTTAGTTTGAGTTCGTGTCTCACCTGTTCATTATGTGCCAACCAAATCAAATTTCTGAGCCTTTGCACTGAGAACCAGAATCTCAGAATCTGGGCTGAATGAATTTATGTAAGTATGTAGCAACTTTGTGTGTGGTGTTGGGGGTGGGGGTGGGGTCTCGAGGATTGAACTAAGGGCACTCAACCACTTAGCCACATTTCCAGCCCTATTTTGTATTTTATTTGGAGACAGGGTCTCACTGAGTTGTTTAGTACCTCACTGTTGCTGAGGCTGGCTTTGAACTTGTGATCCTCCTGCCTCAGCCTTCTGGGCTGCTGGGATTACAGGCATGCACCACCATGCCAGCTAGTATGTAGCATCTTTTGATTCCTCTTTTCGGGTAGTTCATAGGCCCAGTTGAACAATCCTTTACCCACTACATACTTCAAATAAGTGAAAAACAAAATGAGGAGTTGATCCTCATTTTTTAAGTTAAATGTGCACAGTAAATACTAGTCAGATTAGGAGAGAGAAATTCATTTTGTTTTATTCTTCAATTCCTTACCTAAATGGCTCTGTTTAAACATTTCACATGTGGATTCTGTCCTGTGGTCAGTAACTGCTGAAATGGGCTAAACTGTTTGGAAAGATGACATTACTTGTATGTCATTCAGCTGCCTTTGGGCATTGATAGCTTTTGTAGGTCATTAACTCTCCTGATCATCAAAAACGATGCCATAATACAAAATTCTAACAGTATCACACAAGGATATAAATTTTAAAAAGCATCTATTTTGAGTAACACACTTAAAAATGATAGAGGTTGATATTTGAGTCAAAAGAAAGGGTATATCTTAAAATTTCTCTTTACTGTATACTTGAAATTGAGCTTTAAATACAGAATATTTATGGGTGTGCTCTTAGAATGAAATTAATAAGAATAATTTCAAAGCTGGGGATATAGCTCAATGATAGAGTGCTTGTCTACCATGCATAAGGCCCTGGGTTTTATCCCCAGTAAGGAAAAAAAAAAGTTAATTTCCTTTTTGCCTATTACTGTGCGACAACACAATTAGATGGATTTCCAACATTCTTAGAGGGATGTTTGGAAGAAAAGCTAAATAACATATGCACAATTCACTGGAGGGTGTCTTTCAAAAAGACAAAGCAGTCATCCTGCAGGGCAACTATAACTAGAGTATCAGTACGTATGGCTGTCAAAAGTAGGAACTATCATAGAGATAAAGATGCTGTGGGGAGAGAAAAAAATAGTACTTTTACTATAAAAGACTCAAGGGCAGATGCTATGGAATTGTAGGCATTCTTTTTCAATAGAACAATTTCTTCTCGCTGAGCAACTCTACGGTATATTATGTGGGAGTGTAGTAGCTGAGTTTTTTTTTTTTTTTCAAATTTCACATGGAATTGATTCTCCAAACAATAAGAAGGCCAATTAACAGTACCATTAACTTTATATTGATGCTTCAAGATCTGCATTCTCAGAAGATTCTACAATAACAGCTAATACTAACATGGCTCAACTAACCTTTATGATCCCACTTCATGAAATACTATCTCCATTATACAGATGAGAAAACTGAAGCATAGAGAAGTTAAATAACTCGTCCATAGTCAACCAGTTTGTAAATAACTTAGAGTAGTCTGGTTTCAGGGATCTTGTTTATAACCATCATATTTTCTGCATCTTAGTGCTGCCATGGAATAAAATTAGTCCACAAGATGCTATTAAGTATTTTATGGAATTTCAAAAAATTCTATAGTCTGACATTAATTCATATGAATGCTCTAATGTTCACTGTGAACTTTTACTGAATCCTTAGTTTGGAAAAAGATATTTAATATTATTAGTTTGTATATTGGCATCAGGTATCTTGATAATTTTAAAGTGAAGACTGTTTTGGGCTGGGGATGTGGCTCAAGCGGTAGCACGCTCGCCTGGCATGCATGCGGCCCGGGTTCGATCCTCAGCACCACATACAAATAAAGATTCTGTGTCCACCGATAACTAAAAAATAAATATTAAAATTCTCTCTCTCTCTTTAAAAAAAATAAAGTGAAGACTATTTTTAGTTTTAAAATATTGGTTAGGAGAAAACCTAAATAACAAATCCAAGAGAGGAAGTTTTGAAAGAAAAATTAGAAGATGCACTTACATTTTGAGATAATTACCAAAGAGTGGAAATTTTGATGTAGCTTCAAGTTACAGCAATATGATGGTGTAATTTAAACGAGGTACATAAAACACACCTGAAGTGTAAAACATTTCAGTTATAGTATTAGTTGAAAATAGGAAGATAATTAGGTTTTTAAATGCATGTATGTTTAATGCAACAGATATGTGCATATGTAATACATGTAGATACATAGGAAAAGGCAAAGCATGACGCATACTGGCCTGTGAATCACGTTACATCCAGAGATTGGAGGGGTTCAAGAAGGGATGAAAAAAAGACATTTCCACATTGTTCATTATTTTGAACATGTTCCTATAATTTTATATCATTTATGAGTTTAAAAAATGTTAAGAAGCAATAAGGTGTAGCAGTAGTCTGGAGTTAGAAACAAGAGAGGCAGAGGCTTAAAAAATAATTTTAAGAATTTGATCCTAGAAGGATACAGGTGACATTGACAGCAATAGGGAAATGGGAGGTAGGGGCAATTTGCTGGTTTGGGTGGGCAATCGCGAGCTTGGGTTTTAGACATGCTGTGAATTATGTGACACCCTAGTTCTCATAGCTTTCTGTCTCAATTTTGTTCTTCCATATAGGATTTCTAGTTTTGTTTGTTTGTTTGTTTGTTTGTCACTGTGACCAAAATACCTGACAAGTGCAACTTAGAAGAGGAAAAGTTTATTTGGGCTCATGGTTTTGGAGGTTTGTTCCATGATCAGCCAGCTCCATTGCTTTGGGCCTGAGGTGATGCAGAACATCATGGCAGAAGGGTATAACAAAGGAAAGCTGATCTGTTCATGGTCACCAGGAAGTAGTGAAAAGGGGACAAGGAAGATGCACCCTTCTAGGCCATATACCTGGTGACCCAACTTCCCCAGCCATGCCCCACCTGCCCATGGTTATCATTCAGTCAGTCCATTCATACTAGGATGGGTTGATGAGGTTACAGCTCTCAAAATTTCATCATTTTACCTCTGAACATCCATGCATGGACACGGAAGCTTTTGGGAGGGACACCTCCTATCCAAGCCATAACAGGATTCATCAAAAAAGCAAATTTAATAATTGTCACTCTCATACTGCAAACTCTTCAATGTGTCAATGTCTCCTCTTCCCCCTTTTATTTTCAGTGCTGGAGATTGAACCCAGGGGTGTTCTACCATTGAGTCACATACCCAGCCATTTGTATTTTTTATTTTGAGACAGGGTCTCACTAAGATGCTAAGGTAGACCTCCAATTTTAGATTCTCTTGCCTCAGCGTTTCAAATGCTAGGATTATAGGTGTGCACCTCTGTGCCTGACTTTCTTTACTGTTATTAGCTCAAATTGTTTAATATGGTTCACAAACCTTTCACTATCAGGCCCTTACGCACCCCTCTCTCACATATCTATCCCCTAGTCACGCTCAGTATTTCATTTCTCTAAAGAAGCCATAATCTCTCTCACCTCCAAATCTTCCTATTTGCAAGACTGCCTGGGACATTCTCCCCTCCTGTCTTCACATCCTAATTCCTAAGTATCCACAGAGTTCAATCCCCAGTACCCCTCCCCTGCAAAAAAATCCAGCAAATGGTGCATGTACAAATCCCTCTATTATGTACAACTATAATGCACCAATAAAAATGTGGAGGAAAAAAACCCATGAGAATCACACAAAAAATCCAGCAAATGTCATTTCTGTCAAAAATATATTGTAGCCATACTAGCTCAGCTTCGTATGTCATGATACACAATAAATATATCCGCTAATTATCATGCTTGGCCACCGAACAAGAAAAGAACAGTAAGTAGTAGAGTCATAGAGTAGGGTAGGAAAGCTGGAGGTTAACACACTTATTTAAAAAAAAAAACAACATTTTTTTTTTAGTTGTAGTTGGACACAATACCTCTATTTCATTTATTTATTTTCATGTGGTGCTGAGGATCAAACCCAGGGCCTCGCATGTGCGAGGCAAGCACTCTACCACTGAGTCACAACCCCAGCCCAATACATTTATTTTTAAAAGTATTCAATTCACGGGGGCATGTTCAATCTGAAAAGAAAATAAAAACCAAATAACCCAACTCTATTATTTCCCACTAAAACCATGGAAGAAGCATGTATAAACCATGCGTCAGAAACTGTTCTGGATCTAAGGGATGCACACATGAAGAAAGCATGGGTCCCATTCTCAAGGGCTTTGTTTACTTTGTCATGGAAACATAAAAATGTCACAAATGGTAACTCTAGCTCTGAGAGTAAAAAGAAAACAATAAGGGAGAAGAGAGTGGTGATTCTGGGTTGTAAAGACAAGTAAATGTGAAAAGTCACAAGAACACATAACTAGTCCAGGAATTAGTGACTAACCCCAGGGCCAGGGTCTGGGCTAATGGCAAAGAGTTGAAAGGATGGGGATCCTGGGATGGGAGGAATTTGGTATCCACTAAAGCATCTGGATTTTATCTAGTGTTTATAAAACTCTATCTGCAGGATGTTTTCTCAGGAAACACAGTAGGAGAGGCTGAGCAGCCAAGCCTGTTTTTATCTGTTCTATAAGTTGGATTTTCTGATCAAATTTTATTTGAAGCAAGAGTTCCATGACCTTAAAAAGTCTACAAAAACTGCTCCTATGGCATCAAGCTGTTGAAAGCTTTTAAACCAAGGAATAACACAGTCAGATTTCTAGTTTAGATTTGTATTTTGAAAAAACAGCACTCCTTGGTGACTGGTTGAAGGACAGGATGGAGGTCAGATAAACAACGAGGAGGTACCTGCAGGAGAGCCAGGGGAAATCTGGGAATTAAAGCAGTGATAGTGAGACAGAAAATAAGGTTCATTTTTGAGATCTTGTGGGATGATCTCAATAAGAACCAGTGACCAACTAGATATGAGTGGTAAGGAAGAGAGTGAGTCCAGCACGGCTCTCAAATTTTAATGCATATAAGAATATGTAAGGGGTTTGTTTTTTAAAAAATAGATTCATGTGGGATGCGGTGGCACATGCCTGTAATCCCAGCAGCTTGGGAGGCTGAGGCAAGGAGGATCGAAAGTTCAAAGCCAGCCTCAGCAACTGAGTGAGGCCCTGAGCAACTCAGCAAGACCTTGTCTCTAAAGAAAATATAAAAAAGGGCTGGGGATGTGGCTCAGTAGCCAAGTGTCCCTGAGTTCAATCCATGATACCCCCTTCCCCCAAATAGATTCCTGAGGTTCCAGTTCCAGAGATTCTGATTCAGTAAAACTGAGGTAAAATCTTGGAATGTTGATGGTAATACTCTTTGCAGATATGGAGAAGACAAGATGAAAAAGACTGTGAAAGAAAAATAATAATTAATTACAATTTAGATGCATTGAGGTCCAGGTGCTTATAAAGTAAGCATTAATAAAGATTTGTCCAAAAAGGCATTTGGAATATGGAACCTTCAATAAACTTTTTAGGGTTTATCAGAGAAATCTACACTAGTGACATTGAATTGGGAATCACTGGGCCCTAGGTGATAGCTGAAGCCAATCAAGTGAGATCACCCAGAAGAGAAAGGGAATAAGGATAGTACCATTACAAGCAACAATATTTAAAGAATGGACAGAGGAATAAAGGAGATGATGAAAGAGACCAAGGAGGGATAAACAAAAAATATGGGAGAATTAGTTGAGTGTATTGAGCCAGGAGTCAAGGATATTACTCAGTCAATGGTGTAGGTCTTTGCTACATTGAGTTTTCAACTCTCCAATCAGGTAAACAGTTACAAATACCTCCATTGGCAAAAACGTAGCACACTAAACCCAGAATCTCTTGCACCATATCAATAACTTAAATCTAATCCAGTGTAGTATCACAATTTCCTTAGGTTGACCACGATCACCCCAGGCTTCTAATAATACAAAACATATCTTGGAATTTTTTGGCATATAATCTAATTATTTACAGGTCAAACTTTGTACTTGTTCCCCTGTAGCATGCTAAAATCTGATCACCCCTATGGGTCTTATGGAAATGAGGGTTGTTTGGAAGGAGGGGTGGGTATTGAGAATGGGCAACTTCTTGTATCAAAAAGGGGGATCCCAAATTAACCATTAGTTAGGAGATCTAAACTTGTCAGTGACAAAACCAAAGGAAACAATAGATCAAAGTGGACATCAGGGAGGAAACTCTGCTCTAGAGGATTATGGTGCAGGACCCTACTTGAAGCATGGAGAATTTCGAAAGTCATGCATGTTCCGAAGTTAATATAGAATAGGTCTTTTCCATATGGGATCAAAGTGAGTTAATGTCAGGAGAAAATGAGCAGAAATACCTTAATACAAATGAAATACGTGATCACATAGCTTTTGAAATCTTAGTTCCCTGAACAAATATCTTAACTATTTTGAAGGCTGGTGTGAGAAGATGCAACTTCTACCCATAAGTTCCACTAACCACCATCCAAACCTAGTTAACCAAGCTTGTAACTTGGACTGAAGATTAATCCCAGGGAATCTTGCTTCCAAGGTTGTGGACACATGACTCAGATGAGAAAGAATCAAGTTCCTTGATAGATATCTGCCCGTGCTATCACCAGGAGAGTAGCTTGCCACTCCAGGAGGATCTATTTTTAAACTAATCCTGAACTTGACTCCCACTCAACTTACTTCTTTTTCCAACTAGAGAAGGAATGATTCATAAATACAGCCAGCTTACTGTCCCTTGTATTTAATTCTTGGTAATGCCATGTCTGTCACATGCAGCAATGAACTGTGGAGAGTAAGATGGATGACATTTCTGCTCCTCAAAGGGGACTTTACACCATGGTCTACAGCAGGAGTTAGCAAAACTCTTTTTTAGTCAGGACTGGCTAGCAAATATTTTAGACTTTTAGGACTAAGGGCCAAAATCATAGCTACTTCATAGATAATTATGCAACAACTGAGTTAACAGATGTCTACAATGTTTTATTGACAAAATGAAAGTATAGTAATAATCATTGAGCACAGGTGATTTTTGTAACACAGATCTGGTAATGAGAATGGACTTTTAGAGCACATAACATTTGACATCATTGGGTCCAAAGTTAGCACTCTTATCATCAATATGATGATAGTAAATGATAATAGCTCTGGCCTCACCCTGGGCCTACTGGATGTGAATTTCCATATGGGCCCCCAGTGATCTTTGTGCACCTCAAAAGATTCAGACCACACTGGTCTAGAGTTTCTTAATACTTTCTGGGCTACATTTTAGTCTCTTTGGAAAAAAATCATGAAATCTGTGAGTCCTAGAAAAGGTTCACAAACCATTAGAAGTCTAGTCAAGACTTCTACAGAATTCGTGGCCTTGAAATTAACACCTCAGGGACCCTGTTATCAGGCCCACCCCAAGATGAAAATGTTCTAAAATTAGATTGCAGTGATAAATACATTGTGAATACAATACAAAAGATAATGAATTGCACACTTTAAATGGCTTAATTGTATGGTATGTACATTAAATCTAATTAAAACTCTTAAAAAAAATTGCAGCCAGGCACAGTGGCACAAGCCTATAATCCCAGCAGCCTGGGAGACTGAGGCAGGAGGATCACGGCTCAAAGCCAGCCTCAGTGAGACCTTGTCTCTAAATAAAATACAAAATAGGGCTGGGGATGTGGCTCAGTGGTTGAGTGCCCCTGAGTTCAATTCCCAGTACCAAAAAAAAAAAAAAAAAAAATTCCAATTTGGAGGCCAGGCACCATTTTTTAAAAACTTCCAATTGGGTTCCAATGGAGAATTCAAATGGACACTTGCAAAAAGACTTAAGTTTGGGAAGTCAAGAAGCTCTGAGTTCAAAATCACAAATTTGTCTCTTACCATGTTATAGAAACTAAGCTAATTCACTTCTTTGTATTTTATATTGGATTGTATATTTCCTGCTTCTATATTATATTTGCGTCAACTCATTTTCACCGTGACTCTCGACAATAAAGAAAATAATTACATAGCATTTAAATAAAAATATCAGGTCCTGTTCTAAGGTCTTAATCATTATATATTACTAGTTCAATTTTCTTTTTTTTTCCTTTTTTATCTTTTTAATTTGTTCTAATCAGTTATACATGACAGCAGAATGCTCTTCGATTCATTGTACACAAATGGAGCACAATTTTTCATTTCTCCAGTTGAACACAAAAGAGGGTCACACCATTCATGCAATTACACATGTACCTATGGTAATGATGCCCATCTCATTTCACCATTTTTTCATTCAATTTTCTTATCAGCCTTTTGAGTTGATTTTATTCTTCCCATATTACAAATAAGGAAACCAAAGCAGATGGAGATTAAATCCCTCTGCCACGCAGCTTATTAGTGAAGCTAGAATTTGAACTAAAATAATTTGTCTCTAATAACTGCTCTTGATCACTATACTGTCCTATAGAATTCAATATTAAGCCTCTATATACACACACAAAACAATATAATATATAACATAATCCACAACATAATGCACAGTACAAGACCCTCCTGGGTTCGATTTCCCAGCACCATCAAAAAAAAAAAATATTCTAAGACAATGTGGGGGATATGAAATTGTGGCAAAAGCAGATTCCCCTGACTGAGGAAAGAAAAAATCCAGAGTATGGAGAGGGTAGAGAGGAATGAGACTAGCAAGGGCCTGAGGCTCTTTGGCTCCTATGAGTGTGGACCAACTGGAGAGCTAAACTGGGAAGAGGAGTCAGTCAGTGGTGGTTGGGGAATGGCAGTACTGAGGGAGCCAGTTGGCGTAGAAGCCTTGGGTAATAATGAGGGATCCTGAGAAAGTCCTCTTTTAACAAAAAGTCATTGAGGGGAAGCCAACAAGTATGAGGATAGGGACCAAGCCAGACTAGTGACAGTTTCATAGATACCAACACAGACTGAATAAACCTGAGAACCAGAGAGAAAGGTAAAAGTTAGGGTAGCAGGAAAAAATATTCCAGCAAGTTACTATTGGAAGTAACTTAACTCAGCCAAGGTGATTCTGATACCTGGTTTGAATCTAGGTTCTGAAATTTGTGAGCTTAGGGGATCTTGGAGACATGTCTTGGCTACCTAGAAAACCCTTGAATACTCCTTATGTCACTGTAAATCTTCAGAAAGTGTGAGCAGTAGACCTACAGCCCATGTTTGCTGACCCAGGTTCAATATTTTTTCCCAATATAACTGAAGATTTCTCTTGGGTTTAATCCTTGTTCAGAAGACTCTCTAGGTTGGGATGAAGCTGATAATTTAGTCATATCCTGTTGTGCCTAAGTGTAAGGCCAAACATATGACTATTACTCAGGAGAACAATGAGAGTCAGACAGGCATTCACTTGAAAGAAAATCAATAGCTGTTTGGTTTGCTGTGTATTACTGATTTAGAGACAACCTTCCCATGTTCAGAGCTCAAACTCTGCACTGGCCAACAAAAGTAAAATATACAGAAGCTGTGAATGATTTGAAGCAAGTTAAATTCTTCATTCTTTTTTTTAAAAAAAATTTTAGTTATGCATGGATACAATATCTTTATTTTGTTTATGTATTTTTATGTGGTGCTGAGGATCAAACCCAGGGCCTCACATGTGCTAAGCAGGTGCTCTACTACTGAGCCACAAACACAGCAAAATTCTTCATTCTTAAACATGGCTAGCCAAAACAGATCCTGATCTTTGTTTTTAGGTTATTAATATAGATTTCCCTATAGTTAAGATCAATAGCATTTCCCCTGTCCTAGTTTTTCAATTAGAGGAAAATGATTCTTCATCCCAAATTGGGTTTTTAGTAGACTTTTAGTTCTAGTCCAAACATGCAACATAAAAATCATACACTTGTTTGTGGGCACATTTTTGGATACATTGTTATCTGTTGAAAGTTGGAAAAATATCCATTTTATACTAGGCATTTACTGTTTCATTTGAAAACTTGATATATCACTTGATTTAGCAAAATTAACTCCAAAAATTTAATTATATACTAATTTCATTGTGACTTCACACAAGGGGACTGAAAATTATTGCTGTCTGCATATATCTCTTGGGAGGATATTTTAATGGATTTGACAATACTCTGCTATTTGAATTAAACAAATGTGTTTGATATGATCTCTCTTGGTCTGTGTTTACCAAGTGGGCTATTGCTGAACTTTCTTTTTTATAATCCAGATAAAAGTATTTTTAGCTTTAAAGTCTATTTTTAAACCCTAGAACATCATTATTTGATGGCTACATTCCAAGTTTGATTTCTGTCTATCTCCCCTTACACACCTGCCACTCCATCTCAACAATATTTTCTGGTAGAGTCTACTACTTTCATCATTAGAAAACATTGTCTGTTAAATGATTTTTAAAATTATATTGTTTGATCTTGAGCAAGGTGTAGTGGTGTACACATGAAATCCCAGCGACTTGGGAGGCTGAAGGAAGGGGTTCACAAGTTCAAGGGCAGCCTCAGCAACTTAGTGAGACCCTATCTCAAAATAATAAACAAACAAACAAACAAAACAAATGCTCAGTGGTAGAGTGCCTCTGGGTTTAATTTCCAAAACCAAAAAAAAAAAAAAAAGACTATATTGTTTGGTCTTGAGGATTTTACTTGCTTTAGGATGACATATACCTTAGAGGTTTTGTTTTAAATTCATGTTTTTAGTTTTTCCCCCAAGTCCTGATACTCTTAGAAATATTTCTGACTATACAACAGCAAAATGAAAATGCTACTGAAGTCTATTTACATGAACCACCAGCCCTTAAATGAACTGGACATGTTCTTCATGTAGGAACAGAGTGTATCCTGGCATTCTGTTAGAAAGATTAAATCAAATTAGCCTGGATAAGTCAACTGTTGTAAGGACTGGAAACTGCTAAATTAAACTTTAACAAGAGTTACAAATAGTACTGAGCCTACTTGGAAATGAATAAGGTTATTAAAGGTTCAGTGAAGATAAGTTTGATTTTTAATATATTTTTACTCAGTGAAGAAGAAAATAAAGCAAAGCCTATTAATTTTTGTACTTGGTTATGCTTAGAGAAAAACAATTTTTAAAAACTAAGATGAAAGAGCATTTAAATGAACAAGACTTAATTAAAACAGGAAACATGGTACCCCATAAATATGTATAGTCATGTCAATTAAAAAAGATAATTTAAAATTTTTTTAAATAATGAAATAAAATCGGAAACAAAAAAATAATATCAATTTAAAAAAAAAAAAACCCTGAATTTTTGAGACATTAGCAAAGATAAAAATGGAGGGCCTGGGGATGTGGCTCAAGCCGTAGCACGCCCGCTTGGCATGCGTGCGGCCCGGGTTCAATCCTTAGCACCACATACAAACAAAGATGTTGTGTCCGCTGAAAACTAAAAAATAAAATGTTAAAAAATTCTCTCTCTCTCTCTCTCTCTCTCTCTTAAAAAAAAAGATAAAAATGGAAACTAACATACACTTGAAAATATCTTCATGGCCAGCAGCATCAATTAAGCACAGACCAAGGCAGTATAATATACTGTCTAGGAAATAGAAAGTGTCAATTTTTGAGCCCTTTGATATTTAACTATAGAATCATGGATAAGAAAAAGCAGACTCTTCTTGCTCATCATTTCTAGATATTGAAATACCTGACATAAATATTTATTGTTTTATCTCTTATGAAAAATTATTATTTAATGCCACTTGTTAAGAAAAACTACTAGGACTCCAAAGCCTGCCCACACACCCAGATGCTAGAGCACACAGGTGCTGAGACGGTGGCACCGGATGGCTGATAATATGGACTCTGGTGCAGGGCTGAGTTTGAAACTTGATCCAACTATCCATTAATTATGAATGATCTTTATGATCCTCAATTTATTCTTATGTAAATAGGATGATGATGTCTATCGAATGAGGTTCTTATAAAGATTAAATGTTTTAAAAACTTACAGCAATACTGGGGATATAGCTCAGTTGGTACAGTGCTTGCCTCACATGCACAAGCCCCTGGGTTCAATGCCCAGCACCACACATACACACACACACACACAAAAAAAAAAAAAAAAAAAAAAAAAAAAATTAAAGCACTTAGAACAACCCCTGGGTGATTCTAAGTATCATTTTTACTTTCTTAACATGAAAAATAAAACAAAAAATCTTATTCAAGAGAACATTATGTGTTTGTAAAAGTATGTACTCTGGTCAATGGTCCTATAAATTGAAAATAATGGCATTTCTAAGGTCTCTTGCACTTTAAAATGCTAGAAATCTATGCTTGTTAAAGACAGGAACTTCTAGAATAGAATAAAGAGGTCAAACATGTCTGCTTTCTTAACATTTGGATATTCAGATACTGACATTTTGATTCCATGGCATACTGACACATTTCATGATCATAAAGAGTGAACTATTTAACATTCTTTTTTCCTTAAACAAAAAATGTATCTGGATGGGCCCATTCTTCTTCTTTTTTTTTTTTCTGGTACTGAGGATTGAACTGAGAAGCACTCAACCTCTGAGCCCCATCCCCAGCCCTATTTTGTATTTTATGTAGAGACAGAGTCTCACTGAGTTGCTTCGTGCCTCCCTTTTGCTGAGGCTGGCTTTGAACTCACCATCCTCATCCCTCAGCCTCCCAAGCCTCAGGGATTACAGGCATATGCCACTGCTCGGCTGGATGGGCCCATTCTTAAGCTCCACATGGTTGCTCTGAATGTTCAGGCCGCATCAGTGTGCTTTTGCTCAGTTCCACCCCAATGAAAAGATTTTTTTTTCTACCAGGAATTGACCCCAGGAGTACTTAACCACTGAGTCATATCCCCAGTCCTTTTCATTTTATATTTTGAGATAGGGTCTTGCTAAGTTGCTTAGGGCTTCACTAAATTACTGAGGCTGACCTCAAACTTGCAATCCTCCTGCCTCAGCCCCCCAAGTCTCTGAGATTACAGAACTGTGCCACCACACCCCCACAACAAGACCATTTTGGATTTGAATAAGGAGAGATTGTGCTAGGCAGAGGTGTCCACCCTGTGGTTCATCATTTCCATTCTAACTGTACCTCACCTTGTGACTCACTTCTAATAACTGGCTCTGACCTCATACCCATACCCAGTGTCACTGGCCCTACCACCTCTTATAGAGCACCTATGTGCCAGCTCCTGCTCTACATCTGTATTTTACATATTAACCCATTTAATTTACATATCAAATGTAATTTACTTATCAAATGTACACACCATTTATTTTGCATATTAATTATAAATCAATTTGCATATTGAACTTACATATTAAATGCAATTTACATATTAATCCGTGCATTTTACATATTCAACCTTTGAATCCTACAACACTTCCATGAGTAGAAACTATTAATATTCCCATTTTACAGAAAAGGAAACTCAGGGAATAAAGAAGTTAACTAAAGCTTCTGATTTCACATGGCTGATAAGTAGTGGAACTGTGATTCAAACTCAAGCCATCTGGCTGTAAAGTTTATGCTTTCAACTCCTACACTATATTACTTACTAGTTAAGACCTGAGGCCTTGGGACTGGCCCCTGAGTTATTCCAATTAAAAAATCTTGCTTTCATATTTAGATAGTGCTTCTAGTTCAAAATGATTTCACTTCCATGATCTTACTTATACCTTGCCACTGCTGCATGAAATAGGACATTGAGGCTAACTGGACACAGGAGGCTGTGAATGGAAGAATCAGAACTTGAACTTGGTCTTTGACTTTCTTCCCACACCCCATGATTCTGTTTGCAGGGTTTATGAAAAAAAGATATCCATGAGGTGTGAAATTTGATGGAAGTGGGGTCTGAGCAAGAGCTTGAATTCTCAGTAGCTTTGGAATCAAGAGAGGAAAGGATGAAAAAAATAGAGATAAAAAGAAAAAATAACAGAAAAAGGAAATGGGAGAGGATGGCTGCTAGGTATACTGTGATGGGAGGAATGAAAGGACTTGGTAGTAGTTTGGGAACTGAGAATGAGGGAAAAGTTAGAAGCAAATGGGCTCTAAGGTTTCAAATGTGAGAAAACAGAAGATCTTCAATGCCATTAGCAGAAACATAGATAAAAGGGGAAGTAGTTCAATACGAAAGGCAGGGAGTTGGCTATGACACGGATCAGGCAACAGTTGGACATGTAGGTGGGAAAACATAAAACAGATGGAAAGATAAGATCTGAGTCTGCACAGTGGCGAACGCCTCTGATCCTAGCAGCCTGGGAGGGTGAGGCAGGAGATGGCGAGTTTAAAGCCAGCCTCAGCAATTTAGCAAGAACCTCAGCATCTCAGCGAGACCCTGTTTCAAAATATAATATAAAAAGGGCTGCAGATGTGGCTCAGTGGTTAAGCACCCCTGGGTTCAATCCCTGGTACAAAAAAAAGATAAGATCTGGAGATGGGCATCCACTTAAAGGTGATATTTATAATTATAGGTTGGATGAGAAATCACAGGCACAGGAAAAAAGTAACAGGTTATGAGCTAAATGTTAAACCTATAGGAGAAGCCCACAGGTAGGTAAGAGAAGATGAAAAGGAGACGAGGAAAAATGATAGAAAAGTAGTTGAATGAATAATATAGATTAATGGACAACAAAGAAAGAGAAAATTCAAGAAGCTGGAGCTGATCATAAGTGTTACCTAAAGCAAAGGAGACAAAAGGGGTAAGGATTTAGAAAAGCACTTCCTAACAGCACTATATATAGGTGATACTTAGAAGCATAATCTTAGTAAAGTGATCAAGACAGATTTCATAACATGGGGGAATCTCCAAGGAAGTAAAATTTTAAAGAGAAATTGCGAAGTATTAGTTACCTCATATATATATATATTTTTTTTCTTTTTTTTTCTTCTGAAAAGCAAGAGAAGAGAAACCAGATCAGGTGAATTTCCTATCCCAGTATACTGTGCATTTATCACATTTGTTTCTCTAAGAGCTTTGCACTACTTCCAGATGATCTTACAGAACTTAAGGTGGTCACTACAGCTACCAGCTCTGCAAGTGACAGAAGCAATGAGATCCACTTGCTTTAGTGCTGTCTTTAGTAGAACCAGAACCGTGGGCTAGGCATGATGGGAGATGTGGAGAAAGCATAATCAGAAGATATGGAGAAACAGAGGTTGAAGGAAATGATGATAAGATACACAGAAAGAGACCAGCAGGAACTGCACCCGGCTGCAGAGAAGTTAAAGAGGTCTGGGAAATCATCTAAAGTGTGTGAATGTGTGCAGGAGGCAGTGGCTAGAGAGAAAGAGAAAAGAGAGCGAGGGAGCACACCCGAGCAACATATGGGATGAACAAAAATATAGTTAGAAGTAAATCCGAAATAGAACATATGAAAGATGATTACCCAAGAGTTTACATATGCTGGCAAAACAGTCACAACATATGTCATTGTGTAACAAAGCTTAGCTTAAACAAACTGCTCATTTCACACATTTTAAAGCTGTATTTCCCTTCCCTTCCCTTAACACTCTAAATAATTATAAGAAAGTGGTTTCAACAAAAGTACTAAATGTGCTCCAAGACACAAAGTGGTAGAAACCCAATAATTGTATTCATTAAACCTGTTATTAGAAAACTTTTATCAAAGCTGAATAAATTGAAAGACAACACATTCTAGCAGAGAATTTTTTTAAATTTTTTCTTCTTAGTTGTAGTTAGACACAATACCTTTATTTTATTTATTATTTATTTATTTTTATGAGGTGCTGAGGATCGAACCCAATGCCTTGCACGTGCTAGGCGAGTGCTCTACCACTGAGCTACAGCCCCAGCCCTAGTAGAGAATTTTATTATCTCATAAATACATAGAAACAATATGATTCAACGATGAAAAGACCAATAAGCATTTTCTCACCTTTCCCCTTATCCACTTTCCTGATATTAGTTACCCATATGTAAATACATATGTATGTGTGGGTATGTGCATATATGTACTAAGGGACATAGAGAACTATTTAAGGATTTCACTAGAGTCCAACTGAATGGTACTGAATGGTACTTAAGTCATGGAGTATGAATTGTTAATAGTGTTGTGTTTAAGCTTTGTCTAAACAATTCATCATAAGTTGAAAATATCAAACACTTAATTCTTGTGTTTAAAAGCTTTATAAGGCTGGGTGCTATGATGCACACCTGTAATCTCAGCAGCTTGGGAGGCTGAGACAGGAGGATGAAAGGTTCAAGCCACCTTCAGTAATTTATAGCAAGACCCTCAGCAACTTAGTGAGACCCAACCTGAAAATTAAAAACTAAAAAGGGCTGGTGATGTGGTTCAGTAGTAAAATGCCCCTGGGTTCAATCCCTGGCACAAAAAAAAAAAAAGAAGGGAAAAAAAGCTTTATAAGGAGGCTAGTATTTAAGCAGTATTTATTTTGAATGTATTATTACATATAAGTAATATTTTCTATTTTGAATGCTTTAAATATATAGCTCCTGTTTTCTCTAGTTTGATACATTATGTTGAAAAAGAATATATTTTAACTTAAATAAGGGAGACTGCATTGCAGAATAAAATGATCTATATTAAAGAGAAATTTTTAAAACCTGATGCATCTTTACATTCATAGTCAATATCTCATCTCCTGCTGTTAAAAATATCACATTCATGTTGAGATTATTCCAGGGTTTTCAAACTTGAAACCTTTCTACTGATTATCTATCCATACTGGATGTCCATCCATATCAAAAATGGAACTGATATCGTGTGCTTGTATGGATATGTAACAACAAATCCCACCATTATGCACAACTATATTGCAGCAATAGAAAATATAGAATAAATTTTAAAAATGGAACTGAATGCAAAAAAAAGATACAATAATGCTAAGTGCAACATCTGAAATTTCTAATAATTGAAAGAAATACAGAGCAAGATGACTGTCTTGTCTTATACATAGAAGTGTGAGAGGTTCTTGACAAAATGACATAGTACTTATGCTGTGAACTTCTATCTTTTGTCACTAGTGTTCAGTAGAATCTATTGCAATGTTTCACTTTGTAGATTAAATTAAGTACTCATAACAAAAAGATACCTCTCTTTCTCATCACAATTCATCAAACTTATAGCAGGCTGATGGTCAAAATGTCCTTGCTGCATGTATTTCTCCCTTTCTCTTTTCATTGTAAAATCCAATATCAAATGATGGGAGGAATAATTTCCTTCCTGACCAGTAAACCTCTCCCAAACCCTTTGAAAAAATACACAAAATACAAAAATCAAGAAAGCAGATACTACACTGGAGACCCACAAACATATTAGCCTTACCTCAGACTGAAGGTTAGACTGTTCAGTAGACTTGCTGTTCTTTCAGACACACAAACTGTACAATCCTGGGCTACCTGACCCTCATGCAGTGCTAGGAACTTGAAAAACCAGCCTCCCGTGTTTCCACAATCTATTTACACATCGAACACACCCCAGTAGCACAGAGTAATGTTTATCTGTGGTGGACAGCTTTTCCAAGACGCATGCAGTATCTGCACAGCTGAGCAGGGATCAGGAGGGGAAAGGTAATAAGTTTCATCTTCTAAAGCACATTTAAGAGGTTTTCTGACATGATATACTTTTTCCACTAGTGCTTTGAAGGTGATTCATTCATTCTTTTAACAGACTTTTCAACACCCGGAAAACTCTATGCTTAAAGGATCTGAGAAAAATATATGAAATAATAACAACTAACACCTGTGTGCTATATACTGTTGTAAATGCTTTGCATATGATCTCCTAAAACTCCCCACATTTATTAGGTATGTACTAATATTATTATTTCCACATTATGAATGAACAAACAATAGTCTACTCATTGTCACTCAATTAGTAAATGGTAGAACCAGAAGATAAGCCCAGGTACTCCAATGTGGTAGTAGTCCACTATTTAACTGTTGCATTGCACTGAGCATTACGTAATAAATAAGGCTCTCTTAGGGCATGTATTGCACTGCATCTTGAGTTGAAGAAAGTGAAGTTTTTAGAAAATTATTTTCCTAAGATGATTTATAGTACCACAGTCATGACTATTTTTAGCAACCGTGGGAATCCCAAAGAAGGGGCATAGTCATTACTTCTAAGGCTTCTGCAAAGTCTTGGCTGGATGTCCAGGATATTAACAAGGTATTTTCAAGGTCATTTTATTCTTGCTGCACCAAAGCTCCAACATTCCCCAACACTGGCTAACTAGTAATAACTTTATTCCTCTTTCAAACCTGTAGCAGACATGTGTGGCCCTCAGCCCTCAGCCAAAGACTCCTGAAAAACCTCCAAGTGGATTTGTGGAGTTGTTTTGTTTGTTTGTTCGGTTAGTTGGTTTTGTTTTTGTGGTGGTGGTGGTTTTTTTTTTTTTTTTTTTTTTGATACTAGAGATTGAATTCAGGGGCGCTTAACCACTGAGCCACATCCCCAGCCCTATTTTGTATTTTATTTAGACACAGGGTCTCACTGAGTTACTTAGGGCCTCGCCATTGCTGAGGCTGGCTTTGAACTTGCGATTCTCCTGCCTCAGCCTCCCGAGTTGCTGGGATTACAGGCCCAAGCCACCACACCTGGCCAAAGTTGTTATTTTAAACCATAAAGTTTTGGGTGATCTGTTATGAAGGTGCAACTGCAGGATAGACCCATAAAAGAAATAAAATATTGAACATCACGTGGTATTTTCTTCGATAAAAATGTATGAACATACCATAAAAGGGACAAAGGAGAGGAAGGTCAATTTTAACCTGGGTATGCCCTTGAGTCTGTGCATGTGTGCACATGCGTGAAATGACCTCCGGGTTTCATCAATGTGTCATGGAAGAGATGGGGGCTGGAAGAGGCTCCTTCCTACCTTAGCCTCCCAAGCCCCTGGGATTACAGGCATGCACCACGGAGGGATTTGTGAAGATCTTGCTCTGTATAGCAACTTCCTTTCTAATGCCCTGTCTTGCAAATCCCAGCTTTTTCAGGTCTATTGAACTCCAGTGTCTACCTCCTTAATTCAGCAGGACCACTGTACTGTGTTCTGCCTGGAATCCAGCTCACTTCCTTGAATTCATTATAACATTTTCCCAGGCAGAGCTCTAGTGTGATGGCTGAGCTACCTTGTAAGTTTCCTCTGAAATCACTGCATTGTCCTTCCTGTTGTACAATGCCTGAAAAACAGGTCATATATTTTCCCCCAATTTTTTAGTTGTTTATACACAGGAGCTCATCCAATGCCAGTTACTCCATCATAGTCACAGCGAAAGTCTCTCAGAGGGATTCATTATTGACTAAAGTGTCACCAAAAACCTCATTCATCCTGCCAAGCCTTATACAGTTTTTCACAATTCTAACCCCTCTCAGAACATGATCACATGTTTCATGCAACAGGAAGGTGATGGGAAACCAGGAGAAATGAGAAAATTTAGTTTGCATCCTGTATCCTTAGCAAGTTCCCTTACAAACAGATGTTGAGACAAGGATTAGTTAAAAGCTTATTTGGGAAGTGTATTAGTTTCTAATTGCTTCTATAATAAATTTCCACAGTGTCAGTTGTTTAAAACAACACACATTTATTGTCTTGTGGTTCTGGAAGTCAGAAGTTGAAAATCATTTCACTAAGCTGAAGTCTGGTTGTTAACAGGGCTGCACCCTTCAGAGGCTCAAGGGGAGAATCTTATTTGCTTGTGTTTTCAGTTCCTTGAGTGATAGTCCTTGTATTTCGAATCTTGTGGCCCTTCCTCCATCTTCAAAGACAACTACGGAGAATCCAAGTTCATTAGTCACATTATCTTCTTCAGTGTCAAATCTTCCCTACCTTCCTCATAAGTTCATTTAGGGCTTGGCCATTTAATCCAGAATAATCTCCCCATATCAAAAGCCTTCCCTTTATCATATCTACAGTGTTTCTTTTGCCACATAAGGTAACATTAACAGGGTTAGGGGTTAGAAATTAGATGCCTTTCAGGGCCATTATCCAGTCTAGCAAAGTCCATTCTGGCTCCCAGCAATTCATATCCAATGCACGTGCAAAATATATTCACCCCTTTCTATCAATTCCAAAAATCTCAACCAAGTTTAGTAGTAATCCGAAGTCCAAAATGTCATGGTTTAATCAGGTATGAGTGAGACTATAGATGTAATACTACCTGAGACAAAATTATTTTCCATCTGTGGACCTGTTAAACTAGAAAACAAATTGTATACTCTCAAATAGAATGGTGGGGCAGGTATATGATAAAAGTTATAGATAGCCTGATTCCAAAAGGGAGAGAAAAGTAAAAAGTAGAGTCAGTGGCCCCAAGCAATTCTGAAACCCAACTAACAAGTTCTATTAGGTTTTAAGCCATGAAAATCATCCTCTATGGCTTAAAGCTCTGCCTTCTCGGCCTACAGTTCAAACTTTGGGACAGAGGCTCCACCCTAAGGCTATTGCTTTGATCTCTGGGCATAGTTTAATATTACTGATTAATATTCTTGTCCCTGCTCTATGGATTCTCCTTTAAAATGGTTACAACATCTTTTAGTTGCCTCATGAGTTAAATAAAACCTTTCAACATGTGTTCATTTCATACCTATAATGAGTATCATGATTTAACCCTGTTTTAAAAATTGTCTTTTAATCATTTCAGATGTCAAACCAAAATGCCTGATATAGTCACCTACCATATCCAAGCAAATTTCTTTTTTTCTTTTTTTGAAATATCTTTATTTCATTTTTATATGGTGCTGAGGATCAAACCCAGTGCCTCATGCATGCCAGGCAAGCGCACTACCACTTGAGCCACATCCCCAGCCCCTCCAAGCAAATTTCAATGACAAATACACTTTGTGCATGGTTTTAAACATATAATATATATATATATATATATATATATATATATATATATATATATATATATATATATATATTTTTTTCTCGGCTCTTTCAGTGGAATCCAGATCACCTAAAGAATATCATGACTCTATTTTTTTTAGTTTTAATTTTAAGTTTAAACAAACTTAGTGTTTGTTTTATTTTAGATACATTTATAACCCACAAATTGTTCTCCAATGTTGGTAGAACGGATGAGAATTTCATTTTAGGGTCTGATGATTTTGAGATCTCTTTAAATGAATTCATGGCTTATAGAGACCTAATCTCTGTTGGGTGAAAAACAACAGAAAATATAGTTTTCCAGTCTTTTTGTTTGTTGTTTGTTTTTGAGCTCAAATCAATTAAGAATCTTGTATCCTTTGTGAAAAGAATTTTTTAAAATATCTAAACCAGTGTTTTCTCTTTTGGTGCTTACTTTTGACTATGCCTAAAATTGTAGAACTAGAGTTACAAGCTTTATTTCTCTCTGCCTGTATGTTTGTGAGTATGTAATGTTTTTGTACCTCTGGATGATATTAATATATTAGTTCATAAAAACTGATGAATTAAAGGAGCTTTTTCCTGATTATATATCTACTAGCCAATTATAAATTATAACCATTTAAATAATTTAAAGTCATACAGTTTATGCAAATCTTTAGCAAATAAGACTACCTTAATATTTTGTGTTTTTTTTTCCACATCTGAGAACTTCATTGGACACAGCTGGGCGCCAGGACCTGGTGGCTGGCGTTCTGCCCCTGACCTGGGCACCGGTCGCAAGGGGCGGTTCCATCCAAGGAGTCTCAGCAAGGGGGACCCCACATGGCAACAGTCTACCTAAAGGGTACTATATAGTTGGGAGACGAGGGTTGCTCCACAGACGCATGAACAGGTCAAATCTTTTATAAATAAACATCCAGTGAAGAGAAAAATTACAACTCTAATTCATCCTTATACACAGAGCACTCTAGGGCGGTGGGCGGGGGCCAGAGCTGGCATCCTCACTGGTCAGGGGCCTGGATGGGAGATGAGTGGGCCAATGTCCACAGCACGGGGAGGAAGGGGCCAGGTGGGGCAACACACAATGGGCACTAGGACACTTGCGCATTTACAAGACCAACTACGGAGGAGGGGGTGGCTGCCTGTGCGTGTTGTCAAGCTGTTCTTTCTGGAATGAGAAGGGGGTGGTCTTTACATCATGTCCTGAGACTGGTGAGCTTGAGGGGTTACTTTGTGGAAAGTATGAGGGCTACGATGAGACCGTAGAGTCTAAGCACCTCAGCGAAGACGAGGATCAGGATCATGCCCACAAACATTGGTAAAGCCAGCTGCCAGGCCACTCAGGCCGATTCTTAAGCCTGCACCAAGCTGGAGGAAACTCCTGTAGAGGCTAATACCATCATTCAGGGAGTTGGCGATGAGGACTGCCACCACCAGGCCGTAGATGGCGATGATCCCAGCCATGACCACTGGGATGATGGACTTCATGATCAGCTCCCGCCTCAAGACTGACATGGCTGCGATGCCGGTGCCACTCTTGGCCGTGCCATAGGCGGCACCCAGGGCGCTGAAGATCATGGGGGACGAAGCACCCATGACGGCGAAGAACGAAGCATACTCGGGGCTGTTCTTGGTCTCCGACTTGTCTGCGGGCGGGGCGGGGCGGGGGCGAGCGAGCGACCTGGCCCATCAACTTGCATGGGCTAAGGGATCCCTCGACAGCTGGTAAAACATTATTTCTGGGTGCTTCTAGGAGAGATTAGTCTTTGAATCAGGAAACTGAGTAAAGATTGCCCTAACCAATGTGTCTATGCATCATCCAATGCATGGAGGGCCCAAATAGAACAAGAAAGTGGTAGAGGGAGAATTCACTCTCTCTAAGCTGGGACGTCCATCTTTATCATGGGGTGGCCAGCACCTCACCAGGGAATTCTTGCCTGCTCAGAGGCATAAGCCTCCTGAGAAATTAAAGTCTAGAATAATTAGTGAAGAACAAAAGACAAAGAGAAAGGACAGTTTTAAAGGTGAAGCCCTGATAGGTCCAGTCCACACAGGAGCTGGAGCTGGACAACTAGAAAATGGCTCCTGTGGTTTATTTAAGGGGGAACATCAAAGGCAAGGGTAAGGTTTCAGAGGTGGAATATTGCTTTGTGACATCTTGCAGTCAGCAGATTGACTGGCATCTTGGCAGGTCACACCCATATCAGAGGGGCTATGAGGCTACAGCAGGTCACCCCATCTCTGGTGCTGTGCGGGACCTTTGGCAGAGCTTGAGTAGGGCTCACCATGTGTCAAGGCAGTCAGCCAGAGGAAATGTCCACCGGAAGTTCCAGACACTAGATTATCCTATTCACTAGGCTGTGATGCACCATGCAGTCCACACACAGTCCACAGATGGCTCTCAACACATCTTCTCCTGGCCTCATACATAGACATTCCTGGTTTGAGGGCCTATACACAGAGACTGAATTATACCTTCAAATTTCCAGGGTTTCAAGCTTTCAGGTTGTAGAACTTCTTGGCCTCCACAACTAAGTGAGACAATTTCAATAATAAAGCTCTTCATATATATGTATGTGTGTGTGTGTGTAAATATATATATAAAATCTCCAAATATATATAACCAGAAATGTATATATCCTATGGGTTCTGTTTCTCTGGAGAACCCTAATACAGATTTTATGAAAATAATAATGTCTTCCCTAATTTATCAATACTAAGTGTAATGCAATCACCTATTTTTATGTTTCTTGGGTGTATTTTTCCTAAATTATACAATTTTACTAATAAAATGATCTAGAATTGTTTCTACAACAAGTTTAAGATGTGAATATCATAAATTTGCTTCAACAATTTGAATTCTTTTTAGAGCATTCAACGAATGTCTTCATCACTTAAAAGTTGAAACACTGCAGGAATTTAGAACTTTTAAAAATGAAAAAGACACAAGAGGCTGAGGCAGGAGGACTTCGAGTTCAAAGTCAGCCTCATCAATTTAGCAAGACCTGTCTCAAAATAAAAAATAAAAAGGGCTGGGGATGTGGCCCAGTGGTTAAGCACTCCTAGGTTCAATCCCCAGTATCAATCAATCAATCAATCAATAAATAAATAGGATTGTGAATGTAGCTCAGTGCTAGAGCATTCCTGGGTTCAATCCTGAGTACCCTCCACCCCTTGGCAAAAATCAAACCAAACAAACAAAAACTCAAAGAGATGCATGTAGCTGAACAAAACTGAGTTAGATATATTCATGAGCTATCTGAGAAAAATCACAAACAGTACACAATTATCTACCTCTAGTTTTCTCCATGAAATAGAAGTTACTTGGCTTAAATGTTATAATTTGTATGTGTTAATGAAATTCTACTAAGGAGTCTCCAGATAAGGTTTATGATTTACTAAGAGAAAAAGTAAAATTTTTCTGTTCGGAAGTAAAATGGCTTTTTTGTCCCACAAGAGGAAAGAGACTGGCAGAAGACAAAATTGAGCAAGTATCAAAAGATTTGGAAAGTTCACAGAACAGAATTTGAAAAAGAGTACAAATTTGTATTAAAAATTGTCAAAGCTGACTCAATTTTCATTAGCTAATGCATGAATTTTCAAAAACAGCTTGTGATTTCTTTAGAATTAAGTATCATTTTGGATCTTGAATTCAACCTAAAAATTTGATTTGCTCTGGAAAAAGACCAAGTTTTATTAGAGAATGGATCTGATTTTAATAATATAATGTACAAGATAACTTTGCAAATTTATTCATTTCCTACATTGCTAAAACAAATTGTTAAAATCTTGGTGGCTTAAAAAGCACACAAATTCATACACTGATACTTCTGGATGTCAGGGAGTCCAACCTCAGTTTCTATAGGTTATTTTCTTTACAATCTGCCCCCAAAGTACAGATTACATATTGCAATAGAATGACTTGCAACACATTCTCACTTTAATATGCTCCAGATTATTATCTTTAAATAAAAGAAAATAAGTTACTACTTTAGTGTTTATTTAAATATTTATTGCAGTACCACTTTGAGAAACAGATAACTGAGCTACAACCATGCACATTCTCAGGTTTTTACAATCCTACTTAAATCCTGGCAATTTTATTTTTATCTTTCCCTAACAGAATCTTAAAATGAAAAATAAAATAATGCATTGAAATATATTTTTCACTCAAGACATCTTTTAAAATTTCCCATAAGTCCTTGGAAAATAACAAAAATTTACTGTCCCTTGATGATGATACTTCTGAGTTGTACAGGGGGAAAAAATGTCTAATCCAAAGAGGTTATCATTCTGCATTGTGTTAAAATTTTTTAAAATTTACCTTATTTATGTTTGACACATACCAATTGTACATATTCCTGGGGTACAATGTGCTAGTTGATATGTGTAAACATTGTGTTATGATAAAATCAGGGGAGGGAAAATATTATTAACAGAAATATTTTAGAAAGTCTGTCTTGTAAGAGAAGAATCTATATAAGTGTTAGAATCTCACTGTCAACTTTATATTTTTATGTATCAGAGTCCTGGAAGGACTTTCCCTCATATTAATCAATAACATTATAGTGTTATAAAGTATAATTTCAGTTTTTATTTCTAAATGTTTGGTTGCAATCTGACTATTTTAGTTTGCATCTAGCATTTTCTAGGTCATCACTTTTCAACTAAAGAAACATATCAAATTTATCTCTGGAGGCTCATTCAAATACAGAGGCTTAGTACTCATCCATACTTAACAGAAAATAGGCTAAATCATTTTGTTTATAGATACTTTGACAAAAACTCTTTGTGACTTTATATTCTTCTCCTTTTCTCCTTATATTCTTCAGTTATATTATTATTGTTGTGCTATCCCACAGAATTTTTACTTGTGGCAATTAAATATTATTTTACCTGGAATAAGTGAACCACAAGCATTTTACATTTCTGTCAACTCCAGAGAGTTTTTGATATATATTGACGCTTCCCTGAAATCCTACAATCAACTGCAAGACAGAAATTTTGTCTTCAAAAAATTTGTCTTCAGCCAGGTGCAGTGGTGCACACCTGTAATTCCAGCAGCTCAAGAGGCTGAGGCAGGAGGATCACGAATTAAACAGCTTCAGCAAAAATGAGATGCTAAGCAACTCAGCAAGACCCTGACTCTAGATAAAATACAAAATAGGGCTGGGGATGTGGCTCAGTGGTTGAGTGCTCTTGAGTTCAATTCCCAGTACCAAAAAAAAAAAAAATGTCTTCAAAAAAGTCCAGTCTCAGAATTCAAGAAAAAGGACAGGACCTCAAGTACTTCAGAGAATAGATTCTTGAACACAAGCTTCTCATGTTATCATATAACCACCTTTACAACCATGTCAGTGGATAGTTAGAATTTTCAGAAAGCTTAACTGAGAAGCTTAACATGGCAAATCGTATATCTTGAGTAGATCTTTGAAATACTTTTCAACCTCATTTTAAAACCCGGAAGGCTGATGGAAACCCAAGTAAATCAGACTACAAGAACAGAGCATAGTATTCTCCCTCTCCTTTCACTATTTTGACTCTTTCTGTCATGAAGACCACCCCACCCAGAGTTGAGTTGGTAGATTCCTTTCATCCTACATTTTAGAACTCAAATATCTCACAATCACATCAAACCTGCCTTCTTTGGTACATTTTGCTTTAACAGAATAAGTTTAGAGACATTTCACCCCCAGTTATTCTAGAATATTAAGAGAAATCAATCTTTTACTTCCTTGAAGGACTTCAAAGGATAAACACTAAAAGAATATTAAAATCACAGTCCTAAAACAGTACAAGAAAGTAAATTGAATATTCCAATGTTATGAAAAATAATTTCAGGATTTGTCCACGGTCACAAAAGCAGTGTACAAAAGTTCAGAGGTTGAGGTAGGAGGATCACAAGTTTGAGGCCAGTCTCGGCAATTTAGCAAGACCCTATCTCAAAATAAAAGATGAAAAGGGCTAGGAATGGCCGGGTTGTGGCTCACTGATACAGCGCTTGCCTAGCATATGTGAGGCACTGGGTTAGACCCAAAGCATCACATAAAATAAATAAATAAAAACAAATAAAATCAAAAGTGTTGTGTCCATCTACAACTGAATATACATGTATATAAAAGGTTGGGAATGTATCTCAGTGGTACAGCACCCTTGGGTTCCATCCCAGGTACCAAAAAAAGAAAAAAAAAAGCCAGAAATCTGAGAAATACTTATACCTCAGTATTGAAGACTTGAATTCTTTTTTCCCAAAGGGGAACATTTAACACGTTCTATCTCAAAGCATTTTTCTCAGGATACACTACAGGAATGAGCTTCAACAACAAGTAAGATTGACTCCAACAGGTACGGGAATTGAGCAACACCATTTAGGAAACTTTATAGAAATCTGAGATTGTCACATGTTTAAGTAAGTGGAATCTTCTTGTTGGAGAGAATGTACACCAGTCTGGATGCTATTGAACTCTAGTGATGATTCAAAGATGTGCTTTATATTAGTCATGCACAATAGGATCACATATCTGTCAACAATTGGATAGAACGAGAAACACAGAAAATACCAGTCTTATATCAGAGACAGTTTGAGGAGAATGTCACTATATTAATTGGTTAATAAGAATATTTCTGAACATCGTGGCTTTAGATTTAAATTCCAGCAGGAATAATGAATTCAAGTAGTATTTGGAGCCGTGCAGGTACTATAAATAAAGTTAACAATGGGATACAAGAGGGAAGGGTATGGGCTACAACCAACAGAGGACTGGTTTTAATGGGGCAGCAGCTAATCATTTCTGTGTGATGTGAGCCATGTACATGCCCAGGCCCTGTGATTTCCCAAGAGAAGTCACAAATTGAGATTTTTTAAATTGAGATTTTTGACTTTGATTTTTTTAGAGTTTTTAAATTTAGATCTTTAAATTATTTTTTAGATTTTTATTTATTCAGTTTGTTATTTTAATTTTTCTTAATTTTTTTGCAGCGGTGAGGATCAAATAAAGGGCCTCACTCTTACCAAGCAAGCATACTACCACTGTGCTACATCCCTGGCCAAAAACATGTTGATTTTTAAATGTGGATAGCCAATTAATTTTCTTTCTAAAATATCATTGTATTCCCGATGAAGCTGAATAGGAATGTGACCTGGGCATTTTGTGATTTGTGAATTACAGAATAGTATATTGGAATTCAGTAGAAGGATCGCTCTTTTTAGAATCATCTTTCGGGAGTAAGAAAGGACCTTTTCAAAGTTTCAGACTGTCAGATTCTGGTCATATCTTTCAGGATCTGTCACAATGGTAAGGGGACCTGGGGCTTCAAAAGGCAACATTTCCCCAGGCAATGGCAATATTATTCTAAATTCCCCTCAAGACTTGACTCTCGGGCTCATCCATTGTCACGGATGATAATTTCTGCTGTGTTGGCCTGTGTCAGACTCTGGCAGGCCCCGACAGTGACATGACCACAGACCTGACTGGTAACCTCTCTTCGGTCAGGTTTTAGCATTCTCTCTCCACAGGATCCGAGCTACAGGGAATGTTTCCTTACATCACCCACCCATTGTTCAAAAAGGCACATGAGGCTTAAACCTGGGTGGTCTCATGCCTTCTCAAGGGCAGTAGTTCTCACTGCACTCCCTTTCTTCCTGAGTATACATTTCCTTGCACACGTGGAAGGGGCATTTGGCAGGGTGCTGGATTAGGATGATGCCATGCTGGTCAGAGTCCCCATGTTTCCTGTGAACACCAAACACACAACTGAACATAATATATAAAGGGACAGTAGGGTCACTGCTGATCTTCTAGGCCCCTTGACTCTGTAGAGGGCCCATCAGCAAGGGCTCATTCAGGTTCAACCTCCAAGTGCCACCTCACACACCAGAGTGTGACTCAGACTACTCCCTGACATTGCCCATCTTAAAGGCACGCACTCTTCACAAAAGGACACAGGACTAGGAGAAACCCAGGCCCTGGACACTGAGATGTTTCACTGCAGGGAAGAGAGGGGCAATGGTGTCCCTACCATGTGATCAGCTGAAGGGGACCCTCCACCTGCAGTCGCTGGGGAGAGGCCTGCTTGCTACTTGCATGAGCAGCACAGGAGGAGATGAACTTGGCCAAGGAGTGCTTCAAGGTTCTATGTGGAATCACAGCTTTGTGGGGTGGACGTCCTGACCATGAGGTTGCTGTAAGTGTGAGGACCTGCGGGCATTATGTGGCAAGAAAGGCTTCTTGGGTTTCTACATGCACAGCATCCAAGGAGCCCTAAGCACAACCCTGACACTGTTTCCTTCATCTTCAGGCTGCTCCTGGGCATTAGCCAAAGGCCAAGCCAGGTGCTTCTGCTTCCACAGAGGCAGAGAGGGTGAGTCTGCAGCAGGCACAGGGAGCACAGAGGAAACCAGAGCGTGGCCTGTCACTGCATAAGCCATCTTTTAAAATGAGGCAGAGTGTAAGAATATGAATAAAGAATAAATGAATTAGCATCCTCATCATTCCTGTTTCAGACACTTCCTTGTGGTTTCTCCATCCCTCCTCCATCTTTGTGTGAATACCCCGTTCCATTAAGTTCATGCCAATGGTGTGCCACATTCTCCCCCCACTCCCACCACTGCCACCTTCTGACTTCAGACTTTCTCTACTGTGAAGAAAGCCTTCCCCACCTCAGTCATGGTTTTCAGCTGCTCCCCAGGTACCAGCTTCCTGCTGGGAATCCCACATGCCTGGGAAGGCCCCAGCCAACCCCCTGGCCTCCCAGGGTGCTCCTTGTTTAGGGCCCACAAGGACAGCTTCTCTGCCTCCTACCCCAGCCAGCTCCCCCCGCATCAGGGACCGCACTGTCCCTATTAGAAACCGCTCCACTGAAATCACTGATTTGAACACCCCACACTGACCCCTGCTGTCACCCCTCCATCCCTCTTTGGGATAACCCCTCCTCACAAATCCCTCCAACTCAACATGACAGAAACCGAGAGGAGTCACATCCACAAGCTTTGACTTAAATGCTTTAATGATGATGACAACAGCACAGGCTCCCTCCTTTATGGGATTTTGGAGCTGGGTGAGACATTTGATGGAAGTCCCACCAGGGCTGGAGACCCAGGCACCATTACTTCTTACTCTTGTAGGCCTTGTCAGTTCCCAGGGATTTGGTGTTAGCCTTGAAGAGGCGGCAGAGCTGCGGGTTCTTCTCCAGCACCTTCTTCACATGATCTGGGGTGATGTGTGCCCTGCGGTTGCTCTCGGCCTCCTGAGCTGCCAGATCCAGGATGTTAGCTGTTAGGTACTCAAGGACACCAGCCAGGAAAACGGGTGTAAAAAAGCTTAGACGCTGGGCATAGTGACCTTGTCTCAGGAGGCGGTCCACGCGGCTCACAGGGAACTGCAGCTCTGTTCTGGTGGATCTGGAGATGGTCTGCTTCTTAGTCCTGTAGTTCTGACGGTATTTTTTCCCAGCCATGATGCTTGATGGCTTCTGCTACCACAGGCTCTGCTTGATTTCTCCAGTGGCCAGGGCCTCTTGAAACATCAAAGCTTAGTCCTGCTTACTATATCAGTGTGTTCCAGTCCCTCATTGGTCAGAATCTGCCTTTGTGACACCCTACACTTTATGATATCACTGGTGTCCACTGGGCCCTGATTAGGCCTCGGTCTACAAATGCCCATAATAGGAAGTTAGTGGCCTTAGGGGACTCTCTTCTTGTGGGAATTCTAACTTTCTACTGGGCTTTAACATTCTAGTACAAATTCATGTTTCACTGAAAACATTACTCTACCTAGAGCACACTATACTAGGTTTTCTGATTATTCTAGCCTTACTTTGTCTTTATTCTTTTTCCCATCCCTTTTTAAATCTGGGTCACTGATAGACATGTTGAACATGTTGTCTGGGAGAGGTCTATCTGCCCTCTCATGTTGTAATAAAAACAATTTGCCTCCATTTATACAGTTACTTAAATATTCATGATAAACATTTCTCCATCTGAACTCTTTTTCTTTTTTTTTTTGGTGCTGGGAATTGAACCCAGGGCCTGGGCACGTGAGGCAAGCACTCTACCAACTGAGCTCTATCCCCCATGACAAACATTTCAATGTCTGTTTTTTGGATTATTTTTTGAACTGCTTATAATATCTGTCAATTCCCTCGTGAGTTAAGAAGAGTCTTTCAGAATATTTCCATTTCATATCTGCACGAGTACCATGATTTTACTCTGTTTGAAAATACCTTTTAAACTGTATTTGAGGCCTACTGATATTCCCAGTAGATTCACCTAGAAACTTTAGTAACAGAAATGTATCCTCAGGCTCAGTAAGGCCCAAGAGTGTCTTTTCTTGCCTGTTCTAGGTGTATCCAAAGCACAACAGAACTCTGTCAGTTTTGTTTTTTCTAGGTATAATTTCAATGTTGAATTTTTCATTTCATTTTCCTTCCTACTCATTTTATATGTCTAGTTTTTGGTCTCAAATGGCTAATACGTTATTCTCTTCATTGACAAAATGGTTGGAAATCTGGTTTTAGGTTCTGACCATCTGGAGATCTCTGTAAATGATTTATAGAAATCTAGTCTTTGCTGGGTGAGACACACAGTGTATTTGGTTTGTCAGTTTTGTTATTTGTCTATTTTAAGGTCAGATCAATTAAGAAATGCATACCCTCTGGAAGAACAATTTTTTTTTGTATCTGGACCAGGAAATTCTGCTGTTGCTTTTTCCATTTGACCCATGATTGAATTGCAGAGCTGAAGCTATAAGCTCTATTTCTCTGTGCCTCCATGTCTCTGCCATTCAGAAATATATATTTTTTAAATGTTTTTATTTGTTTTAATTAGTTATACATGACAGTAGAATGCATTTATGCACTTTGATACCTCTGATTATGTATTTTAAATTTTCCTACCTCTGGATGGTTTTGACAGATTATTAAGTTTCTCAAATTCATGAAGCTCTGTTCTGATTTGCATATGTAGATATATAATTGGTTATATAAATTAAATATTTCAAAAATTCACTGAAATAAGAAAATTGAACTATAATAACTTTAAACTTGATAGATTTAAACAATATATATTCTCTCAGAAACCAGCTCACAACTGTCTAAATTCAAATGCACATAATTTATGTAAGTCTTTGATAAACAAGATAGTTAGGTTTAATGAAAAAAACCTATATCTTCTCTTATTTATCAGCACTAGGTCTAATAAAACCATACATTTTTATGCTATTTAGGTGTGTTTTTTCCAAAATTATGAATTCTGCTAATCATTTAATTGGCATTACATCCTTTTGATCTTTAAGATTATGGGATGCTGGGTGTGGTGGTGCACATCTGTAATCCCAGCAACCTGAGTTGGTGGCAAAGGCAGAAAGACCACAAGGCCAGCAATTCAGTGAAACTCTGTCTCAAAAAAATAAGAAGGACTGGAGATCTAACAGTGGCAATGTGTCCCTGGGTTCAATCTCTAATACCATAATAAACAAAACATTATGAGAAATATAAATTCATGCTTAATTAATTGAATCATAGTAAAGAGGTTTTATAGTATGTCACTTTAAAGATAAATTCTAAGATTTGTAGATCATGCAAAAGCTTGGACTTTATTGTTATTACTATTATTATTTTGAGAAAAAGGAATAAAAGTTTATTGCTTTGCTAGCAAAGGAGAAACACAGGGGTTCCCTGTACCAGAGGCTGTGATTCTGCCCATCAGCAGGAACAGGGGGCTTTTAAAGAGGTGATTCAAAGGCTATCTTTCACGTGTTCTCTACTGGAGTTGTAATTCACTTGTTCTCTGTGAGCTGCAGCTCCACATGGCACATGGCACAGAGTAGTCATCATCCTAATCTAGCACCCTGCCAAATGCCCCTTCCGAAAGTACAAGGAAACCTATTCTCAGGAAGAAAAGAGGTCAGAGCAGGAATCTGCCCTTGGGAAGGCATGAGACCACCAAGTTTAGGCCTTTTGTGCATTCTGCAAATTGGGAGTGAGGATGGTGAGGAAGCTTTCCCTTAATTTGGGCTTGTGGAGAGGACACCACTGGTGACCTCTCCAGTGGGAGAGATGGTGGGAGTGCCTAATAATAATGATCATAAAGATCTTACTCAAGAGCCTCAAGTTTGTCCTGAGTTAATTTGAGCTTGACCTCATAGACCTACAAATCTTCCTAACCTCCTATATTGGTAAATTGATAGTTTTTCACTAATATGCTTATGAGTTACTGTCTTCCTGATTTTCAGAGACTAGCCAAAATATCAATTGCTTTTGTGCTGATTGTTTACAAAAAAGTAATGCTTTGCTGTCCTGTTTATTGTTATCTTAGTGTGATCCCTGCCCTATGTATGCTTTGTCCACCTGCCATCTGCTACTGTGGACCTCTGGACTGCTCTGTTGCTGAATGTCCTTAACTGTCCCTGTCTCACCTGATAGACAGCAAGGACTTTGGGTTACTTCCCCAAATTTCACCTTCTTTTAGCAGGAAGCAGCTTAGAGATGTTGTCGCCCATTTTTCCATAGAAATGGAATGTAGAAATTGACAGTGGGGAAATATAACAGTGACCCACTTTATGCTTTGAATATAGCCCTTGCTGCTCTGCCACTACCACTTGTTTTTAAAATGGACATGTTTCTTTTACTTCCTCTGTCTCTGCTCTACCCTACTCTCCCCTTCCCTCAGGGGAAACAGGTTACCATTCTTCCCCACTCTAGGCAGAGCTATCTGTTCTTGAGCACACACCCACAGGAATGAAGTAATCAGATTTTGGGATGGTACCAGAAGGTGTCAGAATGACTGTCTCCCAAATGAGTGGGAACTATTTAGACAAACCCAAGATGGAGGGACTCTCATGCCTCATCTCATACATGACCAAAGTGCTGCTCAGAAGGAAAAAATGAATATCCAAGATTATGTGGCCAGAAAGTGGTGCACGGGGATCTGAAATCTGGGTCTCCTGATTCTTTTTGGGAAGTGAACTTGGCAGCTTCTGACAGCCCTCTGTGAAAGACCAGCAGTCCCTTGAGGACCCGATGATCAATGAAAACCTCAAATATGAGCACTCACAGACAATGGGTCAGATTATTAAAATTGATAGCACAACTTTAAAACTTAGTATACAGCATGAAATTTACAAAGTATTATGTACTTCTGTGTCCACTACTCAGAACAGAATTACAGAGCTTATTCCTTTTCTTTTTTTGGTACTGGGAATTGAACCCAGGGGTACTTAACCACTGAGTCATTCCCCAGCCCTTTTTCTTTTTTGAGACAGGATCTTGTTAACATTGCTTAGGGCCTTGCCAATTGCCCAGGCTGGTTTCGAACTCACGATCCTCCTGTCTCAGCCTCCAGAGCCTCTGGGATTACAGGCATTTGCCACTGTACCTGGCTACATAGGTTATTCTTAAACCTATTAAAGCATGTATTTGGCCACTGATATTTCTTTCCTCTTCTATCAAATGTCACTCCAATTATTACGATTTTAATCCAAAACTAGGATAGATGATCATATTATAAATGTAATACATTCATAAGTAAGCCTGTCCATTAATAATTAATAACACTTAAGAACTGCTTAAGTGAGCTCATAGGTTTCAGATATCGAGGCCAATGTCTATAAAAGGGGAGAGAAAATTATATTCACTACACTAGCAAATAATCCACACCATAAGTCATTTTTTAGAATGAGACAGATGATACATAAATAACATATGATGTTAAGCCCATCCCATTAAGTTCATGCCAATGGTATGCCACCATTTCCCCCCACTCCCATCACTGCCACCTTCTGACTTCAGACCTTCCCTACTGTGAAGAAAGCCTTCCCCACCTCACTCATGGTCTTCAGCTCCCCCCCCCCGCAGTTACCAGTTTCCTGCTGGGAATCCCACATGCCTGGGAAGGCCCCAGCCAACCCCCTGGCTTCCCAGGGTGCTCCTTGTTTAGGGCCCACAAGGACAGCTTCTCTGCCTCCTACCCCAGCCAGCTCCCCCCCACACACCAGGGACCACACTATCCCTATTAGAAACCACTCCCCTGAAATCACTGGTTCAAACACCCCACACTGACCCCCACTGCCACCCCTCCAACCCTCTTTGGGATAGCCCCTCCTGGGCGACTCACAAACCCCTCCAACTCAACATGACAGAAACCGAGTCAGAACCATTGAAATGGATTTACATTCTTTAATAACATTTGTTGATGACAAAATTGGGGCTTCCTCGGCTGTGAGACATGACTCTAGCTGAGGTTCTGAGGCTGGACTCCTCAACGCATTTTTCAGCCATTCCTCCTGGGTCCAGGCATCTCATCGAACAAAGAGAAGGACACATTCTTGAAGACACGAGGGGGCTCACAGTTATGATCTTCTTTCTTCCCACGTTGAGGGGTGGTTTGTGGTATCCTGGCCTCGGAGCCTGCCAGCTCCAGGATGTAGTCGGTAAGGCGATCAAGCATGGTAAGGAGGAAATGGGTTGTTGAGGAACATATAAATGGGATGTATTGCTCTTCCCGTAGAAGGTGGTACACGTAGCTCACAGGTATCAGAATCTCAGGTCTAGAAGCAAGGTCTTCAGTGTGATGACTCTTTCTACAGGAGCTCTCTTTCCTTGACATGATGGTTTCTGGGTTTGGCTTGGGTCAGCTCTGCTTGATTCAACAGGTGGACTAGGTCTCTGAAGACACCAGCCCTCATTCCTGCCCATTATATCCCCAATTCCTGTCCCTCATTGGTTAGTCACATCTTTGTGACATCCTTGGCTTTGAAGTGTCATGGCTGCCCACCAGGCCCTTAGGAGGCCTCAGGCTAGAAATGCGTATCACAGGAACCTGGTCACTCTAATGATTTTTAGGGAATTCTTAATACTGTAGAAATAAATGTGTGCTTCAGTGGAAAATGTTGCCCTGCTTATAGGATACCACTCCAGGTTATCTGATTCTAGCCTTTTTATTCTCTTTGAGGGCTTTTACAACCTTCTCTTAGTTTCCTGTATCTACACATTAAACATGCCTGATCAGTATTCCTATGTCTATTTTTCTGGATTCTCTTTCATCACCATCTTTCTCTTTTAATACATGCTCATTCCACATCTCTATGAGGGTCATGATTTTATCCTGTTTGAAAAAAAAAAATGTATACCCATCTCAGAGCCAGGTAAACATTGCTGATAGAGAAGAGTACCCCATGCTTAGTTTTAGTCCAGATGTGTCTTTCTTGACTTTCCTAGGTAACACCAAGGTACCAAGAGATGTTGCTTCTTCTTCATTTTTTTTTAATTTTCCATTTTAATTTTCTTCTCCATTAATCTTGTGTTTCTGCTTTTTAAATTTATTTTTGTTTTATTTGATTTTTATTTTGGGGTACCAGGGATTGAACCCGGGGTCACTTATCTACTGAGCCACACTCCTGGTCCTTTTTATTTTTTATTTTGAGGCAGGGTCTCACTAGGTTGCTTAGGGCCTCACTAAGTTTCGAAGGCTGGCCTTGAACTTATGATCCTCCTGTCTCAGCCTCTCAAGTCACTGAGATTACAGGTAGGTGCTACCACGCCCAGCTGCATTTTTTCTTATGCTTTGGCTCATTTATAGCCATTAACTTTCCCATTCCAAAAGGGAGAAAGTAGAGAAAAGAAAGGAAATCTCCAATCCAAGCAATTTTAAAACTCAACTGTGTAAAACTCCATTAGGTTTCAAGGCCTGGTCATAATCTTCTGTGGCATAAGACTCTTTCCTCTGATCCTATGGACCCTATAACTTCATATGGGGCTATAGCTCTGGCCTTCAGGCACTAAGATCTGCCTCCAAAGTTATCTTCTTTCCCTTAAGTGAATGGCCACACAGTTTTGCACCTCTGTTCTTTTTTTTGGTACCAGGGATTTGAACTCAGGGGTACTCGACCACTGAGCCACATCCCCAGCCCTATTTTATATTTTATTTAGAGACAGGGTCTCACTGAGTTGCTTAGCACCTAGCTGTTGCTGAGGCTGGCTTTGAATTTGCCATCCTTCTGCCTCAGCCTCCCGAGCAGCTGGGATTACAGGCATGCTCCACCTGTACACGGCTGGACCTGTGTAGTTTTTTTTTTTTTTTTTTTTTGGTTGTAGATGGACACAATACCTTTATTTTACTTTTCTTTTTATGTGGTGATGAGGAGCAAACCCAGTGCCTCACGATGCTAGGCAAGTGCTCTACCACTTGAGTCCCAACCTCCGCCCCACCTGTGTAGTCTTATCAGCTTTATCCTTGCTACATTTTGGGAGCCTCAGAGCCTCCATTCATTGAATCCTCCATTGGTTCCTTTCAATATAAGCTGGCATTGTTTCTGCTGATATAACATTCTCAAAAACTTATAAGTCTTCCCTGCAAGTCATGGGAATTCATGGCATTGGACGGGAGGTTCCTTCATAGATCCTTCATGGAAAATTCCATCTCTATTCTTTGCTTCTGTTGAGAAGCACACCCCACATCTCTTCAATCATCCTCTGTGACTGAATACTTTGGTCTTTTTTATATTTTTCTTATTCATTTATTTATTGATAGTGGAGATTAAACCCAGGAGCACTTAACCACTAAGCCACACTCACAGCCCTTTTTACTTTTTATTTTGAGATAGGGTCTCACTAATTTGCTTAGGGCCTTGCTAAGTTGCTAAGGGTGGCCTCGAACTTGTGATCCTCCTGCCTCAGCCTCCCAAATGGCTGAGATTACAGGTGTGCATCACCATACCTGGCTGAATACTGTGACCTTTCAATTTCCTCAAGGGCACTAGCAAAAGGATGTCTAGTTATACCCTTGATTTCATCTCCAGAGGATGCTTTCCTGACAGTGAATCCTTTCATTTTGATGTCTTTTAGAATGTGGATAGGCTGAGACTATCATAGGATCAAATCCTGGTTCCTTTCTGCTTAACAATTCTTCCCTCATTTTTATGTCCTTCTTCTAACATTTTACTATAAGCAGCAAGCGGGGGTTGTGAGGGGAGAAAGAGTCCATGTCTTCAACACTTTGATATTTTGTTTGGAAAGTTACTCAGTTAAATATCCAAATTCACCACTTTCAAGTCCTATTTTTTAACATAATCGTTGGGTGCAATTCAGCTAAGATTTCTGTGCACTAGTATGGGCCGAACACTGACAGGACACCTGTCCACTCTTCAGTTTCCAATATTTTGTTCCTGATTTCCTTCTAAGCCTTTATCCACAACACCTATCAAATTCATATATTCATGTATCAATTGTCTGGGTATGATAGTTTAGGAATCCTCTAATATTGGCTTTCTTTACTGTGCTCAGCCATTATTCAATTCCAAAGGTACTTGTGTGGTTTTAGATATTTCTTATAGTATGTATATCCAGTACCAAAAGATACACTAGTTTCCTATGGATGCTATAATTCACAGCCAGAATCATTAGCATCTTGCTTCAGTGGCCATATTTCCTTCTTCATCAAATCTACCTGGACCTCCCTTTTATGTGGACATGTGTGATTGCATTTAGGTTCTATCTCATTGTAGAACATTTCTCCCATCTCAACAACTTTAACTTTACCTCTGAATTCTTTTGCCACATGTGGTATCATTTATAAGAGCAAGAATCTAGACATCTGGGGGGCGTCATTATTCAGCCTACCACGTGAACTGTTCCAGGAAACTCTGGCAGGGGAGTGAGGAATTGAGACAGAGAAAAGAAGGAGGCTAACAAAGTGCTTATTATTAAACAGACTAATGTTACTGAAGAACTTCAGGGAACACTGTAGAAAATAGACCTTCCAGAGGCAGACAATGCCCCATCATTTTGGGATGTCATATTCTTAGACAGAGTGGGCTTTGTTGACCTAGTAAAAGGCCTCATACAAAGAAATACAGGTTCTGACATTTGAAAGTCAGGAAAATATGCACTTAAATGGCACAGGCTGTGTGAAGTACAGGCAGGACTTTGACAGTATCTTCTATACCCTGAAATGTTTGTATACCTTCCTTACAAAAGGCTTTCCCTTTCTTCTTTCCTCCTGCCCATTATTTCAACCTTTATTTAACAAATATTTATTGTCCACCTAACTGGCATCAGGCACTGAAATACTAGATACTAAGTGTAAACAAAATAGACATTATCTCATGCCTATGGATTATAAAGTCTACTAGAAAAGACAGATGTTGAACACCCAAACACATCTATATATCTAATTCATTATATATGAACTAAAGCAGAGTTGATTTACTCAGTATTACTCACAGTTTAGACTAGATCATTCTTTAATGCTGTCCTTGACATAATAGGTCAGCATTATTCTTGGCCAAAATGTATCACCAGATATTGTCAAATGTCAAAACGTGAAATTATCCTCAATTGAGAATCACTCATCTACATTTTAAAAAAGAAGTTACTTTAAGATACAGTGAAGGGATATAAGTTACAGGGATAATCAAGGAATATCCTCTGACATTGAACCTGAGGATTGACACAAGAATAGGTACTGAGCTAGCCTTAAGCAACTTAGCAAGACCCTGTCTCAAAAAAATAAATAATTGAAAAGGGCTGGGGAGGGCCCAGCCCCGGCCCACATCCTCCCACACCGACCCTGTGTGTGGGACCCAGGCTCATAGTAGATCCGGGTCTATCCTGCCACCAGCAGACACCTGCAGGAGCTCAGGCTCTGGCACAGGACCACCTTTTCTGGCCAGAAGACCACCATGGACATATGTGGGATCCAGGCCCAGGGTAGGTCCAAGTTCACCACCTCCCACCTGGAGCCCAAGCCTAACCCACTTCATCCTGGGATACTGCAGACACCACCATAGCATTCCTGATGAAATAGCCCCTACTTTTTGACAAAAGATAGTGCCTAGAAGCAGCTGCATCTCAGAGTAGGCATCCCAAAGTCAGTATAAAGCCCACACTTTCAGACCCATCTCTGTAAGACACTGCATCCATCTTGGGGCACCTCAACTATTATCTCGAGTTACGCCGGCTATTGCTGACACCACCTTTAGTTGCAGTAGCATACATTGAGGGACACCAGCAGGGACTGGGAGCCCAACATCAAGGTGAGGTACAGACAATCTTCATGGGTACTACAAGAATACATGGTACAAACTGTAATATCTCAGATCCACACTACAAGAAAGGAAGACACATAGACAACATGAAAAAACAAAGGAGGAAAGTGCCCCAAACAAACCAGGACACTATAATAACAGAACCCATGGACAGAAAAGTTGATGAAATGTTAGAGAAGGAGTTCAGAAGGTTCATAATTAAAATGATCTGTGAATTAAAGAATGACCTAAATGAGCAAATACAAGCAAAAACTGATCACTCCAACAAAGAGGTAAGAGAGCAAATACAGGTAGCAAAAGATTACTTCAAGAAAGACATAGAGACTCTGAAAAAAAATCCTTGAAATGAAGGAAACAATAAATCAAATAAAAAACTCAAAAGAAAGCATAACCAACAGACTTGGAAGAAAGAACATCAGATAATGAAGACAAAGTATAAAATCTGGATAATAAAGTTGACCACCCAGTGAGATTAGTAAGAAAACATGAACAGAACATCCAAGAATTATGTGACAGCATCAAAAGACCAAATCTAAGAGTTATTTGGATAGAGGAAGGCACAGAGTTTCAAACCAAAGGAATGCACAATCTCTTCAATGAGATAATATCAGAAAATTTCCCAAATATGAAGAATAAATTGGAAAATCAAATACAAGAGGCTTACAAGACACCAAATGAGCAAAATTACAACAGATCTACACCAAGGCACATTATAATGAAAATGCCTAGCATACAGAATAAGAATAGAATCTTAAAAGCTGCAAGAGAGAGGAATCAGATCACATATAGGGGGAAACCAATTCCTATCTCAGCAGATTTGTCAACCACGACCTTCAAAGCCGGGAGATCATGGAACAACATATACCAAGCTCTGAAAGAAAATGGATGCCAACCAAGAATCTTATATCCAGCAAAACTAAGCTTTAGACTTGATGATAAAATAAAAAACCTTCCATGATAAACAAAAGTTAAAAGAATTTACAACTAGAAAGCCTGCACTACAGAACATCCTCGGCAAAATATTCCATACTCTTCAATTTATTTCAGGAAATAGAAAAAGAGGAGTAATTCCAAACTCATTCTATGAGGCCAATATCACCCTGATTCCAAAACCAGGATGAAACTAAAACAAAAAAGTAAAAAAAAAAAATTAAAACAAAAGAAACATGAAGAGGAAATGAAAAACAATGATGAAAATCAGCAGAGGAAGAGATTACACTAAAGGAAAAACTAATCAGAGGAGAAACCAAGTCAAGTTAAATACCAAAAATAAATAAAAATGGCTGGGAATACAAATCATCCAATAATAACCCTGAATGTTAATGACCTAAACTCACCAATTAAAAGACAGACTGGCAGATTGGATAAAAAAAGACCCAATAATATGCTGCTTCCAAGAGACTCATCTCATAGGAAAAGACATCCATAGACTGAAGGTGAAAGGTTAGGAAAAATCATACCACTCACATGGACAGCGGAAGCAAGCAGAAATTTCCATCCTCGTATCAAGTAAAGTAGACCTCAAGCTAAAGTCAATCAAAAGGGATAAAGAAGGACACTACATACTGTTCAAGGGAACCATACACCAACAAGACATAACAATTATAAATATATATGCCCCATACAATGGAACATCTACGTTCATCAAACAAACTCTTCTCAAGCTAAAGAGTCAAATAGACCACAACACAATAATTTTGAGTGACCTTAACACACTTCTTTCACTACTCAATAATATAATCAATAACTTAGACTTAACTGACATTTAGAATATTTCATCCTTCAACAAATAAATACACTTTCTTCTCAGCAGTACATGGATCCTTCTCTAAAATAGACCATATATTATTCCACAAAGCAACTCTTAGCAAATATAAAATACTGCCCTGCATTATATCAGATCATATGGAATGAAATTAGAAATCAATGATAAAATAAGAAATAAAAGCTACTCCAACACCTGGAAACTAAATAATATGCTACTGAATAAACAATGGGTTGCAGAAGATATCAAGAAGGAGATTAAAAAATGTTTCGAGGTGAATGAGAACACAGATACAGCATATCGAAATCTCTGGAACACTATGAAGGCAGTTCTAAGAAGAAAAGTTCATTGCCTGGAGTTCATTCCTTAAAAGATGAAAAAGTCAACAAATAAATGACTTAAGATTATATTTCAAATAAATAGAAAAAGAACAAATCTACACCAAAAGAAATAGAAGTTAGGAAATAATTGAAATGAGAGATGAAATTAAAACAAAAGAAACAATTGAAACAATTGAAACAATTGACAAAACAAAAAATTGGTTCTTTGAAAAAATAAATAAACTTGATAGGCCCTTAGCCATGCTAATGAAGAGAAGAAGAGAGAAAACTCAAATTACTAACATTATGTAATAAAAAAGGAAATATCACAACAGACAATACAGAAATACAGAAGATAATTAGAAATTATTTTGAAAACTTGTACTCCAGTAAAATAGAAAATATCAAAGGTATTGACAAATTTCTAGAGTCATATAATTTGCCCAGACTGAATCAGGATGATATACACAATTTAAACAGATCAATTTCAAGTAAAGAACTAACAGACGACATCAAAAGTCTACCAACCAAGAAAAGCCCAGGACTGGATGGACACACATCTGAGTTCTACAAGACCTTTAAAGAATGACTAATAGCAGTACTCTTCAATTTATTTCAGGAAATAGAAAAAAAGGAGTAATTCCAAACTCATTCTATGAGGCCAATATCACCTGATTCCAAAACCAGGCAAAGCACATCAAAGAAAGAAAACTTCAGACCAATATCTCTAGTGAACATAGATGCAAAAATTCTTAATAAATGTATGGCAAATAGAATACAAATACATATCAAAAATATAGTACACCATAATCAAGTGGGGTTCATTCCAGGGATGCAAGTTTGGTTCAATATACAGAAATCAATAAATGTAATTCATCACATCAATAGACTTAAAGTTAAGAACCACATGATCATCTCAATAGATGCAGAAAAAGCTTTCAACAAAATATAGCACCCGTTTATGTTCAAAACACTAGAAAAACTAGGGATAACAGGAACATATCTTAACATCATAAAAGCCATCTATGCTAAGCCCCAGGCCAACATCATTCTAAATGGAGAAAAATTGAAGGCATTCCCTCTAAAAACTGCAACAAGACAGGGATGCCCTCTTTCACCACTTCTATTTAACATAATTCTTGAAACACTGGCCAGAGCAATTAGATGAAAGAAAGTAAAGGGATATGGATAGGTAAAGAAGAACTCCAATTAGCACTATTTTCTGATTAATATGATTCTATACCTAGTAGACCCAAAAAATTCCACCAGAAAACTTCTAGAACTGGTAAATGAATTCAGCAAAGTAGCAGGATACAAAATCAACACCCATAAATCAAAGGCATTTCTGTATATCAATGACAAATCCTCTGAAAGGGAAATGAGGAAAACTACCCCATTTACAGTAGCCTCAAAAAAAAATACTTGGGAATTAATCCAATGAAAGAGGTGAACTCTACAATGAAAACTACAGAACGCTAAAGAAAGAAATTAAAGAAGACCTTAGAAGATGGAAAGATCTTCCTTGTTCTTGGATAGGCAGAATTAATATTCTTAAAATGATCATACTACCAAAAGTGCTATAAAGATTTAATACAAATCCAATCAAAATCCCAATGACATTCCTTATAGAAATAGAAAAAGTCATGAAGTTCATCTGGAAAAATAAGAGACTCAGAATAGTCAGAGTTAAATAGTTAATAGTTAAATCCTTAGCAAGAAGAGTGAAGCAGATGGCATCACTATACCAAACCTTAAACTATACTACAGAGCAATAGTAACAAAAACAGCATGGTATTGGCACCAAAATAGACTGGTAGACCAATGATACAGAATAGAGGACACAGAGACTAGCCCACTTAATTACATTTATCTTATATTTGACAAAGGTGCCAAAAATGTATATTGGAGAAAAGACAGCCTCTTCAACAAATGGTGCTGGGAAAATTGGAAATCCATATGCAAACCCCTATCTCTGACCATGCACAAAACTCAAATCAAAGTGGATCAAGGACCTAGGAATTAAACAGAGACACTGTGTCTATTAGAAGAAAAAGTAGGCCCAAATCTCTATCATGTCAGATTAGGCCCCAACTTCCTTAATAAGACTTCCTATAGAACAAGAATTAATACCAAGAATCAATAAATGATAAAAGCTAGTAAGCATGGCCAAACCTAAGTAAAAGTAAGGAAAGTGGTTTTAGACGACCTAATATGTGTACCTACAAATAAGGAAGAATCAGAATTTAATACACTTCTTGGCACTTAGATCCATCTCTCAAATTTGGATGAAGAAGAATATAATTTATCTATTTTGATTAACTAATGATAGATAGAAAATGGTTCTTTCTAAGGGTGCACAGGTATAAAATGAATGGTTGTAATATTATATGATAAATTATTTACAAAGTGACCACAATTATTCTATTATCTATAATCTACTCTATGTATCTATACTTTTTTATTTTTTAATTTTTTTTTAGTTGTAGATGGACACAATACCTTTATTTTGTTTGTTTATTTATTTTTTATGTAGTGCTGAGGATGGAACTCAGTACCTCACACATGCTAGGTAAGTGCTCTGCCACTGAGTTACAACCTCAGCCCTGTATCCACACTTTTGAAAATGTGACTTTGAATCTCCTCTCATAAAGACGTAATGCTTATATCCTCATCCCTTAACTCTGAGTCAGCATTACTACTTACTTGGGGAAATAAAACAGGTCTGGTCCTCATAAGACTGTGTTTCTTCACTCTCACTGGAAACATTTATGTCATGTCACAAGCATAAGCTAAACAATACAAAAGAAATAAAACTTGAAAATTTAAGTATTAGAACCCTGATGGCGCATGCCTGTAATCCCAGTGGCTCTGGAGGCTGAGGCAGGAGGATCTCGAGTTCAAAGCCAGCCTCAGTAACTTAGCAAGATTTGCTCAAAATAAAAAGGGCTGGGGGAAGTGTTTTTCAGTGGTTAAATACGCCTGGGTTCAATCTCAGGTACCAAAAATAAATAAAAATAAAAAATAAGCATGAGCTAGGGTTGCTGCAATATGAGAGATGTATTAGACTAGGTTCTCCAGAGAAGAACCAATACCAATAGAACCAATAGGATAGATAGGTAGGTAGGTAGGTAGGTGGATAGATAGATGATAGATAGATAGATAGATAGATAGATAAGAAGATTTATTAAGAAACTGAGGAGGCTTAGCAGTCCCACAACAAGCCATTTGTAAGCTGGAGACCCTGGAATGCTGGTAATATGGCTCAGTCCAAGTCCAAAAGCCTAAGAACCAGAAAAGAAGTCAATGGTGCAATTAGTCTGCAGCCAAAGGTCTGAGCGCCTGGGGGTTTGCTAGTATAAGTTCTAGAATCCCAAGGCTGGACAGCCTGGGTTCTGATATCCAAGGGCAGGAGGAAAAGAGTGTCCTAGCTCCAGAAGAGAAAGAAAATCTTTTTCTCCCCTTTTTGTTCTACCCAGGCCCCAGCTGATGGGAGAGTACCCACCCACATTGAGGGTGGATCTTCCCTACTCAGTACAATAACACATCAACCTCCTTTGGAAACAACCTGTCACACACACACACACACACACACCCAGAAATAATGCTTATTATCCTCCAAGTGTTCCTTAATTAAGTCATTTGATGCTTGTGCTTTCAGTGTCAAGTAAGAACCAATTGCAGAAACAAAGGTCATGAAGACTTATTCCTTTGTTTCTTTTGTTCAAAAGTTTTATGGTTTTAGCTCTTAGCACCATTTATTAACAGGACTGTGCCTGTTCCCCAGTGACTGGTGTTGCTGGTATTCTTGCCAACAAGCAGATATATATATTTCAGTACTCAATTTGATCCCATTGATCTAAATGTCCATGCTTATGCCAGTATTACTATCTTGATTATCTTCCAGACGGATTGTTCCTCTTTATCTCTAGTAGCATTTTTTTTTTTTAGTTTTAACATACTCATTTTCAGACATTAGTCTAGCTAATCCAGCTTTCTTGTGGTTGCTGTCTCTATGGTTTATCTTTTGCCATCCCTTTTTGTTTGTTTGTTTGTTTATTGGTGATGGAACCCAGGGGTGCTCTACAATTGACCTACATCCCCAGCTCTTTTTTATTTTTTATATTGAGACACAGTCTCACTAAGTAGCTCAGGCTGGCCTTGAACTTGCAATTCTTCTACCTCAGCCTCCTGAGTAGCTTGTAGTGCAGGTGTATGCTCCATGAATTTTTATCTTTGACTCTAAAGTATGTCTCCTTGAGACACCTATAGTTGGATTTTGTTTATTAATTCAGTCAGATAATCTGTCTTTTGTTTGCATTTAATATTATTCCTGATACAGTTAATTTTCCTCTGCTATTTTACTTTTTGTTTCCTATATCTAACATGTCTTTTTTAAAAAAAGATTTTTTTAGTTGTGGATGGACACAATACCTTTATTTACTTGTTTTTATTTTTATGTGGTGCTGGGGATTGAACCCAGTGCCTCACAAATGCTAGGCAAATGTTCTACCACTGAGCCACAACCCCAGCCCCCTCACATGTCCTTTTTGCTCTTATATTCATCCTTTACTACTTCCTTTTGCAGTAAGTGAATATTTTCTAAAGCAGCATTTTAATTCCTTTATTTTTTCACTATATTTTCTTGATTTACTTCTTTAGTGGTTTCTGTAGGGCTTATACCATATCTCATCAAAAACAATCTCTATGTTAATTCATTGAGATACTGAGCTATTAACTTGTCCTTTTTATGGTATTATTGACATACATATTAAATCAATAAATTCTATAAATCCAAAAATACATTGACATAATAATATTCCGTATGATCTTATGTACTTTAAAGAAGCCAAGAGAATAATAAATAATATTGACCTTTTCATTTGCCATTTCTCGTCATCTTCATTTGTTCCTGAGGTTTCAAGTTACTTTCCAGGGTCATTTCCTTAATTCAGTATGACATTGCTCACATCCACTCCCTTTATTTTTTAAAAATATATTACACTTATATATATTATATATACACTATATTATACACATATTATTTTATGTAATTGCTTTTTAAATCAGTTAAAGAAAATAGATATGCTCTAATCTGGTCTTTTGTAGCTGCATAATTATCTTCACCAGTGTACTTTGTTAATATTATTTATTTTTTGAAATTTATGATTTGAGTTAGTCTAGAGACATTTGCTTTCAGCCTGAAGAACTTCTTTTCATTTTTCTTCATTCTTCTTTTTTTCTGCTTCTTAAATTAGGTTATCTCAATTGACTTATCAGCAAATTCACTTTGCCATTCAAACTACTGGTCTGCTCTCTATTGAACTTTTCATCTCAGTTATTGTAATTCTCAATTCCAGAATTTCCATTTTTTTTTTTTTTGAGTGGAAAATAGAAGCTTCATTAAAGGACAGTAGAAAAGACTTCTCCCTGGAGGAAGAAGGGGACCCAAGAGGTGGAATCTTCCATTTGGTGCTTTGTACTTTCTATCTCTTTATAATCACAGCCTTGAGGTGTTTGTTAAATTCCTCATCTAAAATAATCCAGCCAGTCACTAAACAAAGAAGCAAGTAATAACAAGTACTTGGTGGGGGGGGGGCAATACCCAGAGTTGCTGTGATATAGTATCAAGGATTTCCATTTTCCAAAAAAAAAAAAAAAAAAATGAGATATCCTCTCACAGGCAGTTTCTGTTGCCTGCTTTTTTCTGGTGTACATGGGTCATAATTTCCTTTTCTTTGCATATCTCACCATTTTTTGTAGCAACTCTGGGTATTGGCCCCCTTCTCCAAGTGTTTGTTATCAATTGCCTGTTTATTTACTAGCTGGATTATTTTGGTGAAGTTTATCCTGCCCCCAGTGCAATGTAAGACCTTTGATGTTATTTCTTAAGGGGTGCAGACTTGAGTAGGACCACAGTCACCCTGGGCTGACAGGTTTGACAGAGCTCCCTTTGTCTCTTTCCCTGACAAGCCTAGCTGTCTAACTCCAGAATCACAGGCTGACTGCTCTATTGTTCTCAACAATGTCCTGGGGCATTGCTTTCCACTAGACTTTCACTGTTTTTGAGACTACCCTTAGCCTTAAACTTCTCCATTCTTTATTGCAAACAAGGTCATGAAATTCAGAATTCTTTGTTTTATGGCTTGCTTCTCTTCAAAGGCAAAAATCTCTGAACCGTGATTCTAGAGCTGGGACCTGGGACAATGGCACAATATTCTCCCCTATTATAGGAGCTAAGTACCTGTAAAAGGAAAGAGTAGCTTTGTGTCTTCTCAGCTTGACTCTGCCAGAGTGGACCACACATGGATTACAACCCACGCAAGGATGATCAGGTCCCAATATACTCAACGATGCCACAGAGAGTGGAGCTTCCATTCTATGAGTGAGGCCTGGGAGGAAGAAGGAATTATAACAGTGTTCCACTTTATGCTATAGCCCTTGCTGCTCTGCCATTGTGCTTTTTTTTTTTTTTTTTTTTTTTTTTTTTGTACCAGGGATTGAACCTCAGGTGCTTAACTCCTGAGCCACATCCCCAGCCCTTTTCCCATTTTATTAAGAGACAGGGTCTCTCTGAGTTGCTCAGGGCCTCACTAAGTTGCAGAGGCTGGCTTTAAACTCACGATCCTCTTCCCTTAGCCTCCCAAACTGTTTGGATTACAGGCACATGCCTTTGAGCCTGGCTGCAATTTCTTTTTACATGTTTCTCTTCCTCTCTGTCCTCCTCCCTAATCTCTCTCCCTCCCTAGTATCAGGGAAACAGGATTACCTTTCTTCCCCATCCTAGGCAGAGTTATAGAGTTATGTCCTTGAGAACACACCCACCACAGGAAAGAAGTAATTCAGACTTGGGGATAGGACCCAGAAGATCTCAGAAATTATTATCTCCCAAATTAACAAGTGAATTACAACTCCAGAAAACACATGGAATGTAGCCTTCAAATCACCTCTTTAAAAACCCCTGTTCCCCATGATGGGCAGAATCACAGCCTCTAGGACAGGAGTCCCCTGGGTTTCTCTTTTGCTAGCAAAGCAATAAAATGTCTTTCCTTTTTCTCAAAACTGTGTCCTCCTTATTGGATTGGGATTGGGGACAAAGACTGAGCTTTGGATAGCAATCTCCGATCTCTTAGCCACACTACCCAGAAATTTGCCATAGCAACAAGTGGCTGGGGGCAGAATAAAAAATGCTGGTGTCTTGAATTCCCCTAAAAATAGCCCTAATAGGAGGTAGAGGGGGAAGGATTTCTGTGTTCTTTGTTGCACTAGTCCCTGTGGGAGTTTCCATTTTGCAAAAGTAGAGGAGAGAAAGACACACTCAATCTCAGTTCAAATACTACAGAATCTTAACTCTCACAAGTTTTTGTTGTTGTTGTTGTTGTTGTTGTTTGTACCAGATATTGAACTCAGGGGCACTTGACCACTGAGCCACATCCCCAGTCCTATTTTGTATTTTATTACAGACAGGGTCTCACTATTTGCTTAGTGCCTTGCTAACATGCTGAGGCTGGCTTTGAACCCACAATCCTCCTGCCTCCACCTCTGGAGCCACTGAGATTACAGGCATGTGCCACCATGTCCAGCTCTCACTGTTTTTTTTTTTTTTTTTACTGTTATTTTATTTTTATTTAGTTTTTACTAGTGCATTATAATTACACATAATTGTGGAGTTCATTTTGACATATTCATATTCAAAATGTTTGCTCCATTTCAATTCCCAGTACTTCCTCTTTTCCTTACCTCTTCCTCTCCCTCACCTCCTTCCTCTACTCTATTGGTCTTCCTTCTATTTATCTTTTTTAATTGATACATTATCACTAAGTTTTAGTGGATTTTCTTGAATAAGTATTTCTTCATTTTCTGTTTGTCTTTAAGACCATTTCTAGAGACTTTAAATGGTTGTTTAAGATATATGTTATACTGAGCATGGTGGCACATGCCTGTAATCCCAGGGACTAGAGAGGCTTAAGGAAGGAGGATCTCCAGGAGCCAACTTTAGCAATTTAGGCCCTAAGCAATTCGGCAAGACTAAGCAATTTAGCAAGACTCTATCTCAAAATACAAAATAAAAAAAGGTTGGGGATGTGGCTCAGTGGTTAAGCTCCCCAAAATTAGAAAACTTTGATTTATAAAGACATTCGAATGAAGCTTAATTCCAAAGATAGCAAAAAAATAGCCAGTTTCTGCATCATAGAGAAAAAGTATTGCCACAATTCCCAGTGGCAAGCAAGACTTAAGATATGGCTTTAATTAATAGAATCCATCGTTACATTTGAAAATAATCATTTCATGAAAACTCAATTTACAGAGCAAGATCCCGTTTTGCCAGACATTTTGGCCAGAAAGTGAGAGAAAAGAGAGTGGGTATTTTCACATCTAAAAACATCCTTACTTCAATTCCCAGAGTCTGAACATATAAACTATCTGAGATGCTTTACCCATAATGCAAATAAAATGTCAAAATCACTGAACAGGAAATTAATTGCATTTAACCACCCATAGAATTTTCCAATGAAGAGAGCTAAAGAATCCAACAGCACTCTACCCTGAATTTCTTCCATCTTTTCTTGACTTCTAAGAGCAGCCACTCCTGGGATCTCTCAGTCTGACAATTAACTTCTTCACTACAACATATTCAAACTGTTTTAAAAAATAAAATCTGCAGCTAAATGTTCTGTGCCCTAGGAAATGCTAAGTCTAATTTTTGATTTATAAAGACCTTAATTACAACAACTAAAACAATTGTTGTAAATACCAGCATGTCAGGGAAGAAGAATATCCAAAAATGAGGGAAAAATAACTATTCAGGCAACCACACCTGCTGACCTCTGGCACCTGGGTCAGCAAGGAAGCTAGCAAACCCAGTTCTCAGGAGCAGACACTTTTAAATCAGTGATAATAGATTATTGTAACAGGCTGGTTCACATTTCTAAAACAGTCTGAGAAAGTAGCTTCAAAAATGTCTATCTAATTCGGTCTTGCCTAAAGGTGAAATAATGATATATTTCATATGCATATATTTCACTGCACAAACTTCATGTATAGCTGGGTGTAGTGGCACATCATCTACTAAGGAGGCTGAGACAGGATTACAAACCAGAAGCCAGCCTCAGCCACTTAGCAAGACCCTGACACATAATGAAAAATAAAAAGGATTAGGGATGTAGTTCAGTGGTAAAGCATGCATGACAGGGCTCAATCCCTAGCACTGCAAAACAACAACAACAAAAACACTTCACATAATTTATGCTTAAGTTAAATAATATGTACCTTTCCTTCTTATCCTGCACCTCCACTTTTAGCCCAGCTTCTTCCCTTTTATGGTGGGCAAATTGATTTGGGTCCTTAAAGATCCAGATCAAGTTGGGCACAGTTGTGCATGCCTGTAATCCGAGCAGTTCAGGAAGCCAAGACAGGAAGATCATGAGTTCAAAGCCAGCCTCAGCAATGTAATGAGGCCCTAATCAATTCAATGAGACCCTGTCTCTAATTAAAATGCAAAATAGGGCTGGAGATGTGGCTCAGTGGTCGAGTGCCCCTGAGTTCAATCTCTAGTACTCCCACACCCCCCTCAAAAAAATTTGCATGGTTAATGAAATAATTGTAAATTATTTAAAATCTAGACACTAAAGGTGTTCATTTTGTGACAGTCGCAACATGAGAAGAGTTGTTTATTATTTGTAGAACATAAACTCTTCATTACTGAGAGTCTTTTAGATCTCTAGGATGCTTTTCTATTAAAGTCAAAGTCAAAAAAAGCAATGTAGCTTCTGTGGCTGAAGACTCATGAGATGATCAGTTACTGGAATGGAAAGTGACTCACATGTCTCATTCTCCCTTCCCATAAAAACAGATTTGGACACTATAGATTATAGTGTTTTCTTCCGGTTTCATCCAGTATGAGCATGGTAGCTGCTTGCAATACGGAATGTGGGAAGCTAAGGGGGTATTTGAAAACATTGACACCATCTACTGTACAAAGAGCTCCCATAGTCTACCAGGTCTCCTAAATATTAACACTTTCTCATGCTTGCTTCCTTGTTCTCACTGTCTTTCTCACTGTTTGTTTGTTAATTGTTATTGTGGTAAAATTCACTTAACATAAAATTCTCCATTTTAGATGGCAATTCTGTGGCCTGTAGTACAGTCCCAAAATTGGGCAACCATCACAACCACCTAAGTCCTTTTTCTCATCTCCAAAGGGAACCCTTTACCCAACACATCATTTCCCATTCTTCCTGTTCCCCAGCCCCTAGCAACCATAAATCTTGTTTCTTGTCTTTATGGAGTTACCTATTGTGGATGCTTCGTAAAACTAACATCATTTAATATGTAACCACCATTCTGCTCTGTATATATTTGACATTTTTTTAAGATTCAACATCTAAGTGAGTCATGCAGTATTTTTCTTGACATGTCTGGCTTTTTTCACTTAGCAGAGTGACTACATTTAAGTCTTTGATTAACTTGGTGTTTCACCATAGACACAATTTTATGAGAGTAAGCCTACATTGCACTCTCTAGTACTAAACAACAGCAGGTACAGGGGTCCTTGTTTTCTAGCCACCACTGAGCTGGTGGGAACAGGAAATAGCAAATAAGTTAAATCACCAATTATCTTACCAAATGTTGGCAGCTTCTGTCTTCATTAAGTGCTTTCCAGGTTTTTGTGGGTTTTGAAATGTATCCCAGAATCCTGAAAAAGTTAGTTTTGATAGTTTATACTTAATTGTTCCGTGGGGGGATAGGGTTTAGAGTGCCCTACAGCAATTTTGGTGGCTTTTAAAAAAGGATTTGTTGTTAGCAAAAATATGTATGTATTAACCCTGCTCTTGGTTTTCATATGCTTCTTCTAATTTGCAACTGTTTCTTATGCCTTTTAAAACAGTAATTACTGATTAAACAGTGCATGTTTCATTATCTTAACTTTTTTTTCTTTTTCTTTTCTTTTTTTTTTTTTTTTTTAACCAGGGATTGACTTAGGGGCACTCAACCACTGAGCCACATCCCAGCCCTATTTTGTATTTTATTTAGAGACAGGGTCTCACTGAGTTGCTTAGGGCCTTGCTAAGTTGCTGAGGCTGGCTTTGAACTTGCTACCAGTCCTGCCTCAGCCTCCCAAAACATTGAGATCACAGGTGTGCACCACCATGCCTGGTTATCTTAGCCATTTTTACAAAGAGGCATGAATATTTCCCCACTAATTTGTGGATTTTTATCTTTTGTTTGAAAGAAATACCAAAATAACTTTCTAAATAATTATTACTCAATTTGATGAAATTAATAAAGGTACTGGAGTAGGACCAAATGACTTGAAACTTTCTGAAAACAATTCTAGACATTTCTTTTTACTTACTTGACATTTATGTTTTTTTTAATGCCTTGCCAATTTTGATTTGATAGCTTAATTAATGTCATTAATCATTCTCTAGACATAAAAATACACTTAGGGCATTAATTACACTGACAGTGCATCCTCATGACAAAGAAACTTCTTGTTAACGTGAATGTTTTTCAGCTGCCATCTTGTCAAACTGAACTACCTTGTTAATGCAGGTTCTTCATAATGTGACTAAAAGCCTGTGCTAGCAGTTGAACAACTGTTTCCCTGTTGATTTCCTGCTGTTCATTTGTACATTTTTTATTAGCATTAACACCAATTTGTTTTGTCTTTGAAAAAGTCTATTCATCTACTTTTCCATTTAGTGAGGGTAAATTGAATTAAAACTAAGTAAGATGGGGCTGGGCAATAGAATACTTGCTTAGCATGCAGGAGGAGCTAGGTTTGACCCCCAACCCTGCAAAAACAAACAAGCAAACAAAAATGTTAGGGAGGATAATACATAAATACACTTAGGCTATAAGAATTACAACACTTTTAAATATGCTGAATCCTAAAGACCCAATGACAACATCATTGCAATTCGTCATCTTAATAGAAGATCTTTACTTTCTTTGGAATCCCTATTCATCAAGAAACCACCGGACAAATAGATCGAGTATGCCTGGCAAAGCCATTTTCTCCATTAAATAATAGTCAGACAATTCAATCTCTCTTTCTCTTTTCTCCCTCTCTTACATAATCTCTCTGTTACATACAGATGTTCTTGTATAATATTCTCACACCATTGAGAATTATTCTCTGTACCTCACTATGGCATCTTTGCTTTAGAGCAATACTTCTAATACTGTGATGAAGGACCTTTAAAAAATATCCAATCCATTGAGGACCAATATTTTTGTAAAATGTATTCAAAGTCAATCATTGGAAAATAACCATCATGGATGAAAGACATATAAAACACAAGCCCCATGTTTTTAAATATTTGAGATCAATAATTATCAAATAATTCTTTCAAATTGTTCTAAAAGGCCAGTTGCTGTGGCACACGCCTGTAAATCTGGCAGCTTGAGAGCCTGAGGGAGGATCATCACGAGTTCAAAGCAAAAGCGAGGTGCTAAGCAACTCCAGGAGACCCTGTCACTAAATAAAATACAAAATAGGGCTGGGGATGCGGCTCAGTGGTCAAGTGCCCCTGAGTTCACTCCCCTGTACTGGCCCCCCCCCCAAAAAAAAACCAAATTGTGCTAAAAATTATTTATTTTTTTTAGTACTGAGAATTGAACCCAGGGATGCTTTACCACTGAGCTACCTCCTCAGTGCTTCTATTTTTTATTTTTTTAATTTGAGATAGGGTCTTGCTAGGTTGCGGAAGCTATCCTCAAACTTGGATCCTCCTGCCTTATGCTCCTCCTGAGAAATTGCTCTAATTTCTAAATATTTATTTTCCATTTCTTTTTCTCTTCTTCTTCTTCTTTTTTAATCGGTGCTAAATATCAAACCCAGGGGCCTTGCACATGTTAGGCAAGCATCCTACAACTAAGGTACCCCTCTCCAGTTCTATTTTTCATTTCTATATGCATCACAAGTTACTGTCTCAGAGGCTAGACGTGTAGCTCAGTGGTAGAGTGCTTACCTACCATGCATCAAGGCACTGGGTTCCATCCCCACACTGTAAAAAATGAAATAAAAATAGAGGAATTTACTATATTGGACAAATAGTAACTCACAGTTCATGGACTGGTATGAGTGTGCTGATCACAATTTGAGAAGCATTGCTATAGATCACAACATTCATCATCAGGATTTTCATTCTCTGGTCCTCCTCCACCTCAATGGTCTTTTATTTCCCACAAGCATGCTCAAATATTTTCTTTTCTTTTTTTGGGGGGGGGGGTGGTGGTACCAGGAATTGAACTCAGGGGCACTCAACCATTGATCCACATCCCCAGCCCTATTTTATATTTAGAGACAGGGTCACATTGAGTTGTTTAGTGCATCACAGAGGCTGAGGCTGGCTTTAAACTTTCAATCCTCCTGCCTCAGCTTCCCAAGTCACTGGGATTACAGCAGTGCAGCTACTATGCCCAGCTCAAAATTTTCCTTCTTAAAATAGCAACATTAATAGCCAGGTGTGGTGGAGCACGCCTGTAATCCCAGTGACTCAGGAGGCTGAGGCAGGAGGATTGCAAGCTCAAAGCCAGCCTAAGCAACTTAGTGAAGCCTTAAGTAACTCAGTGAGATCCTGTCTCTAAATAAAATATAAGAAGGGCTGAGGATGTGGCTCAGTGGTTAATCACTACTGGGTTCAATCCCCTTTCCAGGAAAAAAAAAAAAAAAGAATAAAAGTTTGCACTTGCTATCTTTGTATCTTCTTCTAATCCCTCCTTGGTGCCTTATAATCTGACTCTGTCCCCAGTTCAAGAAAGTACTTTTGCTATAGAACCATGAAACACATGGATCACATTTAGTCCTTGAGATGGGGGCCACTCCCTCCCCTTCCTTAGCCCTTCTTCACCCTTAGATTTAAGGATAAGACTCTTTTCTGGACTTCCTCCCATAGCTTTCCTTAGTACTTCTTTTCACTGTTGATTCCAAAAAGTGTATGTATAGAGTCCAAACTTCTCTCCTGGAGCTAGTATTGTTTTCCTGTAAGTTGGTCCCAACTCAGAGTTTGAAACTCTACCACCTAGTTAAGGTCACTTTGCTCAGTTTCTTTAACTTTTCCAACTTTCAATTTGAGTGTCTGTAAAATGGGAATAAATATCTAACTCAGGGGATTATTGAACAGATTAAATGATGTAATGCAGTAGGAATATATAAGCAGTGCCGACATATGAGATACTACTTACTTCCCTCTGGATTTTCTTCTTATACTAATCCTTTATCATATTGAATGTGGCTAGTGCTTTATCAGATTGTTTTGCCTCCCTCCCTTCCATCCATCCTTTGACAAATACTCAGTGAGCACCTCCTATATATTAGGTATGATATAAGGTGCTAGGGATAAAACATTGACTAAGACAAACAGGCCCCACCCTCATTAAGTTTGTACTCTATAAGTAATAAGGATGTTAAATAATTAATTCACCATAATGCACAGAAATTTGGGTTTCATATTTAACTTCTTTCTCTTCTTTATTGAATCCCCAGTCTGACCTCCATCAGTGATGAAATTCTTTCAAACTTTCTCATTATTTCTGAAGTCAATTCTTTCTTGGAGCTCCACACTATATAATCCAGCAGCCACTAGAGACATGTAGGCTTTTAATTGATTCAAATTAAGTAAGATTTAAAATTCAGTTCTTGGGGCTGGGGATGTGGCTCAAGCGGTAGCGCGCTCGCCTGGTGTGCGTGCGGCCCGGGTTGGATCCTCAGCACCACATACAAACAAAGATGTTGTGTCCACCAAATACTAAAAAAAAAAATATTAAAATTCTCTCTCTCTCTCTCTCTCTCTCTCTCTCTCTCTCTCTCTCTCTCTCCCTCTCTCTCTCTCTTTCTCACTCCCTCTTTAAAAAAATAAAAATAAAAAAATAAAAATAAATAAAATTCAGTTCTTCAGTTTCATTGGACACATTTCAAGAACTCAGTAGAAATATGTATCTTCTGGCTATTAGTTAGTACAGATCTAGACTATAAGGGCACAACAGAACAATTCTGAGGGGACACAAACATTAGTCCATACCAAGTACCACCATTACAGAAATTTCCATTGGTCAGCACTGTTCTATCTTGGTGACCTAAATAATATTCTTACCATCTCTTCTATATTACTAAAACAGCCTAACTATTCTTACTCTTTCAGATTTTAATCCTATACTTCTGTGATAAATATATATTTGGTCCTTGTCCTCAGTTCCAAATCCCTTGAAATTGCTTGGATGATAGAAGCATCTTTTGTTCTAATGAGGCCATTCTTGGTGGGCCTCTGGATAGCTTCAGGATCAGGGCTGGTTGTCAGAAAAACCAAAACATGATTAGAGGGTTCCAATTTTCAACACTGTTCCACCCCATACCTCTGGGGAGAGGAGAGGTGCTGGAGATTGAGTTAATTGCCAATGACCCATGGATGAATCAATTATGCCTACATGATGGGATCTCCATAAAAAACCCTGAATGATGGGTTTCATGGAGCTTTTGGATTAATAAATACATCATGATGCTAGGAGAGAGGACATGGAAACTCTGCACTGTCCACCCCCCTTGCCCTGTACACTTCTTCCATTTGAGTAGTATCCACTGCCCCCCCCCGCCACCTTTGTTGGTGGGAATAGTAGAGGTTGAACCCAGGACTTCATGCATGTTAGGCAAGTGATTTATACCTGAGCCACATCTTCAGCCCTTTTTAAAATTTTATTTTGAGACAGACTCTCGTTGACTTGCCAAGGCTGCCTTCAACTTGCCAACATTCCTGCCTCAGCCTACCCAGTACCTGAGATTACAGGTATGTATGCTTGAGTAATATCTTTTATAATAAACTGGTGTGAGTAAAGTCACTTCCTGAGTTCTGCAAGTTTTCCTACCAAATCAAGAGTGGAGAAGGCATTATGAGAATCCCCCACTTTATAGCTGGTCTGTCAGAAGTAAAGATGGCCCAGACTTGTAAACTGCATCTGAAGTGAGTGTGGTCTTGTGAGACTGATCTCTTAACCACTGGGGTGTGTGATACTCCAGGTCGCTAGGGTCAGAATTGAATTGAATTATAGGACTGTCAGTTAATATCCAGATTTGAAATATTGGTTAGTGTGAGGAAAATCCCAAACATTTGGTATCAGAAGTGTACAAATAAACAGTTTGGACCCTCCAATCTATTCTCTACTAATTTCCTAGAACGATTTCCAGAATGCATATATAACCTTGTTGCTCTTACATAAACAATTCTTTAATAGTTCACTAGTTTCAGGACATAGCTCTGTAGCCTGCCTAAAAATACCCTGTGTTATCTGAACCTTGACTAACTCTGTCTTCATCTCTTGCAATTCCCAAAATGATTTAAAAGAGAAGTTGAAAGACATGTCACCTGATATTAAGACTTATTATAAAAACTATAGTAATAGAGGCAGTATAATAAAATGATAGACTTTTAGATCAATGGAACAGATTTAAAAGACAAAAATAGACCCAAAATGTATGGTCATGAGGTTTTTTATAGAGTTCATCAAGGTAATTCAATGGAGAAAAGACAATCTTGTTCACAAATGGTACCTGCACAATTCAATCTTCATATGGGAAGAAAAAACCCTTAGCTCTTACTTACACATACCCATATAACATATGTATGATATATATAGTAATGTATAGTGATAGGTATAGACAATATATAATATGTCATGCATAACAATGATAATATGATATATAAAATATGCTATAAATTAGAAATGGATGATAGACTTAAATGTGAAAGCTAAAACACAAAACTTCTAGAAGAAAACACTGGAGACTATTTTTTTGTAACCCTGAGTTAAGTGAAGATTTCTTGACATCAAAAGCATGAATCATGAAAGAAAAAAATTTATAAATTAGACTACCAAAATAAAAACTTTCATCAATGAAACCATTAAGAAAATGAAAAGGCAAGTGGAAGACTGGGAAAAATTTATATGTTATATTATTTTTACATTTTGTATATACATATAAATACATTTTATATAGTTTATATATACATATGTATATAAATCATATATAAACATCCTTCTTAGGTAGAAGTACAAAAATATTATTCCTCAATTAGCAGAAGATAACCGATTAAAAATGGGCAAAATACATGAATTGGCACTTCATTTTAAAAAAGATATGTAAATGGCCAATAAACACATGAAAAGCTATCCAACATCTTTAGAGATTAGGAAAATGCAAATTAAAAATATTACAGTTAGTAGAAGAGTTCTGGTGTTCTACAGCACAGTAGACTGACTATAGTTAACCATAATGCATTGCACATCTCAAAACACTTAGAGAGGAATCTGAATGTACTCACCATGAGGAAATGATGGAAGTTGAAGGTAATAGATGCACTAATCACCCTTAGTTGACCATTACTCAATGTAGACATCAGTTAACACATGATATTGTACCTCATAAATATATGAAAATATTATGTGCCAATAAAATAATAAAATTAAATTTAAAACAACCATAATGACATACTAGCACATACCATTCATAATAAAACACCACTGCCATGTGTTGAGGAGAATTTGGAAAAACTGGAAGTCTTATACATACTTATGGATAAGTAAAATGGTATAACCACTTTGGAAAATTTTTGGCAGTTTCTTAACACCTTTAGACACTTTCCAAGCTACCTAGTTATTCTCCTTCTAGCTATTTTGCCAAGAGAAATGAAAATATATGTCCCCACAAAGATTGTACATGAATGTTTATATCAATTTTATTCATAACTGCTCAAAACTAGAAACAATTTGAATGGCCATCAATAGGCCAGTGGGGATGAATAAAACGTGGCATATCCACACAAGGAACTTCTTCTCAGAAATAAAAGGAAACAAATGACTGGTGTATATATAACATAAAAATAAATCTTAAAATATGTTTTTGACAGCACTTGGGATTGAACCCAGGACCTCGCACATAATAGGCAATTGCTCTACCTTTGAGCTACATCCCCAGTCCTCTTAATATTATAATTTAAGACAGGGTCTCACCAAGTTGCTGAGGCTAGCCTTGAACTTGTGATCCTCCTATTTTGACCTCCTGAATAGCTAAGATTACAAGTTTATGTCACCACACACTGGGCCTCAAAATCATTTTGCTGAATAAAAAAAGTCAGACACAAAATTGTACATCCTGTATAATCTGTTTTATGTAAAATTCTAGAAAAGATAAACTGATCTTCAGATACAGAAAGCAGATTCCTGTTGTCCCAGGGCTGAAAATGGAGGGTAAGATGGAGTGAAAGTGTCATTAGGAAATTGGGGGGAAAAAGCTATATTTGGTTATGGTAATTGCTTCCTGAGTGTATACATGGATCAAAACTTACATTGCATCATTAGTTTGAATGGACAAAGTTTATTCCACATAAATTATACCTCAATGAATTTGAAAATAAGAATTCAGGAAGACATAGTGGAACTTTTATAGTTGCTCAAACATGTCATGCTCTCGTAGACCTCCCTGCCATTATGTATAGCCCTGACTCCCATCCCCACTGCCTATCCAACCTTGTCTGGCTACCCTCTTTTAAACTTAGTTCTCATGTCTGTGGACTCAGGAAAACCTTTTTGTCACCAAATCTGGGTTAGCTGTCCTCATAATTGTCTCTATATCATTTTATATTCAATTGAATCAACACATGGGGAAAAAAATATCTCATGGTCCACGTAGTAGGGTCCAAATGGTGAGTGGCCCATTAATGTTCCAATAACTTGGCTATTAAGAAGCCTACCAGTGTTTGTCGCAGCTCAATTCACAATAGCTAAACTGTGGAACTAACCTAGATGCCCTTTAATAGATGAATGTATAAAGAAACGGTGGCATAGATACACAATGGAATATTACTCAGCATTAAAAGAGAATAAAATTATGGCATTTGCAGGTAAATGAATGGAGTTAAAGAATATCAATATCGTACTAAGCAGAGAAGCCAGTCCAAAAAAAAAACCAAAGGCTAAATGTTTTTTCTGATACGTGGAGGCTGATCTATAATGGTGGGGGAGGGGGGGTAAGGGAAGAATAGAGGAACTTTGGATCGGGCAGAGGGGAGTGAGGGGAGGGGAGGGGGCATAGGGGTGGCAAAGATGGTGGAATTAGATGGCATTACCCTAGGTGCATATAGGATCCCCCGAATGGTGTGACTCTACATTGTGTACAACCAGAGAAATGAAAAGTTGTGCTCCATTTGCGTATAATGAATTGAAATATATTCTGCTGTCATATATACCTAACTTAGAACAACAACAACAGAAAAGAACTCTACCAGAGTATGAGTCATGATCTTGGTTTTAAAAGAAAAACACCCTCTGACTGGGGATATAACTCAGTGGTAGAGTGCTTGCCTAGCATGAACCAGGCCCTGGGTTCCAACTCCAGCACTGAAAAAAAAAAAAAAAAAGCAAAGCAAAAAATGAAGTGGGTTAAAAAAAAAAAACACTCAAGGATTTCAACTGAACCCAGGTCCAGAAACAAGCAGATCAGAGGTTTACTGACATTAACCAATTTCACAAGACACACAAAAGAAATTTTTAAAACTATCACAGGAACTAGAATACTACCAGTAGAGAAAAGTAGCAGATTTCCCCTGCAGGTCAAGAATTTTCTATAACTCACACTTAGGACATGGTCAAAAAACATTTACTCAATTAATGAATTCTATATTGTTTCAGGGACACAAATAGAACATAACTAGAATCCATAAATAGAAACCATGGGTATTTGATATTTGTGGTTATTGGAAATATTTTCTTACCAAGACAGAAGATCAAAAATGGGGTAAACAGTCTCAAATTGTATGTGCATTTCCTGTCATTGGAATTACCTGAAATATTTGGCTGGTCCTCTGCCATGAAATAGTGGATGATGCAAAACTTCCTTATGTAAAAGAGCCTGATGGTCACTAAAGTTCCAATTTTCAAAACCTTTGTGCTTTCCCATCTCAATCCTAGTACACAGTAGTTCATACAATGCTATGTAACTTTACATAACCTTATAGCCATAGCTGTTGCTCCAATCCACTTTTTTTGGTCTTATATTTACTTGTTTATTTTCCCTTTTTTTCTTTTTTAATTTTCTCATTAGGATTTACTTTTTCAATGTGAAAAGACAAACTCGAATAATGGAAATCCATGGAACAAAATACGTAAGGTTATGCAGTTCAAAGAACACAGACATTGGGATCACACACACCTATGTTCTACTCCAGCTCTGCCGAGTATGTAACTGTAAGCAAATTATTTAACCTTTCCCATTCTAAGTTTCCGCATGTGTAAAATGTGTAAATTATTCCTTTCTTTCCAAATTGTGTAAGAATTAAATGAGATAATTCATCCAAGACATCTAGTTTATATCAAATGTGTAATAAGTATTGATTATCTTTCTCTTGAATTTATGCAGTTGATTAGAACATCCAAGTATTGATTCCAAGTAATTTCACTCTGATTTCACAGACTTCAAAAGACCCAGGCCCTTTACATTGGGCATTAAGTATTTATCATTAGATATTCATCTTAGAATATCTAATGCCAAGTCAAATCCTAGGCCTCTCAATAATTTTTGCTCAATAATTAAATGACATCGTGGTTGGGTGGATTTGCTTTTTCTCAAAATTTCAGGTGGTCCTTCAATTCAAGAAGTTCATGTTTTCCAGTGGTTTGTTTAACAATAACCACAGAAAAAACAAAAGCCAGCCAGGAAGTTGTTCTAGTAATCTGAGTGGTGAAAACAGTTATATCTTCAAGGGGGATCTTGTCAAGGTCAAGGATGAAACTGACGAGAAAGGAATGAATTAAAACCAGGAAATGGGGGACAAATGCATTTTTTGTAATTGTGGAACGCCAAACAATCACACATCTGTGAAGCATTAGTCACCTCTGAAAATAAGATGTGGGCTGTGAGTCATGCTAGCTTTTATGACAGCACTCAAAAGGCTGCATTTCAGTGAGCTGAAGCTCAACCAGAAATATTTACTCTGCAACTCTGCATCATGTCCTTTCTAGCTATTGAGGCACCGCCTGGAGTTTCGGTTAGAGATAAGAAAGCCAACAGTGATGAAGTGAAAGCAATACAGAAAGTTGAGCGGGGGAGACCTAAGCACCTTAAAATGCTCTGAAAATTAGAATGTTCTTTAAAGCTAAAATGACCTGAGCCCATCAAGGCACAGAATTGCCAAATGGTTGTTTGAGAAATTGTAATGACAAAGAGGTTCTTTGATAGATGACAGCCACAGAAAGTGGTCTTCCTTAATTACAAGCCTTTACAGCTCCATTTATAAGTTACATACATATTTTTTAAAGTTGATTTCTATTATCTAGTTTGAATATACTTGATTTGAGAATGTTAGTAGAAGTCACATTGTAATTCCTATTTAAATATAATATTTTAATGAATATATGATTCTTTGTTGTTATTTATATGTCAGGACGTAAAATTAGATAGGGTTTTAACATATCAATTCTAATATGGAAATGAAAGACATATATAAATCAATCAAGGAGCAAATTATGGAACTTCTATGATGATTCTTCCATTCTTGGGTCCACAGGAAGTTTAAAAATCTACAGGCTAATAAAGATGAATGAAATTACAACATTTGCTGGTAAATGGATGAAAATGGAGACTATTGTGCTAAGTGAAATAAGTCAGACCCAAAAAATCAAAGGTTGAATTTTTCTCTGCTATGTGGCAGCTAGTTCAAAATAAGGGGGGAGGGGGTGAAAGGAAAAGGAGGAGGGGATTCCATCAAAATGGAAGATCAGTGGACTAGATGAAGAGGATTGAGGGGGAGGGAGGAGAGACAGGATAAGGAAAGAACAATGGAATGAATCTGACCTCATTTTCCTATGTACATATATGAATATACTGCAGTGAATCTCACCATCGTGTACATCCACAAAACATTAATTAATTAAGAAAAAAAAACCCTGTAAGTAAATAGCAGAAAGATCAGTAGAATAGAGGAAAGGGAACTGGGAGGGAGAAGGAGAGGGAAAACAGAAGTAATGGGGACTGAATTAGAGCAAATTATGTTCCATGCTTTTATAATTATATCCAAATGGATCCTAATGTTATATATAACTAAAAAATAATCAATAAAAAAAGTCTTCCCTAAAAAAAAAATCTACAGGCTACATATAGTTAACAATACAGTATTGTATACTGCTATGGCTTAGATATGATTCGAGATTATTCCTCAAGATTTAGGTATTGGAGGTTCGTTTCTTAGTGTGGTAGTGTAGAAGTGGTGGGACCTTTAAGAGGAAGGACCTAACCAGGTGCAGTACTGCATGTCTATAATCCCAGCTACTCAGGAGGCTGAAGCAGGGGGATCACAAGTTTGAGGCCAGCTTGAGAAACTTAGTGAGATGCTGTCTTAAAATAAAATTAGACTGGGGATGTAGCTTAGTGGTAGAGTGCTTGCCTAGCATGTGTGAGGCCCTGCACCTCAATCCCAGTATAGCAGAAAAAGAAGAAAAAAGGTGTATATGCGTTGGGGGGCGGGTCACAAGGCATGCTGCTCTCTGAAGGGATTAAGGTAGCTATTATGAGACTGAGAATTCATTCTTGCAAGAAGGCTATTATAAAAAGAACAACACTGACTTCTCCTCTCACTCTGACTTCTTCTCTGGCAACATGCTCTCTTACATGCACTCTTGTCATCATGGTGCCATCTTTGCCATGAAATGACACAGCCAAAAGGGCCCTCACCAGAGCCAGGGTTATGTGATTTCAACTTTCAACCTCCAAAACTATGAACTAAATAAGTCATTTTCTTTGTAAGAACCCAACCTAAGGTATTTCGTTATAGTAACAGAAAACAGACTGATAAAAACCTATCAAGAGTCGGGTGCAGTGGCAGTCACTTGTAATCCCAGTGGCTCAGGAGGCTGAGACAGGAGAATCACAACTTTAAAGCCCACCTCAGCAATGGCAAGGCACTAAGCAACTCAGTGAGACCCTGTATCTAAGTAAAATACAAAATACGGCTGAGGATGTGGCTCAGTGGTCGAGTGCCCCTGCATTCAATCCCTGGTATCAAAAAAAATATTAAGAGGGCAGATCTTATGTTAAATGTCTTTATTATAGAAACAAAAACTAAAGGGACACAGAAAATTTTGAGAGGTGATGGATATATATATTTTAAACCTAGATTGTGGCAAAATTAAACATGTGTATACATATGTTCAAACTAATCAGATTGAAAACATTAATTATAAGCAATTGTCATATATAATTATACCTCCATAAAGTTGGGGGGAATCTATAGGCTATAAAACTAACCTTCTAGTAGTTTATGTGAAGAGTTCAAGTGTGTTAGTGTATATTGTGTCAAATTGTACTATCAAGGAAAGGTTAGAAATATTTAGTCTACAAAAATGAAATATTCATTATTATTCAATAAATTAGAGTTGTCTGAGACTAAGAGAAACTGTTCTAGGTAAGAAAGATGGTACATCCTAGAAGTTGAAATCAAGGCCTCCAAGCCAGAGTGCCTAGGTATGCAGCCCAATTAGTTTATTAGCTTTTTAAAAAATAATTTTTAGATGTTGATAGACCTTTATTTTATTCATTTATTTATATTTGGTCTTATTCAAACTTTTGGTGCCCCTGTTTCTTCACTTGTAAAATGCAGATAATGGCAATACATACCTCCTTGGGTTGTCATGAATTAGTATTTGTGGCACATTTATAACAATGCATAACAAACATGTTTGTTAATAAGAGGAAAAAATAAAGAGCCTGGTACTGTGGGACTCTGATTAACTAAAAAGTTCAATTATTTCAATCCAGTAACAAAGTTACAAAACAAATATAGTCAAACTGGCAAATTGCATACCTGAAGAGAATTACTTCAATAGAGAACTCAATAATTGGACTTATTACAACTAATTCCCTACCTGGGTCATAAATTATACAAAGTGATTTTGTCACAGGGGATAATACTCAGACACTGGGGTGAAGATAGCCTGGGTCTCAATCCTAGCTCTTCCATTTGTTATCCCTGTAACATAGGGCAAATGACTTCACTGTGCTTTTAGTTTCTTAACAAAATAAGGATGAGTATAGGGTTGTAGGGCATATTCAATGAGTTAATATTCATGAAGTAACTCAGGATGACATCTAGTGTTTTTATAGTTATCATTGTATTATAAGGTTCAGATTATATTACCAAATACCTACTAAAGTAATATAAAGGTTAGAAATTAAAATGATGAGTATAAATAAGATTAAAACATCATAGGTGATATTTATAGGATATCTACTTATCAGATTGTTAAGCTAAACAAACCATCAGGGGGTTATGGAATTATTGGAGCAATCACCCATTAGACATTTATGAGATCCTAAAAGATGTCAGAGTAACTGTCCTGGTTTAGCCCAAGCTTGGATCCTTTTCTACTCCATAATTATGGTGATCTTTCTAAAAACATAAACTAAAGCACACCTCGACCCTGGTTAAAACAGTCAATGACTTACCATCTTTCACTGCCCAAACCCATTCCACCCCAGAATAGGAAAGAAAATATTTGTTACAATCATATATAGTAATCATTCTCTCTGATAATTCTTTCCTTTTTTCTCTAGTTTACTGTACTTCCAGCACTGTTTTCCTGCCCTTAATCTAGCTCTGCAAGTCTTTCTGAGCCGCAAGTCTGTTTGCTCTCCCCAAAATCCTTTCTTTGAAGTTCCAGACAAGGTTAAGTTTCTGTTACTACACAGTCCCCTTTCCCTGTTTTTGTTTTGTTTTGTTTTGTTGTTTGATACTGAGGATTGAACCCAGGGATGCTTTACCACTAAGCCACATCCCCAGCTCTTTTTATTTTTATTTAGAGACAGGGTCTTGCTAAATAGTTTAGAGCCTACCTAAGTTGTTGAGGCTGGCCTCAAACTTGCAATCCTCCTTCCTCAGCCTCCCAAGTTGCAGGGGTTACAAGCATGCACCACCATGCCCAGCTCTCCTTTTCTTAATACTTAGTACACTTGCAGTTAATTATTAGGCATCTTTATTATTTCTAGTATGTAAAGTGGATGATGAATGCCACCCATTCATCAGTGTTGAATGTGTAGTTCCAGGCATGTCATAAATCATCAATAAATATTTGTTGAAGGATGGAAGGGAGATCAGAAAAGCAAACCAATAAGGCACTAGCCACATTTTTCCTACCTAACCCTATTCCTAGTTGATCCTACACCTCCAACAACACACCTTTCACCATTACCACTGAACCTGGGAAAACAGATCCTTTTTGTAGCCCTCATGCTGCTCCTTGTCATCTGCATCGATGGACAAGAACTAAGACCAGATTTCTGATTTCCCTAACTAACAGCATGATATTAAACAGATTCCTTCCTCCCCCTAAACATCAGTCAGGGTCCTCATTTAAAGCATGAGGATATGATTAGATTATATTTATGCTCCATTATTAGAAATTCCACTCAAATATTCATCACTGTAACTGCCCTGTTTGTACCAGCTTAGCCCTGTAAACAGTGGTATGCTAAACCAACTTATATAAGTTCATGAGAATCGACTATGCATATGTCTTCTCATCCTGACATTCAGGACCATCACTTTGGTGGCTTGAAATCAGTTGTGGTAGGAGTACATACATGGCAGTAGTCAGCAAAACCTATAAAAGAAGACTTCTTTTTCTGAGGCTGGCTGTTAAAAATTTATTGGGACACTACTGACTGTAAGCTCTGGCTGCTACCATGGGAACAGTGACTAGCCCTGGATTAACACTGACCTCTGGTGCTACAGGAAGTAGAACATGTTAATATGGCTAGGGCATAAGTAAACATACAAGAGAAAATCACATTTATGGGTGGTATGTATCTTAGTTCAAGGTACCCTAGAAACAGACTTGAGACAAGGATTTGAGTACAAATGAGAAGTGGCCCTGAGGGAACACCAATAGTAAGTGAGAGAAGGGAAGAAAGTCAATACAAAGTTCACTAATGAGCAGGCTTCTGCTGTGGACACCCGGTGCTCAATTCCATTGGGACTACCTAGGAGTTTGTAGAGAAAAAGTCTCAGAATTGTCTCAACCCAGAGTGAGGGAGCTGAGGTATCTATTCCACCCTTCATTATTCATTGAGCTCCTTCTATAGGCTTTAAGTCCCTGGATATATTTTTTCCTGTCTCTATAATGTGAAGTTACAACCATGGCCAGAAAAATAGTTCTAGGCAAAGACTCACACAAGCTTACAATAAGAAACCACAGGTGTGCATGAATGACAAAGAAATTAACTTCTCTGATTTAGCATTGGAGACTTTTAAAAAAATATTTATTTTTTAATTATAGGTAGATTTAATATCTTTTTTTTTTTTTTATGTGGTACTGAGGATTGAATCCAGTGCCTCACAATTGCTAGGCGAGCACTCTACCTCTGAGCCACAACCCCAGTCCTGGAGAAGACTATTTTTAACCAGAGATATCCAACTTCAAATTTATCTTTTCCAACAAAAGGCCAAGTTGTACCATCTTGCGTCTACCACCCCATTAGAGTAGAGAGACTGTCATTCTCCAGTCACTGCAGGTGATTTTGAAAGACAGTGAGTTTCATTAAATTTAGCATTAATAAATATGCATACTAGCAAATTAAAGTAATCAGAACAATAAATTTTAGTTGTAGAGAACTCTGGACTTCAAGTTTGAACTCAAAGTAATTATAGTTAGAATGAGGATCCTCTAAAACAGATACAAATCTTTTATAAAATATTATGGGTTGGACATGAGGTGTACCCCAAAAGCTCCTGTGTTAATGCAGGAATATTCGGAGGTAAAATGGTTAGGTTATGAAAGCTGTAACCTAATCATTCCATCCTACTTTGAATGGACTAACTGGGTGCTAACTGTAGGCAGGTGAGGCGTGGATGGAGGAGGTGGGTCACTGGGGTTGTGTCCTGGAAGGGTGCATTTTCCCTATGGTCTTTTCATTTTTTTCTCTATCTCTATATCTCTCTCTCCTTCCTGACCCTGCCATGAACTGAGCAGCTTTCTTCCACTGGGCCTTTCTCCCATGATGTGCTGCCTCACCTTGTGCCCAGAACAATGGGGTCTACCATCTATGGACTGAGACCTTTGAACCCGTGAACCTCAAATAAACTTTTCCTCCTCCAAATTGTTCTCATTGGGTATTCTGGTCACAGCAAAGAAAGGCTAACTAAAGCATGGGGTTAAGGTCATAGCTCAGTGGTAGAGCTCATTCCGAACATGAGGCCCTGGGTTTGATTCCCAGAAAAGAGATGGGGGGGGGAGGAGGAGGAGGAGGAGGAGGAGGAGGAGGAGGGGAAGGGAGGGCAGGGGAGGGGAGGGGAGGGGAAATCCTTTGTATGCAGAAGGAAGAAGTCTACTGAGAGATAAGAGTGGGTTCACAGCAGAGAATTAATGGATGGTTTGGAATCTCAATGACTAAAAGAGAAGAGAATTCCTTACATGAACCAGAGACATTTCCTTACATACATTTTGTTAAAGGTTTCATTCATTTTTATACTCCATGATTGGAAATTAATGTTAGGAACCATACTCTACATTATTTTTAAAATTTGTTGTAGGTAGATTTTTCTCAAATTACTTGGTACACACTATTTGGTTTATTTTACAATGTGTGTTCATCTTTTTCAAATTAATCCTTGAATTTATTAACATAAGACTTGAAAGGAACCCCTCAGGGTGTTAACAAAAAAAGTATTTCAACCAATAGTTTGGGTCTAGATTTTAATGTGCAGAGGAGAACAGATAAATAGCACCATTATACAATAATATTTAGACAAGGCCTATCCTGTTAATACATTACCCTGCAATTGAGGATGCTACCAAGAAGGGATAGCAGACAGATAATGGTCAACTAGACTCCCTGAATGTTAATCTGCTTTCATCTATAAAGAAATTAAAAACATAAGTTCTACAGCACTAAGTCATTGTTTGTTTGTTTGTTGTTTGTTTTTGCAGTGCTGGGGATTGAGCCCAGGTCTGCAAGCTAGGCAAGTTTCCCACTAAGCTATATCCCCAACCCAGCAACAGTTCTTAAATATCATACAAGATCCCCAGATCCCCAAAACTCTTTCAAGGAGTCACTGAATTCAAGACTACTTCTGTAATACCATTTTTTTCTCTCATTTTCTCCTGAATGTACAGTGGAGTTTTCCAGAGGCTATATGACCCCGTGATGATATCATCACTCTGATGGCCAATGGAACATTTGTTCATGTATTCTTATGTTTCAAAATGTCTCAATTTTAATTCTAATATGGTAAATGTTAATAGAAGCTTTTCAGGGTCCTCAATAATTTCTGAAAGGCACAAGGCCAAAAAGTTTGAGGAGACGGATCCAACATGGCGGCCGGCGAGGAAGCTGCACTTTCAATATCTCCACATTAACGGGATCAGAAACACCAATTAAAACAGCTACATTCTACCTACTGAGGATCTTCTAGCAAAATTCCGTTGAAAGGAGACCTGCCGAGAATTAGTAAGTTTATTAGACGTGACAGTTTGCCCCAGACAAGTGAAACTTGACCGGCAGCGCGGGCTCAGAGTCCAATCCCACGGCCACCCGCCGCTTCTGCAAGCGGCAGGCGGCCCAGAGCAGCGCGGCAGAAGGGTCCCCGCCCAGCCAGCAGACAGCTCCCGCCATCCCGGCTACCCTGGCGGCCCTGCTTTCGCTCGGCGAACAGCCACCCCACCCGGCTGGTTCTTAGCCACGCGGCTGCAGTCACCCGGCTTTACAAGCGGCCCCCGGCGGCCCTGCTCGGCGAGAAGGGTCCCCGCCCTGCCGGCAGACAGCTCCCGCCATTCCACTCTTGTTCTGCAAACAGCCACCCCGCCCACTTGGTTCTTAGCCACGCGGCTGCAGCCACCCGGCTTTACAAGCACCCCCGGCGGCCCTGCTCGGCGAGAAGGGTCCCCGCCCTGCCGGCAGACAGCTCCCGCCATTCTGCTCTTGTTCTGCAAACAGCCACCCCGCCTGCCTGGTTCTTAGCCACGAGGCTGCAGCCGCCCGGCTTTACAAGCGCCCCCGGCGACCCTGCTCGGCGAGAAGGGTCCCTGCCCGGCCGACAGACAGCTTCCGCCATCCCGGCTACCCTGGCGGTCCCGCTCTTGCCCTGCAAACAGCCACCCCGCCCGCCTGGGTCTTAGCCACGCGGCTGCAGCCACCTGGCTTTACAAGCGCCCCCGGCGGCCCTGCTCGGCGAGAAGGGTCCCCGCCAGGCCGGCAGACAGCTCCAGCCATCCCGCTCTTGCTCTGCAAACAGCCACCCCGCCCGCCTGGTTCTTAGCCACGAGGCTGCAGCCGCCCGGCTTTACAAGCGCCCCCGGCGGCCCTGCTCGTCGAGAAGGGTCCCTGCCTGGCCGACAGACAGTTTCCACCATCCCGGCTACCCTGGCGGTCCCGCTCTTGCCCTGCAAACAGCCACCCCGCCCGCCTGGGTCTTAGCCACGCGGCTGCAGCCACCCGGCTTTACAAGCGCCCCTGGCGGCCCTGCTCTGCGAGAAGGGTCCCCGCCCTGCCGGCAGACAGCTCCCGCCATTCCGCTCTTGCTCTGCAAACAGCCACCCCGCCCGCCTGGTTCTTAGCCACGAGGCTGCAGCCGCCCGGCTTTACAAGCGCCCCCAGTGGCCCTGCTCGTCGAGAAGGGTCCCTGCCCGGCCGGCAGACAGCTCCCACCATCCCGGCACTCCTGGCGGCCCGCCCGCTTTGCGAAGGGTCACCCCGCCCGGCTCTTAGCCACGCGGGCGCCATCTGCCTGGCTCTGTGGGCGCCCCCGGCGGCCCAGCGCAGCCAGAAGGGTCCCCGCCTGGCCCGATAGAAGGCACGTGCCCTTCCGGCTCTGCTAATGGCCCTGCCCACCCGGGAAAGGGCTCCCCCCCTTGAGAGGATGGGAAGGAAATCTAACCAAGCCTCTATGAATTAGCGAACTGGGATCTAAAACCAGAGATTGTGTCAGACCAGAGACAAGCCAGTTCCACCTCTCCCTTCGGTCACTCCTGCAAGGAGCCAGGGGCCCGCCATAGCAGAGAGGGGAAGTCACCAAAGATCGGCCAAAGAGATTCCTTCCCAGCGGATTCTAAATTAGCAGGAGCGGCGAGGGAGCCGGCCGGAGCTGGCGGGAACCGCGGCAGCGGCACGGGAACCGACGGGAGCTGAGGCGGCGCTGACGCAGGAGCCGGCGGGAGCCGCGTGGCGCGGGTCTCCCAGCTACAGCTCCCACCAGTGCTGACAACTGAGGTCTCTTGCACCAGATACGGGGGCGTGGCTACCAGAAGGTAAGCAAATTTGCTGGGGGTTCTCAGCCCCAAGCTCTACAAACTTAGGGCCTGAGGGAGGCAAACAAGGAGAGTGTGCCCAGGCACTAATGAAACAGCTGCTCCACGCGTGTGCAAGGTAGGCGGAACCGTGACCACCGACAAAACAGGCCCAGTGGCCCGCCAGATACATCGCCCCGGTCGGGGGAGGGGCAGAGCCGCCACCAGCGCCTTTTAGGTAGACAGATCTGCAACCGACAGACAGAACAGGCCTAGTGGCCAGCGGAGGGGCAAAGCCGCTGCTCACGCCTGCAAGGTAGGCGGACCTGTGACCACCGAAAGAACAGGCCCATCGAAAGTACAGGTACAGCGGCCTCCTGGCGTGGAAGGCACATTGCCTCAATTGGAGGAGGGGCAGAGCCACCGCCAAAGCCTGCGAGGGAGACTTTGCAGCTATACAAGAGCAATATAAATATATAGGGGGAAAAATCAATAACACAACAGTTTCACCAAGCAGAAAGAAACGCGATCAGTATGAAAAGACAAGGAAAGAAAGGACCACAAGCAATGCAGGTCAACTCAACTTTAGAAGAGGTAATATCTGCAGCAGATGGAATGTCAGATAAAGAATTCAGGATATACATGCTTCAGATGATCTGGAGTCTCAAGGAAGACATTAGACAGCAAAATCAGACAATGAAAGACCACTTCAACCACTTCGACAATAAATTACATAAACAAATCCAAGAAGCAAAAGATCAATTATACAGGGAGATAGAGGTTATAAAAAACAAACAAACAGAAATCCTGGAAATGCAGGAAACAATAAACCAACTTAAAAACTCAATTGAGAATACTACCAGCAGAGTAGAACACTTAGAAGATAGAACATCAGACAATGAAGACAAAGTATTTCAACTGGAGAAGAACATAGACAGCTCAGCAAAGCTGTTAAGAAACCATGAGCAGAACATTCAAGAAATATGGGATAACATAAAGAGACCCAACTTAAGGGTCATGGGGATACAGGAAGGTATTGAGGTCCAAACCAAAGGAATGAGCAATCTATTCAACGAAATAATACGAGAAAACTTCCCAGACTTGAAGAATGAGACAGAATCCCAAATCCTAGAAGCCTACAGGACGCCGAATGTGCAAAATCATAAGAGATCCACACCTAGACACATTATAATGAAGATGCCCAACATACAGAATAAGGAGAGAATTTTAAAAGCTACAAGAGAAAGGAAGCAGATTACATTTAGGGGTAAACCAATCAGGATAACAGCTGATCTTTCAACACAGACTCTGAAAGCTAGAAGATCCTGGAATAACATATTTCAAACACTGAAAGAAAAGGGGTTCCAACCAAGAATTGTGTATCCCGCGAAATTAAGCTTCAGGATGGAAGATGAAATTAAAACCTTCCATGATAAACAAAAGTTAAAAGAATTTGCAGCTAGAAAACCATCTCTTCAAAACATCCTCGGCAAAATATTACAGGAAGAGGAAATGGAAAATATCAATGAAAACCAACAGCGGGAGGTAGTACAGTAAAGGTGGGGGGGAATAATCAAAGAGGAAAACAAACCATGTTTAGTAACATAAATAAACAAATATGGCTGGAAGAACAACCCATATCTCAATAATAACTCTAAATGTTAATGGCTTAAACTCACCAATTAAGAGACACAGGCTAGCAGAATGGATCACTAAACAAGACCCAACAATATGCTGCCTTCAGGAGACGCATTTGATAGGAAAAGACATACATAGACTGAAGGTGAAAGGTTGGGAAAAATCATATCACTCATATGGACTTCGGAAACAAGCAGGAGTGTCCATACTCATTTCAAATAAAATAGATTTCAAGCCAAAGTTAATCAAAAGGGATGAAGAGGGACACTACATACTTTTCAAGGGAACCATACACCAACAAGACATAACAATCATAAATATATATGCCCCAAACAATGGTGCAGCTATGTTCATCAAACAAACTCTTCTCAAGTTCAAGAGTCTAATAGACCACCATACAATAATCATGGGAGACTTCAACACACCTCTCTCACCACTGGACAGATCTTCCAAACAAAAGTTGAATAAGGAAACTATAGAGCTCAATAACACAATTAATAACCTAGACTTAATTGACATATATAGAATATACCACCCAACATCAAGCAGTTACACTTTTTTCTCAGCAGCACATGGATCCTTCTCAAAAATAGATCATATATTATGTCACAGGGCAACTATTAGACAATATAAAGGAGTAGAGATAATACCATGCATATTATCTGATCATAATGGAATGAAATTGAAAATCAACGATAAAAGAAGTAAGGAAAAATCATGCATCACTTGGAGAATGAACAATAGGTTACTGAATGATCAATGGGTTATAGAAGACATCAAGGAGGAAATTAAAAAATTCTTAGAGATAAATGAAAACACAGACACAACATATCGGAATCTATGGGACACATTGAAAGCAGTTCTAAGAGGAAAATTTATTGCTTGGAGTTCATTCCTTAAAAAAAGAAAAAAACAACAAATAAATGATCTAATACTTCAACTCAAAATCCTAGAAAAAGAAGAGCAAAACAACAGCAAAAGAAGTAGAAGACAAGAAATAATTAAAATCAGAGCTGAAATTAATGAAATCGAAACGAAAGAAACAATTGAAAAAATTGACAAAACTAAAAGTTGGTTCTTTGAAAAAATAAATAAAATCGACAGACCCTTAGCCACGCTAACAAAGAGAAGAAGAGAGAGAACTCAAATTACCAGCATACGGGATGAAAAAGGCAATATCACAACAGACACTTCAGAAATACAGAAGATTATCAGAAATTATTTTGAATCCTTATACTCCAATAAAATAGAAGATAGTGAAGGCATCGATAAATTTCTTAAGTCATATGATTTGCCCAGATTGAGTCAGGAGGATATTGACAACCTAAACAGACCAATATCAATTGAGGAAATAGAAGATACCATCAAAAGACTACCAACTAAGAAAAGCCCAGGACCGGATGGGTATACAGCAGAGTTTTTCAAAACCTTTAAAGAGGAATTAACACCAATACTTTTCAAGCTATTTCAGGAAATAGAAAAAGAGGGAGAACTTCCAAATTCATTCTATGAGGCCAACATCAGCCTGATTCCTAAACCAGACAAAGACACTTCAAAGAAAGAAAACTACAGACCAATATCTCTAATGAACCTAGATGCAAAAATCCTCAATAAACTTCTGGCGAACCGGATACAAAAACATATCAAAAAAATTGTGCACCATGATCAGGTAGGATTTATCCCTGGGATGCAAGGTTGGTTCAATATACGGAAATCAATAAATGTTATTCACCACATCAACAGGCTTAAAAATAAGAACCATATGGTCATCTCGATAGATGCGGAAAAAGCATTTGACAAAGTACAGCATCCTTTTATGTTCAAAACTCTAGAAAAACTAGGGATAACAGGAACATACCTCAACATTGTAAAAGCAATCTATGCTAAGCCTCAGGCTAGCATCATTCTGAATGGAGAAAAACTGAAGGCATTCCCTCTAAAATCTGGAACAAGACAGGGATGCCCTCTCTCACCACTTCTGTTCAACATAGTTCTCGAATCACTGGCCAGAGCAATTAGACAGACGAAAGAAATTAAAGGCATAAAAATAGGAAAAGAAGAACTCAAATTATCACTATTTGCAGATGACATGATTCTATACCTAGCAGACCCAAAAGGGTCTACAAAGAAACTATTAGAGCTAATGAATGAATTCAGCAAAGTGGCAGGCTATAAAATCAACATGCATAAATCAAAGGCATTCCTGTATATCAGCAACAAATCCTCTGAAATGGAAATGAGGACAACCACCCCATTCACAATATCCTCAAAGAAAATAAAATACTTGGGAATCAACCTAACAAAAGAGGTGAAAGACTTATACAATGAAAACTACAGAACCCTAAAGAGAGAAATAGAAGAAGATCTTAGAAGATGGAAAAATATACCCTGTTCATGGATAGGTAGAAGTAACATCATCAAAATGGCGATATTACCAAAAGTTCTCTATAGGTTTAATGCAATGCCAATCAAAATCCCAACGACATTTCTTGTAGAAATAGAGAAAGCAATCATGAAATTCATATGGAAAAATAAAAGACCCAGAATAGCAAAAACAATTCTAAGCAGGAAATGTGAATCAGGCGGTATAGCTATACCAGACTTCAAACTATACTACAGAGCAATAGTAACAAAAACAGCATGGTACTGGTACCAAAACAGGCAGGTGGACCAATGGTACAGAATAGAGGACACAGAAACCAATCCACAAAACTACAACTATCTTATATTTGATAAAGGGGCTAAAAGCATGAAATGGAAGAAGGATAGCATCTTCAACAAATGGTGTTGGGAAAACTGGAAATCCATATGCAACAAAATGAAACTGAATCCCTTTCTCTCGCCATGCACAAAAGTTAACTCAAAGTGGATCAAGGAACTTGATATCAAATCAGAGACATGGCGTCTGATAGAAGAAAAAGTTGGCTATGATCTACATACTGTGGGGTCGGGCTCCAAATTCCTCAATAGGACACCCATAGCACAACAGTTAATAACTAGAATCAACAAATGGGACTTACTCAAACTAAAAAGTTTTTTCTCAGCAAAAGAAACAATAAGAGAGGTAAATAGGGAGCCTACGTCCTGGGAACAAATCTTTACTCCTCACACTTCAGACAGAGCCCTAATATCCAGAATATACAAAGAACTAAAAAAATTAGACAATGAGATAACGAATAACCCAATCAACAAATGGGCCAAGGACCTGAACAGAAATTTCTCAGAGGAGGACATACAATCAATCAACAAGTATATGAAAAAATGCTCACCATCTCTAGCAGTCAGAGAAATGCAAATCAAAACCACCCTAAGATACCATCTCACTCCAGTAAGATTGGCAGCCATTAGGAAGTCAAACAGCAACAAGTGCTGGCGAGGATGTGGGGAAAAGGGTACTCTTGTACATTGCTGGTGGGACTGCAAATTGGTGCGGCCAATTTGGAAAGCAGTATGGAGATTTCTTGGAAAGCTCGGAATGGAACCACCATTTGATCCAGCTATTCCACTACTCGGTCTATTCCCTAAAGACCTAAAAAGAGCACACTATAGGGACACTGCTACATCCATGTTCATAGCAGCACAATTCACAATAGCAAGACTGTGGAACCAACCTAGATGCCCTTCAATAGACGAATGGATAAAAAAAATGTGGCATTTATACACAATGGAGTATTACTCTGCATTAAGAAATGACAAAATCATAGAATTTGGAGGGAAATGGATGGCATTAGAGCAGATTATGCTAAGTGAAGCTAGCCAATCCCTTAAAAACAAATGCCAAATGTCTTCTTTGATATAAGGAGAGTAACTAAGAACAGAGTAGGGACGAAGAGCATGAGAAGAAGATTAACATTAAACAGGGATGAGAGGTGGGAGGGAAAGGGAGAGAGAAGGGAAATTGCATGTAAATGGAAGGAGACCCTCAGGGGTATACAAAATTACATACAAGAGGAAGTGAGGGGAAAGGAGGGAAAATATAAGGGGGAGAAATGAATTACAGTAGAGGGGGTAGAGAGAGAAGAGGGGAGGGGAGGGGGGAGGGGGGATAGTAGAGGATAGGAAAGGCAGCAGAATACAACAGACTCCAGAATGGCAATATGTAAATCAATGGTTGTGCAACTGATGTGATTCTGCAATCTGTATATGGGGTAAAAATGGGAGTTCATATCCCACTTGAATCAAAGTGTGAAATATGATATATCAAGAACTATGTAATGTTTTGAACAACCTACAATAAAAATTAATTAAAAAAAATAAAAATAAAAAAATAAAAAAAAAAGTTTGAGGAGCACTTTTCTATGGTATTCTTCAATATTAAGATAAATAAACATCATATAAATCTAAAAACCATCAGGAAGAGAGTCAAACTCAACAAATTTTAGAGGTATAAAGATCTAAGGTCATTATCCAATCACCTTTTAAGTAATTGAAGTAAAAGCTTCAAGCAGGCAATGAAGGGTCAGCATTAGAACACAACACTATTGAACTCTTAACAGATATCCCTGGGGTTTTGTTTGTTTGTTTTAAATCTTAGAAAGGCTTCTCAGAGATCAACCACTTCATCTTCAGGTGGAACCATTCAAATATTCAAGAAACATGAGAATCTATCCTAGACAAAACATTCTAAATGAACTTACACTAAATCAAAAAAATTTAATTATCTCCTCTTGAGTTACTTCTCCTATCATTTATTCAAAAAATTAATGTTCTCTTTCAAAGTAACGTAAAGAGGTAACTTATTAAAGTAACTGCAAAGAAATTGAATTTGTTACTCATCCCAAGGTTATTTTATCAGATTGCCCTTCTTACTCTTGAAGAAGACACTTTCTAAATACTCCTAAAAGTCTTCCTAAAATTCTTGCTAATCTGTAGATATAATTTCATAGGAAAAGAAATCAGCACACAAATCCTATCCCAATGATAGATCTGATAGTGCTTTATGAATAACAAGATGTGATATAAAGATCATGATTGTTACTAATATTATCTTCTGCTTGGCTGACAAACTGGTCCCATTTCTGAGGTATTTTGGGGGTTTCTGTGAAGCATTATGATGAAATGATTAAAAGTATTCACCCTTCTGTCAAACAAAACTAACTCCATGCCCTGTCTATCAACTATAGGCCACGTGACCTTTGACAAGGGACTTACACATTTAAGCCTTAAATATCTCAACTATAAAATGGAAAGATAAAAGAACTTACTTCACACAATTATTGTGAATATAAAGAAGATAATGCACTATGAGTCAACCAGAAAAAGGCAAATGCTATTTAAACTCAGCTTTTGCTATGACTCTTAATACTGCCATAATTGTTATAATGAATGTGTGACTAAAAATATAGATCTCAGAGGCTGGTGAGGTAAAGAAGAAAGGTGCTGACAAATTCTCAAAGATGATCAGTGGTATATTGAGAAAGAGAGCTATCCACAAGAACAGCTCAGTTTTAGAAAATGATAAGAAGTACCATTCCTGAGATTACAGAAAATTGGCTTGAAACTCATAACTATCAGAAAAATTGGATTTAGGAACGGTTAGGATCTGGGCTCCTAGTAGAGTTGGGAAAAAATTGAGATGCAAACTCTTGATACCCTTAGGCTTTCTTTGCTTGTAAGACTAACCAGTCTCAAGATGCTCTACTTATGGCTGGGGACATAACTCAGCTGGTAGAGTGCCTGTCTCACATGCACAAGGCCCTGGGTTCAATCCCCAGCACCACAAAAAAAAAAAAAAAGAAAAAAAGAAAAGATGGTCTACTTTATACCTGGATGAATTTCCAGTTTCCTTTAATAAAGTAATGTGTAAATAAATAAGATATTAGCTGATAAGGAGGGCCTTGGCTCTGTGTGGCATTTGTATTTCAAATAAGGTTCCAGAAGGAGAAATAACTTTCGTGCCCAAAGGAATGTCTTTATAAAGGGGAAATGTCAAGCCAAATAACAATAACAATACCTTCTATAATACATTTGGCAAGATGTAAAAGAGTTCATACTATGTGACTGAGAAATATATAACACAAACAATTTTGCCTGAGAATATAACTGCATGTCTACTCAATGACAATGAATCTAGCACCTGATTTTTCACTAAAGATGTTGTACCATATCTCAGATCCCTGGGACTTACATTTTATCTAGGTGAAAGTTAATTTACAACTTAACCTTCATGAATGAAGCCAGGCAATAATTATAATGTGGTATTTAAATTAAGAGCCACCTACATCCTCTCTGTCATTGTTCATGTGTGACTTGGACAGATTACTTAACCCCCTAGCTCTGTTCCATCATCTGTAAAAAAAGGATAATAATAATGATGGCCTCGTTATTATAAAGATCAAATAAGGTAATACATATTAGCATTTAGTATAGCAACTGTAATGAACTGTTTTATTATTAGGTCAAAGAACAGATTCTAAAATGAAAATCTTATCCTAATAGTCAGAATTAAACTGTCTGTGATGACAGAAAAAAAAATTGACATTTGTGCTATGTAGCAGTATTAGATAATAGCCAGGCATGGTGGTACACACCTGTAATCCCAGCAATTTGAGAAACTGAGGCAGGAAAATCTCAAGTTTGAGGCCAACCCCAAGAACTTAGTAAGACCTATCTCAAAATAAAAAATGAGAAAGGCTAGGGATGTAACTCAGTGGTAAAGCACCCCTGGATTGTGTCCCCAGTGCCAATACATCTATATACACACATACATATATATATACATATACATGTATATATACATATATATGACAACAAAGTAAGTAAATTGGCTTGGACTTTGCAAAAATAATATCAGTTATGGACATATAGGAAAACTACTTGACATTGGAATCTGATTTGCATATTCAATTTGTTTCAATAAATTATGTTTGGGATACCTATTACATGCCTGGTGTTAGGCACATCAGAACATAAATGAAGAGAACAGTTCTTGCCATCAAAGAGCTAATAGGCTATCTGGAAAGACAGTCATGTAAACAGATAATTGCAATAGATTATGTCTGTGCAATGAAAGAAATATGTATAAGATACAGACTTAGAATAGTAAACAGAGTAAACCATATACTGGTGGTGGTGAAGGTGAGTTATTAATGAAGTCTTCAGAGTTCAGAAACTACTTTACATATTCGCTGGGGACCTAGACAGTCCAGACATTCAACAAATGTCCCAAAGCAATTCAATTCAATTAGAAAAGGACAATTTTCAGTAAACGGTGCTAGAACAATTGTATACCCACATGGGAGAAAAATTAATCTCAAACTTTCCCTTATACTATATACAAAAATTAATGTCAAATGACTCATACACATAAATACAAGTGCTAAAATTAAATAACACTTCTAGAATGCACAGGAGAGAATCTTTGTGACCTTGGATTAGGCAAACACTTCTTAAGACACAAAAGTCTTAACAACAAAAAAAAAAAGCATTGATAAAATGTGCCTCATCAAAATTTAAGACTTCCATTCTTAGAAAGATGCTCTTAAGAAAATGAAAAGTCAAGTCACTGAGAAGACATTTTCAAACTAGGTATCTGATAAAAAGATTCCTATCCAAAATATTAATTTAAAAACACATACTATACAAAACTAAGAAAAAGAAACCCATTTTTTAAATGAGCAAGATTTAGACAAATGCTTCATGAAATAAATGTGTGGTCAATAAACACAGGACAAGATACTTAACTCTATTATTCACTACGGAAAAGCAAATTAAAACAATAATGTGGCTGTGCATGGTGGCTCACGTTTGTAATCCCAGCAGCTTGGGAGGCTGAGGCAGGAGGATCGTAAGTTCAAAAGCCAACCTCAGCAACTTACTGAGGCCCTAAGCAACTCAGTGTGATGGGGATGTGGCTTAGTAGTTAAGTGCTCCTGGGTTCAATCCCTGGTGCATGCACAGGCAACAGGTTACACTAATGTGTTGCCACTATACACCTAGTAGAATGACTAAAATTTAAAAGACTGCCCATACCCTCTGGTAGCAAATGAGTTCCTATACATAGCTGCTGGGAATGAAAAATGGTCATCCAACATTTGGCAAATAGTTTAGCTATTGCTTTTTAAGCTACACTTTTAGACACAGAATTCTACTACTAAGTATTTACCTAAAAGAAATGAAAATACTGGGCAGGCTCAGTGGCGCATACCTGTAATCCTAGTGGCTCGTGAGGCTGAGACAGGATTTCGAGTTCAAAGCCAACCTCAGCAAAAGTGAGGCCCTAAGCAACTCGGTAAGACCCTGTCTCTAAATAAAATACAAAATAGGACTGGCTCAGTGGACTGGCTCAGCACCCCTGAGTTCAATATCTGGTACCCCCACTCCTCTCAAAAAAATATCTATGATGAAAGAAACCAAATCAATAGTTACCCAGGGCTGGGGAAAAGGCATTGACTGTAACCTGGCAAGAAATAACTTTTTGGACTGGGCTGGGGATGTGGCTCAGTGGTAGGGTGCTTGCCTGGCATGTGCAAGGACATAAGCTCAATCCCCATTACCATACACACACACACACACAAAGGTATGGCACTTAGCCTCATACATTAGGAAAAATTCACCAAATATGCAATTTAGTTTGGGAAATTTTGCTGCATGTAGATTGTACCTCAATAAGTCTTTTAAAAAATGTTTTAGTTGACAATGAACCTTTATTATTTGATTTATTTATATGTGGTGCTGAGAATTGAAGCCAGTGCCTCACACATGCTGGGTAAGTGCTCTACCACTGAGCCACAACCCCAGCCCCCATAAATCTTGTTTTTGTTTTTTTTTTTTAAAAAGATCATTTACAAGTTCCACATCAAGAATCTATTAAATTGCTTGATGTTCTTAAAAAAAAATGTAGTGTCCTGAACCTCTAAAATGGTGCAGTTCTTTAGAAAGAAGCAGAGATTCAAAAATTAGCGTGAAGCTGGTTATGAATAAATTATATATAAATGGCCTTCCTTCGACATAGTCCTAAAATGTGAATCTATTGTTAAGAATAAGGACTCTCTGAGTACTATTTCATTGTAACCTGCATAATGGTCTATTCTTTAGAGAAAAGAAATTCTTCCCAACTCAAATATAACAATAGATGTACCTTGATTTAAAATTCCATATCTAAATGTAAAAAAAAAAATCGTAGCTTAAGAAAACCTGAGATATGAAAATTTGGGTATACACATTAAGTGATTATGTATTTTATGTGTAGCTCCATGATAGAGTACTAGTCTATCACGTGCAAGGCCCTGAATTTGATTCCCAGCACTGAAAAAAAAAAAAAAAAAAAAACCTCTAAATTTACTTGAACAGTAAACTTCTCCAGTACAATTAAAATGACTTGATTTAGAAAGGTAAGATGTTGGAATAGGAAATCTTAGATGTTCCTTTTCCCCATGGACGCACTGACTCAACAATAATACGTGCACAAATTTTCTTTGTGAGGACTTCCGAAATTAGTTAAGAGGTCACTGAACCCTGGGGGAATGAGAAACCAGCTACATCAAAGCCTGTAGGAAAATTCAAGACACTCTCTCACCATAATCTCTACTCCTACCATAAAACCATATAATGGGAAGGAAAATTCCACGTCCCATCTTTTCTTTGGGAATTGAAAAAAATGAACCATGCATCTGATGTTACAACCTTTGTAACATAATGCCCAAGGAGCATCTGTCTCACCTGTTTCAGAGCTTTGATGATACCCGGTATACTCTAGAAGGCTGGGGGCCCCCGAAGTCCAAAGATGGTGGTTTGAACTAGCACACAAACACCTGCCACATCCCCTTCCCTGGTTCAGTATATATGAGTGGACAAAAGCCTGAAATCCCAGAATCTCCTTGAGGAAGAAAAGAGTTGGATGTTGCATCCAATGATCCAGCTTTTCCAAAGGCTTCAGGAAAAACATGACCCTGTCTTGCCCGTCTCAGAGCACTGTCAGGACCTAGCATACTATAGGGAGCTGCTTTCTTGTCATTTTGCCATCCATACCTGGGGCTGCTATGAATAAAGACAGTAGTTTGGATTACAATGAAGGACTGAGAAATCCCCTGAATCTCTGGTGGGATTGATTGATGATGGTTTTCTTCTGTGTGAGATCAGTCCATGAAAACTGGGAGAGATGGTTGCTTTTTCTAATGTATACCAACACAAAGAGTGAAAGTAAAGGAAGAAACTAGGAAATATGATCCAGAAAAGTAAAAAAGATAAATTCCAGAAACTAATTCTAGTAAAATGGAAATACATCATGTACCTGACAGAGAATTCAAGCATCATAAAATGCTTGACAAGAAAAGAAGAAGAATGCATTTGAAAAGTGAGAATTTCAACAGAGATAGAAATTATTTTAAAAGTACCAAGCAGAAATATTGAAGTTGAAGAATATAATAACTGAAAAAATTCACTAGAGAGGTTTGACAGCAGACAAGATTATGAAAGAAGAAATGACCGTTGACCTCAAACACAGGTTATTGAAAATCATTCAGAATAGTGAAAAGAAAATGAATGAAAAGAAGTGAATAAAGCTTAAGGGACTTGTGGGAAACCATCAAGCTGACACACACACACACACACACACACACACACACACACACACACATATATATATATATATATATATATATATATATATATATATAAAATGGAAATACAAGAGACAGAAAGAAAGAGAAAGAGGCAGAAAGCTAATTCCAAGAAATAATCTCCAAAGCTTTATAAATTCTGACATGGACATCCAGATCCAGAAAACCTAATAGATTCCCAAATAAGATAAACCCAGAGAATCCACTTGGAGATACATTGTGATCAAACTGTCAAAACTCAAAGACAAGAAGTATTTTGAAAGCAGCAAAAGAAAAGTGACCTATCATATACAAAGGAACCCCCATAAGATTATCAGCAGACTACTCAGTAAAATCCTTACAGGCAAGAAGGGAGTGGGATGATATATTCAAAATGCTGGAAGATAAAAATTACCAACCATAAATATCATACATTGTAAAACTGTCCTTCAAAAATGAAGAAAGGTAAAGACATTCCTAAACAAAAGTAGAGTGAGTTCATTACCACTAGACCTGCCTTATAAGAAATGTAAAAATTGAAATGAAGGGACACAAAACAGCAACACAAAAACATATAAATACCATAAAACAGCATGATATGAGTGAATATATAAGCAGATGTAAACTACTATAATATTGTAATCATGGTAGGTGAATCACTTTTTCTAGTATAAAACTTGCAAGACAACAGTGCTAAAAAGAACTATAAAATGTTAATGGATACAGAACAAAAAGAAGCAAACTTTGAGACCAATAACAAAGTGCACAGGAAGTAAATAAAAATAGAGTTTTTGTATGTGATTGAAATTTTGTCGTCAGCTTAAAATAGACTATTACAACTCTCACTGGGGATGAAAGGTTCTACTGCTCATTGCTCCACTAAAACAGAGGTTGGTGGACGAAAGTTGATTTATTCAAAGCAGACCTTCTGTCTCAAATCCCCATCTTCTGGGGGCTTAGGGACATGAACAGTTTTTTTGTAAGAGGAGAGGGGTACAATAGGGAAAAAGGAGGGAAATATGCATATGTAGATTTACCTAAGCTGTGCTGGCCTGAGAATATGTCACAATTCCTGTTTTTCAAACCTTGCTGCTTTTTAGGGGAAGTTTCTAAGCTTGCACTGAAATCGAGAAAAGAACAATCAGGAAGCTGGGGAAGAAACATTTTGGGGTCTTTAATTTCAAAAGGGCTCTGTTACATAACTATGTTTTATATGTACCCCTCATTATAACCACAAGACAATACCTAACAAACGTTAAGAGGGGGAAGGAAAATGAGAATGGGGGAAAGGGAATCAAAGCATGTCAATATAAAGATTAATGAAATGCAAAGGAAAACTGCAAGGGGATAAAAGTACTTAAGATAGACAGAAAACAACAAAATAGTCTTAATTTTTTCTTAACAATAATCACTTTGAATATAAATATATAAACTCCCCCAAAAAAGGCACAGAGTATGGGGCTGGGGTTGTGGCTCAGTGGTAAAGCACTTGCCTCCCACGTGTAGGGCCCTGGGTTCGATCCTCATGTGCCATATAAAAATAAATACATAAAATAAAGATATTTTAGTCCAACTATAACTAAAAAATAAATATTTTTTAAAAATCATTTTTAAAAAAAGGCACAGAGTAGCTGAATGAATTTTTTAAAAAATGAGATCCAAGTATATGTTACCTATAAGAGACTCAATTTAGATTTAAATACACATATACTCTGAAAGTGAAGAACTGGAAAAAAATAGTCTATCCAAATTTTAACCAAAATCGAGCAACTGTAGCTATACTTGAATCAGACAAAACAGACATTAAGTTATAAACTATCATAAGAGACAAATATACTATATGATGATAAAAGGGTCAATGTATCAGAGATATAATAACTATAAATATATAAACACCAAATATCAGGTCTTACAAATATGGTAAACATTTTATAAAGAAATTATAAATTTTTGAGCAGATATGTTTATTCTGATTTAAATATCACATAATTATAATGCATCAAAACATTATATGGTATTCCATTAATGTGTACAATTTTTATGTTTTGTGTCTCTGTTAAAAGTAAAAAGTACAGGGCTGGGGTTGTGGCTCAGTGTTAGACCACTTGCCCCCCACATGTGGGGCCCTGGGTTCAATCCTCAGCACCATATAAAAATAAATAAATAAAATAACAGTATTGTGTCCATCTACAACCAAAAAAAAAATTTAAAATAGATAAATAAATAAATATGAAAACCAAACATTCACATAAACGAAGAGAGAAATAGATAGCAATACAATAATAGTAGAAGAATTCAATACCCCGCTTTCAATAATGGTTAGAAAGTCCACACAGAAAATCAATAAGGAAAGAGTACTCTTGAATCACACTATATAACAAGACCTACCCAATAGTAGCAGAATATACCTTCATTTCAAGCACAGAGAAAATCCTCCAAGACACATTATATGTTAGGTCACAAAACAAGTCTTAAGAAACTTTGAGAAGACTGCAATCATGTCAAATATATTTTCCAACAAAAGTGAAGTGAGACTAGAAATCAATAGCAAAATGAAAACTGGAAAATTCACAAATTCATAGAAATTAAACAACACACTTTTCTTTGACCAAGTGGTCAAAGAAGAAATAAAAGTGAAATTAGAAAATATTTCCATAGTTTCATTTTTCTGATTTTGTCATTCCACATATTTTGGCCAGCATTCATTATCCGTGAGGAAATCATACCTAATAAATTTTTAAAACTGGAATCAATTTCTCCTAATAATAGACTTGCTGATATGAACTCAGGGGGTATAAAATAGCGTAGTAAATGTATCATAACAGGACACAGATGGAATTTTAAAGCCTAAGGTTGCAGCTCAGTGGTATAGCACTTGCCTAGCATGTGTGAGGCCCTGGGTTCGATCCTCAGCACCACATAAAAGTAAATAAATAAAATAAAGATATTGTGTCAAACTACAACTATAATAATAATAATAATTTTAAAATAAAATAAAGATATTATATCCACATAAAACTAAAAAATAAATATTTTTTCAAAAAGGGGAGGGGGCTGGGGATGTGGCTTAATGGTTAAGCACCATGGTTTCAATTTCTGGTACCAAATATATACACACACACACACACACACACACACACACACACACACACACACATATATATATATATATATATATAAATGATAAATGATCACCCTGGCCTACTTTCAGCAAGAATTGTATTGAGTTGAGTTAGTCTAGTAAGCATCAGCATTTCCCTGATGTTTGGTTATTTTCCATCTATTGACCCCTACCCTGCCACTTGGCTATAAATCCCCACTTGTCTATGCTGGAGTTGGAGGGAAGCCTGATCTCTCTCCCATACTGCAAGCCCCACTGAAATGGTCTCTACACCCACCTCAATAGTCTCCCCTTGAATAAAGACTTTCTTACTGTTCTTTAACAAGTATCATTGAAGATTTATTATTTTTTCTTTGACATTTATACTGCTGTGACTCAGATGAGGTAAGATGTATCATTGAACCCCTGGACCTCTCTCTCAGGACTCCCAAGTATACCTATGAAATCTTTGTCTTCACTCTAGGATAACTATCTAGGGATCTGTTAGTGAGTTCAACTCCTGAACCACTGGTCTGAATAAATCTGTTGACTCTAGCAAAGATAGATTTTGACTTTTTTTCTTTTCTTTTCTTTTTTCTTTTTTATTTTATTTTTTTTAAAGAAAGAGTGAGAGAGAGAGGGAGAGAGAGAGAATTTTTTAATATTTATTTTTCAGTACTTGGTGGACACAACATCTTTGTTTGTACGTGGTGCTGAGGATCGAACCCGGGCCGCACGCATGCCAGGCGGGCACGCTACCACTTGAGCCACATCCCCAGCCCTTCTTTTCTTTTTTAATTCTTTTTTTTTTTTTGGTGGTGCTAGGAATTAGATTTGATTCTTAAGATTCTGATTCTGAGTCTAAGGAATGGAACCACTGTATGACCCAGCTATCCCACTCCTTGGTATCTATCCAAAACAACTAAAATCAGCATACATAGCGATATAAGCAAATCAATGTGTACAGCAGCACAATTCACAATAGCCAAATCATAGAACCAGAAAATGTGGTATATGTCTACAATGTAGTTTTACTCAGCCATAAAAGAAGAATGAAATTATTGCATTTGCTGGTAAATGGATGGAACTGTAGAACATCATATTAAGTGAAATAAGCCAGATTCAGAAAGTCAAGGATCTAAGGTTTTTCTCTCATATGTGCAAGCTAGAGCAAAACAAGGGAGGAAAAGGGTGGGGATGAAGGAATCCTATGAAAATAAAAGGAAGATAGAGGAAGGGGATAGATGGGGAGGGAGGAGGGGAGGGAAAGGGGAAGTGCAGGGGACTGAATTGGAGCAAATTATATTCCGTGCAAGTATGATTATGTACAAAATGAACCCCACTAGTATATATAACAATATTGAATTAATTTAAAAAATGATTTTGAGGCCGGGTGCAGTGGTACACACCTGTAATCCCAGTGGCTCAGGAGGCTGAGGTGGGAGGATCTCGAGTTCAAAGTCAACCTCAGCAAAAGTGAGGGGCTGAACAATTCAGTGAGACCCTATCTCTAAATAAAAAACAAAATAGGGCTGGGGGTGTGGTTCAGTGGCCTAGTGCCCCTGAGCTCAATCTCTGGTACCAAAACAAAAAAGGTTCTGAGTCTGCTCTAGAGGCCTATGCTTTCCTGTTTATAGAGGCTAATCTCTACAAGGAATATAAATTGGGTTTGAGTCCCGAGTATCTCTGCTTCTATTGTCAAGGTACTATTGGTTAAGAACATGGGAGCTTCTCAATTAAAAGCCCCCTTCTTGAAACTTTGGTCCATCGACTTGGTCTTCTTCCTTTCTTCTGGGCATACTTGTACTAAGGATAATGTAGAACTTCAAAGGCCTCTTTGGGAAATTTAAGAACTCCCTCAAACTGGCTCCTCCAATGTTTTTCCCTTCCCATCACCTCTATTTCTCCTTCCTTCTTTTACTACCTTTAATCTTGTCTTGAATTATCTCAAATCCTTTGATAAGTCCCATTTCAACCCTACCTGCTCCAACCCTCAGCCTACCTCTGTCAGAACTTTTCCCTCCCCATTTGAACTCTAGGTCACCTGTCTACCAGTGGAAGTTCTCAGGGGACTCAAGGATACCCAAAAGCAGCCCACCTGAGACTGAAAAGAGGAAAGAGGCTATTTAGAAATAGAAGTGGATACTTTGTCCATTCAGATAGGCTTGGGAGTCATCCAGACAGCTGCTAGATGTCTCTCCAGTTACCCAAAATGTAGTCCATAGCTTCCATAAAATTACATATCAATGTAAAAGCATTTTTTAAAAGTATATGAGGAAGATGGATGTGTTTTGATAAGAAAATGTATAAAGTATGATGAATGTGTTTTTGTTTGGAGCAAGGGAAGAAAGTAATTTTATTCTAAGGTGGAATAACTGGTTGCTACAGAATGAGGAAAAGGAAAATACAGCAGAAAAAACTGAATAAATGCTTTTAGAGGTTTATGGAAAAGAGATGTTATCTCACATAACCCAGCTGGCTAATTTCTCAATGGATTTATTTTGAGGTTGTTTTTTCTTTCTTTCTTTTTAATGAGCTTTAATGTCAAAAGTATATTGATGCAAAACTAGAACAAGAAATCTTCCTTGGATTATTATTTTTCTACTAATAAGGAGGAGTAAAAGGTTTTTGCTTATCTTTTCAGTTTTCCTGGGAAGACAAGATTCTGTGTGTTACCAGAATAATTTCCTATGCCTTATGTTATCCTTTATAGCACTCTTTTTTTTAATAAAATTTCTTTTTTTAAAAACTTTGTTTTATTTATTTATATGTGATGCTGAGGATCAAACCAGGGCCTTGCACGTGCGAGGTGAGCGCTCTACCGCTGAACCATAACCCCAGCCCCTATAGTATTCTTGATTATTTAAGAAAACCTAAGTATTATTTCATAGTGATCTGTAATCCTCTTTAATCAAGTATTCAAACCCTTTGGCAGCATCTCAAAATCAAATCTTAATTGAAATCTTCTTGTTCTTGAACAGACTTTGAGATTTCCCAGAGGATCCCTGCAAGATTTCAAAGGATTTGTTCTTTCACCTTATAAAATGAATATTAGAAATAATAAGGTTTATTCAATACATTAAATTGCACAGAGAAACACTGTCAAGTCAGAAGTGATGAATAACCCGCCCCAGGTCAGATCTGTACTTCAGAAATTAAATACAATTTCTAAAAGCATGTCATTACCCTTGCTATTCAGGATACATCTTGGTACAATGCTAATGATCATAATTCCAGTTATTATTTTTTGTTGCATGTCTCAGAAATTACCAAATTTTATTCTCAAACAAACTCCCATCAGATCTTTAATTGTGGCCATTTTTAAGTCTTTTATCATTCACATAGAGTCATTGCTTTACTCTAATTCTTTTCTAGAGCATTGACAATCTGCTACAGTTCAATGTGCTTCATCTTCAAAGAGATTCATGGGAAAAGACTCTGACAAGTACTCTAAAGTACAGGTTTCTGATAACTTTTAAGATCATACCACTGAACTGAAGCCCAGCTCAGTGGCACACACCTGTAATTCCAGCAGCTTGGGAGGCTGAGGCAGGAGGATCATGAGTTCAAAGCCAGCCTCAGCAATGAGGAGGTGCTAAGCAACTCAGTGAGACCCTGTCTCTAAATAAAATATAGAATAGAGCTGGGGATGTGGCTCAGTGGTCGAGTGCCCCTGAGTTCAATCCCTGGTAGCACCCCACCCCCAAAGGGAAAAAAAAAACCTGCAAACCAGGAACTTTGTCAAATTGTCACTCTTGTCCTCACTCTACCAAATGAAGTTGCTTTCACCTCAGAAACTGAATATCAGCTCTTAGCCTTGGTTTTCCTTTTTGTTCTCATGGAAATCCCCATTAGTAAATGCCCAATTGCTTGTACCTTCCAGCAAATATCCTCTTTTAACTAATCTGAACTGTTGGTCCAGCTGATTCTGTTTCTTTTTTCTTTCCTTTCTTTTATTTTTGGAGGGCTGCGGGGGAGGGGGGGAGATACTGGGGTTTGAACCCAGGGTTACTTTACCACTGAGCTACATTCACAGCCCTTTTTATTTATTTTTCTATTTCAAAACAGTGTCTCACTAAGTTGCCAAGGGGCCTCAGACTTAACTCCTACTATCTCAGCCTCCGGAGTAGTTAGGATTACAAGTTTCAGCTGATCCTTAGTGGACAAAAGGTGAATAAACAAGAATTGGACTTACCACACTCCTTGAGCAAGAAGAACTGAGAAAGACTCTTGGCCAAACTTTAATCAGGCTCCTCTGAGCCCTCTGCTCAATTAGGCCTGACCTTGGGCTTCTGTCTCTGTCCTTTTAGAATCCAATTTAAGTAAAAATCTTGCAATGTCAGTTTACTGAAACTCCCCCACCCTGGGCATCTGACCACACTCAATATAGGATCAAATCCCTCAAAAGTTGGGCACAGACAAAAGCCTTATGTATGATGATACCTCATACATACCTCATACACAGGTATGATGTGTTCCACAAAAATTATATTGAGTTAGCATAGCAAAAATCACTCTGACCCCTTAATATTTCCTCTTAGTCATTTTCCATCCACAGACTCCTGCTCTGCTTCTTGGTTTTAAGTCCCCACTTGTCCTTGTTGGAATTAGAATGGAGGCCAATCTATCTCCCACTGCAAGAATCCATTCCAGAGGTCCCCATTGTAAGGTTGTTGCTTAGCATCTGGACAGCCATCTTAAGTGCCACCGCCATTTTAAGAAAATTTTCACTTTCCCGCCCTGGGGCCTTTCTCAGAAAAGCTCACTACTTCCTCATACCAACCCAACCCTTCACCACCTACATCCTGAACGTGCCCCATAAGAGTCCTGAAACCCAAGCCTGTTTTGTATCGCTGCCTGGTCTCCATCATTCATTTCTCAATTTCCTTTCTCCCATACCTATTATGATAGTCTCATAGTCTCCTCTAACAAATCCCTCCTTCCTATCTTAACAAGCATCATTTTAAAGCTTTTTTTTTAAAGAGAGAGAGAGAGAGAGAGAGAGAATTTTTTAATATTTATTTTTTAGTTCTCAGTGGACACAACATCTTTGTTTGTATGTGGTGCTGAGGATCGAACCCAGGCCGCACGCATGCCAGGCGAGTGCGCTACCGCTTGAGCCACATCCCCAGCCCCTTAAAGCTTTTTCTTTAACAAAAGGCAACAACATATTTTCTAAGTCACCTTAGTTTTCCTTTCTAAACCTGGGCCAGGCCACACAAATACTCTCAGCAGCAAGGAGCCCTATTGTCTTTCTTTTGACAGATGGAGCAGAAGAAAAACTGGTACTTAAAATAATACTGACCACAGCCACTTCTTCTCTAAGGGAATGATCCAAATCACCTCAGAAGTAGCTAGCGCTTTCATTTAGAAAAATCCTATACTTTGATGATAGGCCTTGACTAGCTTTTTAATGGAGAAATGTGAGGACCCTTGCTCAAAGTTTAACTGGAGGAGAGCCAGAAAAGAGAGCTGAATGCCACTGTGAAACAGAGTGAGAGAGATTAAGGTGGCCTGGAAGGAAGCCAGGGAAAAGGGAGGTGGGGATGAGAGCAAGGGAGAGAAAGCAGAAGGAGCAGGGAGATAAGCAGTAAGGTAGGCCTGAGGGGAAATTCCAGGTGTCTGGCATAGCTAAGGAAACAGGAACATGGTGGTGTAAGTTTGTGGTACTGGGTTGGTCTGCCACCATGTTCTCTATACCCTGTTATATCCAAGATTCAGAAGTTGGGCACACCCCAAATCCTTAGGTTAGTTTTATCAGAGGAAAAGGATAAAACAAATCAGCAATGGGGGAGAGAACAGAAGAGCCTAGAAGTGACTAGAGGACTAGGGGTGAGTGAATGGCTGGTTTTCAAGAACTTGGCAGAAAATGAGGTTACACCATAAATAGGCCCAGGATAACATTAACCATCTGTGGGAAATTCTCAGAGATAAGAAGATGGAGGGCAAGGGTAAACACCAATGGCTTTCAACAGTATCCCACAAACTCTTTTCATCAATCAATCAATATAATTTCTTTCTCAGAATATATCAAGGAACTTTGAGGAGTAAAAGCACCAGAATGCATGAAAATAGCAACTCTCAGGTAACTGTCAAGAGAAGTGGCATGCAATACTTGACATGACTCATTTAGGTAGGAGGTGACAGCAGGTAAAATTAAGTCTGAAGTGACATTATTCCCTTTAAAAAAATATATGATCACAGAGAAGAAAATGCCATATAATTTACATATGTACTTAATTTAAAATGCTGACATTATGAACAGGATGAAATAATTTGTGTTTATGTTTATGAAGGGTTCATTATTATAAAGATTATTTGTGGAAGAAGTCCCATATGACCTGCTGAGATTTATGAATAATGCTATTGAATTTTTCTGGAATATTAGAAAACTGGTAGCACTAAAGAATTTTAATACTAGTTTAGTCCTTCCAAGACTAAAGAAAATTAAAATCACAGGAAGGGAATAGCTAACATAAAATATAAATGAAAAGTCCCCCCCCCCCTACTAGTTATTTCAAGTAATTGACTTCCATGGGTAGGAGGTATAACTAAAAATAGATTTTAGAAAATTATTCTACCAAAAGAATACATAATCAAATGTTGTTTTTTGGGTTTTGTTTGTTTGTTTTGTTTTGTTTTGTGTGCTGGGGATTGACCCCGGGGCCTTATGCATGTGAGGCAAGCACTCTACCAACTGAACTATATCCCCAGCCATACATGATCAAATCCTAAAATGGTCCTGGACGTGGCTCATGCTTTTAGTACAGTGGTTCTCCCAGTGTGGTCCCTGGCCCAGCAAGAAGAGTATTACCTGGTTATCCAAAAACTCCTTACCAGTCATTGGTTAAAGGCTACTTCTGGCCATCTTGCCCTGAATATGTTGCCAAAATCCCAATCCTTTTCCCCGATGCTGATCCATTAATGAGGACAGAGTTTTGAGAAAAAGGAAAAAGAAGCTTTATTGCTTTGCTAGCAAAGGAGAAATACAGCGGACTTCTGTCCCAAAGGCTGTGATTTTGCCCATCCACAGGAAAAGGGGGCTTTTATAGAGGTGATTCAGAGAAAATAAGATTAGAGAAAGATCAGGAAGGAGAAAATCAGGGAGGAGAAGTTTAGGGTAAAGAAGATTGGGAGAAAGAAAAAAAATCTAAGTTTCAAAGCCACAAGGGATATACTCAAAGCATCAAGTGAACCCCTGTTACAAATATAAGTTGAGTTTGCCTCCTTGGCCACAAAAATAAAACAAAAAAAATCCTCAAGCAAAGAGTAGCAGTAGCATGTGTTTCAATAAGCAGTCCTTTGCATGTCTGGTTGAACACTGACTTCTTCTATGATCCCCAGATTTTTTTTTTATATTTTTTTTAGTTGTTGATAGATCTTTATTTTATTTATTTATATGTAGTGCTGAGAATCATCTGCCTACAGTTATCATTCAGCCCATTCAAATTAGTATGGACTGATTAGGTTATAGGTCTCACAAATCAATCAATCACTTTACCCTCTAAACATTCTTACACTTGCATATGGGCATTTGGAGACTGCCTCATATGCAAACCATAACAATGAGCTTTAGTGATCCCTCTGACATGTTTAATAACCAAGTCTTTTTTCTTTTTGGTACCAGGGATGGCACTCAACCACAGAGCCATATCCCCAGCCCTATTTTGGATTTTCTTTAGAGAGAGGGTCTCACTGAGTTGCTTAGGCCCTCACTAAGTTGCAGTGCCTCACACATGCCAGGCAGGTGCACTATCACTGAGTCACAGCCACAGCCCGGTTCCCAGATTTTTTTATGAGGAAGATCTATGTACCTCAATCAACATTATTATATTAACTTCGACAATGAATTTCATGATCAGAGAGGGATTAAAGGTATCACGTAGTACTCTACAAAATTGTAATCAGACACTCTCCATTTCTCTCTGAGACTGTTCTGGCATAAGCTGAGGGTTGTAGCAGAGAATTCCTGAAGTTGATGAGTGTGTAGTCAGCTGGTGTCACTTTGACCAAAATACCTGACATGCACAACTTAGAGGAGGGAAAGTTTATTTTGGCTCATGGTTCCAGAGGTTTTGGCCCACAGTTGACTGAGGCTTATTTCTCTGGGCCTTACATGAGGCCGACCATAATGGCGGAAGGGCGTGATGGAGGAGTGCTGCACCATTCATGATAGCCAGGAAGCAGAGAGAGGGAGAAAGAAAGGGGCCACCAGAAGAACAATACTTCCAGGGCTCACTACCAGTGACCCACCTACTCCAGCCACACCTCATCTGCCTACAGTTACCACTCAGCCCATTCAAATTAGCATGGACTGATTAGGTTACAGGTCTCACAGTTCAATCAATCACTTTACCCTCTAACATTCCTGCACTTACATATGGGCATTTGGGGACTGCCTCATATGATGCAAACCATAAAAATGAGCTTTAGTGATCCCTCTGACACGTTTAATAACCAAGTCTTTTTTTTTTTTTTTTTTTTTTTTTTTTTGGTATACCAGGGATTGCACTCAACCACAGAGCCATATCCCCAGCCCTATTTTGGATTTTCTTAGAGAGAGGGTCTCAGTGAGTTGCTTAGGGCCTCACTAAGTTGCTGAGGCTGGCTTTGAACTCACGATCCTCCTGCCTCAGCCTCTGGAGCATGCACCACCAGGCCTGGCTAATAACCCAGTCATTTTAAAACTCTGTTTAAATGTTGCTGCAGAGCATGATACTTTGTATACCCAATTTAAAACAAACAGAAACTCCAATTGGTTTAGGCAACAAATTCATCTAATTCTACCATCAATTCATAGCAACCGCAAAAACTGCCAGCAACACTAGCAAAATTTTTCTGTGTCCTTCCCTAAAGCATTATTTTCAGAAACAGCCTTGAAGAATGGACCCAACTGCCTTCAGGAATGACTTATTTCCCCAGACTCTGTCACTTATCTTTTTATTGGGGTTTAATCAGGTTTTTCAAAGTCTCTTATTAGTGTTCCATTATAGGTTATCAGACCTCTTTCCCCAGAGTCACCACACAACTTAATAAAAAGATGCACAGTGGTCAAATTATTCATTACTGACTTCCTCTAAATTTCCCAGGCCCACTTCACACTCCTAGGTTGATTTTTATATAAAAGATGTCATTCTTACATAAATTATATCATTTATTATGCACTTATCCTTCACCAAAAAAAAAGTGCTTGTATACTCAATATGTACACCTTCTAAGTGAGAGTGCTAATAAGAAAAGTGAGATAACATGAAACCCTTGGTTTCAAAGGTCATCAACTGATCTAGTAGCTAAATCCAGCCTACAGGTGTGTTTTCTTTGTCATGGCTCTTGTGTTAAGTTGTTTGAAATAATACTTATAAATGGGGAAAATTCATATAAAATAATTCATGCATCTGCTTCCTCTTTCAAAAAGTCAGAGGATGAGGCAGTGCTGGTCACAAAATCTGAGTGGCAACATTAGACAAGGATTGGGGAATGACTGTCCCCTTCAGATAGCACACACACACACCCAGTTTACTATAGTTGACATCATCTGCTATTATATACCTGTCCTGCCTACAGAGGCATTGAGTTTGTGACACACCATAAACAAGATTTTAGACACAAAGTTTTGGAAATGTAGCACATCTTACCTTTTACACAGATGCCTCAGACTTAAGGAACTTTCACCTGGAATTTAGGGCACTCCAACCTGATTGATTGCACCTAGGATGACAGTGGACAGCACATAAAATAATCTAAGTCTATCCACTTCTTTTTGTCCTCTTAGCAATACTCTCCTGGTCCTGTTTCAAGTGAGGCCCTGTTCCTGTCCTACACAGGTCTTCCCCCCAGATAATTCGACACCAATACCAGCAAAACAGAGTAAGTCAGCTGGAACAAAGATGAAACTAAAACATGGAAAGAAATCAACCCTGAGGAATAAGCTTATACTCAAGGGAATAACCTGTTAGAAAGGAAACTGATCTGGGCTGGGGTTGTGGCTCAGTGGTAGAATGCCTGCCTCGCACGTGTGAGACCCTAGGTTCGATCCTCAGCACCACATGAAAATAAGTAATCAAAATAAAGATATTGTGCCCATGTATAACTAAAAGAAATTTTTTTAATCTTTAAAAAGAAAAAAAGGAAACTGATCTTCTTATGGAATGGGTTAATTATGTCTCAGAGCAACCTCAAAAACTTGGTGCCAAAAAAAAAAAAAATAAAAGGTTTGCATAAATGCAGGCTCATATGAAAGGTACATTACTTAGTCAATTGTTTAAAGTTCAACCTTCATATGGATGAAAGGGCAATTGCCAAAAGGTCTGTGTTCCTATTTCACAGTAACTTGTCATAATTAATCTTTGAAAATTCCTGAGCTTAGCTGATTAAAAAAGAAAAAGCCCAAGTGAGCGTTAGCCTTTGAGCATGAAAGTGAGATAGAGATTGTATAACTGAAACCCGAGTTTTGAGATGAGACTAGATTCCCCGCTTCACCAATTTCCTCTGGGTTTTCGTCTCACAAATGTTGAAGGAAAAAAAAAAAATCCACGGACAGTCACAGAAGGGAAGAGTACACGGAGCAGGATTTATTTAAGCAAGAAAAGATAGAACTCCCGCCACATGGGAGGGGGCCTGATAGGAAAAACCCATTATGGTGTTTAGCTTAGGAGTTTATAGCATGGAGTAAAATCTATGTAAAATAGGTATTGAAAAGGTATCCTGACCACCATCCAGGTTCACTTCCCTCCCCCTTTCACTAACTTCCATCTGGGGTCACCCCCACCTTCTGTTTTCCACCTCTGGGACTAAGGACTTGATTGGAGGTGTTCCCAGAGATGAGCCTCAAGGTTTTTCTACATTTGAAATGGGCCTTGACAGTGCTCCTGAATATGTCTATGAGTTTGCCTCCAGATGTGGTTGAATGGGGCCCCTTACCCTGAATGCCAGGTCATTTTACAGTCTATTGTATTTTATTCTCATTCATAATAATATAAAAATGGATTCTGTTGTCATGTATAACTAAAAAGAACCAATAAATAAACTTAAAAAAACCCACAAGTGGTCAAGAGAGGAGGCAGGAGAGGCAGAGGGAGGAAGAGGAGAGAGAGAATAATAGAGATGGGAAGTTCTTATTTTGAGGGTTAAGGATCAAACTCCTGTCTTTGTTTCCCACTCAAAACCTCAAAGCATAGGACCTTATGAACAATAGGATGAGATAATACAAAGAATGAAAAACTCAATGCAAATAAGTGGGTATTAAAGCCCGTCTTGCACTGATTCATATGGAAGCACAAGGTGAGGCCGCTACTATTGAAGAGATGCATCCCCTGAGAGCAGGACTTGGTGGGGCTGCAGGGTGACTAACACATTGTCTTTGCCACCTGTGTTTAATGCAGGGATATTCTCAGTGAGGGAAAACCAGTTAAGAAAGGACATCCCTAGATAAATTTCTCTATTCATTTTCCAAAAAGATCTCCTAAATAGATCCTGCAGATTCTACAGGTCCCATGAAAATACATCTTATCCGTATGTGCTACTGTGAAAATAGAGTTGAAGTTGTGCACTTGGATCATATATGCCCTTACCACATATTACCCAATACTGCCTTGGTTTACCTATCCCCCCCGCACAAGATTACAGCCCAAACTGCTGCCATGATGGAACATAATGATTTTTTTATTTGTTCTTTTTAGATACACACATGGAGTATCACTTCCCATTCTTGTGGTCGTACATGATGTGGAGTTTCACTGGTCATGTATTCATATATAAAAAAGTTATGTCCAGTTCTTTCTACTGTCTTTCCTATTCCCATCCCTCTCCCTTCCCTTCATTCCCCCTTGAAGCAATAATAAAACAGATTTCGTCTGTGTTGGGAAATCCCTGAATTTACCAGGCCCATCTCTTGCCCCAGACAGCATTGGTTTATATACATTTGCTGTGTACCTTAATCATGTGATCAGGGTAAAAAGACAGATAAGAATTAACACAGAAGCCAAATGCAGTGGCACACACCTGTAATTCCAGTGCTCTGGAGGCTAAGGCAGGAGGATCACAAGTTCCAGGCCAGCCTGGGCAATTTATGGAGATCCTGTCTCAGGATGTTTTCACTTGCCAGCTTAGGCAAATTAGTGAGATCCTGTCTCTAAATAAAAATAAAAATGGCTGGGTATGTAGCTTAGTGGTTAAAGTACCCCTGGGTTCAATCCTTAGTACCATGTAAAAAATAAATTAACAGGGGATTCTATACTGGTACTCTGTTGATCTGCTATATTGCTTTTCTATGGCTCTGTAACAAATTTCCAGAAACGGCAGCTTCTAACAATACTCATTTATTACCTCACAATTCTGAAGGTCAGAATTCCAGGTGGACTGGCTAGGTTCTCTGCTCAATCTCACAGGACTGAAATCAAGGTGTTGGCTGCACTGGGCTCTTATCCAGAGGATCTAGGGCTAGAATCTGTTTCAACTAAAGTTCATTTAGGTTGGTGGCCCAATCCCTTTCCTTGCAGTTGGAGACCTGAGTTCCCCACTCCTCTTCTGATGGCTGACAGCCTCCCTTGGCTTGTGAAGGCCATCATATTTCATCTCATGTAGTCCCCTCTGCCTTCAAAGCTACCAGTGGTACATTGTAGCCTACTCCTGTTTTGAATCTCCCTGGCCTTCCCTTCTGCCCTCTTCTACCTTTAGTGAGAAAATTCTCTGCTGTAAGGGCTTATGTGTTTTGATTAGGACTAAACTGATAGTTTACATGTCTGGGTTCAAGGTAATATATGTCAAAATGTACATTGATTTGGCAGGTACACTTTCTAAAAATGATCCCAAGAGCCCAGGTCCCCATCCCAAAAACCCATGAATGTAATTAGATACCATTTCTGTGACTGTATCTTGTTAAATGGTCACAACAATGCCTCCCATCACATGTTTTTCTGCCATCTTTTGCTCTGTTGTCAGGTACGTATCTGTTTAGAATTGCCACATCTTCTTGATGGATTGACAATTTTATCATTAAAAAATGTGCTTCTTGCCGGGCGTGGTGGCACATACCTGTAATCCCAGCAGCTCCAGAGGTTGGGACAGGAGGATTGTGAGTTCAAAGCCAACTTCAACAATGGTGAGGCGCTAAGCAACTTAGTGAGACCCTGTCTCTAAATAAAATATAAATAGGGCTGGGGGTGTGGTTCAGTGGTCGAGTGCCCTGAGTTCAATTACAAAAAAAAAAAATATATATATATATATATATATATATATATATATATATATATATACACACACACACACACACAGACACACACACACACATATTTCTTCATCTCTAACAATAATTTTGTTGTCTTCTTTTTTGGGGGTACTGAGGATTGAACTCTTACTGGTAAGCTTTATTTCTTCAGATAGAATAAAAAGAGTTACAAACAAAAAATGTATTTATGCTACCTTTTATATATTCATCTATGTAGTTAATTTCCTGTTGTGTTTTATTTCTTCATGGGATTTGAATAACTGTTTATTGTCCTTTCATTTCAGCCTAAAGGACTCCCTTTAATATTTCTAGTTTGAGCAAGTCTGCTAGTTGATAAATTCAGTTTTTATCTATCTGGGAATGTCTTAAACTTGCCTTCAATTTTGAAGGATAGTTTTGATAGATATAGAATTTTTGGTTGACAGGAGTTTTTTTTTCCTCCTTTCAACACTTCAAGTATATCAACACACTGCCTTCTGACCTCCATGGTTTCTGCTAAGAAATCAGCTACTCCATCTTATTGAAGATCCCTTGTACGTGATGTTATTTGCTTCTGTGACTCTTGTTTTGTCTTTATCTTTTGATAGTCTGATTATGTCTAGATATAGGTTAAAGGATATGCAAGGTTACAAGGACACAGGATCTGCTAGAGTGAGACTCTAAGAGATTCCCTCAGCCTTTTTATACTTGCTATGAAAACAAGAGATATTCAAACAAGAGTTTTTGAGGGGCAAAAAGGCACCTGGTCTTTCCTGGTTTCAGATTTTTACCCCAAAGTAATTTATCTGTTTGACTTAACTAAGTCAACCCTGAATTCCAATTCCTTTTGCAGGTAACTTCCTTCAGATAATCCTTGTGCAGCCTGACTTCTGAATTCATGTCATCTTTTTCTTCTTTAGAAGGATCAAAACCATATCAGAACCAGGTGCAGTGGCACGTGCCTATAATCCCAGCAACTCAGGAGGCTGAGGCAGGAGGATCTTGGGTTCAAGGCCAGGCTCAGCAAAAGCCAGGTGCTAAGCAACTCAGTGAGACTCTGTCTCTAAATAAAATACAAAATAGAGCTGGGGAATGGGGCTCAGTGGTCAAGTGCTCCTCAGTTCAATCCCTTGTACCCCCACCAAAAAAAACAAAATCAGTTATATTTTTCATGTGTCTCAATCATAACGCAAAATCCATTCTAATAACTATATTTGAAAATGCTTTTATGTGTTCCCTCTTTTGATTAAACCAAAAAAATAACCTTTTCAACTGCTTATGAGTTTATCTAAGATGGCTACATATCTTATCTTCTGCTAGAACCACCTCTCCTATCCTCCCAGACCACCTCTATCCATCTTTTCCTCCACACTGTTGCTTTCTCATTTCAATTTACTCAACAGTATTTTATCCAGTGCAGACACTGCCCTGCCCATTTCTCATCAAAGCAGAATAAATACTAGGCTATTGTTTTATGAACCTTATTGAAGCTTTATCATAAACAGAGGGTAATTTGTACACTAATCAGGAAAACTTTAGAACTCGTTCATAAGACTTTTTTTTTTTTTTTGCCTAGAACCTACAGTTTACATCCATTCCCAGAAGTTTCATACTAATTTCCTTCATCTTTAGCTACCCAGCATGCCATTCTGTTACTGAAGAAAAAAAAAAACACCTGTTTTCCTCAGATTAGAGGCGTCTGCTTGTCCTTGTGCCCACAAATTCCTGGGCCTATAACATATTCCCTTCAAAGGAAGCAAAAACATAAGAAAAGTTCACTAATAGCATAATAATCCTTCAGAGATGCAACTCCAAAGAAGACAACATTTTACATTTTTATGTATAATTGGATAGCTGGCTCTTGCCTCTGCATAGCCAAGAGATACATTGAAGTGGTATATTTTTTTCCATGAACACAAAAGTTCATATGCCCCAATGATAAATTCTGTTATGAGAGTTACAAGCATGAACTGCAGCTGGCTTTTAAAATGGAAAATTCTGGTCTTATTTCATATATTCTAAAGCCTAAACAACTGACTGAATGAAAATATTGAATCATGTTTACTTACCAGGGAATAAAGAGAAACGAGATAACTTACAAATTAAAAAAAAAAAAAATCACTACCACTAAGATGAAGACAAAAACAGAAATTTAATGAGAAAAGGAAAAAAAGTAATTGTGCTAGGACTCAGGGATGAGTCATTATACTGAGGATTAAATTTGATTTTGGACTTCTCAGAGGATGAGATCAAAAGAGCAATATGAACACTAGAACTAATTCCTTCTAAGTGTATTTTTCTAAGTTGTTGGTGGACCTTTATTTTATTCATTTATTTATATGTGATGCTTAGAATCAAACCCAGTGCCTCACACATGCAAAGCAAGTGCTCTACCACTGAGCCACAATCCCAGCCCTCTTAAGTGTATTTTAATACCTGTTATCTAACCTCTATCCCATCCCCCGACCCTAGTTTCTATGACCATTATTTGACTTTCTTCTTCTTTGAGATCAACTTTTTTAGCTTCCACAAATCACAGTAGGGTCCTCCATGGTCTTTAAAATAACTAGAAAAGAAGAATCTGAAGGTTTCCTACACATAGAATGGATAAATATTTGAGGTGATAGATGTGCCAGGTACCCTAATTTGGTCATTATACATTGTATCCATGTCTTGAATTACCATACTGTACCCCATAAATCATGTGTCAATTAAACATCATGTGTCAATTAAAATTTAAAAGATAAAATAAGAAGCAACATGAATATCTGGCTACTTAATATAATCTGCTGTCCTTTAAACCATCCAATAACACAGTGAATGGTTATTTTAGAGCCTTTGGAACCGGCTCAGAAAGAAGTGGGGCCAGAACACACAGCCATGGTATGAGAAAGGAGTTGGCAAACCTTTTCTATAACAGAGCAGTTGAGTAAATATTTAAGTTTTCCAGGGTTTTGGGTCTCTATGGCAATCACTCAACCCAGCCATCATAGCGTAAAGGTAGACAATCCATAAACCAATGGGTGTGGCTGTGTTCCAATCCCAAAACAGGTAGTGACCCAGATTTAGCTCTCAGGAGGTAACTTGCTGACCCCTGGTGTAAGGGAATATAGAACTGCAGTGAGTAAATCAGGTGGATTAGTCAGGTTGAATATATGAAGTCTTTATTTTGTAATCCTTTTCTTAATGGTAGCCATTTAAATGGTATAAGCTTCAGGTCCCAGAAAACCAGATATTCACTCTGTGCAGGCAGTAGACAAATAGATAGATATGGAAGTGTCATGGAGTCAGGAGAAGATTCTGGGCAAGTATATATCTAATGCTTTAACTTCCCTTTTGCAAGATCCGTACAATCCTTAAGTCATAGAATCAAATCCCTCTTTCTATCATTGGTTCACACAAGATGTGAGTGAGACCTATAGGACCTCAGCTTTTCCATTATATCTTCTTTGAAACTATTTTCAGAAGTATGTTAAAGTTGTTTCATGGATTAACCATCTTTTCAGACGATTTTTCTCTCCCAAGAAATGTTAAGGTGGTTGACAGAAGCTGGATATGGAAATCCAGCAGAGAGACAAGACAGAAAGAGTATTTGTGACTTCTAAGAGTTTTGTAAAACTGCATAAAACCATCTCCCCCACACTCATTCAAACAGGTATTTTATCAGTTTGCACTGTGTTGGTTTACCTGCTTCCATTTGTCATGAGGACCAGTCCTAGTAAGACAGATGACAAGTTACTTCAGGAAGACTTGGAGATAAGAATAGACCCACCATCTTTCCCTTTGGCACACATTTTCCTCTTTTTTAAAAAAATATTTTTATTAGTTATTGATGGACCTTCATTTTATTTATTTATTTATTTTTATGTGGTACTGAGAATCAAACCCAGTGCCTCACACATGCTAGGCAAGTGCTCTACCACTGAGCCCCAACCCTAGCCTACCCCATTTTCCTCTTCTTAAACTCCCTTTGGAGCTTTAAGTTGAACAGTTAGCAATTTTGGAATTCAGTTAGGGGTCTGTTTCCTTAGCCAGTTTGTTTCTGGGTCTCATGGAAGAATTCAAGGGTAAAAACTTAAAATCTAAGGGTTTAACTCTTCTGATATGAATGTCATATAATAAAACAAAGAGCACCAGGGTTTTTTAAAAAGTCCATGCCAGTCAGAGAACACATACCAGTAAAGGAATTCATCCAGGATTTCACCAAGAGGTCGAAAATTGGTTTCTTATAATTCATGGTTTCTTGGTGATTTATGATAATTAATAATTTTTTTCATTTTTTTAAATTTGTGGTACTAGGGTTTGAACCCTGGGGTCTTATGCATGTAAGGCAAGCACTCTACCAACTAGGCCATATCCCCAGCCCATGATAATTAATAATTGAATTCAGAAGTGGCATTTGAAAACACACCAGTATTTAGATTAAATACAACAGTTCAAACAGGTCCCATTGATCATTGATCCTTTATCACTGTCTGGTTCTTCACAATAGATAATCCTCCAAAAGTGGTAAATATGTCTCCAAAAATTTCATGAGATACTGGCACCTACTGGTGAAAATATGACAAAGCAGCTGTCACACAGAAATCACTGAGTCAGAGAGAGAAATAAAACAACTCAGATTGGAAATTAAAAATGTGAAAACAGCCTGGACTGATTCAACTCGACCATGAGGATGTATAGGAAGATAGACTCTTTAAGAATGGTAGACAAGCTGAGCACAGTGGTGCATGCCTATAATCCCAGTGGCTCAGAGGCTGAGGCAGGAGGATTGCAAGTTCAAACAAAGCCAGACTCAGCATTTTATCGAGGCCCTAAGCAACTTATCAAGACCCTGTCTTAAAATTTTTAAAAATATAGGGCTGGAGTTGTGGCTCAGTGATAGAGCACTTGCCTAGCATGGGCAAAGCCCTGGGCTTGACCCTCAGCACCACATAAAAATAAATAGATAGATAGATAGATAGATAGATAAAAGATATTGTGTCCAACTACAACTAAAAAGAAAATATTTTTTTAAAAAATTTTAATATATAACAAGGGCTTAGGATGTGGCTCATGATTGAGCATCCCTGGGTTCAATCCCTAGTACCAAAAAAATAAATAAATAAAAATGTGAAATCATAGATACCCCGCTCAAAAAGAAATTACCAGAATTGAAAGAGATTGATCAGGTTCAGGAATAAAGAGGTATTCTGGAGCCAGGCAAATAACACACAAGGAAAATAATAAATGAAAAAACTAAGAGATGACTAAAACTGACTCGATGCAGTTGTAAAACCTCAGTATCTGATGGACCACTTGTGAAAAGTTTTTAAGTTAATACAAAATCCTACAGAAGCTGGGCATGGTGGCGCACACCTATAATCCCAGCAGCTTGAAAGACTGAGGCAGGAGGATCATGAGTTCAAAGCCAGCCTCAGCAACTTAGTGAGTGAAGTCTTAAGCAACTCAGTGAGATCCTGTCTCTAAAATACAAAAAAGGGCTGGGGATGTGGCTCAGTGGTTAAGTGCCTCTGGGTTCAATCTCCAGTATTTAAAAAAAAAAAAAGGAAATGAAAAAAAAATTAAAGTTTTATTAAAATGTGTCTTAACCCCTATAATAATCATTTAACATATTTTATTGAGTATCGATTATATGCTAAGCACTGATCCACTGATCTAGATCCCAGTTATACAGCACAAACTAAATGACAAATCTCCTACTCTTGAGCAACATAAATTCTGTTGGGAGGGAAGGGATAGTCAGTAAGCAGAGAAGCAAATACACAATATTTCAAATGATATGTGCTAGGGAGAAAATAAGGTAGGATAGAAGTCTAGGGATACTATGCTGCTATTTTATACAGAGGAATCAGAAAAGGTGATGTTTCAAAAATGTTACAATTTTATATCTTCACATTGGAAGGTGTGACTTCTTTCTTCTATGTGCTATCTGAAAAGTATCCACACATTAGGGAATTTACATCTATTTGGTCAGTTTATGGAGCAACGGGAGAAGGAGAGGCATCTTCTAGGTACCTTCTATGTGCCAAGCACTTTATATGCTATATGTGTTACTGAATCCCCACCACCTTCTGAGGTATTATTACCATCATTGTATAAATGGGGACACTGAAGTTCAGTGAACATAAGTGAACATCCCAAGATCATCTAGTTATATGTCAGTTTTGAGGTAGGATTTGAATCCAAGTCTGTCAGGATCCAAAGATGTACAGTTGAACTTCAATGTCCTATGTAGCTACTAGAAAGTAGCAGTCAGCCAAATTATACAGTCTTGCTTATCAAGTGATATAAATGCACTTTTTCTCCAGACCATCTTAAGGTACAAAGATCTTTCTACCTTGTATTTATTTTTATTCATATTTATATCAATTCTTCCCAAGAGGCTATATAAGCTTTTGTGTGTGTGTGTGTGTGTGTGTGTGTGTGTGTGTGGTGCTAGGAATTGAACCCAGGGCCTTGTGCATGTGAGGCAAGTGCTCTACCAACTGAGCTATATCCCCAGGCCCTATAGAAGCTTTTTGAGAGTGAGACCTGTGTCCAAATCATATGTGGTGTCCGGTTGAGTATCTGATCCTTAACACAAACTCATTGAACACATGACCGAATACTTGATTGACTATAATAAACCCAGAAGCTTCGAATTCAGTCACTAATATTAAGTTTATCTTTCTTCCTGATTCTGTAGTCATAGTCACTTTTTGTGAACCATTGGACCAGGGGACAAAAATGCTGAGTTTGAAATCTTCAGAGCCACTTTGGAGAGCCTCAGTAGCCAAGCAGGTAAGATTACTACATGATCAAGACTGAACTAGTGGAGAAACCATGAATGAACATTGCCAAATGAGGAGCAATGGATTCTGTAGAAGAATGTAGAACAATGTCTTTGTTATGCCCAGGATCCATTAGGCAAAACTTACAATGAGTGTAAAGGGCTTTTGCTTCCTCTAGTATGGAGGAAAGGAAAGAATTGAAGATATGAAAACAATAGCTCTTATGGAAGGGGGACAGGTAGGCCTCTGCCACCTGGCTGCAGGACAAGAGGCAAGGAGAATGAAGACAGTAGGCCTCCCTACAAAGGGGAAGGGACAATGAAGTAAAAGCACAATATATGTGATTCCAAGTTTAAAATTTCCTTTCTGCATTGTAATTCCCCAGTGTTATCTGAACACTGAAATAAAACAGATTTCTGTTAGGTGGGTTTCTTTTTCCCCCAGACGGGGGATTGAACCTAGGGGTGCTTAACGAACAAGCCACATCCCCAGCACCCTCCCCCACTTTTTTAGTATTTATTTAGTTGTAGATGAACACACAGTATTTTTATTTATTTTTATGTGGTGCTGAGAATCCAACCCAGTGCCTCACACAAGTAAGGCAAGCCCTTTACCATTGAGCTATAGCCCCAGGCCCTCCCCAGCCTTTTTTTATATTTTAATTAGAGACAGGGTCTCACTGAGTTGCTGAGGGCCTCACTAAATTGCTGAACCTGTGATCTTCCTGCTCCGCCTCCTGAGCCACTGGGATTACAGATGTGTGGCACTACACCTGGCTGTTAGGTGGGTTTTGAGAAAGAAGTCCTTGTCCACAGTTTGAGGATGAAATGGATCAGAGAGAGGCAGTAGTAGGTTAGTTACTAGGAAGCAGAGGTGACAAAGAAAATCTGTTATGTGTGTGATCAGCTAAGTGAGGAGACATGAGACAGTCATGATAAATATATGACACACGGAAAAGCAGCCAGGGCTCCTCAGGCATAAGGGAGGAAGAAATGGATTCCCAGCACTCCCAAATAAACATGTTCCTGACTTATAAAGGCAGAGGGAATACAGTCTTTCCATCCATCTCTGAGAGCTAAAGAACTTGACTTATTTACACTACAGAAGCGTAAATTACACTATAGAAGTGCCTTTGTTTCCAAGGGTAATAAAGGGCACTGCCAGGAGGCACATGTAAGAACAAATGTGTATGTATGAAAAATTCCGTGGGCTGGGGATACAGTTCAGTTGGTAGAGTGCTTGCCTAGCATGCACAAAGCCCTGGGTTCAACTCCTAGCACCAAAAAAGAAAAATTTCCTTCAGTAGTCCCAGGTCACAACACAAAATGAAAAGATAATAATCCATAAAGTAAATCCACATTTCCTGTAGATTAACATTTGCTTGTTTTATTGTTTTAAACTCTCCCTTTTAAAATGGATCATCAGGGCTGGGAGTGGTGGCATACACCTATAATCCTAGCAACTCAGGAGGTTGAGAAGACAGGATCTCAAGTTCAAGGCCAGCCTGAGCAATTTAGCAAGATCATGTCTCAAAATTTAAAATAATAATAATAATAATAATAGGACTTTGGATGTAGCTCAGCAGTAAAGCACCCCTGGTTTTAATCCCCAGTACCAAAAAACAAACAAAAATTAAAATAATAAAATGAATCATTAATTATAAGTCCTAAAATATCCATTTTATTTCCATATGAAATTTTTTTTCTTCAGTACTTAAATGTCATAACTCTAGAAAATTCGGGAATCTTCATCCTAGAGGTTCTCTATCTGACATCATTTTAAGAGAGAGGAAGTGATATAGCCACAGATACCTTGATGCTCATCACTTCTATAATAACCCCATGCTGAACTCTCACAGGAAGTGCTTCCAAAAGAGAAAACATATGCCAACATGTGGGCTTTTAAAATTTAAAAAAATTTTTTAGTTGTAGATGAACACAAAACCTTTATTTTATTTTATTTATTTATTTTTATCTGGTGCTAAGGATCGAACCCAGTGCCTCACACGTGCTAGGCAAGTGCTCTACCACTGAGCCACAACCCCAGCCCCCAACATGTGTTTTTATACATCCAAAACTTCTGAACAACTTTGGAAATTTGATTCTTGGTTTCTGAGATGAGGATGAGGTTGTGATGGTGGGTAGGGGATTGGCTAATGTGTTTCCAAGTGGATGTCTCAGCTCTGAAACTAAAAAAGCCAAAATGGGACTGTTGTTCCTCCAATGAATAAGGAATGAATAACAGGAAATAAGCAACAGTCATAAAATTATAAATTAAATCCTAAATTGGTAGCGTTTCATTGCCAGAGTGACTCACTCCTCTTCTTCCAACTCACTCTTCCATTAACAAAGAAAACAAAGTTACCCTGTCCACCTAGATGTTTTGGGTACCCATTATTTCACTCTCACTATCCTCTCTCATGTTTACTGACATGTTTATTTAGTCCAATGAAGTAGAGGCAGGCAACTTCCTAGTAGATGTAAAAGCTAATTACACCATGCTTTGTCATGAGGAAGGATAGAAGCTAGGAAAACACTGTAGTAGAGAAGTAAGGGCTAACACTTATTATTTTCTGTGTCTGGTAAGATAGGTCAAGTAATACCCATGTTATAACCAATTAGTGGTGAAAGCAGAATTCCAACCCCTACACTATACTTGGTATGGATTCACATTCTGGCTCTCCATTTGCTTGTAGACCATATCTAATCTCAATGACATTGATGGTTCTGAAATCCTGTATTTTTTGGCCTTGGGGAAGTATCATACCTGATTCCCACCAATTTGATTTTTCTGCCAAGAGGATGTTCTAGAATTTTGGGTAGGTAGCACAATGAGAATAATGGAAGAGTTTCCAGGATTGGTATCTCTTCATTTGCTTACTTTCTGATCCAGGAAACTCTCATGTTTTCAGGATCATCTAATAGATAACACCTGGGTCTCTGGAAAGGTGGTATAGTGTAGTAGAGATTCACAGCATAGATCTGGGAGCCAGATGTGTTGATGTGGATCCTGGTTCCCCCACTTAATAGTTTGTGACATTAGGTTATTGATTTCCCCATGCCTCAGCAGCCTTATCTCTAAAAAAGAATAAAATGGAACCTAACTCTTAACATTGTTGTGAGGATTAAATGAGAGAATCAGTCAAATTCACAAGTCAAACACCGCAATGCCTTAGCACCCCATGCACATAAAATTCAAGGAGGAATTTGAGAAAACAGATGAGTGCAGAAAACTTTCCTTTCTTTAAGTGGAGAGAAACAGTAAAGAAATCATGTGACCCTTTGTAACAAAGGGATTATGTCGTCCTTTTAAAAGTAAGAGTAAAGTCAGAAGTTAGGACCACTTGGGCAGGAAGTTCCATGGAAATGCAAGGATTATTGCTGCCTCAACTCTGTCTCTTTATGGTATAAGTTTCAGGCATCCTATCCCATTAACTGGAGACAGATTGGATCCATATGGTACTGCTATAGGGGCTGGGGATATTGAGACTCACAAGTCAGTATATTTGTATCACCCAGAAACTAACAGTTTACTAGCTGTGAGTAGACATCTTGGGGCCATAGATGGGCTACCTAGATGCCAAGAGTAAACACACATCACAAGTGCAGAGAAGGAAGCAATAGGAAAAGGCTGAGCAAACTAGGCAAATTCTGGATTTTAGAGCTAGGCTTTCCCTTGGTCTAGACCTTGTATGGTAGACCATAAATGCCCAGAAAGAGCCAAGGAGATCCTCTAGGCAGGGAAAAGTAGGAAGCAAAGGTGTAAATGCACATGGTATCATCAGAGGTCAATAAGTCTACCAGTTGTCTGCAGGAGAAGAGTCTCTGGAGGGCAGTGGCAAGAAATACAGTGAGAGGTATAGGTAGAGATAGCTCTCCCATGGCCAAAGTCTTGGTTTCAGTTTGACATCTTTATTGAGCAGATGTTTCAGAACTTGTCACAAATATTTCTGGTAACATACAAGGAAAATTCTTTCAGAAAATAACAATAAGAATGAATGGCTACCACAAACTCCTAATTAGCTGAAAAGACTATTATTCCTATTTGCATTTTTCATCAATACACAGGGGATATTAAACCCAATGATTGAATGCACAAAGCCATAAGGGCCAAGTATCATGTTGGCAACATCAGAATGTCTTTTGATCCTCCAAGTAATGTTCTGGTCACATTGTCACTGTTGAGAATGTTCATAGACTGTATGCTCTTCTGAAATATATGTGTATTCCAATGGGTTTGCTTCTACTTTTACTGGTAAGCAGTCAAGGGTCCAGATATTGGCTACACTGCCGAATACAGAATTTTTCACCAAAATGTACTAAAACTCACTTTTTAAAATATTGCAGAAATACAATATTTTTCTTTTCTTTTTTTTTTAGTGTTAGCAATAGGATGTTTTTGCTTATTAAATTGAAACACAAAAAGATCACTAGAATGTGTCAGCAAATATTTAGATGGAATAAGATCTACAGAGAAAGAATGGAGAACAAATAAAAGTTCCACGTGGCCAGTCTCACAACTAGCACTTTACAAATAAATACACCTACACCCAAAGCCTTCTCATTTGGTGGAAATGTCTCCTATCAATCAGTTACTGTTATGTGTTCCAGACAGTGAAGAAGACCATACTAGCTTGTGGTGGGACTGAGTTTGGAAAGCCAGGGTAAGCTTACAACTGATCAGCCCAATAATATCACCTGTTAGGTATTTAGTTACTTTAGGTCAAAGGAGTTGGTATATGAATATAAGACATGGACAGAAATAAGAATTTCTTTTGTCCTCATATCCTCGCCTCAGAATAGCATGTGAATACTTCTCTTAGTGCCTTTTCTGGGAACTTTTCTCTCATATACATAGAAAATGAAATGAGGTCAAGCTACTTGATAACAGTGGCCAATACAATTCAAGTGTTGTTTCACTTGGAATTATTCACATGCTACTCATTTTGCCAGATGCCAACAAAGGAAAAGTCAGGGAGTACCCTTAGTCAACAAGATCAGAACCAAACTGTTTTTCTGAAACTAAGACTATCAAGGCAAGTATGGAATCAGGGCTTAAAGTCCAGGGTTTCTCCCCTTGGGATTCCAAGTTGTGAGAGTGTCAACACCTTGTCTTGTCTCCATGCAAAGATGGTAGGCCCACAGGGGATCAGAAAGTTAAGGTCTTTTCTCAAGGCCTCTGTGGCAGATAGTGGAGAGCAACTCACTCACACTTTCTCCAGACCCCTTCTATCAGGGTTTCTTGTCCTGTAGAGACCAGAAAGCTAAAAAACCAACCACCGCCACTACAAAAAAAAAAAAAAAAAAAAAAACACACGTTTTCCAGACTCCCTTGCAGCTAGAGTTCTAGGTGTGATTTAGATTGCATGAGTCAGAATCATCCACAGAATAAATGGAAAGAGAAAGTTAACTTCATGAGGAAAATCATTGATTCTTTCAAGCAGTATGTTGATTCTGGTACCTAGATTCTAGCATCAGAGGTGCTGAGCACTACAAGGCAGCAAAAGTTAAGTTTCTGCTAGAAATATCTTATGGCATAATTGGCAGTACTACTGGCTGATTTGCCTTCAAATGAGGTTCTTGACCCTCTCAGGGATCCTATAAATTATCAGTATGAGTTATTCGTTGCCACAATAACAAAGCATAATAATCCTCACATTTCAGTGACATACAAAAATTAGTTTCTGTATCTGTAGGGCTCAGATAGCCTGGGCCCGGCTTGCTCTTGTATCTCAGCTCACCTCCATATCTAGGGGTCAAGTGGCTGTCAGCCAATCTCATCTTCCAGCAGGCTAGCCTTGGCATGTTCTCTTAGAGATGATGGAGAAGCAAGAACAGAAACAGAAATTTACAAATATAAATACTTTTTCATACTTCTACATGCATCATATCTGTTAGCTAACAGCTCATTGCAAATCACATAGTCAACCTCATAACTACAAAGTCATATGTCCAAAAGGCATGGTTAGAGTGGGGAAAATTAAGCATCATAACTATCTAATACCTTTTAATAAACCCTCTCCTTAAACGAGGCAGAGATTTGGTTATTTTTCAACTAAGAAACTCAACTAATGTCCTCACATTGTTTGATAAGCAAAGGCTAAAACCCTCAGATGTGGAAAAATTTAATCAAAAAATTCTGGGAAAATTGAACTGTTTCCCAAGCAAATATACTTATGAGGAAGTCTATGATTCTTTGGTTAGTTCTAGTCCTCCTCTTTCCTATTTTCCCTTCATTGCCCTGCGATCCCTTCCTGAACCTTATCTTTAGAGTTTAAAGAAGTAGATTGATAGATATATGCTAATATGTGCATTAAAAATTTCTGGAAAAATATCCATAATAGTTGCTTTTGAAGAGAGACACAAAGACACAAAATGACAGTAGTCCTAATTTTCATTGTGTGCTCTTTAATGGTTGAATTTTGTACCATGTTACTGAATTATTCTTTTGGTAAACTATTAGACAAAAATTGGAAAGTCAAATAAACAAATAGATCAATAATGAACGAATTTCCATGTGTACCTATTCATTTTGCTCTTTTCAGTGCTTAGGAACCATAGGGCTAGTCACAGTTAGTCATAGAAATTTATTTATTTATTTATTTATTTTTTTAAGGATGCAGTTGAGCTGGAATTCCTGATGAGGACCTGACAGCTCATCACTTGTCATTGTTTCTTTTTTTTTTAGAGAGAGAGAGAGAGAGAGAGAGAGAGAGAGAGAGAAAGAGAGAATTTTAATATTTATTTTTCAGTTTTTCGGCAGACACATCTTTGTTTGAATGTGGTGCTGAGGATCGAACCCGGGCCACACGCATGCCAGGCGAGCATGCTACTGCTTGAGCCACATCCCCAGCCCCAGTCATAGAAATTTATACCACTGGACAGAAATAGGACTGGATTATTTAATTAAAAATTCATTACCATCACGCCATACTGATGTAAATAAGTGATTGAATAGATGAGTAAATAAATAAATAAGAAAATAAAATAAAATAAATAAATAAATAAATAAATAAAATAAGAAAATAAATAAATAAATAAATAAGAGAGAATAAACAAATCACCAGTGTGGAAACCTTCCAAATACTTTATGTAATCACTTCATCCTCAGGAAGTATAACATAAATCCTCATTCATTAAGTATGAGCTATGCCCGGTGACTTGGTATGCAGTAGGGAAAGGGAGAGAATCTTTATAGTAGAGAAACCTGACAAACACTACCTAAGCCAGGTGATCCAGGTAAATATTAACAGTGGTTGATAATGTTGACAGTAGGCACCCTGGATATGATGTGGTGACATGGTACTTTACCTCTGTGATCTTCCTCCACAAAACACATAGCCCCAGTCTAATATGAAAAACATTAGGCAAGTCCCAATTGAGGGACAATCTACAAAATATCTGACTAGTACTCCTCAAAATTGTCAAGATCATCAATAAACAAGAAAAATCCAAGAAACTATCACAGCCAAGAGGAACCTAAAGAGACACAAAAACTAAATGTCTCATGGTATTTTGCATGGGATCCTGGAATGGTAAAAGGCCATTAGGTTAAAAAATAAGGAAATCTGAATGGCATGGACATTAGTTAATGATGATGTATCAATATTGCATCGTTAACATTAACAAATGTGCTGTACTTATATGTTAATAACAGAGTAAAATGGATATAAGTGCATGTAACTTTGTACTATATTCACAGTTTCTTCTGTAAACCAAAACTGTTCCAAAAATAAAGTATATTAGCTGTCCACTGCTAATTCTGGAAAAATAACTAAAATAATCTATCAATCAAATAATCAATCAGTAGATATTGTGGAAGATACGAATGACACTATCTAAACACCAAATCAAGCTTGTACAAGTAAAAATTTCAAATAGGAGCCAAGTGTTTGTGTAGCTCAGCGAATGGCCATTATAAGATCTGGAACTCAGTAATGAGCCCATTTGAAAAGGGATGTGGAATGAATAAAGTATACCTGAACTGCATGACAACCGTACAGTACTAGCTTTATTGTGTGCTTGACCAGTGTTTTAATTTATGGGGCAGTCAGGAAAATACTTCTTTTTCCTTACATTTTAAGATTGTGCTATCTCTGAGAATCAGTGTTTTTAGTGGAGACTTAGAGGGGTGCATGGGTTCCGCTCACTACAACTCATCCAAATGTAAAGGCCTCAGAAGGAGAAAAGATTCAGGGAGCCAAAGCCTATGCTCTTGTATGGAAGCTTCTAGAGAACTATTCTACAGCAGATCTTGATGGGAAAATATGATGGAGAAGGGAGTCTAATGAATCCAAGGGTAAGACTAACTCTTGTGAGAAGGAATGCAGGATTTTCTAATGGAAGCACAGAAACGTACTTGCGGATAGATGAAAGGTAAGATTCTCTCAAAGAGAGGACCCTTAAGGTAAGAACAGGAACTAGAAAAAACCCATTCCTCCTCCACCTTGCACGAAGCAATGGAGTGAAGTACCTTTTTGTGGCATGTGGATTAGACTATATTTGGTATTCATTGTAAGATTATTTCTCTCATCTGTTGTAATTTCCTTTGCCTTCCTTAGAGCAAAGTTATCAATCAGGAATCTGTGGACCCCCAAGGATATATGGATAGAATTTAGAAAGTCCATGAACTTGGGGCTGGAGCTGTAGCTCAGTGGTAAAGTATTTGCCTTACATGTGTGAGGCACTGCGTTCGATCCTCAGCACCACATATAAATAAATAAAGATACTGTGTGTTCATCTATAAGTTAAAAAAATATTTTAAAAAACCCCACAAATTTAGAAAAAAAAGAAAAAGGTACATGAACTTGAATGAAAAAAAAATTACATCCTTATTTCACTAATCTCTAACTGCAATTTAATATTTCCTTCAATCATAAAATGTAGATGACAAATAACAATAGTATTAGTAGCACCTATGATTATCACCAATAGAAATCACAAGATATTTTTATATCACAATATAGTTAATGTAGATGTCACAAAATATCCTTTATGTTCATTTCAAATTTAAATTTGGGGTGGTCATTAGATCCTGTTGTTTAATAAGTCAATAAAGAAGTATATATATATTACTATACCTAAGATGTGACTTGATTTTTTTAAGATTCTGATAACTGTATTGGTGGGGAGACCGGGGTAAACCCAGGAGTGTTTTACCACTGAGTTATATTCCCTATTTATTTTTATATTTTAAGGCAGGATCTCACTAAATTGCTGAAGTTGGCCTTGAATTATAATTCTCCAGGCTCAGTCTCCTGAGTCTCCGGGATTATAGGCATGAGCCACAGTACTTATAACTGTATTTCAATACAATTTGTTTCCTTTGTAATTTAGCATTTGATTTTTATGCATTTAAACCACCATTCTGATAAGGAAGCCATAGGTTTCATTGATATTTTCAGGGCACAAAGATGACACACAAAGTGTTTTAAAATTTATAAACTCTGGCCTGAAGTTTAAAATCTGACACAACTTTATTGACTTGTGTGGTAGCATTGGTAAGGAAAGCAAGGAGTGGGGTTTGGAAACAATAAAGAAAAAGGTCATGTCATGACCTCGTACTCATTACCCTTATACCACCTCTCAACACACATCTGCCCGTGTGTGCCATAAAAAAGAGGTGGTATGCAACCATGAGTGCTGGGCTGAGACCAGCTGTGAAACAGCGGTGAATTATGCAGAGCAAGCAGAGAGCACTGGGCAGTTTCAGGACACATGGGAACCACAGGCAGGTAGACACAGCAGCAGAGAGGACACAAAACTGCTCTTTTCAACATGTACTAGAGGACGTGACCCTTAAGGGCAATGAGGAAAACTGAATCGTTTATCCTGCTTTTCTGGTTGATTACAATAGACTAGGTAACACAAAGAAGGCAAATGCATTACATGATGGAGGACAGGACTCTGAAAGCCATTAGAGTCAGAGTGAGGGCCAGAGGAGGCTTTCACAGAGGCCTCCCTTTGTTAGTCCAGCATCTTTGTCGGTGGGAGTTTCATTTTTAAAAAATTATATAATATCTGAGAGGCACAAAAGAATTCTATCATATTTAATAAGTCATAAAGGATAATAATAGACTTTATGAACCCGTTACCCAATTCAAAGACCTAGAAACATTGCTAACACCAGTGCATCTTCTGTACCTTATCCCACCCATCTCCCCAGCACTAACTTAAATTTTTGGTTTGCCTTATCAAATATACATGATTCCCAATGCTGTATTGTTTAGTATTGTTTGGTTTTGAGCTGTATAAAAATGACACCAATTTGCGCTCCCATTGACACAGTATAGGAGTTTCTGTTGATCCACATCCATATAGATACTTGATATTATCGTATTTCATAATGGATAGTCATATTTTTTTTTGTACCAGGAACTGAACCCAAAGGCCCTTTACCACTCAGCCACATCCCAAGCCCTTTTTAAATTTTTTTTTTTTACTTTTATTTTGAGACAGGGTCTTGCTAAGTTGCTGAGGCTGGCTTTGAACTCGTGATCCTCCTGTCTCAGCCTCCTGAGTTGCTGGGATTACAAGCGTGCACCACTGCACCTAGCTGTATTGTCATCTTTGTACACCAAAGGTAATATGCCACGTCATCATATAAGGGACACAAAAGTATCAGCAAGTGCCAAAGTTTTACCAGTAGAGTTTAATTCAAGGGTACACAGTCTTTTGTGTGGGTGTGTGTATGGGGTGCTGGGAATTGAACCCAGGGCCTTGTGCATGTAAGGCAAGCACTCTATCAGTTGAGCTATATCCCTAGCTCCCAAGGTTACACAGTCTTAACTAGGGTTCTCCTGGAATACAGAGCCTGAGACTTTGGTGGCTCGCACGGGGAGCGACTGAGGGTAAGTAAACCACTCGCCCCTGAGGGCAGGGTGAGAGGATGGGGAGCCATTTTAAGATTCCTCTTTTGTTTTGCTTCATTTTTGTTTTAAGTTGCCTGTCCCTGGAGATGAGTGAGACGGAAGAAAAACCGCTCACTTCTGAGGAAAAACTATTTACGTCTGAGGAACAGATAGGGAGAAAGGACGGATGCACATGTAAGGAGGATAGAAAGGCTATAATGAATTTTTGTTGTTCCATTTTTATTTCATTCTGTCTCGGTTTTGTTTGGTGTTATCTTGTTGGGTTGTATTATAGTAGAAATACGGGATCAGAAACTAGTAAAAAACAAACTGAAAGAGTGTTAAGTAAATTGTTAGAGGAAGAAGGCATCTCAGTAAAATCAAGAACAGTCAGGGCATACGTTGATACAATGCAAAAATGTAGCCCATGGCTTTTTAAGGAGGAGTTGTTAAATATATCACAATGGAACCATCATGGTGAAGATTTAAAAAGAATAGAAAAGAACAGCCCAGGAACTCTGCCAGCTGGCACATTGGCATTGTGGGCGTTGGTATCTGGTTTTCTTAGTCCAAAGCCTTCAATTCAGACAAAGGTAGAGGAAGGAGAAGACATATTGATTCAAGTAAATGAGGAGGTCTCTCAAGTTAGTCAGAAAGAGGAAAAGATTCAAGTAAAAGAGAAGGTCTTTCGAGCTAATCAGACAGAGAAAGAAAGTTTAGAGCAGAAAAAGCCATCGGGGGAAAGTTACAAAAGGAGACTGCTACTAAAACCTTTCTATCACCAGAGGGCTTAAGTGTCCAACCAACAGCACCACCTCTACAGGAGACTGCTACTAACACCTTTCTATCACCAGAGGACGTAAGTGTCCAACTGACAAGGCCACCTCCATATGCTGAGAGGCCCCCAACCCCCGCAGTTGATAGTTCGGATCCTGAGACAGGATCTCAAGTATTAACATGCCCTGTATTTGAGGTAGGAGGGCAGCGAATTTACCATGCTTTAAATTTCAAAACAGTGAAGCAGCTAAAAGAGGCTGTAACAACCTATGGTCCTCAAGCACCCTTCACTGTAAGCTTGGTCGAATCCTTTACCAACTTGAACATGACACCAGCAGATTGGGCTAATATGTGTAAAGCTGTGCTAAATGGAGGACAATACCTGTTATGGAAGGTTGCCAATGAGGAATTTTGCAAGGAGACGGCTAGGCGAAATGCAGCAGCTGGTTATCCTCAGAGAAATCTAGATATGTTGTTAGGAAAGGGACCTTATGAGGATCAGCAGCAACAAATTGCATATGATTCTGGTGTATATTTACAAATTGCTGTAGATGCAGTTAAGGCATGGAAGACTTTACAAGGACATGGAGGTTTACAAGGTCAATTATCTAAGATAATACAAGGAACTAATGAATCTTATGCTGAATTTGTAGATAGGCTTATTCAAACAGCTACCAGAGTTTTTGGGAATATAGAACAAGCAATGCCATTAATAAAACAACTGGCTTATGACCAAGCGAATCGTTGGTGCAGAGATATCATTAGACCATGGAAACATGAATATTTAAACACATATATTAAATTATGTAGAGACATTAATGAACAAGAGCAAGTCATGGCAACTGCAGTAAAACAGGCTTTAGATGCCAGAGACATCAATGAACAAGGGAAAATTGTGGCAGCTGCAGTAAAACAGGCTTTAGATGCCAGAGACATTAATGAACAAGGGAAAATTGTGGCAGCTGCACTAAAACAGGCTTTAGATTCCAGGCCAAGAACATGCTACAATTGTGAACAAACAGGACATTTTAAAAGGAATTGCCCCATAGGAGGAGGGGGTTGTTGGGGTGTGTGGCTTGTGGGAAGCCGGTGGTGGCAGTTGGGCTCTGAGGGTTTTTTCCTGAGGAGCTGTTTTGTTTATCGTGTGTGGTTCTAAAAATAAAGTTAGTTTCTTTTGACAAGTGGCTCCTGAATTGTGCCCAGCCAGACTACGGCATGAGACAAAGGTTTGCAAGTCAGGAAGTAATTCCAGGGAATAGAAGTAGGAAATTGGGAAAAGGGAAGAGGAAGAGAAAAATCAATATAGGAGTATATTTTTTAGTTTGCTCCAATTGTAGAAAACTAGGACTTAATCTTGCCTACACCCTCTGAGAATCTCATAGAAACAAGCCAAAGCTCAGATTAACTGATCTTATCAGCATCCCTGAATTTATCAGGCTTCAGGGTGCTGGGTGCTGACTCACACCCACAACATGCCTAAGTGTTTCAAGCCAGAGTGGTGGCTTAGTAATTTACAAAATGCAGTTAAGAATGATCTGGCCGAATATGGAAGAAAGGAAAAATCTATCTCCAGCTCCCATCCCGTATTAGCAAAGCACTGGCTCCTGGGCCTTTAACTTCCTCAAATTCCATAATGCACATGCGTGAGCACTGTAGTCTTCCAACAGGCCTCCATGTTGAAACGTCCAAGAAGTCCTTGGGTGGAAAAGTGAGATATTCACTGTGAGGCTCAGGCAAGGTGCTCTTGGGTTACACAAACATGAAACTGGTTACTGGACCAATGGCTTGACTAAACGGTGAATTATAAGAATGTGCAATAAGGCACCATAGTGTCCAGTAGACATAATAAATGTCAGAGATGGAACTTAAACATGTGTATCTATCACAGTTGAAATATTTGGGTTTGGGAACATAGTGTGGAAACACTGTCCATTGCCTACCCAATAACTATCCCTACATTCCCTCTCTGCTAACAGAATCACAGTTAATCCTGTAGTGGACAAAGAGTTCTAGATTAGAGCTGACACAGTAACTCCGAAGTGCCCCCAAGGCCCAGATTTCTTCTTCTACCTTACTGTTCCAACATTTTCAATGCTACCTTACATCCAGTAGGTCATTCCATGGTCCAAGATGGCTGCAGGTATCATGCACGCATTGCAGACTAGCAAAACAAAGAAGCAGAGAGGATCAAAAGGACTTCCTCCCAACCAAGTCAACTCCCTTTAATCAACCTTCCTAGAAGCACCAATCCAACACATTTATCTCATTCTGGCAAGACTCTGTCCGAGGTTCACACCTGGGTGCAAGAGATGCTGCATAACATAGACTATTTGCCAAATGCACCACTACCAGGAATAAACTGTCCCTAAGGCAGAAAGTGAGAATGGATACTGGATGGCAACTGAAAGTCTCTATCATAGTAGCCATCTGAGTTGGAGCAAGTTTTTAACCTACTTACCAGTTTTCTGACTTGTAAAATGAAGATAACATTAATTCACAAAGCTAATATAACTAAATGAGATGATACAAATAAAATTGCACGGTGCCTGGTATGCAGAAAATGCTTAATAAATGCTAGCTGGTTTGAATCCACTTTAGTGAGTCATCAGCATCAGGACCTGGCATCAAGCCAAAGCTCAGATTAACTGATCTTATCAGCATCCCTGAATTTATCAGGCTTCAGGGTACTGGGTGCTGACTCACACCCACAATACGCCTAAGTGTTTCAAGCCAGAGTGGTGGCTTAGTAATTTACAATGAAAAATATAACTGTCGGGCAGACCAGACACCCTGACCAGGTTATCCTCTCCCTGAAGGCAATGAACATGTGGCATCACAAGGTTGATTACTGAGCATGAAATCAGAAGAAACAGATTGTGTTACACAATTCAAATGTTCAATGGCATCGGGCTGTGATAACCTGTGATAGCCTTTACAACCGCGCTTGTCTGGTGGGTCAGATGCTCAGGAGAGAAACATGACAGGTTACCTCTTCCCCTGGACAGGGCTATAAGGTGCACTATCAATTGCTGGCAAAACCCACCCAGATTGTGGAAAATGTGGAAAAGCCTCTAGGATCAACTCAAAACTCCATGGCATCAGTAAATCTATTCTGCACAGAGGCCCTGTGGCATAACTTCAGGAAAAGTTGTAAGTAAGGGAAGTACTTTAGCAAGATTCATTCTTTAATCCAGTCCCAGAGTAAATGGGGTATCAAGAGACCTGATTATATCTTTGCTTGAAATATTTATTGGATTATGAATTCAAAATATTTTTATGTTTAAAATGGAAATATTCTAGAGATATACCATAAAATATATAATATATAAAATATAAAGATAAAATATTTCATAGATATAACAGAATATTAATAATGATTAAAAATAACATAAAAAGCTGGGTGCGATAGTGCACACCTGTAATCCCAGCAGAGGCGGAGGCAGGAGGATCACAAGTTCAAAACCAGCCTTAGCAAAAGTGAGGCACTAAACAACTCAGTGAGACTCTGTCTCTAAATAAAATACAAAATAGGGATGGGGATGTGGCTCAGTTGAGTGTCCCTGAATTCAATCCCTGGTACTCACCACCACCACCACCCCCAAAAAAAAACTCAACTTAAAATGCTTTAAGTTGAGTAAATAGAAAAATGTAACATATCTACATATATGCATATGTGAATATATACATAAATGCTACATATGTGTGTATATATGTATAAATATACATATATATGTATGTGTACATATATATACATATATATGTATATATATGGTGGCTAATAACATCCACAGATGTGAATTTTACTAGTTTAACACTCAAAGAGCAAGCAACATGTTTTCCTCATCTCCAGTTGTTTGGGAGAGGGGATACCATCTGATGTAGTTCATTATGGGTCTCCTGTGGAAATAACAATGTGATTAAATGAGAAATAATTTAAAATCAGCATGCTCCGAGAAATTTCCAGTGCCCCTTGTGATATACAATATCTAGAGTAGTTAATCCTTTTAAAAATCAGATATGGGAAGCTTTCAACCAGTTTCATAAAATCATCTTTGAGCTAGGAGAAGAGCAAACTGCAGATTAGCTCTGTGATTGAAGAATAAACAAGAATAGAGACAAATGGGGTGGTATGTAGCCTTTGTATTCATCCATCTATATTTGTGTAAGAGATTAAAAGAAATCCCAATACTGCATTTTTCTCTCATTTCCTCATCCTCTGTCCTATGGGCAGAAAAAGTAATTGAGCTTGGCAAAAGAAAAATGTGATACCATCAGCAATTAGGATAGCAAACATACAATGATATGTGTAATGACCTTGACTTGTCCAATACCACAAAGTGTCAAAATGTCAGAGATATGTGACTTGCAAACTATCATCCCTATTCCATCAACATCAATATCACCTGGAAACTTGTTAGAAATGCAAATTCTTGCCAGGCACCAGGATGCACGCTTATAATCCCAGCAGCTCCGGAGGCTGAGGCAGGAAGATTTCGAGTTCAAAGCCAGCCTCAGCAAAAGCAACTCAGTGAGATTCTGTAGATAAAATACAAAATAGAGCTGGGGATGTGGCTTAGTGGTCAAGTGCCTGAGTTCAGTCTGCGGTACACACACACACACACACACACAAAAAAAAAAAAAAAAAAAAAAAAAAGGAAGGAAGAAAGAAAGAAATTCTTGGACTCTACCCCAAACCTATAGGATCAGAAATTCTGAGACCAGACGCCAGCAAACTGCTTCTAGCAATTTCTCCATGGTGATTCCAATGCCTGTCAAAGTTTGAGAACCACTGATCTAGATAGACCAGGTTACCTAAAGCGCAATCTGTGAATGAGCTGCATTAGCAGCACTGAAACTTGTTAAAACTGCAGATTCTCACCTTGACTTACTAAATGAGAATCTGAATTTGAACAAGAATTCCAGGTGACCTGTATGCACAATAAAGATAGAGGAGTGCCATACTTAACCAATAGTTCCTGTTATGTGCTGAATTGTGTCCCCCGGATTTATATGTTGAATCCCAAACCCCCAGGACCTCAGAATGTGACTGTATTTGAAGATAGGACATTTAAAGAGGTGACTAAGTGAAAATAAAATCATTAGGGTGGGCCCTAATCCAATATAACAAGTGTCCTTATAAGAAAAGGAGGTCAGAACACAGACATGTACAGAGGAAGGATCTTGTGAGGACACAAACAGAAGGTGGCCACATACAAGCCAAGGAGAAGGACCTCAGAAGAAACCAACCCTGATGACACCTTGACCTTGGGCTTCCAAACTTCTCAACTCTAAGGAAATAAATTTCTGTTCTTTAAGTCATCTACTCTATGGCACTTTGTATGGCAGTCTTGGCCAATTAATAGTTTCCAAACTCAAGGGCATATTGGAATCATCTAGGGGGTTTTAAAAATATTGATACCTGAGTCTTATTCCCAGAGGTTCCAATTTAAGTGGTATGAGAATTGACCCATAATTCTGGATTTTCAAAAGCCTTCCAAGTGATCTTTAATGTGTAACAAAGTTTGAAAACCACTGATAATTTCTACCAATTTCTTGACTGGCCAGAAATCTAAGACATAGGACCCTGCAACTGTTAAATTTCAATCTCTTGACATTTGCTTATGTGATCTCCCACCATTATGTTCCCAAACCTGGTTCTTCCTATAAATATTTGAGGACTTCTACTTGCAAAGAGAAAGTTAAGAATCAAAGCTGGCAATTACATATACTCTTTTCATATATCAACTTTCTCATTTGTTTGGGGTTTTTGTTTTGTTGTGTTGTGCTAGAGATCACCTTGAACCTTTATTTCTTTGGTGATACATCTTCCATGGTACAGGTATAGAGAATGCCCCCAAATAAAATCTATTGACCTACGTTGTCAGTACCCATTACTTCCCTTTAGGTTCTTCTTGTCCCCCCTGTTAAATTGCTCTCAAGGTTCTTAGGATCCAAATTAATGACTCTTAAATTCTATAAACCAGCATGCCAGGACATAGGTGCCAAACCATTTATTTCTTGTTAATCCTTTGCCACCTTTTCCATGTCCCTGTGAAGTTTTGAGCTCCCAAACTCAATAGTCCACTCACAAAACAACAATTTACTAAATGCTTACTGTGTTCCAAGTTCTGACTAATACTTAACCAAAAGGAAACTGTATGAGAATGTGTGTGTGTGTGTATGTGTGTGTGTGTAGTTTCTAAAAGTTAACACACAATATTAATTTGTTTTGCATTACCATAATGAAATACCTGAAGCTGGGTAATTTTATAAGGAAAATAATTTATTTTTATTTTTATTTTATTTTATTCATTTAGGAAAATAATTTTATAAGGAAATTTATAATCTTATAAGGAAATTTAGCTTACAGTTCTGGAGGTTCAAGGGCAAGCATTTGGTAATGACCTTTTTATTGGTGGCATCCTAAGGTGGCAAGAGACAGGCAAGGAGTGCACGCACATATGTGTGCTGTGGTATCTGTCATCTTATAAAGCCACCTGGAGTTAATCATGGGGGCTTTATCCCAATGACTATCTAATCCTAATCATTTTCCAAAAGGCCCACCTCTAAACATCTAGTCAGATTAAGTTTTTACCCTCTTAACATCACACAGTGACAATTAAATTTCAACACATTAAATTTAAATTTGGGGGGACATATTGAAACTCTGTCCAAACCATAGCACACACTCCGCAAAAGTGATGATCTGACCTTAACATACTATACACGTTAGAGGAAAATCTGGATGTGCTTTTGCTACCTTGATTAATATCAATATTTTTGTGGTCTAATCATTGATACAATCACAGAGTCAAATAGAACCTATTTTCAAGACAGTCTTTCTGGTTAGCTTTCTAGCCATCTCCAACTTCCCTCTCTCTGACCACCTTTTCCACTGTAGAAGTTGAAAAGCCTGCTACTTTCCCAGCCTCCCTTGCCACTAAGAGCAGCTATGTGACCCAGATCTGGTCAATAAGATAAAAGGGAAACTCTGTTAAGGAACTTTGGGGAAACATTTCTTCTCTGATAAAAGTTGCACAAGGGGAAATACTCTGGCTTTTCTATGCTCTCTTTCTTATCTTTTTCTTCTTAACTTAATAACAGATTTTGTTTGTTTGTTTTTGTTTTTGTTTTTTTTTACTTATGTTTCCTGTCTTTGATGTGGGTGAATACATAATGTCTGGAGCTGTTGGAGCCATTTTGAAACCACGAGGATAAGGCACTGACCCAGAACCCTAACACTATGGGACCATAATGATCACTTGCTGTCCAACTTCTCTGTTTACTAAAAACCCTTTTGGTTCATGTTTTATTACTTTCAGCAAAGTCACAATACTTTCACAATTAATATACAGATATTGGAAAACTCTCATTTATTTAGAACACTGTAGTCTGAGGATCCACACTTTGAGTACCATTGAATTAAAAGGATTATCTTTTAGAAGTGAGAAAGAAATCTTGCCCAGATGGTATTCAAGGAATAGTAAACCTGGTCTGGACTGCCAAATTTATTTATTCATCATTCATTTTTCAACAGACCCCCCTACTTTATTAGGTTCCAATAATATAAATATGAATAAGATCCTAACCTCCCCCAAAGAAATTTTGCTATTCTGAGCAAAATTAATGTGTAAACAAAGAGGAGCAAGATGGTAAGAGCTATGACATAGGTACGCAGAGAAGAGAAGCTGTGACATTAGTGAAGTGGGAAATGTAACTCATTTAGGAGGGTCTCCTGGGGAAGGCAGTGCAAGAGGATAAGCAAAGATTCCAGTTAACTCTAAAGAACTCTCCCTGTGACCTGACTAAAAGTCGAAAGTTTCATTAATTTTCTTCCTAGGACCGGGAAGGGTATTTTCTATGATCACAGACCAGATGACAGTTCAGAAAGAGCAATTTATGATCAGGGACTAATCAACTGCCAGAAAAGATTCCCTTGCCCATCTTTCTCCCACGAAGCAGGATAAAGACATGTTTTATTTGGTGGTAGTGGAGCGGGGGGGGGGGGGGGGTGTATTTCCCTCTCATATCAGCAGGGATATTTTCTAGAACAGAATAATTCTGTGTTGTGAATTAAAACCACCTGTTAACATTGCAGCAAACCAAACGATATTGATTATAAAGCAACCAGTTGTCAACATGAGTCCAAAATTCACGTATTCTAGGAGGTTCTCTCTGTTGTTACTTTTAAGCAACACACACACACACACACACACACACATGCAACAATTAATGACTATTTAATGGTCAAAGAAACACTACTGTTTAAGGACAGGGATAGGGGAAAATACCTCCTCCCCACATTGATTTTTCTCAAATCAGTTAGTGTTAGCAACACACACACACACACACACACACACACACACAGAGAGAGACACACACACACACACACACACACATACTGGTAGAGGAAAAACTAACATGTAGCTTTGCATTGTTTAGTCCTTAGAAGACACAGAATAGGTTATCATTGATATTTCTTGTAAGGGAAATAATAGGTTTTGAAGCATTTCTGAAATAGAAAAATAAATAAATAAGACCAGCAGTAGTCTCCTAACATTTTCCTGAAATGTAATACGTTACAAATAAAATATTCAATCGAGTCCTTGAATGAATTGTTTCAACATTATCCTGGCATTCGCGTGGATAGTGTCCCTGATAACATTTAGATTCTATCAATGGTGACGAGATAGGTATGCATCAACTGCAGTTACCTTCCAGCCCTGGCATGTGCTGAGCTGGGGAGGGCTCTTCCAAGATCCCAACTCCGGCTACAGTAAAACATCTGCCTCCTTGCAGAGAATGAAGAAACCGCCCTGGCAAAGGATCCCAGCTCAGCCCTGGAGCTCTCCGGTCCCCACCTTTAAGAATCACTCAGCAAGAAAGTGGGGGAGGAGGGAAACACAAAACAAATCAAACATTCCTAGCCCCATAAACGTCGCATCTGAACATTTGAAGGTACCCGGGAAATTAGGAATATGGCTCCGGAGTTTGGTTTGTCTGGGGTCTGAGCATGAATTTGATATTCTCTGTTGCGTTTTTAAAATCTAACTTTCTGTCTCCGATGGAGAGAATCAGACCGAGGAAGCAAAGGCACAGACACAGGCTGGAAGACCCTCCTCCGCGTTGTCCCCCTCCTCGGAGTCACCCAAACAGGAGGCATCAAAAGAGGAGAAACTTACCTGGCCCTCACCTAGACCGAAAGGCGGCTGGTCCGGCCTCAGGAGGGGAATCGGGGTGCAGCGGGGAGCCGCGGAAGCTGGAGCAGAAATGCAGACCCCGGGAGGAAGGCGAAGTCCGGCTCCTAACCCAGGAGAGCGAAGTGACTCACGCGCTCGGCGCCCGCCTCTCGGCGCCCTGTGCCCCTCTCCTTCCCGCCCCCAGCAGGTACCGGGACGAGCGCTGGGAGGCGGTCTCCCGTCGCCCCGATCCACAGGGCTCACTGCCCGACGCCCCCAGGCGGCGGCGCCAGAACCGCGCCAGGCACAGCCAGCCCCTCCAAGACAACCTCCAGCTTCCACAGGACCAGAGCCTCCGTCCTGGGTCTCTCTCCAGCTCCCAGCCACCCCAGGTCCCTCCATCCTCAGGCTCTTCATCTGAAAGCAACACACCTTCCACATGCCATCTACACACGACATTGCCAAGCCCCTCCCTTGGGTCATGCCAACCTGGCTCACGGATGCCCCACTAGCCCCACACAACCTTCCACTCGCCCCCTACCCCATCCTCAGTGTCCCCCTGGTGGTTGTGTCAGAACCCCGCCCCCAGCCCAGAGACAGGGGCAGCCAGCTCCTCAAGATCCCAGGTGTATCTTCTTCTGTAGATGTTTCCTCTCCCCAGATCGTCCCTCTTCCAGGGCCCTACCTTGTAGGGACCTGCTCCCCTTCGTGCCCCTTTGGTTATCTGACATGCTTCCCACCTGCCAGCTGGATATGGTGATGTCCAGTCCTTTCCATGGTTAGTGTCTACACCCAGAGTACCCATACCACCCGCCAGAGCCAACACACAAGTGACTTGCACCTCCTAGGATCCTCTTTCTTGTGGCAAGGAGGCCTGGGATATCCCTGGGGTCCTGGAAAAGTACTATGGGAGAATAACGGGACCTTGGCACCAAGAGAATCCCTCCTAATCTGATTGAAGTGGGAAGAACAGCCAAAGCTCTACCCAAGCTGGGTTGGGTGGTGATGCTTCATCGAGACAGCCAAGGTGTCCTATGGTGTCAGGGTTATAGGCTGGGCAATTCTGCCTTGGGACCTGGCATTTTCTGGCAGAGGTCATTTTGTTCTGCAGCCCTGCCTGCATCATATCAAAACTGGGAGCAAAAGCATGTTCCTTTCCCTTTGATAGGGTGAGAGATTATAGTTTGGAGAGAAAGAAACAAGAATGGGGGGAAAGATGAAGCATTTTGTCCACTTAGGAACAATATTTCAGCTGCCATACTTCCTGCAACTCTGGGGAAAAGATGGGAAGGTTTTGTCTGTTCAGAAAAGTGATCTATCCCCTGGCAACATGCACCCCCTTCTCGGCATCCCATTGCTTTCTCACCACCATTATAAACCTAGATCTCTCCCAGAATGGGACTCATAGGGACTGTGAGTTTTTCATTTCCACTTCCCAATAGCCCAGCATATGGACTGACATGGTGGAAAATTAAGTTTTATTCAAAACTGAAAGGTCTACTATCCATACTTCTGCCTCCCCTTTCCACCTCTATACTTTCCATCTTTTCCCTTCTCTTTTCCTTTATTTTTCTTCCTTATCTATACCTATGTTACTGAATAATACCATTCTTTGGTTTCTGTACCTCTATAATTCTATAAGGTGGCGTTACTTTTCCAATTTAGTTTGTTCACTTTTTCCAAAGTCTTCCCTATTCTGCATTCACTCTTGCTGCCCTAGTTTCAAGTTTAATCTCAATGAAATGTGCTCTGGCTTGGATCTTGGGTGTCTGCCAGAGGCCCATGTCTCAAAGGCTTAGTCCCCAGCCTGTGGCACTATTGGGAGGTGATGGAGTGTTTAAGAGGTGGGGCCTAGTGGGAGGTCTTCAGGTCTTTGAGGGCATGATCTCAAATAAGATAGTGAAACCCTGGCCTCTTCTTTCTTCTCCTGCAGTTCTTGGCCGTGAACTAAGTATTTTGCTCTGCCACATGTTTCTGCCATGATGTGCCTGCCTAACCACAGGCCCACAGAAATAGGGCCAATCAATTTTGGACTGAAACCTCTAAAACCATGAGTCAAAATAAGCCTTTTTTTCCTTTTTTTAAGCTGATTTATCTCAGGTATTTGTTATATATATATTTGTGCCTTTTTGTTTGTTTGTTTTAAGCTTGGATCAAAATTCTTACCTATTGAAAATCCTATATTCCTTCAGAATTTATGTGTGTGTGTGTGTGTGTGTGTGTGTGTGACACAATGTGTCCACAAGGCAATCAGCCAGATATTCTATCAGAATCATATCTTTATTCATTCAACTCACATTTACTATGTATCTTCTATGTACTGGGTTTATAGATATGAATAAAGCAATTCTGGTTTTCAAGAATGCCAGAAACCAGAGTTACACAAGAATGCTATAAAAGAGATGTGTAAAATGCTATAAAAGAGATGTGCTTTGGGAATGAGTAAGAAGCTCACATCTCTTTGTGTGGTAGGTGTGTTTGAAGGGATAGGTCATGACACATTTCACCAGAAGATGATAACTGAACTAAGTCTTGAAAAAATCACTGGGAATCTTCCAGGAAAATAAGAATGGAAGAAATGCATGAAAGATGAATAATTTACTGAATTGTTAATTTTTGCCTCTTTTGTAATGGCATCATTTAAAAAATATGTTCTAATTATACATGACAGCAGAATGCATTTCAATTCATTGTACAGAAATGGAGCACAACTTTTCGTTTCTCTGGTTGTACATGATTAGAGTCACACCATTCGTGCAAATATACATGTAACTAGGATAATGATGTCCAACTCATTCTACTATCCCCCCCCATGTCCCCTTCCCTCATTACTCCCCTCTGCTCAATTCAAAGTTCCTCCATTCTTCCCTCGCCCCCCTTCCTGCCCTCACCCCCACCATTATGGATCAGCATCCACATTTCAGAGAAAACATTTGACCTTTGGTTCTTTGGGATTGGCTTATTTTGCTTAGCATGATGTTCTCCAACTCCATCCGTTTACCTGCAAATGCCATAATTTTATTCTCTTTTAAGGCTGAGTAATATTCTGTAATGGCATCATTTTAAAGGAAAATAGTGTCTAGAAAAACTCTAGAATCAGAGTTCTCCCTCCTGATGGCTCTAGGAATAATTTGATTGGCTCTGCTGGATCATTGGATCATGGGTCCATCCGTGAAAGAATTAGCATGGCAGGCAAGTATTGTATTCTGATTGGCTGGCTTGGGTCACGTGCGCACCTCTTTGGGGGGGGGTTCTTTTTCTTCTTCTTTTTTTTTTTTTTTTTTGTTTTGAGGGAGGAGGGAAGGGCATGTGTACCTGATAGAAAAGGTATAGTTCCTAAAGGTGAAAATGCCAGCAAAGATGTGGCCAGAAGTAGCATGCCAATTCCATGTATACAAGCATTTCTGATATAAAATAATATACCCAACCCTGGAAAATCTCTCATTTTGCAAAATAATACCCTAAAACTAAGGCTTATAGAAAAATAACAGAGTCAGGACAGAACACTCAAAATTTATGCAACTTTATAAGCAGAGCATTAACAAAATTAAAAAATTAATATAGCAGGTGATGACTTGAACAGCTCAGACACGCTGCTTGGTATGTCTAGAGAATGCCTCAAGGGATATTAAAAATGCAAGAAAGTAACAGAGAGGAAATTGTGGCTTGAGAGAGCTGAGACAATGCAGATGGAAGTGGGACTCTAAAACAGTGCAGTTGCCATTAAAGTGGGCCCAGAAACAAGGGCAATCTGCCGGAGGCAAGAACTATGCAAGGCTGAGGGTTACCTCCTTGAGATGAAGCCCTGAGTGCAGAACTTCACTTTGCATTTTCTTAAAATAAAGCTAAAGGGGCCCCCAACTGCAGCAACCAAGTTGAAGGCTTTTTCCTTCCTCTGACACAGCTGCATTGTTTTGACATTGTTCGCCTACATGCAACTGCATATAAACTATTTGTCATAGCAAAAGAAATTGGGTCTATCTATTTATTACATATTTCCAAGAATTCATGATCTAATCCTGTCTCATGCTTTAAGATCTCAATGATTTAGCTGGGCGTGGTGGTGCACACCTAGTGGCTTGGGAGGCTGAGGCACGAGGACCACAAGTTCAAAGCCAGCCTCAGCAAAAGCTGAGGCGCTAAGCAACTCAGTGAGACCCTGTTTCTAAATAAAATAGAAAATAGGGCTGGGGATGTGACTCAGTGGTCAAGTACCCCTGAGTTCAATCTCCGGTACCAAAAAAAAAAAAAAATTCTAATAATTTGCTAATGATTTCCAAATTCATCTCTCTGGTCTGTATAGTTCCCCTGAACTCCAGCAACCTGCTCAATGTCCTCACCTGGATAAGTTATAGAAATTTCAAATTTACCTTCTACAAAACCCAATTTTTGGTATCCCCCCCAGATTTGCACCTTTAGAGGTGGTCCCCATCTTGTTTAATGGCAACTACATCCGCATTGAAACTTAAGCTTAAAAGAAAAAAAAAAAAATACTTGTCATTTTTTAGTTCTATCACAGTCCACAATAAATCAATTAGCAAGTCCTGTCCATTGTACCTTCAGAACACATCTAGAACCTGACCACTTGTCACAGTGATCCAGCCACTGTGACACTTGTTACCCTGATCCAGCCACCAATCATTTCTGTATTATAACAAATAGTCCAACTGGTCTCCTTGCTCCTGCCCTTTATCCCATATCATATGTTCTTCAGTAGTTGCTGGAGTGATCCTGTAAAAGTGTAATTTCAAATATGTCATTCATCTGTTCAAGAAGATTGTCTCTCTTTCTCACTCTTAGAAAAAAATCACTCTTTCAGTGGTCAGTAGGTCCTGCATCATCTAGCCCCTGCCATCTTGCTAAATCTGTTCTCTTCCACTGTCTCCCTAGTTCACCCTACCCTGTTCATACTGACTTTCTTGCAGTTGTTCTTGCACACAAGGCTGGTGCACTTGCAATTCCATCTGCCTAGAAGAACTCTCCTCCTACAACCTCAACCTGCCTTACTCCCTTGCCTCCTTTGGTTTCTCTTTAAGAGTCATTTATCGGGATGGAAATGGAGAGTATCATGCTAAGTGAAATAAGCCAATCCCCCCCCCACAAAAAAAAGGCCAGATGTTCTATATGATTTATGGATACTAACACAATGGAGGGAGAGGGAAGACTAGAAGTTCATTGGATTAGACAAAGGGGAATGAAGGGAAGGCAGGTGGGAATAGGAAAGACAGAATGAACTGGACAGAACTTTCCTATGTTCATGTATGAATATACTACCACATCATGCACAACCACAAGAATGGGATCCTAATTAGAAAAAGTTATACTTCATGTATGTTTAATATGTCAAAATATACTCTACTGTCATGTATATCTAAAAAGAACAAATAAAATAATTTTTTTTTAAAAAAAGAGGAATTTATCCATGTGGTCTTCCTTCATTTCCTATTTGAAATAGTGATTCTCCCACCTGACTCCCAGAGGTCCTCTCCTCCACTCCTGTTTTATTTTTCCTCATACTTCAGTTCTTTCTTCATCTTCTGTTCTCTATAAACTCCATGAAAGCATGGATTTCTATTTTATTCAATCCTGTCTCCCCAGTACCTAGAACATTCTCTGGCATGTAGTAGGTGCTCAGGAAATATTTGAGTGTTGATTTGACTATGGTATACCAAACACTGTTCTAGGTTTTAGGATGGGTGTAGATAAAAGAGGTCAAATTCCTCCCATTGTGTGTGTGTGTGTGTGTGTGTGAGAGAGAGAGAGAGAGAGAGAGAGAGAGAGAGAGAGAGAGAGATCAACTCCTTAAACTTCAGCTTATGGAAAACAACACCTGTTTCTGTTTCATTCAGCCTATGTGAACAAGCAAAGCTGTTATGCTTAAGAGAACAAATAATGAATATTATATAATAAAGATTCCTCTGCATACCACTAATATTTGTAAATCATATAAAATCTAGTTGATATATTGCTTAATTTTTAAAGAAAAAATGTGTAAAGTCCATTTAATCATTAAGTCTAATTCCATTCAACCGTTTCTTCATTAGTACATAGTTCTATCTCATCTTGACATTAAACTATCATAAACTGACAGTTAATCTGTTTTGTCATGGAAATATTCTGTTCTTATCAGTACCGAACATAAAAGAAAAGGTTTGAAAAGTAAAATTTCAATGAATCCACATAGCACAGAAATAACACAATCGTAATTACGGAGCAGCACACTAGTGTCATGGGGCAGCACATAATTAAATGGCAAATGAAAGAGGGAGAGAGGATGTGTAGCAAGCTCACAAGGAGAGCCATAACTGGTATTTGCAATATCTGGCTCTAAGGATTGGACATTGTGTATTCCCAGATGACCAAATGTAGCACCCTAAGGCTGGGAGTTATACTAGAACAAAGCATGTAAATTTGTGAGCCTCAATTTCACTATCAGCAAAGTGGGCATGAAACGGATTGTTTGAAAGAATGTCATATATATGTAAAGATTTTCACACATGAATAATAGATGAATGTTTTTATTATTATAGATTATTGATTCTCTATACAATACTTCTATTTTTTTTCCCTAGTAGGGTATAGAGTTCTCATTTAAAATGCCATATCGTCTGGGGCTGGGGATGTGGCTTAAGCAGTAGCGCGCTTGTCTGGCATGCATACAGCCCGGGTTCGATCCTCAGCACCACATACAAACAAAGATGTTGTGTCTGCCAAAAACTAGAAAATAAATATTAAAAAATTCTCTCTCTCTCTCTCTCTCAAAATAAAATGCCTTATTGTCTCAAGTTTTCTACTCATGCCAAAAATTGAATTTATTTATTTATTTTAGTACTGGGGATTGAATCCAGGTGTGTTTAACCACTGAGCCACATCCTCAGCCCTTTTTTATATTTTATTTAGAGACAGGGTCTCGCTAAGTTGCTTAAGGCCTCCTTAAGTTGCTGAGGCTGACTTTGAACTCACAATCCTCCTGCCTCAGCCTCTTGAGCCTCTGGGATTCAGGCGTGCACCATTGCACCCAGCTCATACCAAAAGTTTGATATAGGAACAGTAGGTTTCTGGGGGCTCTGAGGTACTTGTAGCAGCTGAGAGAAAGGAACACCTTCTGAGCTGTAGTGGTTTTCTACAATCAGGACATCTACCACCTAACTTGTCACTGATTGTGACTTCCTAAAATGACACCATTGTATCCACAGTGGGGGGATAAAGGAGCAACCCTGCTTATGTGATGAAGGCCAGCTGGTCATCCCAGGTGATTCTGTAGATACTTAGTACTTCTGGGTAAATCAGTATACATATATTTTTAAGTACCTATTAGGTGCTGAGTCCTGAAAGAATCTGGGATCTTAGCTGAGTGTGGTAGTGGCACAAGTTTGTAATCTCAGGGGCTCTGAAGGCTCAGGCAGGAGGATCATGAGTTCAAAGTCAGCCTCAACAACTTAATGAGGCCCTCACAACTCTGTGAGACCCTGTCTCTAAATAAAAAATAAAAGGGGCTGGGGATGTGTTTCAGTGGTTAAGCACTCTGGCTCAATTCCCAGTGCCCCCCCCACCCCGAAAAAAAAAAAAAGAGAGAGAGAGAGAGAGAAATAAAGAAAAAAAAATCCTGGGTTTCTGGATGAGATTACCTGAGTTGGTGTCCCTACTCCATTCATTAACCATGTCACCCCTCTGGCCTCTGTTTCTTCATCTGTAAAAATTGGAGATAACCAGAGTAATTATTCACAGAATTATTGCAAAGTTTAAATAAGCTAATCTTCATCAGCTCTTAGCATCAGCTCTGGGCTGGATGCACTGTAGTCATTGAATGAATGCTTAGCTATTATTATCTTGTTCTATAAGCACAGCTGGGTAGAAGAAGAGTACCAAATAAATTGAGGGAATTATTCCTGTCTCTAAGAAACTAACCATCTATTTCAGAAGAGAAGGAATATATTAAAGAACTAGAGAGAAATCACAAGATAATTATATTAGTTGAGGCTCTTTTATTTGCAAGCAACAGAAATTAACTTTGCTTATTTAAGAAAAAAGGTTGAGTGTTAGAGCAAATTCATTATGATTCAGATGCATTCCACGGACTGAAAAAAAACAGGTTCAACTGTCAAACTTTGACAAGGACAAGGAAGCAGGCCAGCTCCTGAAATTCAGTAACTAGAGCTGGGTATGAATTCGGGGTCCTTTGAGTTCAGGCAGTGCTGAGGCCAGAATGTTTGTTCCTCTCAAAATTCATCATGTTAAAACCTAATGCCCAGTGTGATTGTATTAAGCGGCAGGACCATGGGCAGATAATTGGGTCATGAATGGGATTAATGCTCAGAGAGCTCTTTGCCTCTTCTGCCATGCAAGGATTCAGCGAGAAGGTGCCTATCAATGAACCAAAGAGTGATCCTTACCAGACACCAGATCTGCCAGCACCTTGGTCTTAGACATCCCAGACTCCAGAATGGTGAGTGATGAATTTCTATTGTTTTTAAGCTGCCTAGTTTTTTTTGGTTTTTTTTTTTTCTGTTTTATATTGTTTTATGGGTATTAGGAATTGAACCCAGGGTCACTTAACCACTGAGATTCTCTCCAGCCCTTTTTTAGTTTTTATTTTGAGACAGGGTCTCATTAAGTTGCCTAGGGCCTCGATAAGTTGCTGAGGCTGGCTGGCCTTGAACTTGCAATCCTCCTGCCTCAGCCTCCTGATCCACTGGAATTACAGGTATGTGCCACCATGCCCAGATTTAGCTACCTAGTTTATAGTATTTACTATAAACAGCAACCTGAACAAAGACAGCCAGTAAGGTGACTTTCAGCTCCAACACCTCCCAATTTTGGGATTTCTCATCTTTCACCTTAGTCCCACCTTCCATGGAGATCTCATCACAAATGGAATGGTGAACTCCTGGAATATCTGGCCCCTTCCTTGCTACCTCTCTGCCTTCATCTCCTACAGTGACCTGAGCACTCTGACCTCCTTGCTTCACTTCAATAAGAGCCCGACCTGCTATGCCTCAGGAACATTCCACTTGCTATTTTCCTTGCCAAGCATGTTCATTTCTTAAATAGCATGAGTCACTTCCTTATCTTCTTCAAACATTTAACATCCCCCTTTGACAAAGTTATTTAAAATTTCAACACCCCTGCATGTTTATACTTCTACTCTGCCCTTCTCTGATTTAACTCTGCAATCATAACATTCCAGAATCAGTTAGCGATTGCTGTTTAACAAAAGCCCCCAAGCTAGGGGCTTAAAGTGGCAACCATTTTATTGAGCTCATGATATTGTGCTTTGGCTGAGCTGTGGTTCTAACCTGGACTGATGAGGTTGGTTTCTTCTGGATTTGGTCATGCATCTGTGACCTCCTGGTAGGTCAGTATTTGACAGGCTGTCAGCTGGAACACTATTGGCCAAAGCAAGTCACATGGCCAGCCCAGAGAGAAGAGGTGGAGAAGCCTATGCAGACTCCAATATTTGGTGCTAAGAAATCAAAGTCACTCTGCAAAATAACGTGGCAAAGACTGTGCATACAGGGATTGGAAGAATTTCTGTCCATATTTGCAATCTACCACACCTTTCAACACCCCGTGTAATTGAATTATTTAGTTTGCTTATTGTAAAAATGACTCTTCATTTATTCCTGAATCCAGGCCACAAGAATAACACTGGGTGAGGAGAGATCTGTGTGGAACAATCAGTTTCAGTTCCTTTGCCCCATTGCACAAAAGGCAGCTGTTTATGTGAGACCCTTTCCTTCCACTCAGCCCATCAGTTGTCACATTGGTGTGTTAGAGCTTCTGTGCAGTCGTTTATCTGTTTTAATAGCACAATATATTAACTACCCTACTAATTGCACAGACAAAATCAACGTCCCACATGCACATTTAAATGAATGCAAATCAACCTAATGGCCTCTCCTAGAGGGAGCATTGTCATGCAATGAACATTTGCTCTAACCCATATTATATATGCAAATGAGATTTTAATTTTGATATACTTTCATATGGACATATTTTCAATTCAGTGCAAATCTACTTAGAATACATCATTAAGGCTGAATCCCTCTATTTTCTAGTGTGCTTAATATTGATGTAGACAATGACACTAATTTTCATGATATCAGGTGTTTTATTTCACTCACCACCTCTCCACCCCCATGGAGAACTTTATTTTAAGGATGGGGACATGATGTCTTGCCCTCCTACGTTTTAAATTCTTTTCTCTTTATTCTTTTTTCTTTCCCATCATGCACCACCCTCACACTTTTTCCAATGTCACCGTTGAATTTTTTTCATTTGTTAAGATAAGAGCTCAATACTGTTATTAGGGCTTCCTTTTATCAATTCTGGCTTGAACTCTCAAAGAAGAAGGAAGGAAGGAAGGAAGGAAGGAAGGAAGGAAGGAAGGAAGGAAGGAAGGGAGGGAGGGAGGGAGGGAGGGAGGAGGAAAGAAGAAAGGAGGAAGGAAAGAAAAGGAAGGAAAGAAGAAAGCAAACTAGAATGAATTGAACATTTGCTGCATGGCCAAATATTAAAATCTTAAGGCTAGTCCTGTGAAGTAGATTATTATTATCTCCATCTTACAGCAAAGGAAAAAGTAGTTTACCAAAGATCATACAATTGATAAATGGCATATATGGCATTGACCCTAGGTCTGTGGAAATAGAAATTTTCTCTAACCTTAGCAAAGGTGGACTGAAGCAGATATTTTTGAGGATGTTACTTATAACGTCTCCTAGAAAGCATTTAGCATTTCTGATAAAAATATTTGAGGATTTTTTTTTTTTGTATCAGGCATTGAATCCAAGGGTACTCAAACAGTGAGCCACACCTCTAGCCTTTTCTATGTTTTATTTTGAGACAGGGTCTCACTGAGTTGCTTAGGGCCTTGGCTAAGTTGCTGAGGCTGGCCTTGAACTTGCAATCCTCCTGCCTCTGCCTCCCAAGTAACTGGGATTACAGGCATGTGCCACTGTGCCCAGCTTATTTGAGCATTTTTTGTGATGGCCATTGATGAGGTTTACAGCCCTGTTTTAGACAGGGTTCTTCAGAGAAACAGAACCAATAGGAGATATATGTAGATAAAGCTAAAGAGAGACTGACTAATAGGAATTGGCTCACATACTTATGGAGCCTAAGAAGTCCTATAATCTGCTGTGTGCAAGCTGGACAAATTGTGGTATACTTATACAAAGGAATCCTACACAACAATGAGAAGAAATGAATGACTACATACAAAAAAATGGATTATGTTCTTAGATAGATAGATTTTTTTTTGATAGAGTCAAAGAAAGCCAGGCACAAAGGGAATATGTAGTATGATTTCATCTATATGGAAACTCAAGAATAGGCAAAACTCATCAGTGGTTACCTGGGTAAGAATAAATAGTATTGATTGGGAAGGGGCATGAGGGAGCTTTCTGAGTGTTGGGAATGTTTGGACCATGATCTGACTTGTGGTTACACAGGTATAAAAATTTATTCAGCTATAAATTTAAGATTAATGTATTTAGTTATATGTGTATTTGACTTCAAAAACTGTAAAAAAATCCTATTTAAGATTCTTCACCTTCACTTGCTGAAAGTTTGAATAAAACCTTCAACACATACTAGAAATCAATTTGCCCGAGAAATTGCTTTAACATATGTCTGGCTCCAATGTCATGTGCTTTACATTCACTGAATAAAAATGATGCCCCTTTGCTATGATCTAGCTACCCAGAAGGCAACTTATTCTCTACTGCTCTACTTAAACATCTGCTTCACTCCAGGTTTAGCTATGGTTTATGTTACAGACTAGTAGTTGAACTTCCATTCATTTATTTCATTCCATTCATTCATTTATGCACTGTTAATTAAACAGTAATCTGTCTCACGTATCTTGTATCTTTGTTTTTCCAATCTGTGCCTCAGTGCAATGCTAATTAAGGGACTCAAATATAATTGTGGAAATAAGCCACAGTGTAAGTTACATATTTCATACACATCTTATTTCTCAAAGAGATGAACAATCTGGGCCAGGTTTAGTATGCATGCTTTTCTCCCTAAGCATTCCCTGCTCCCAGATGTGCTTTTCCCTACATCTATCAGATGCCTGAAAAATGTAAGGCGATGCTAAAAGACAGTTGCAGAGCATTTCTAAGAGCCCACAAAAGATATACCTATGATATTTCCATTAAAACACATGCATTCATAGAAAGTTCTTTGAGGAAAAAATAAATATGCATGTGTGTATGTTATATGCATATATGTGTATATGTATGCATAGAAGCTTTATTGAGATATAATTTACATATCATGCAGTTCACCTCTTTAAAGTGTACATTTTGCTGAGTGCAGTGGCACGTGCCTGAAATCCCAGTGGCTTGGGAGGCTGAGGCAGGAGGATCTGGAGTTCATAGCCAGCCTCAGCATAAGTGAGGCGCTGGGGCTGGGGTTGGCTTAGTGATAGAGCACTTGCCTAGCATGTGTGAGGCACTGGGTTTGATTCCCAGCACCGCATATAAATTAATGAATAAAATAAAGGTCCACCAATAACTAAAAAAAAATAAAAATAAAAAAAAAGTGAGGCCCTAAGCAACTCAGTGAAACCGTGCCTCTAAATAAAATACAAAATAGGGCTGGGGATGTAGCTCAGTGGTTAATTGCCCTGAGTTCAATCCCTGGTACCCAAAACTAAGTAAATAAATAAAGTGTACATTTCACTGATATTTAGTATATTTACAGAATTATGCATTCATCACTGAAATCCAGGTTAGAACATTTTCAGTATGCTAAATGGAAACCCTATAACCACTAGCAATCACCCTTTATTTAATCTCCAAATCTTCCATCTTAGGTGAGCACTAATTTGCTTTCTGCCTATACAGAATTGCCTAGTTGGGACATTTCCTATAAATAGAATTACAAAGCATGTGATCTGTTGTGATTGGCTTCTTTCACTTAGCATGTTGACAAGGTTCATATATGTTGTAACATTTATCCATACTTCATTCATTTATTTTGCTGAATAATATTCCATTGTATGCATATAATACTTTTGGGGGGCAGGTACCAGGGATTGAACTCAGGGGCACTCCACCACTGAGCCCCATCCCCAGCCCTATTTTGTATTTTATTTAGAGACATAGTCTCACTGAGTTGCTTAGGGCCTCACTTTTGCTGAGGCTGGCTTTGAACTCACAATTTTCCTGCCTCAGCCTCCGGAGCCACTGGGATTACAGATGTGCACCACCCTGCCCAGAGACATAGCACATTTTATTTATCCATTGACTGGTTGATGGATATTTTGGTTGTTCCTTTTTTGGCTATTCTCAACAATATTCCTATGACCATTCATGTAACAGTTCTTATATGGATGGACATGTTTTTTGTTTTTCTTGGGTGTATATCTAGGAGTAGAATCCCTGGGTCATTGGTACTCTATGTTTAAAACTATGAGGATTCCAATTTCTCTGCAAACTCACCAACACTTATTATTATCTGCTTATGATTATACACAGCATAGTATGGACTTTTTTTTTTTTTTGTAGCGAGAATTGAACCCAGAGATGCTTAACCACTAAGCCACATACCCAGCACTTTTTCTATTTTATTTAGAGACAGGGTCTCACTGGGTTCCTGAGGGCCTCATTAAGTTGCTGAGGCTGGCTTTGAACTCACAATCCTCCTGCCTCAGTCTCCCAGCTGCTGGGATTACAGGCATGTGCCACCACTGCGCCCAGCTGGAGCAGTATCTTATTGAAACTTTGATTTTCATTTCCCCAATGAGTAGTAATCTTGAGCATCTTTTCATGTGCTTATTAGCCATTTATATGTTTTCTTTAGAGAAATGTCTGTTTAGATTCTGTGCCCAGTTTTACTTGGAGTGTGTTTGCATGATTCTCACACAGAGCAAATTACAAGTGCAAAACTTAAGAGAACATGTGATTCCCATGTGGTATTTATTCAGTGTCAAGGCCAACATACAAAGAGGTTTGAAGATATCAGGCATTCATGTAAACTAGTGAAGATAAAATAATGAAGAGGATGTAACTTGAGTAAAGTGCAACTGGGATATATTTTGATCTGTATGGAAAACAAATCGACTCTGGTCCTGCAAGACTGCACATATACCTCAAGCATTAGTAGCACTCCATTTGTTTTATTTTCTTTCAGCTAAAAGCCAAGGAACTGTTAAATTGCCAGCAGGCCTTCATTTTGTCAGCACTGAGATTAAAGTACCCAAGAGAAGTTGAAGTAATTCTTTTTCACTGGGTGGGCTATTATTAGGGAAATTGCATTTTGCTTTTCAATGTTTCTAATAAAGATCTTTGTATGATTTTCCCCCCAAAAGAAGTCCATCCCACATCTAGAAGGTATTTGGCTTCATATGACCTAATTATAAAAACATTAAAGCCTACAGACCATAAAAAATATCTCAAGTAGGAGTGATATCTGTAGTAGAAGATTCAACCTTACTGTTTTGTTTTTTGGGGTTTTTTTTTTGCTCCTTCAGTTTGGGCTTCCAATAAAAAAACCTAGAGTTGTCTCCACTGGACTACTAAGTAGACTGGTACCAATTCTCAAACCTGGAAGTGTCTTACCCTTATCAACACATGCTATAAGAAAGAACTATAATCCCATTAAATGATCTGTAACAAGCAAAATGTTACATCCTGAAGTCACACAGAGTCTGGTGGCTCTCCAGCACTGTACAGTAAGTGTTCTTAGGGTCTTATTACTAAGTCTGCTGAATCTACTTGACTTTAAGCAGGAAGAGAATTGTAAATGAATGTAAAGAAGCTCACTGAATGTTCAGAAGGGCTGGAGAACTGGGCGCATGCCTGTAATCCCAGTGGCTAGGGAGGCTGAGGCAGGAGGATTGCAAGTTCAAAGCCAGTCTCAGCAAAGGCTAGGCACTAAGCAACTGAGTGAGACCCTGACTCTAAATAAAATACAAAATAGGGCTGGGGATGTGGCTCAGTGGTCGAGTGCCCTTAAGTACAATCCCTGGTACCTCCCCCCACCCCCCCAAAATAAAGAAGGGCTGGAAAACTTGTCCCAATACTCAGTCCCCTCCCCCAGGTACTTAGCATAGCTATACTCTTCTGCCACCTAAGCCAGCAAGACAGATGCCCCAAGCCCTGCCTTTTAATTTCTATCCTGACATTTACAGTAAATAATTATTTATCAATGTGTTATATAGTTTGAATTACAAGATACAGCTAGAAATAACAGCATAAACCAACACTAATAGGGAACCTATGATTTTAAAGCCTGCCGCAACTCCAGTATTTAACAGCCAGTAGAGATGGACATGTGGAAGTGATTGCAGCATAGTGGAAGAGAAATAGGATGAGACAAAAGAAAACCCAGAATCCATGTTCAAATCTGTCAACTCATTTGCTGTGTGAGCATGGGCCAGGCACTGGACCTCTCTGATCTCAGTAGCCTCATCCAAAAGATGAAGTAATTGGCTCAAACAGTTATTAAAGCCAGTTCTTGAGTTCAGTAATCCTATGAAGATCAGTGAACTCTTTGAATATTATAAAAGTATATATCTTACATTTAGTTATTAATGGAATTCATTTGCTCATGGTTTTTTAAAAACTATATATTTTAAAATAGAAAACTATAAATAACAAAAACTACTTATAATTCTTATTATCTTGTATTTTATCTTTCCCCTTCCATCCATTATAATAGCCATTCATCTTAGAAGGCCAAAGTAAAGTATTACTATTATTTTTACAATAGCATTTCTTGCAGAAAAAAAATCTGGATTTGGGGGCTGGAGTTGTGGCTCAGTGGTAGAGTTCCACCTAGCATGTGTGAAGCACTGGGTTCGATCCTCAGCACCATATAAACAAATCAATAAAGGTACTGTGTTCACCTATAACTAAGAAAAAAAAACTTTTTAAAAAATCCTGGGTTTTGTAATGTCCAGTGTTAACCATTAAATCTGGGGGGGGGGGCGGGGGTTAAATAATTTATGTTACTTGTTCTCATCTAAATTTGAAAGTTCTATTTTAATTATTATGGTAATGTGCTGCCAAAGAATGATTTAAGTAACTATATTTTAATTTTCTATGTACTTAAATGTATTTAGAGTAATGGAGCAAAACTCCGAAAAGTCAAATTCTGTGTAAATCTGTCAATTTGCCACATAAGGCTGAACATGGGCCTGGAGAAGTGAGAGGGCATGATGAGGAATTGGTACCATTCTTTAAAACAAGATTAAATCACATGCGTGAGGCCCTAGATTTGAGTCCTAGTATTATCCCACCCCAAAAAAATCTAAAATGGAAAAATTAAACATTGGAGTGATTTTTTTTTTTTTTTTTTTGTACCAAGGATTGAACCCAGGAGCGCTGAATCACTGAGCCACATCCCCCGCCAGTTTTATATTTTATTTAGAGACAGGGTGTCACTGAGTTGCTTAGGGCCTTGCTAAATTGCTGAGGCTGGCTTTAAACTCATGATCCTCCTGCCTCAGCCTCCTGAACCACTAGAGTCACAGGAGAGCAGGGACCTGAAACTCTAAACCTTGGTTCTTGTGTTCTGAATGAAAGAAAATTTAGTCAGAATCCAGAAGTCATGCAAGAGAGCTTTATTACAAGTGAAAGTGAGGAGAAAGTAAAGGAAATGCAAAGTGAAGCAGAGAGCACTCTCAAGAAAGAGAGTGGGCTTCTCCAGCAGAGATCCACAAAGGAGACAAGGCTGTCTTCAAGTTTATTACTGTTGGATGTCTACCAGGAGAACTGGGACCACCTTCTGTATATTCTTTGCCAATCAGGTGTTCAACTTCCCTTTCACTTAGGTTTTTTGACCTTAATTTTTTTTTACCTTAGTTGGTCCTCTCTGGAACTGTTATGGTGGACATACTATGTAGGGGGGCTTCATCTACAATCAATCCCATGTTAATGTGGGTGCTGGGGTCAATTGCTGGTTGGAAGTTACCTTAGTGCGCCTGTGCTACTAAAGGAATTTTCCTTCCCAGACCATTGGAGACACCTATAGCCATAATTCCTAGCTTTATGTCAAAATCAGTGGACCCTGTCAAGAGTTAGTCCCACTAATCCTTTTTTCTTGTGATTTCCAACTAGCTCCCCTGCTTCTGTTTATTTTCTACAAATTAACTACCACCCTTTGCTTTTTTTTTTTTTTTTTTGTCTACTTTGGAAGGACTTTAAAGAAGACCCTAAAGTAATTTAAAGAACACTTGTGACCTTGCCATGAATTTCCCTGCTCATTGCTAGCTGCTACCTAACTCTAGGATTACAGGCGTGCGCCACCCAGCCTGGCTGGAGTGATATTTTCTACTAGCTTTGTCTCAGTTAAGAATGTCACAAACCTATGTGATATATTTGAGAAAAAAATGTCACTCCCACGTCATACTTCTGATCTGTTTCTGTGGTGAAATTCTACCATTCCTATGGGTGCAGAGCATATTTAATATTTATAAGTCACCTGCATAAAGATACAACTATCTTTTACAAGAAAGAACAGGGTTGTACCCACCAATAAGATAGAGAATATTGTTCAAGCCAGGCCTTCAGGAAATGGCTTCAGCGGTCACCCTGTGCATGAAGGCTTCACACTCTTCACTCATAATTCTGTGAGGAAATCAGAATCCCTTTTTCATAGAGGAAACTGACACTCAGAAAGGGGACATGACTTGTCTTGTGGCCTATTAAGTGGAACCAAGGACCTTAACTCTAAACCACTTGATTCCTAGTCTGTAACATTGTCACCTGCCTGTAGAATCAAGAGAGTAAAAGGACAAGAGAAAAAAAAGGAAAAGGAGAGATATCAAGGGCTCACTCTTTTGCATAGGGTGAAAAGGAATTTCCTTTGAAAATTGACAAAATTTTTTCTCCTTTGTCCTCAATGAACATGACTATTCTTACCTTTGGCTTAAGGGCCACAGTAGAGTATGTAAGTATCATGTAAGTATTTGCTAAAGTCTCTTTCCATAGCACTAAAGACAAACTGTATCTCAACTGAACAAGACTTCCCCAGAGTCTTCTTCCAACCATCATTCTGCCAGTACATTTCCAGTAGCTTACCCCAATCTCTCTTCTCACTCAAAAATCTCCAGGCACCTCTCTTACCCAAATCCCCAGTCTTTCCAGAACCTTCTCTTCAGGAAGTAACTCTCTACCCATTCATATGTTAATCAGGTAAGTATCTTGTGCTCTGCAATTATTTCTACTTCACAACCTAGCATCAGCATTTCAACAACTCCAGATTCTCAAAAGATAAAAAAAGGAAAAAAAAATGTTGGGAATTCATATCCATTACTAAAAGTAGTCCCTGTCATAGCTAAAAGCTGGATTTCAAGGTAAATTTGTGGAAAATTATCAGCTCAGTCCTATCCTCTCTTGCTCTCCTCCTAATTCAGTGCCTTTAGTGGGAAAGTAGGCTTATGATAAAGGATTTTTCTTCCTCTCTAATCCATGGCATTTAGATTATGCTGTTTGAATACTGAAAAAAATTGAGGAATTACAGATCTCTTGTCTAGTATTATAACCATCTTCCAGGATCTTGAAATGTCACAGAAAATAATTTAAGGACACATCAGGGTTTAGGAAAGAGAGGAAGAGCAATTTAGCTAGGCTCTAAGCAACTCAGTGAGACACTGTCTCAAAATAAAATATAAAAAGGGCTGGGGATGTGGCTCAGTGGTTGAGCACTTCTGGGTTCATTCAACCCCTGGTACCAAAAAAGAAAGAAAGAAAGTGCAAACTGCTAGGGGCACGGTGCCAAAGAAAAACCAGCCTCTACCTCAGAGCAAAGCCTGTTCAAGGAAGGGACATGACCTTTGTCCTTGAAAAGACCCACAGAGCACTCCTAGGCACATTCCCACCCTGCTAAGTTGTTTATCTACTAATAACAGGAGAGATCTGCTGTGCTAGGTGTCCCTGACTCAGTCAGGCTAGGTGGGGATCCATAGCAACCCCCTAGCAGCCACCAATCAGCATGAGACAGGGAAATACCTGGGATGCCAGATGACCCTCCCAGTTGTTTATGGTATTGGGAAACCATGTGGTTCAGCAGGAACACCCCCTCGTGGCTTAAACCAATCAGTTCAAAGGACTCCCCCTCTTGTAGTAACCAGTCACCTCTATCCAACTTGTTCCCCCCAGTGAATGTGCTAATCATGTTTTAGAGTTGTTTTATGATTTTCCTGTGGTGTGTGATGATTTGCTAAGAGATGCTATGATGTATGTGAAGTCTCTGCCTTCCCCAAAGAGTGTATAAAACTGCTGCAAACCCTGGGCTCGGGGCCTCTCAGCATCACCAGTTGCTGTGTGTGTGGGGAGGACCGAGCTAGCTCGCAATAAACACCTCTTTGCTGCTTACATCGATCTGGGTCTCTGGTGGTCTTTTGAGGGTCCTGCTTTCGAGCATAACACCAGCCTGTAATCCCAGCTACCCCAGAGGCTGAGGCCAAGAGGATCACAAGTTCCAGGCCAGCCTGGGCAATATAGCAAGCAAGATCTGTCTCAAAATAAAATTCCAAAAAGGCCTGAGAGCCTGGCACAAAGGTGCATGCCTGTAATCCCAGTGACTTGGGAGGTTGAGACAGGATCCCAAGTTTGAGGCGAGTCTCAGCAATTTAGCAAGACCTTATCTCAAAATAACAGAAGAATTTTTTTTAAAGGGCTGGGGATGTAGCTCAGTGGTAAAGTGCTCCTGGGTAATTCAATCCCCCTTACCACCCATCCCCTCCAAAAAAGTGAAAGATACACTATCTCAGAAGAAAGATGCACCTTCAGGGTCTCTGGCTCTTTTTTTAAAGGAAACTTCCTTTCCTTAAAAAAAAAACTTCACCAAGATGGGCATGGAAAGACATGTGGGAATGACCTTAGCATGGTGAACTCAGTTTTAAATAATTATTTATTTATTTTTAGAGAGAGAGAGAGAGAGAGAGAGAGAGAGAGAGAGAGAATTTTAATATTTATTTTTTAGTTTTTGGCTGACACAACAAATTTGTTTGTATGTGGTGCTGAGGATCGAACCCGGGCCGCACGCATGCCAGGCGAGCACGCTACCACTTGAGCTACATCCCCAGCCTGTGAACTCAATTTTTATTTTGCTCACGGATTTCAGGACATTTATGGTAGTCTGGTTGACTTTCAGGATCTTCAAGTGAACACTGTCTCCTCTAGATAATGTTTGGAATGGACCTATATTATACATTTCTTAAAACACATCTCCTTTGTTTTACCTAATCTAAAAATACACTGTGTAGGCAAACACTGAATATGAGTTTTAATCAAAATAAAGTCATTTTCATAAATGAGTGAATTTCTATTAACTCTAAGATTTGTAGATTTCTCAGAAATGTAGGAGTTAACAGGCATAGAGGAAAAACAGGTCTGGGGGGGCTTCTAGATTAACAGCTAGTCTCTTTTCCTTCCCTTTTGTCTCTTGAATAACTATCTTCACTTCTTCTATCCTACCTTACTGTTACCAATCTCCCACCTTAGGCATTCCCAATTTATTGAGAAAGATAGTATCTGCTTTAAAGATGAAACAGTACATACTTGATCTCAACATTTTGACCATTGAGCTAAGACTTCTCTCTTTCATTCCCCTCTAGGTTACAAACTCTTTAAGGGCATTACTGTGTTAATTTAGGTCTTCCTTGTATTTACACATAGTAGGTGCTCAATTCTTATTATTTTAAGAAGTCTTTCCAGTGATCAATAATGAGAGATGAATCATTTAGGAATTTTATTTTCCTTCCTTGTACAATCCCAATATCCAGCATCTTAAAATATTGTTTATCTGAACAGCATTTTCTAGCTCAGTTAAATCTATACAAGCATTAGTCATTCTTATCAAACACCAAGAATTCATCCATAACCCTGGAATGGCTTTTCTGATCTCCTGAGGGAAAATGCTGCTAAAATTAGATACCATCTTTATTTTTTATAAGGAAGAAGTAAGCAATTCAACATCCCTTATCCTAGGAGTATTCTGACTTTTTCATTTCTGGTTTCTAACTTGATTATAATAGATAAACTGTTTGGATATAGTGCTCATTTAATATAAGTCGTATATGACTAAGATAAGCCTCTGACTATATTACAGGTACAAACATGGTCATTATACTTTCTTTTCTAGTTGTAGATGCACACAACATCTTTGTTCATTTATTTATTTTTTTATGTGGTGCTGAGGATCGAACCCAGTGCCTCACACATGCAAGGCAAGCGCTCTACCACTGAGCCATAATCCCAGCCCTCCTTTATACTTTAATGTAGAAAGAGTAAGTGGGTTGCCTGGATGTTTACTCTGCAAATATGATAAGCATTGCATCCAGTCACTGGAATATTTATTGCCTTACTTGTCTCTACTGGGCATTGGTACAGCTTGTTATATCAGTTGAAAAAATTACCCATAGACGGAAAACTTCAAAACAAGACTGTCCTTTATAAGACCTGCATTGAGGAAGATAGAAGAAGCCAGGGGCTAGGTACCTCCACATTTTAGTTCCTTAGCAAATTGAAAGTGTAGACTTTCTTTTATATCTAAGTATATACAGTGTCTTCATTTGAATGGCATTAAAGCAGAACAATTTTTTTTTTCAGTACTAGGGATTGAATAGAGGGGTGAGATGTATCCCAAACTCTTTTTAATTTTTTTTTGTTTTGAGACAGTGAAGCCAAAATTAGACAGGCAGTCAGCATAGATAGGTAAATCCAGTCAGGTAGGATCAAGGAGGCCCATTTTGAGTGAGTCCAGCAAGTTGGAGAATGTCCCCTGAGGGATTGAAATGTTAATTCCTTCAGAGCCCTTCCTCCACCCTTAACAAGAACCAGCCCCTGCTCCAACCTGTCCCCTAGGTAACCTGTCCCAGGAATTGCCCCTCCCTACAGGGAGCTATGAAGTCGTTAATTAAGGTGTCCTGGGCTGCACCATCCTGCCCTTCCCTCTTCAGGCACCAGTTCCCCACCTTTTGACCATCCCACTGAGCCTTTCCAGGGCCTAGTCAAGTACACTGGAAGGAGAGAGATAAGGGGAAGAGGGCAGAACAAAGGAAGCCTAGGACTTTTTTAAAAAAAAATAAATATTTATTCTTAAGTTTTAGGTGGACACAATATCTTTATTTTACGTTTATGTGGTGCTGAGGCTTGAACCCAGTACCTCCTGCATGCTAAGCGAGCACTCTACCACTGAGCCACAACCCCAGTCCCCTAGGACTTATTAAAAGGGCAGAACACCTGGCTTCTTGGGATACCAGGATGCCAGCTATGGCCCCCTTCTTCTCCCAGGAGAAGTCTATGTTACCCCTTTTTAAATAAACCCTGCTTTGTATGCTTGCCTCCGGGAGCTTCTCCAATGTTCAGACTTCAACATGTGGGGGAGCAGGACTCATCACTGATAACCGGTGCTCAGACTGGCTTCAAACTTGAGATTCTCCTGCCTCAGCCTCCTGAATATCTGGGATTACAGGTGTGTGCCACCATGCCTGGCCTTGGCTACCACTTTTCAAAGTCCCTATTTACCTGGGCACATTTTGGATTTTAGGTACTGTCAGGTTGGTGGTGGTGACTTAGAACAAAGCAGCCCGCGCGGGAAAGAAACATCAATCAGGTGCCTATGGAAATGCTTGTAAATCAGTGGGATTTTCTGACTAATGCCTGTCAATCAGCAGGACCCCTGACCAACTCCAACACCTTTTCCTGTCCAAAGCCCTTCCCTTCCTGACTAAGCCCCATAAAATCCCAGTCGGGTCAAGCTCCCACGCGGTTTCTCCTCAGACCCTTCTCCTGTCCACCCTGTCGGTCTGACAGGGTGGTTCTGTCCAGGAGTGATATCTCAATAAGGCCTCATTTGGTGGCCTTTTTAAATCTGCCTCCTTTGGTCGCTGCCCGCCTTGCCTGATCTCACAGGTACAATCTTCAATTTTATCTCATCATTCTTATTTATTCTCAATGATTCCACATAGGGAGGGTATAAAAACTCATTTTCTTGTTTTCAGTAATTTTATAGATTTATTTATGGAGTTTTTGTTTTGGAGATTGGGTTGTTTTTTGTTTTGTTTCCGCCTTTTTTAGGAACTAGATACTAATACTTTTATGTGCTCAGTTGGTTGAGTGCTTGCCTCGCTTGCACAAGGCTCTGGGTTTAATCCTCAGTACCGAGGGGGGGGGAACTGAACTCTTAAATTTTTACTAACCCTGTGATGGTGTATCAAACAAGTACCAAAATATTTTAAACTCATTATAATCCCTACTAATGCATTAGTGACAAAGTGGATCTCAGATACAGAAACTTGTACTTGTCCAGAGCTCGCTTTTCTGCTTTTCTTCATCAAAATGTTGAGAGTGCTAATAGTCCCTTATATCTACTTTCCCTTTCTTCTTGCTAGTAGAATTCCTAAGTTTTAGATGAGCACATGGTCACCCAGCTAGAGATTGCATATCCTAGCCTCCCTTGCAGACACAGAGTAAATTCTAGCCAAAAAGATAATGAAAGCAATTGTGTGCTGGTAAATGTTTTAACAACCAGCTCTCAGTGCTGGAGGTATGGCTTACAACATTTCCCCTTTCTCTAATTTAAATACTCCCACCATGTTTGATTTCAGGCTATGCTATCACTAGATGCAGATTTGGGAAGAGATTTGCAGTAGCACACTCTTAAATAGTATTCCTACCATGCAGATAACATAGATGTAAATGACCTTGATGGTATAGATGATAGTAAAATAATTGAGAAAACATGTTATGAATTTTCACCTTATTTTTAATATAATTCGTGCAGTGATAAGTTTATAGAGTTTAATTTTTAACAATGGCTGCATTTAACAACAAGCTCACAAAATTCTTAAAACTTTCGCAGACGTCTCTTGTGGGCTGGTAAGAGCCAACTCTGGTACATCCTTGAATGGAAGTGTTGTGTAAAATCTGTGTCACATACTCAAAGAGAAGCTTCTTTCCTTCCACTTCCTTTGCCCTGTTTCTGTAGTCGAGAACACAAATAAAATATTTCTGAGCCACCTTTAACTGAACACATGAGGACAACATTCTAGGGGATTGTAAAGCAACAAAACAGGAGAAAACTGGATGACTTCTTTGAGCTTCCCAACTCCTCAGTCCACTTCCCAAGGTCAGACTTTTCTGTGAGGGAGACATAAATAATCTATCTTTGTTAAAAGTACTGTTATGAGCTGGACATGGTGGTATGTGCCTGTGATCCCAGCGATTTGGGAGGCTGAAGCAGGAAGACGACCAGTTAAAGGCTATCCTGGGCAACTTAGCAAAAGTACCCCTGAGATCAATCTCCAGTGTGTGGGGGGGCACTGTTATGGGAAGGGAGAGTGGGAAAAAAATCGAATTGTTTTCTATGCCCTGTGAATGCAGCTGAACAGACTAACACTGAATTTACTCTCAGAAGTGAGGCTGATTTAACAGAACCTGAAATATTTGCTTGACACTCGGGGAGCAGGCAGTGCATACAGGATAGATGGTGACCCTTATTATGTCATAGCAACATTTGGTAAGCCTGTTGTCAGTGTATATGAAGGAAAGTCATTTGCATTATAAGTCTGCAGGTAGCTCGCGAGCCAGTGGTTAGAAAAGCCACTTTGTTGGTGTACCTTGGCTTCTTTCAGCAAAGTACTACAGACAAATATTAAACAGAGGTAAGAACTGACCAGTTTGCAAAAATGATAGGGATCTGGGTATAATGGCACATGCCTCTAATCATATCTACTAGGGAGGCTGAGGCAAGAGGATCACAAGTTCGAGGCCAGCCTTGATAACTTAGTGAAACCCTATCTCAAAATAAAATAAAAACAGAACTGGGGATGTAGCTCAAAAATAGAGAGCCTCTGGGCTAAATCCCATGAACCACAAAACAAACAAACAAACAAAATATGTTAGGGAATACAGTTCTATAAGGGATGTTCTCAGCCAATCGTCTGCAACTAAGTTGATTAAGATTCTGATGATGTAATGGTTTCTGAAAAAGAGTCTGAAAAAGCCAACTGCTTCCATACTCCCGACACTGCAGAATTAAGATAGTGTTTTCCAAGCCTTTCTCAAGAGCATCTGACATAATTGTTCTTGACCAGGCAATAGAAGCCAGACCAGCTGGAAAGATAAGGGTTTTTTTGCTTTTCCTCTGAAACTCACTGCTCCAAGTACCTTTCAAAGCACCACTACACAGAGGAAGCATGGGGAAAAAAATAAGGTTTGAATACAGAAGTTAGTAAATAAAGCATTGGTAAACCGAAGAACTGCTTGTCCTTAGTTACTTTTACATGGAACTAATTGAAAGCAAATGAACTGGAAGTTTGTTAAATATTTTGCTAGAATTATGATGATGTCATAATCCATTAAAACCTAAAATGACCCTTAGTCCCACAACTCTGTGCTTTCTGTTAGAAATAGACAGGTGCCTCAAGAAATCAAACACTTGCTTGGAAGTGGGTGAGAAAGGCATGCTATAGAACCTGGCTAGCCAGCATGCCTGGGTAGATAGTCTACCTGCTTTTATCCCTAACACAGAGCTCCTTGCCCTGCTGGGAGGAGTTTAGGATTATAATCTACGCATTTCACTGATTTTTAAATTGGGACAGACAAAGGGAATGGCTATAGATAAAATGGCTAAAATTGGATCTTGCCAATTAAGGCTAAATACTATATTCTGAAAATAGACCACCAAACTTTCTATTTCTCACATTTCCAGCACCCATTTCAAATGTGATCATGCAGAATAAGAGACCAGGGTATTATTTCCCAGCAGAACCCGGCTGGCACTCCACCGGGAGCTTTTCACAGTTGCCATGCCGTAGAATTGAATAAGCAATGATCAAGAGTCATGTGTTTCCCAGAATGGGAGCCTTAAGTGTGGATATCCTACCCCTCCTTATTTGGGGACATTAGATGACAGGGAGGCCAATAATTTGTCTTTAAGTTTACAGGTTGTAAGACTACGAGAAGCTATATCCAAAATTGTTGGTCTGCCAGAACTATGTGTCACCCAGAGATGCTGAATTTTGAGTTAGATAAGAAATTTGCTGGGCCCTTCAGGTTTTCTTAGGGAAAATGGTACTCAAGCAAAGTTGGATGTCCAAGGGGTAAACTGTGATATGCACTGCTAAATGTTCCCAGTGTTCACTTTTTCTTCTTTCCGGCCCTTGGTCACCCCACCTTTGGGTCACCTAGGCAAGATAACAGGAGGATGGGGCATGAGAAGAAAGGAAACCTAAGATCTAGAAAAGGATCTGGACACCCCACTCCCTGGGCCACCAGCTCTGGACCCCCTTCTCTCCAGAGCCCCCCACCCCCTCATTCTATCCATTGAATAAAACATTTTTCTCTTGCTTTGGCATTTCTTGGGTGTTAAATCTTCAACATCAGGGGCCTGGGACCTGATCTTGGTTTTCAAGACTGGATTTGTTGTCATAAGGATGGGAATCACAAGTTCAAAGTTCTTTACGTGTTGGAGGTAAAACTAGAAGTCCAAAAGCATGCTGTCTTAACTTTTGATATTATGTTTGCATGTTATTTTGAAATTGAATGGAAATCACAAAGGAGTTTTTTGTTGTTGTTGTTTTATTTTGGTTTTGGTTTTTTAGTTGAAACTTGGAGCTGACCAAGAGGAATTGTTACTCCAATAATAGGATGTTTGGATTCTCTGGCAAGCTGTTCATATAGACATCTGGGTGGTGTGCAGAGTCTACTATGTCATATCATGCTATGTATGTGGAAACCTGGGCCAGAGAATTGGGTTGACTCTAATGCAACCACTCTGCAGGTTTCTGGTCTATTTCAGGGGAGACTCCAAGTCTCCTAGAAATTTGAGTGTTAGGAAATGAAAAGGAACAAGAAACTGAATGGGTGTCCAGACTTTGAGGTCATAAAAACCAGTAGAATTGAGGAAGAAGGCGTACTGTGAAGACCACCCGGACACCAAGAAACTCTGACTAGCCAAGACTTCCACAGAATGGGTTATGGTAGCCATAGGGTAATGTCATGGTTTCCAGAACAGTCTCAGACCCCAGCAAATCAGACTGAGGTTGCAGCTTTAGCAATGTGACCTTTAGGTGGGGAAATCTAATTCCAGGATATTCCAGTTCCCTTAAAGCAGGCAGCCTGTGTATTGCTTCAATACACTGCTGACTTGTGTGACTTCATTGCCTGGGCCCATTCATTCAATATTCCCTCTACAGCCATATGTTGTTATCCCTGTTGGTTTCCCTTTCAGTGTCTAGCAAATGATCCAAATCTATTTTCACCCACCTGTCCCTCTTGTACTCTGAGAGTGGGTTATTTCCACTAAAGAGAACCTGTTGGTGTTAATTAGGGAGGAAAGCCTAGGTGGAGATGTATAGGTTTAAAAGACAAGAAAATCCCCCATGGAGGTTCTGTGGAAGACTTTGGCTACACTGACAAGCTAATAAAAAAAACCTTGATTCAGTGACATTTTTAATACACTGGCATGGGGAAGTAGCACTGGAAAGAAAGTGACTTTCAAGGGAAAAATTGTTTTATTAAACTGTGTAAAAAGCTTTGATTGATCTTAAATCTCCTCTGTTCCATGACTCCCGAAGAGATACATCAAAGAACAACTGGTAAGGGAGGTGTGTTCCCTCTCAGGTGCCACAAGTTGATAACAGCTTCTTTGTGGCATTTGGTAGCATCATTGTTGAGAAAGTCACTCATCCAGAGAAAACAGGCTGAGTGTTTTGATTTCTCTCTCTTCCAGCCCTGTATTCACACAGCACTAACTTGGAGGAGGGGAAGAGAGGAAAGAAGAGAAGAGGGGAGAGGACTAGCCCCAGTGACACAGATAGATATGTGTGTGTTCTGGATGGGGACAATCACAGTCAGAACATTTGGTAGTCACAGTTTGAGAACACCAGGCTTGCTGTTCTTTGTTTCAGACGTGCAGAGGATCATTGGATTTGCAAAATATTCTCTTCCATCACTCTCATGGAAATAGTAGAAAGCTATTACTGTGTGCCTGAGCTTTAATAGTGTTCTAACAAGTTACTTGATATATCAGGCACAGTATAAGCAAGCAATTCAATGGTGAGTTTGTACTTTATGGCATGGTTGGGAAATGAGGGGGAAATTATAATTAAATAAGTGGCAGGGGGGCTGGAGATGTGGCTCAAGCAGTAGCGTGCTCGCCTGGCGTGCATGCGACCCGGGTTTGATCCTCAGCACCACATACAAACAAAGATGTTGTGTCTGCCGAAAACTAAAAAATAAATATTAAAATTCTCTCTCTCTCTAAAAAAAAAAAATAAGTGGCAGGGGCACAATATGCATAGTAGCTACTAGGATTAGCAATTCAACCTGAACAAAAAGAACTATATGAAATTCTAAGTGGCGTAAGTCCATCCATATTTATGACTACCATCCCCTGACATTTTAAATCATCCAATCAGACTAATCCAAGAGAAGTCATTCAGTCAAGCTCTCAGCATTTAAGCTTGTGTTCATGAAGTAGATAGAGTCAGACTTCCCATGGTCATGAATTTCAATAGTGACGTAAGAAAATAAACAGTGTGATAAACTTATAACAAAAATAGCTCCAATTCTTCCCCTTCTACATCTACACACTATGCTTCCTTCCTCTCTTTTGTCTATTTACACTGTGATAGTTCAGCTCCTCTGAGATTTCATCCTACTTTTTGGATCTGGGCTAGCCTTATAATTTATTTTGCACAGTACAATGCAGAAGAAAAAATATTATTCCAATTCTGAGTCTAAGAAGCAAGAAACCTTGCGTGTTTCTCCTTTCTCTCTTGTATTCTTTATTCTGTAGGAAAGCCCAGGCTAGCCTGCTGGAAGCTGAGCCACCATGAGGAGCAGAGTCTAGTTATCACAGCTGAGGGGAGACAAGACAGCCACCTACTAACTAGCCAACTGCCCACAGATAGATGAAAAACCGAGCTGAAGCAGCAGAGCTCAGCACAAATCAGCAAAACCCACATTCCTTAGTCAACCAACAGCTTTCTGAAAAATGATAGATTGTTGTATTTTAATTTATTACATCTCAGATTTATTATGAAGCAACAGATAATCAATATGTCAGTGAATAGTAACTTTCTCTTGGACCTGCTGTCTGAGTTTCTTTGGAGTCATCCTGATTTCTTTTTAAGTTTTAAGCATATGCAGTAGGGCTTGTTTTCATTACTGATATATCCATGGAAAAGGATATTGTTTTCTTTACTGATGTTAACTTTTACTTGACTAAAACCCCAAGTCTCTTCATCATAGTAAAAAATGTTAACATCCATCTGGAAAATCCTTTCTAGTCTGATGTTTTTTGGAGCTTCTCAATTCCAAAAAACTTCACCCTGTGACTCCTCTTCAACTATTCTTTATTGCTTAAATGGTTTCATATCAGAATTAGTAACCTTTAATATCCCTTAGCTTCCTTTCATTTCTTACCACATCTGATTTTCAGATTGATGGAAAGTTTCTATCCTTGGTTCCTCGATTTTATTTTTTACTTTTTGCCATGTGTCACCTTCCTCTTGGTCTCACTCGACAAACATTGTGCATTGGCTCACTCAACTCCAATATCAAATTCTTCTTCCTGGGCCTTCCTACACTGTAGTAACTGGAAAATTAAAGCCCTGAATTTGTTCTCCTTTGCAACAGAATGGGGCTGGGTAAATGGGGGAGTCACAGTGGAAGATTTCCCTTCCCAAGGTAGAGCCTCATTAAGACTCCTTCCAGGTACATACGGTGGCCCATGCCTGTAATCCCAGTGGCTTAGGAGGCTGAGGCAGGAGGATTGTGAGTTCAAAGCCAGTCTTAGCAACTTAGTAAGGCCCTAAGCAACTCAGCAAGACTGTCTCTAAATAAAATATAAAAAAGGGCTGGGGATGTGGCTCAGGAGTTAAGTGCCCTGGTTTCAATCCCTGGTATAAAAAAAAATCAGAGTGGGAAGGCACTAAAAATGTACATAATGATGGGAATGGATATAGGAAGGGGTGAAAATTAGTCATAAATGCAATTTACCTACTCTATTACCTTGTGTTTGTCTGTGCCTGTATTATCACTTCTATAACTCTTCTCTGTCTCTTGTGGACTCTGCTACTGCCCCTCTTTGGGATCTGAGTGTTTTCCTGGTATTTCAACATGTGTGGTCTTTTTTTTTTTTTTTTGCACTCTACATACTACGTACCCCTATATATTGAGGATGCCCACATTTATATTTCCATATGTTCACTTCATTTAGTCAAACTGAAGCATTTGTAGTTTTCTACACATACTGTGCCTTTTCATGCCCACATGCTGTTCCTACTTCCTAGCACTTCCACTTTTCTTAGCCACTACCCGTCCTCTTTGAATCAGTCAAATAAGTTGCTCAAGCCCCACTTTTGCTTCTTTCCCCTTGTCTCAAAGTTCAGGTCAGTGTTAGAACATGGCATCCCACCAACAAACACTTATTGAAATAGTTATTTTAAAAAATCATATATATTTAATTTTGTTCCAAAATGTTTTTAAAAAGTCAAAGACGAAGACATAATGCTAAAATTTATTTGAGCTAGTGTCATGTATAACTAAAAAGAATAAATAAAAAATAATAAATAAAAAATTATTTTTAGATTACATAGGTGAAAGGTGATATACAACCAGACTATATGATGCTTTTTCCTCTTAATCTTCAGGAAAGATCCACAACACTTTAGGTGCTAACTTGGAGTGAATGATTCATTTTATTTAGACCTGAAATATAACCTCTAAATGATAGTCCTTAAATAACTTTTTAAAAATCTTTAGTGGATAACATATTGCTCTCTGGAGTTAACCTTTTGTACTTTCACTTTTTTAAAAAAAGTAAATTGCTGAATGTTTTTTTTTCTTTTTTTTTTTTTTTTAGGAAAAACATTCTATGTTCAACCATGTCATTGGTATCTAACATCTATTATAAAATACTCTGATAAATGTCATAGAATAAGTAATCATAATTCTTTTTTTAATAATAATGTCCTCATTTCTTTTTATTTATTTATTTATTTATTTTGAGAGAGAGAGAGAGAGAATTTTTTAATATTTATTTTTTAGTTCTCGGCGGACACAACATCTTTGTTTGTATGTGGTGCTGAGGATCGAACCCGGGCCACACACATGCCAGGCGAGCGCGCTACCGCCTGAGCCACATCCCCAGCCCCAGTACTCATAATTCTATCAAAACATTTTTATATGCAGCTTCCCCTTCCCAGATTGAATGTTATTATTTAACTTTCTGATAAATAATTCACTGGGAAATTTACAAGTTATTAGTCCCTTGGTAGCAGGGCATTCTATGAATTTCATAAACTTTACAACCAGTTGAGGACATAGACTTGGTGTTAAGTTAGAAATAAAGAAGCAATGCAGATAAATTATCTAATAGCATCATTGCTTTGTTGATCAAGTATTGCTTACCAGGGCTGGAGCTGGGGCTCATTGGTAGAATGCTTGCCTAGCATGCATAAGGCCCTGGATTCAATCCCTAGCACCGCAAAAACTCTGACTACTTGCCAGTGTAGACTATCATGCAGGACCTAAACAAGACAAATTATTGAAATTGAACTGTAAAATATTGTGGATTCTATAACACCTTGCTGCCTCACTATGCTGGGTTCCATAACACCCCTTTGGGCTCTCATTGTTTTTTAAAAAAAACATGAACTGCATCAGGCATTGATCTTTGCACTAGAAATACAATGGTGAACAGGATAGACCAGTTTTCTGCCTCTCAAGGGATTACACTTCAGAGATACAAGAAAAGCAGTATGGCAGTTACAATAAGCCCTGGGAAACTGATTAAAAACAAAGGAGAAAGAAGAATAGCAATGTATTTCCATGGTCTGAATAAGAAGGAAGGAATAAATGCCAAATAACCTATAGAGGAATTCCCACTTCTGTTATAAGAGAAGCAAAGAATAGCTATGCATGTGTGTTGTTACACTCAATGGAAAGAAGTTCAGGGAGCCCTCATGTGATGGATTCAGTTTCTCGGTAAAGTAGAAGTTAATATTCTGGAATCAGAGGGTTGGAGAGTGGAAGAACGTTTGAAATGGCCATGGTAAACCAGAGCTGAGCAGACCAGAGAATCATCATCAGTTTTTCCTGCTGATTTGAGAATCTCATTGTGACTGGAGACCAGTTACAGAAGAATATTCTGGACTTATTCTGGAATCAGAGGGTTGGAGAGTGGAAGAATGTTTGAAATGGGATGGTAAACCAGAGCTGAGCAGACCAGAGAATCATCATCAGTTTTTCCTGATGATTTGAGAATCACATTGTGACTAGAGACCAGTTACAGAAGTCCCAATGATTTATTGAAGGACTTTTTCTATAAGTAGAAGAAAAAACAATGAAAGCTTTCCTCATTTTATGATGATTCCAAAAACCAAATGCCAAAATGACTCCAGGAGAGATGCTTTTAGTGAAAAGCCCCCAGTGAGGGCCTCCTTCCCATCCCACCACATTGACCTGATGTCGTCACTACAGTGACTGGCAATCTCTGGACTCCAAATCCTCCATCCCAGCAAACATTAACCAGGGGTAAAATAGAGATGACACTATGTAGCAGAAAACCCTTCCCAAATAGCTTGTATTGTTCTCTAAGTCCTCTTCTATGTCTGGAAGGAGATCATTGAGACTTGGACATTTAAGTGCTGATTCCAAATTTTTGTACTTTGGAACGGTCCCTTAAGGAATGAGACATGTGTTAATCATTTTGCTCCAGAGCAATGCTCAACATCTGTATCATCCATGTTTTTAACCTAAGGAAGATGGAGTATAACCATGCTTGTTACAGTGGAAAAATCTAGGCACACTCCCTTAATGTCAGCATAGGTTTATATTTGATTATGCATTTGAAAACCAGGACTGCACCATGTGTTGAATAAACATATGTGATTGGTGCTGGTGCTTAGCAAATGCTCTATTGTGTGAAAACCGTGACACAAATGCTCATTTTGTTTCTATTCAGTGTTTTGTCTCCCTGTAAAAAAGAAAAAAAAAAGTCACTTTGTTTTAAAATTAACCACTTTATAAGTCCTCATCTGGCCTATGAATAAATACTTTAAAATGTGCTTTGACTATGAAGAGGGTCATTAGCATATAGATTTTGACAATAAATGATTTCCTCTTATAAGGCTGCAGATTTTTGATGAGTCAAATGACTGAACTTAATGAAGTCATTTTATGCTTGTAAATACATTACTCTGGCTCTTCAAAAGCACCAAGAAATGTCCTTCATGAACCATGGTTAGAAGAATCATGAAAATTAAGAGCTGGGTGAGACTAAATGGGCCTCCTTGCACCTGTTCTTTCCCTGAAACAGTACAGAATGGATTCATGCAGTACATTTATGTTTCAACTAGTTTATAGTTCCCTCCAGGATAATAAAAATCTATCATACACAAACAGGGTCAGAGTATATGCCCTGAATCAAAATGTCAGCATTTCTTTCCACTAAAAGATACTAAATAAGAAATCTCTCTCTTTTTTTCTCTCTGCAAGGGAAGGAAATATTCTGAGGCTTGATATTTGTTTAAAGTTTATAATGTGTGGTTGAAGTAGGGCATGGCCTACTCATATTACATGTAGAATTTTTTAGTTGAACACATGGCTCAAAAATTACAACCTTTGCTAGAAATGGCAGAAATAGGATGGATCAACCAAAGCAGGGCCCTGAATATTTTTATATTATCATACCACCAGATTGTGTGAACAAGCAGATCATGCCAGACATAAGTATAATTTCACCTTTTTCTACATGAACAAATATTAAATTATAATGAAAAATTATGGCAGAGACAAGGGCAGAAAAAAAGAGGACAGGGTAAAAGAGGTCTCATAAAGAATCTCTGAGATTCTAGAGGAAGAGGATCAATCTATATGAAAAAGCCATCTTCCCTTTTCTTCCCTGGTGCAGTTTATTTTCCCCTACCCAATATACCAATCATGGTACTATATTCTAGACTTTTCCTCAGCTGTCTCTACTCACTCATACCAATCTATATACCAAAAAGCCACAGGAGGGCATCAAGTCAAAATCATAGAACCTGATAAAAACATTGTCCCCCAGCTGTGACACTGATACAGAGCTTCTTGTCCTCCTCTCCTGGCTACAATGCTCACAGTAAGATGTTAAAAAGAAATAGGAAGAGAGAATTCTTGCTGCTTAGATTGTTGGCCTCAAAAGTATTTTATATTCAATCATCTATCTTTCTGACCCTTACTCCTTTCTTCTAGAACCTTCACATCAGTAATTCTCTGATTCCATGTGGATCTTGAATCCAATGATCTTTTCATTTTTACACTCTCACAACTCACATAGCCTAGAATTCACGATCTGTCTGCCCAATCCCTCCCCTACGAATGCTTTCAAAGTCTCACTAAACAATGAAGAGAATTTTCTTTAGTCAAAATTGTGTGGAGAAATTCCAACCTTGGTTAATCCTACTCTTCTGCACATGCTTCCCAGAGCCAAACATAGAGTCTGCAATCTTAATGAATGGGCTCAATTTAAAATTATGACCGTAAAGCCCAATTGGGTTGCCTGAAATTGCTGAGAGCCATAACCAAGCAGGAATGGCACATGGCATTTTTGGTTGAAAGGTGACGCCAGCAAGCCATTGAGATGATATGATTATGTTAAGATCTGCATTCAATTGGATATTAGACCCCTGCTGTATACCTCGGCCTGCTACTTTGGAGCTCTAGCGGGACTCCCGGAGAGTTCCCATTGGTTGGGGAAGTGCAGTAGGAGGGATTTCCGGAGGAGGGATTGGCCGGTTGGAGTAGTGTGTCGCGGGAGGGGCCGCGTGGCTTGGTTCTTCGGCATTTTTCCCCAGGAGTGTATGTGGAGTGTGCTGGTGGAGTTCAGAAATAAAGTTTGTTCCTGCTTGAGTGACTCGTGATTTTGTGCCCAGCCATTCTGCGGCATGAAATCTTGTTGTTTTCTTAATTTATTCCCTTCCCCACACTCAGAAAAAATAATATCCTCCCATCATCTAATTTCCACTTGCAATTCTCATCTCACTTCTTTACATCATTCAAATGATTGCTATTGTGGTTGGGATCTGGAATGTCCGCCAAAGGCTCACGTGTTGAAGACTCAGGCCTCAGATGCTGGTGATGTTGGGAGATGATGGAGACTTTAGGACATGGGATCTAAGTGAAAATAGGTCACTGGGAGTATGCCCTGGAAGGGTATCTTTTGTCCCTGGTCCCTTCCTCACCCTTTCCTGGATCTTTGCTCCACCACACCCACCATGATGTTCTGCCTCACCACAAGATCACAGTAATGGGGCCAAGCAATGGTAGCCCTAAAGGTCTGAAACTGTTAACAAAAACAAACAAACAAACAAAAAAAAACCTTTCTTCCTTTCAGTTGTTTCTCTCAGGTATTTTTCACGGCAATGGAAAGTTGACTAATAAAATGGCCTAAACATTTTCTTAGGGAAGACTTCCCTCATTATAAAATAGCCTCACCCCAGGACTCTTCATAGCCTTACTTTGTTTAAGTCATCTTTCGAAGACTTATAACTACTTTGTGTCATAGCACACTCATATATATACACATTCAGATGTATATACAGTACACATATACTATAGATTATATATGTGTGTCAATAATTAATTTATATTGTTTTAATGGCATCCAGAATGAGGGAAATTGCACCAACAGTTATAAAGCCTGCATGTTATAATCACTCATCTGGGGAAGCTTTTGAAAAACTAATGCAGAATCTCAGAGAGTAGGATCTAGCATAGATATTTTTAAAAACCTCCTCTTGTGATTCTGATTTGCAGGCAGGGTTAAAACCCTGTTCTTTTCAACACTCCAAAGACTAATCCCAGGGCATAGCAATCTTCATCATCAGGACTTTCTCCTCCCACATCTACATTAGAGATCAGTGTTGTTGTTTTTTTAAATAAAAGACAGTGTATCTCAGTATAGTAACTTCCTGCTCCATTTATATCTTCTATTCCCTGCCCCATTGTTGATCCATGTTCACACTAAGTAAGGTAATTTAAAAATTAGTGTTCTAGTCTTGATAATTAGTTCTGGTAATTAGAAAAAAATTGTATTACTTTGCAATTTTCTTTGTAATAATGGTTTGTGCTATGGAAAAAAACACATTCATTCTGTCATACTGGGACCAGATATTACAAAGGCCTTGAAATAGTACTTTGTGAGTTTTGACTACAGTGGCTGACATCCTAAAACCAGCAGGATTATAGAAGCCAAGACCCAGAACAAAACCTGTAGGGAAGCAAGGTTAGCATTATAAATTGAGGAGTTTCATCAATATTTACTTGATATATGATGATCTTCTAGTGACAACATTAATAAATGTGATTTTAAGTATCTTGTTCAACGGTACAAAGTTTTTCATTCCCACCTTATAACATGATAAATGAACTCTAGTTCCAAAGCAAAATAAATGCTTTCAAATTCTTGAAAAGGTTTCTTCTGGGAAGTATGCATTTCTCAAATAAATTAGCTGATTAAGTACCTTAGCCAGAAGATCTACTTCACATAAAGTTTCATTGGTACTTCAAAAAGATACATATTCTTCAGTTGTTGTTTTTCTTTGGTTTGGTGGAAGTGCTGAACCCCAGGGTGGGTGGGCTCATTACTAAATTACATCCTCAGCCCTTTTAATTTTGAGTGTGTGTGTGTGTGTGTGTGTGTGTGTGTGTGTGTGTTTTACTGGGGATTGAACCCAGGGCCTTGTGCATGCAAGGCAAGCACTCTACCAACTGAGCTATATCCCCAGCCCTCAGCCCTTTTAATTTTGACACAGGGTCTGCCTAAATTGCTGAAGCTGGCTTTGAACTTGCCATCCTCCTGCCTCAGCCTCCTGAGCCACTGGAGTTACAGGCATGTGCCATTATGCCCAGCTCTTCGGTTGCTGCATTCAGAGTTCTACATATATCATTGAGATAAAAATGTGTTAATCATGTTCTTCAAATCTATATCTTTTCTGGTAGCTTTTGCTTTGCTTGCTTACTATGCCATCTATTGAGAGTGTCATTAAAATCTCTCATACAACTATAAATTTATATAGTCCTTTAATTTTATTAATTGCAATTTCTCATGTTTTGAAGTGAATTCAGTGCATAAAATTTGAAATTATTGGGGCTGGAGTTGTGGTTCATCGGTAGAGGGCTCATGTAGCACATTCGAGGCCCCAGGGTTCAATCCTCAGCACCACATAAAAATAAAATAAAGATATTGTGTCCAACTCCAACTAAAAATTAAATATATTTTTAAAAAGAACAACTATTTAATAATTTTTTTAAAATAATTTGAAATTATTATGTCTGGTGAATTGACTCTTTCATCATTATGAAATGTATCTCCTGACCTCTAGTAATATCTTTTGCCTTAGTGCTTTGGATAAGTTGCATGGCGCAACTTTTTCCATCCATTTACTTTAAAATTTTCTGCATCCTTGACATTTTTGTGTCTTTTATAAACAGCATATCGGTGGTATTTTAGTCAGCTTTTCTGCTACTCTGACCAAAAAGCCTGACAGGAACAATTTTAGAGGAGGAAAAGTTTATTTTGAGACTCACAGTTTCAGAGGTCTTTGTCCATAGATGGCCAACTCCATTCTTTGGGGGCACAAGGTGAAACAGAACATGGCAGAAGAGTGTGACAGAAGAAAGCATCTCAGGACACAGCACCAGGAGGAGGGAGGGAGGGAGGGAGAGAGAGAAAGAAAGGGAGAGAAAGAGAAAGGAAGGGAGAGAGAGAGAGAAAGTGCCCCCCCAACACAGAAAAAATATATACCCCAAAGACATGCCCCCAATAATCCACCTCCTCCAGCCATACCCTACCTGCCTATAGCTACCACCCAATTAATCCATTCAAGTGGATTAATGCACTGATTAGGTTAAGGCTTTCATAACTCAATCATTTCAACTTTAAACTTTCTTGCATTGTCTCACACATGTGCTTTGGGGGTACATTTCATATCTAAACTGTAACAGGTAGGGAATATTTTGTTCTGATCATAGTTTTTTAAATGGAACATATGATCTGTTTATATTTATTGTAGTTATGGTAAATTTTGGTTAAATCTATTATCTTATTTTTACCTGTTAGCCTCACTTATGGTATGTTCTTTTTTTTTTCCTTCTCCTTTATTTTTGGTTGAGCATTTATTTTGAATTCTGTTTTTCTATTCTGCTAGCTAAGTAGTTATGCACTTAAAAATATTTTCCTTTGGTGCTTATCCTATACAAAATGCATCTTTGACTTAACGAAGCATCAGCTGGCAGTCTGAAAGTTGATACTTCTTCTGGATTTTTGATGGGCTCCCTTCATGCCGGAGAAAAAACTAAAGATGTTATAGCTCATTGCTTACAAAATTTTGCCACTGCGGGTGTTCCAAAACAGTTAAAAACTGATAATGCCCCTGGTTATACTTCTACCTCTTTTAAACAATTTTGCTCATCATTTGGCATTACTCATATAACAGGAATCCCATACAATCCACAGGGACAAGGCATAGTTGAAAGAGCTCATCAAACTATTAAAATGTACTTATTAAAGCAAAAAGAAGGAATTGGGAAGGGGTATATATTCCCCAAAGATAAACTTAAAATAACCCTTTTTACTCTAAACTTTTTAAATTTGGATTCATCAGGGCTTAGTGCTGCGGAAAGGCATATGTGTCCAAAAAATGTACATAAGCCCAAGGTACTTTGGAAAGATATTCTAACAGGACAATGGAAAGGTCCTGACCCAGTAATTGTCTGGAGTCGGGGGTCTGTTTGTGTGTTTCCACAGGGAGAACAGCAGCCAATTTGGATTCCAGAGAGATTAACTAAGGTCCTGACCCAGTGATTGCCTGGAGTCGGGGGTCTGTTTATGTGTTTCCACATGGAGAACAGCAGCTGATTTGGATTCCAGACAGATTAACTAAAGCGATTTCTACAGACCAAAAAGAAGATGTGATATCCAGAACTCCAGTTTGGTTATTCTTACATCTGCGACAGAACCAGAATGCTTTTTTCAATATCTATTTTATTATTGCCCTTTCCCATATTTTGTTTTTTTGAGCTCATACAGACCTAGGTTAATGTTTTGCTGATCAGTTTTATTTTTTGACTATAGAGTTTTTAAACATTGCAATGGAGATTTCACCTGTAAAAAGTTATAAGGCCTTTACTATTATGTTATGTGTCGTATGTATTATGTGTGCACACTTGTGTTTTGTGTTTGAATGTACGTATGTCCATATATCATATATGATGAGCGCGCATGAAAAAATGGATCCAAATTTTTTTTATTTCACGTGATTTAAATGGTTTAATTTAAATTGGGTAAATAGCTGTTGAGGATTGTTTTAAAATGTGAACAAAAAAGGAGGTTAACAGATCTGTTTGTTTACTTTCACCTTTCCTTTTTCATTATATTTAATAATTCTCTTCAAGATAATGTAAATTGTTAAGAAAATTGTTTTCTTTTAGTGCCTTCTGGAATGTTACATAATTTTTTCTTTAGCCATTATTGCCAGAATTCCTATCTTCATCCCAGTGCTGGTGAAGACAAAGATAAAACCAATCTACAGCTTCTGCAATAGCCATCACTGAACTGCTTGCAGAACTTGCCTGGACTATGTGTCACTTGTATGCATTGTGAACTCACTTGTATGCATTGTGAACTATCTGTTGGTGCAGCGACTTGTGGTAGTGTTGGGGTATTTATGCTGATGGTGTCATCGGTGGTACAATTTTTCCAAAAGGAGCCGTCAATTGGCTTGGTGTATCTTCCTCCCTTCTGCATGTCATGATCGTTCAGCTAAAATTTGGGGGCCAACAGAGGTGAGGCAAAGAACCTCACCCCCCCGCTGGTACAAAGACCTCTACACAGGTGTGGCTGTATACTGGACCGGTAGTCAGTGACGGGTAAGATCCAATTACAATGGTACCAACCTAAGATAACGGGTAAGGACCATATGTACTATTGGACAACCTAAGGCAGGCACAGTCCCTAAGCCACATGCTTGTTGTTTAAACAGAGAGGGGGAGATGTTGAGAGCCACAGCCGAAGGGGCCCCAGCAAACTTTCAGACTACCAGCTGATGATTGGCTCACAGCGGCCCCAGCAACATCTAGCTGATTGGCAACTCTGCGGTGATGCTCATTGGGCTGTTTCCCTGCCCTTTCAGGCCACGGAGATGCTCATTGGGGGACTTTTTTGGCTCCGCCCACGTGACCCAGCCAATTGGCCTCAAGAGCAGGAGGATTGTGGGAGGTGGAGAGGCTGGTGGTTGGGGGAGTGGCTTGGGGGAAGCCGGTGCTGGCAGTTGGGCTCTGAGGGTTTTTCCTGAGGAGCTGTTTTGTTTGGCGTGAGTGGTTCTAAAAATAAAGTTAGTTTCTTTTGACAAGTGGCTCCTGAATTGTGCCCAGCCAGACTGCGGCAATGAAGTATATTACTTTGTGCTTTTATCTACTTCCTAGACAGTAAATGAAACTTTGAACACTTTAACTCAATTTATCCTCCTCTCAATCAACTTATGTGCTCTAGTTAACTTGTATTTTAATTTGACATATATTATAAACTCCATGAGATATTATTGCCATTATTTCACAGGGATGATAATCATTACATTTACCCACAGATCTATCCCTTTAGTTACTCCTTATTTATTCTTATATTTTTCCAAATTTCTATCTAGGATCTTTTTTTTTGCCAAAAGAATAGATATTTCTTGAAGACTTCTTCTGCTGTTGACTGATTTTCTGCATTTCTATGTGCCCCAAGTTTTTATTTTTGAAGAAAACTTTTGGTAGGTACACATTCTAAGTTTAAGTCTTTTTTTTTCTTCATTATTTTGAAGGTGTCAAAATACATTGTCTGAGTTTTCACTGTTTTTGCAGAAAATCAGATGTCAGTCCTGTTTCATTTTTGAAGATAATTTGTCTTTTTTGCGGGGGGTCACTACTATACAATTGTTTTATTTGACTTTTGGCCTTTTTACTGCAATATGCCAAAATATGTTTTTTTTGTTTTGTTTTTTTTATTCATTCCACTTGTGGTTCATAGTGATTCTGGGATCTGTGGCTTAAGGTTGGTTTTAGATATGCTTTGTTTGCCTCTCCATATCCACATTTCACCCTGTTTTCTGCCTTGGGAAGTTGACCTATATGTTTTGTTGTTGTTGTTGTTTGATTTTGTTTGATTTTGTTTTTTGTGGGGCTGGGGATGTGGTGAAGGGGTTCCTGCACCCGCTGTCTGACAGGGTCACAGCGTGGGGGATGCTGCTGCAGGACCACACCATCTGGAGACCGGAACCATGGGGAATGTTAAGTGTTTTGTTTATGATACTCATGATATGGATAACAGGGCATATGTCAATCAATAATAAAAGTACATATTGCCTGAGATTGCAGGAAAATTCCCAGAATGAGACTAAGGATACAACTGAGACATGCCACAGGTGTGTTTCAATATCTCTCAGGATACAAACAATAGTGTTATTCCTCAAAAAATTCACAGAAAAAAAGATTGCAAATTGAGGTTCCTGAGGAAAGCTTAACAATTTACACTAAGCCCCCCCACCCCTGTACTAAAGCCACAACCTGTGCAACATACATTCTCCCTGCAAATAGACTCTCCTTTGCCTTACACAGGAATTCATGATGAAAGTGGGAAACACATAGTTAATATTAACGGCAAATGGGTTGAGGTGCAGAGCCTGCCCTTTAGTTAAGGAATACAAAGACGTAAGACTTGGTGTACTTTGACTAAGGATCAAAGAAACTCTGTAAGAAAGCAGTTAAATAGGTCATATATTTAAAAAAAAAAGAAAGAAAGAAAATTACTTTGGAAATTAAAAATAAAATAATGTAAAATTAACATAGATATATTTTAGAGGCACTTCAAAGTAGTAGGCTTTTAAGTAATAGACTTTCACTACTTTAAGTGTGTTTTACTGGGACTTTGGTTTAGAAGTAATAAAGCTTACCAATAATATAAGTATGCTTTAAAGTTAAAGGTTAATGAAATAATTATAGGTATGTTTAAAGTTAAAAGTGAATAATAGGTCAGGAGACATGTAGTCTAGTTGTGTAGCCTAGCACTTAGTGATTGAAGTAAAAATGTAAAAGCTTAATCATGATTGGCTAAGGGCACAGGAAAATACTTTGAACAATGTACTCAATATCTTAAGTAATCAATGTATGTCAGAAAAGATTGTAACTCTTGAAAGTTATGTAAATCAAAGAAGTTTTGGGCTTTGAAGCTATTCATTAACTACCTGAAAAAACACCTGTAAAAAAAGGCATAAAAATAAAGGCCCCTCTAGGGGCAGCAGATTTTTTCTGGAGGCTGCTTGTAACTTGCAACCTATTGTCCCATTTCTTCTTTCATCAATGCCACTCCTCCTTCAGGACCCCTAGATCCCTGTCGGGGTTGGACCCTGGCAGCGATGGAACACAGAGCTGCACACTTGCTAAGCACGTGCTCTACCACTGAGCCACACCCCGAGTCCTGACCCATATGGATCCCCATTGCTCACATGCCCTCTAGTTTCCAGTTGAGTTCAACCAATGAGGAAAGTGGCTAAAAGATCAGAGGAAAAACTGGGTACGGTGGTGCATGCCTGTAATCCCAGCAATTCAGGAGGCTGGCACAGGAGGATTGCAAGTTCAAAGCCAGCCTCAGCAACAGCGAGGCACTAAGCAATTCAGTGAGACCCTGTCTCTAAATAAAATACAAAATAGGGCTGAGAATGTTTCTTAGTGGTTGAGTGCCCCTGAGTTCAATCCCTGGTACCCCCCCAAAAAAAAATGATCAGAGGGAGGGAGAAGAGGTTAAGATAAATATTCCCCTGACTCCCTTTTTGGGATGTCACCTTGGGCTTGGTATATTCCTTGACAAACGGTCACTGTTCCTTTTAAAAGTACTCTTGTCTACACAACTGTTGAAATCACTCTTTCACTTCAAACTTCTGGGCTTAACAGTCATGACAACCCCACTATTTCAACAGTATAACTTGCCACACTTCTGTAATTAGTTCCTTTGTAAAAGAGGACTCTTCAATTTATGCCAACTTGAGTATGTCATCTGCTTCTTCTTGGTAACCTGACTGGTACCAGAAGTAGCCTGTGTTGGTTAATTTTATGTGTCAATGTGACTAGACCATAGTGCACAGATACTCAGTCAAATATTTTGGATGTTTCTGGATGACGTTTTTGGTTTGAGATTTACATTTAAACTGATGGACTTTGAGCAAAGCAGATTATCTACCATAATGTGAGTGAGCCTCATCTAATCAGATGAAGCCCTGAATAGAACAAATTCGAATTCTTCATCAGAGTGCCTTTGGATTTTATCTGCAAAACTGGTTCTTCCTGGTTCTAAAGCAGATTGCCTTTGGATTCTAATTGCAATTCTTTCCTGAGTCACCCAGTTTGCCTACCCCATCAGATTTGGAACTTGCCAAGCCTTCACAATTGTGTGATCCAATTCCTTAAAATAAATCTCTTTAAACACTCACACACACAAACATGCACACACACATACTATTCGTCTTATTAGTTCTGTTTCTCTGGAGGACTCTGACTGATATAGGGGTAGATCCCTTATAATGAAATTCTGGGAATGGGTTGTTCACGGACTCAAGGAGCACACAGATAATATTCTTGCTGAAAAATGGGGCATAAGTGATTCATGACATGATTACTCATCTCACCACCAGAGGAGGCAGAGGGCAAGGCACTGGAGGTTGAGTGGCTGAAGCACTTAGTCTCTATAGCAACAAGGTTTATAATAAAGACTGTGGAATCACCTGGTCCCTTATTATAACATTATAAAGCACATACAAGGAAAATATAAATTAAGACTTATGAATAAACAATGAAGACCATGAACCAAAGATGGTCTCTACAGAAGGTTTGAAAGACTCCCTCTTATCTTATATTGATCCATTACATTGATGACATTAATTGAACCTGTGATTACAAGGTCCCTAGAAATGTAGTAGACAGGGGCTAGGACTGGGGCTCAGCGGTAGAGCACTTGCCTAGCATGTGCAAGGCCCTGGGTTCAAGCCTCAAGACCGCATAAAAATAAAGATGTAAATATTTTTAAAAAGATAGAAAGAAATGTAGTAGATATAGAGCCTAAAATGTACTATAGAGAGGAGGCCCATCTGTTATTGTATTATTCATATATGGGAGTAAGTTGATCATACAACCACCTTAAAAAAAAAACATTAGCCATGACCAGTGTCCTTCATATAAGATGGTAAAGTTAAAAGGAGGAGGGTGTCAAGTACCATGGTATAGCTGCCATTAGTCCCTACCTCTGGATCTGGGCAAGAAGATGGATGAGGAGGGGGGAAATGAGTGAACTTTATCAGGTTCCTGAACTATTTCTTGTAGATCTCCTACAAGAGATGATCTTGTAGATCATTCCGAAACATACCACTATAAATAAATTCTTCCTGAATATTATATTTTGGGAGGTTTTTATCATCTCTCTTCCCACAGAGATGATTAATGAAGTTCTTTCATCAATTTTAGAAAACCTTCAATGATTATTTCACTAAATATTGCTTCTGCCCTCTTTCATCTCCTCTTAGAAATCCAATTATATATGCTAAACTTTCTCATGATATTCTTTTTGTCTCTGCTTTTCTTCTGCATTTTACATTCATTTATATCTCTCTGCTTCATTTTTAATATTTTATTCCACCCAATTTTTTTTTTTTTTGGTGCTTGGGGACTTGAACCCAGGGCCTCAAGCATGCCAGGCAAGCAAGCACTTTACCACTGAGCCACATCCCCAGCCCCTACCCAATTTTTTAAACTTCACTAATTAAATCTTTAGCTTTGTCTCAACTATTATAGAAAGGTTCCTTTAAGATTTTGTACTTTTTGTTTGTTTTATTTTGTTTTTGCTATTCTACTTTTACCATCTAGAAATTCCACTTGGATATTTTTATAGTATCCAGTTTTTGAATGAAATTCTCAATCTTGTCGTTGACCTCCTTGAATAGAGTAGGCATAATTATTTTCAAGTCCATTTCTGTTAGCTCCACAACCTGGATCCCCAGTTGGGTTTTTCCCTTTGTCTGTTAGTTTATATCAATGTTGTTTTGTCTCATTATGTGCCTAGTTGTTTTATTATACATTCAATGTATATGAAAAATTACTTATCACTGGGCATGAGGGCCCACACCTATGATCCTAGCAACTCAGGAGGCTGAGATTGGAGGATTGCAAGTTCAAGGTCAATCTCAGCAACTTAGCCAGACACTCAGCAACTCAGGGAGACCTTGTTTCAAAATAAAAAATAAAAAGGGCTGGGGAATGTGGCTCAGTGGCAAAGCCTCCCTTGTTTAATCCCCAGAACCCAAACCAAAATTATGTATATATAATTTGAGTCCTAGCATAATGTTTTCTTTTTCCAGAAAGAATTTACATTTGCTTCTGGATGTTGGCCAGAGGCACTAGCAATTCTAGATCACTTTAATTCAATTTCAGGCATTGAAGTGATTTTTAAAATGAGCTTTAGTCTCTCCAAGATCAAGTTTTGGTGTTTTACGCCTAGGGCTTAACCCTTGAGGTTTCAACCCTAAGTATGATTACTTACCAGAATTCCCATCCTTGGCAGGCCATAGAATTTGATTATCTTACCCTTTGGCCCATAAGCAAAAGACTTAGTATCTTCTCACCCCCAAGTAAAAATTATCCCAAATTCCTTGCCCAAACTTATAGCTTTTATTCTTCTTCTAGGTCTTACATCCATACTTCTTCCTTCCCTCTTAAAGCTCCAATTCCTTTGAGTAATTATTATATTTTGTTCAATATTTCTAATTGTCAGTAAAAAGGATGTTTTTACTTACTTAGTCCACTATTAGACAAAAAACCTTTAAATATAATTTGAATGGCTTATAAAATGTGTCTAAATGTTTATCATCTAAGATTCCTCAACAAGATCTACTAAGATTTGTGGGAAATACTTATTAAAACCCCTGAACAGGAATAACTTATAGCCATTTAAAGCATAAAGTCAGATATAAAATTCTAAATTCATAAAAGCAAAATTGAGGGTCTCATTAAGATATTTGAAAGTACTTTATTTGGAAGGTTTTACAAATTTAATTTTTAACACCTTTTCTATTTGACACAACCAAATCCCATAAAGATGCCCACAAAGGCCTTCTAGTTTACCTGAATTTACCATGTAAATATGAACTTTTCTATGGGCCATGATATGAAAAAGTTTGGAAAGGCCTGAACTGCTAACTTTTTTTTTCATATCCAAATTTTCTTCCTAGCAGAACTCACTTTTCACTTAAGAAGATGAAAACACAATATGTTTTCCCAGATGGGGAATCATGGCTGAATCTCGGCCAATGGGACCTGAGAAAAAGACTCCTGGAGACTTAAAAGAAACATTTGTCTTCCTAAGAAAAATTGATCAACCCAATGCAGCATTCATTTTTTTTTCATTGGTTGTAGCATCTTTATTTCTGTGGTACCAGAACTGAAGCAGCCATGTACAATCCTGAGGCCAAATGTTGCTGATGTTCTAAGGACAGTAGCATTGTTATGGATTGGATGTGAGTTGAACCCCAAAACTCATGAGAAAATGCAAGAAGGTTTAGAAGAGAAATGATTGGGTTATGACAGCCTTAACTCAATCAGTGAATTAATCTCTCAAGAGGGATTAAATGAGTGGTCACTGAACGTGAGTAGTGTGTGGCTGGAGGAGGTGGGCATTGGTAGTGTGCTTTTGGGGTATATACTTTGTATCTGCTTTCTGATCATCATGTGAGCCACTTCCCTCTACCACATTCTTTTGCTGTGATGTTCAGCCCCACCTCAAGCTCTGAGGAATGGAGCCTGCTGTCTATGGACTGAGACCTCTGATACTGTAAGCCCCCAAATAAACTTCTCCTCTAAAACTTTTCTGTCAGTTCTGTTAGTCACAGCAGCAAAAAAGCTGACTAAAACAAATATGGAAGGGTGGAAAACACAGAGGTTCCCCAAATTTTTTAAGCAACTAAATTAATCTGGAACATCTCTACTGATGTAATTCTGCATTCTTTCAAGAAAATAAGTGTGATTATGTCAGCTCTTCCTACTGGGTCTTTTGTTATTTGCACTCAAATAATGTTACTAATAAACCTGTGGCAATTTTAAAGCACAATCCCCAAATTATTTGACATCTCTCCAGCTGAAAAGAGGATTCTCTGTCCACTCCCTTTGAGTCTGAGATGGTTGTGACTGCTTCAACGGTTAGAATATGGTAGATACACCAAGATATATGCATCAGAGAGTGAACGACCCCCTTCTAAATCAGCATTACTAATAAAATGGGAAATTCAGTCATATCTTGCTCAAGATCTTTTACAAAAATATTTTAAAAACTTAATGGTGAGCTGGGTGCAGTGGCGCATGCCTGTAATTTCAGTGGCTCAGGAGGCTGAGGCAGGAGGATTATGAGTTCGAAGCCAGCCTCAGTTGAAATCAAGGCACCAAGCAAGTCATCGAGACCCTGTCTCTAAATAAAACACAAAACAGGACTGGGGATGTGGCTCAGTGGTCAAGTGCCCCTGAGTTCAATCCCAAGTAACCCCCTAAAAATTTAATTGTGAAGTTAAAAAGAACAGAATATGGTGGAAGTGACTGCTATGTGGCTTGTGAAACTAGTTCATAGAAGGTGATAGAGCTGGGCAGGATGGTGCACACCCTTAGTCCCAGCTACTCAAGAGGCTAATGCAGGATGATCACTTCAGCCCAGGAGTTTGAAGCCAGCCTGATCAACTTGAGAGACCCTGTGTCTTTAAAAAAAAAAGGGGGGGGTAGGGAGCAGGCAATGTAGCTTCTGCCACACTTAATGGAAACTCATGCTTGGAGTCATGAGTCATCACGTAAAATGTCTGACTACCTTAAAGATTCCATTATGGTAGGAAGCCAAGTCACTTGATGAGATCAAATGTTGATGTTCCAGGTGACAGTACTAATACTTGATTCATCCCAGCCCAGATGCCAGGTAGGTGAATCAATGAATCTTCAGAGAATTTCAGCCCCTACCTGCACCGTCAAGTTCCTCACAGTCCCTGAGTCTTCTTAGCAGAGTCTTCAGATATTACGGAGCAGAGAGAAGTTATCTCCGCTGGGCCTTATTCCAATTTCTAACCAACAGAATCCATGAGCACATTACAATAAAATAAATAGATATTATTGCCCAATTCTTGGGTGATTTATTACAGAGACTACAAGTAGAACAACACTTCATCACCCCTTTTTATATGTATCATGAATTACCACATGACACAACCCTGGGATATGATAGTGTGGCCCTTGTAGCTTTCAGACTATCTAACTTCAGGGTTTGACCCACCTAGACATAGAAACATGTCTTTAGGGAAGTAAATTTGGTGTTCATAAAGCCATCACTAAACCCTCTCTTAATTAGGATGTTGACATTGCTCAAAGAAAAATAACTTTGGCTTGTAAAATGTCTTGAAATAGGATGTTTCCTCTGTGAACTACAATCATAACTTTTGTGCAGTAACTTTTCTCAACCCACAATTTAGAAGAACCAGTAACAAACTACATTGTCAAGTAAACAGCTCCATTTGGTTCTAAGCTCATAAAATGAGAGCAGAGAAATGGAAGGGCCTGAGATTCAGAAGCCCAGGGGTCTAGTTAACATCTATGTGCACTTTACAAATTACCTGTCTCTTAGCTCCTGTTCTGCTTGTAAAATACAAGAGTTGGACTAGAAGAGTAATGAACCTTCCAATTTTAATTTTAAGATCAAAATAGAAAAATGGTTATGGTTGGCTGAATGTTGCTTTCCCACACACATTAAAAAAAAGATGTGCACATCTGAATCAACATATCACCTTACATGGCAGAAAACAATTTACAGATGTGAATAAGAATCATACAGAGAAGAAGACTGATGCTTCTGGCTTTGAAGTTGGAGGAAGGAATCATGAGCCAAGGAATAAGGAAGCTTGTAGAAACTATGAACACCAAGGAAACAGGGTGTCCCTTAGAACCTCCAGAAAGACCACAGCCCTATAGACCCATTTTAGACTTCTGACCTCCAGAACTATGAGATAATAAGTTTGTGCTGCTTGAAGCCACTAAATTTGTGGTCATTTGTTAGTGCAGCAATAGGAAACTCATTCAGTGGTAAAGATCTTGGTCTGCTATGGGACTAAAGTACTTGAGTTTATGCCTCTTTTCTACCACTTGCTGAATGCATGACCTTAGACAAGTTATTTAGTTTCTCTTATTACTTTTTTCATCTTGAAAAAAGTAATAAGAGAAAAATCAAACCTTCTGGATTACTGAGGTTTTGAAGAAATATTTAGGGTCATCTAGAACTTAGAAAATTTTAAATAAATGTAGGTATTGTGCATCTGCTAAGGTTTGTAATTTAGGATATTTGTTCCTTCTCTCTTGTAAGTAATATATTTCTTTATGCACAGTCTTGGAGCAAGAAGGGAGCATCTGCTTTAGGAGTTTCGTATGTAGCATCTCATTTGATCCTTGCAAACAGTGGTGAAATAGTTATTATGTTTTCATGTAGGAAATCTGAAGTGGGGGGGGGTAAGTTTTCTAAATAACAGAGCTAGTAAGTGACCAATCAAAGTTGCTTGTAGGTGATTACATTAATCACACTTATTTGTTGGATAATGGTGAATGAACAAATTATGTGAGAGTAACCACAGCATTTAGCACTACACCAATTGTGTGGGTCACTAGGTCATCCATCCGTTCCACAGTGTCAACAACCCTAGCTTTTTAACATTCATCCCTTATTTTCAGAAAGGTCAGATGGAAGCAGGAAGGAATAGGCGTATGGCCTGACGTGGACTCAGTGTCCAGGAGGCCCCCTCCCGGGGTCAGACGACTCACGTCACCCCCGAGCCCGCCACGCGTTCCAGGCTCTGGTACGGCACAAAGGCGGGGCCTGCGCGGGTAAAGGCCCCAGGCCATAAACGGGGGCGGGGCCTCCCCGGAGGCCAGTGCGCGGCCGCGGAGTTAGACACACGCGTCGCTCCGCCCCCGGGGAGAGTCGGCGCCACCATGGAGGAGTACCATCGCCACTGCGACGAGGTACCGCCCTCAGCCCCGCCCGCCTGGATGCGGGGTCCCTGTCGGGTGGTCTTCCATTGCCTGGCGATCGGCAGAGTTGGGATGCGGTGTCCTCCAAGCCCGAGTCCTCTCCGCGGGGCCGGGGACACGCCTCGCCCTTCTCTGTCCCCTTCCCCCCGCCCCCGAGATCCTGAGGGTGGACCGATTGTCTGGGTGGCAGAGGCGGCCGGAAGCGCGAGGGTCGGGCGGTGGGGTCGGGGCGGGGATGTGGGGAAGAGGCCTGTGGAGGGGTCGTGGGTGGAGGGCGTCGCCCGTCTGCCGGGCGGGCCTGGGAAACTGGTCTTCCCGCAGCTTCCTCCACCCCTGGGCGTCCTTAGGAGCAGGTGCCGCAGCCCCTCGGGCACCGCAGCTTGGGATCCTGGAGACTCTGGCCTGGGTGGGCTGGAAAGACGTTGCTTTATAGATTACGCGAGCCCTTGCTTACTGACTCAGGCTTCTTAAGCCTCACCAGAAATCCCATGATGTCAGTTGTTAGCTTCCTTTTACTGATGGGGATTCTGACTTTTCATGGCCACTCAGTGACATGCCCCAAATTAAAACTGCCAGGAATGGCATGGTCGATTTGTAAAGCCTCTGACTATATAGCTACAGCTCTCGCTTCACTGTGACCGCTGGGAAGATGAGGCCTGTTGGATTGCAGCCTAACTTGTGACAGCTGGCAAAGGCGGAATAGATGAAGATATTTTCTGTCCAGTGGTAGGGAATGGAGCAGGAAACCTTGTAGATGTCTTGGAAGGGGTTTCTGCTCCAATGGGAATAGGTTAGGATATTTTAGGATATGGGCTTCTGCAGAAGTTAAAACCACATTTAAATGAATTACTTCTGTTCCAGGTAGCACGCATAATTACAGGTCAATGGTAAAATGAGGTAACTTTAGGAATAAGGACTTGAGGGCTGGGGATATAGCTCAGTGATAGAGGGCTTGCTCAGTATCCCCCTTGGTGGGAGGAGAGGGCTGGGAGGATCTGAGGCACAAGAAAATTATATGGCTGGCATATCCCCCAACGAAGGGAAAGGGTTCTTTCCTGTACTGCTTCCTAAATGCATATATTTAAAAAGAAATAAAATTACATGTGTTGCCATGGCCACTCAGTACATCCAGATTATTGTTAGGTAGCTTTCCAGACTGAAGCAAAATTGGCATCCTTTGATTCATAGGCCAATTTTGACAGTAGATAAGGATGTGATTTTAAAGTAAAATGGTCATTTTTAGTGGGGCCAAACTCTTTTTTATTATATAATAATACTCCTAAATGTTTAGGGTATTTTATTCCTTTGTCATTGGGGAATTCTGTGGGATAATTAAATGAACTGAAAAAATTTTTAAATCTAAAATCAATTTTGGAATTTACTTGTTTGAAGTAACTTTAATTTGTATAATGGTTTTTACAAAAATGCTGATATGATAAAGCACCTAAAAATGTCTCCATAGAAACAATTCTTGTATTACCTGAAGTGTCTTGGTTTAGATTTCAGTCTTATCACATAACCTAGTTCTGTTCTTGAGGACACTTGAATGTCATTGATCATTGTTGTTAATTCAGGATTCTTACAAGCTGTTCCCCCCAAAAAGACTAAGTTGTCAGACTAACTTACAATATGAAAGTGACAATAATTTTGAATGATTAAGTTTTGTTGTAATTTTTAATTCAGGAAAGTCATGTTTTGACCTAGTGTCAGTTAAAAACAAAACTGAAAATAACAAATTAAGCATTTTCTTCTCATGGACCACTTTATTCTCTCATCCTGGTGAAACCATTTCTTATATTACTGATAATACATATATCTTTTTTCATCCACATTTTTATTGGCGCATTATAGTTGTATATGATAGTGGGATTTGTTGTTACAGATTAGTACATACACAGTATAACAACATAATTTGGACAATATCCCTCCCCGGCACTTTCCCCCTGCCTCCCCTCTTTCTACCCCCTGGTCTCTTCCCTGTAGGCTATTGGTCTCATGAGATCACCTTTCTTTTCCTTGACCTTCTGAGTTTGGCTTATTTCACATATCATAATGATCTCTAGTTCTATCCATTTTCCTGCAAATGACATAATTTCATTTTTCTTTATGACTCAATAAAATGCCATTATAACACATGTATCTTTATAGTCACCACCTGCTTATTTCCTCAACTTTACAATACAATGATTCTCCATCTAAAATGTTCATCAGAATTGCTAGTACAAAGCATTTTTCAAAAAGATATAGTTGCCCAGACTCTGCCCTGACCTAAGGACTCAGAATCTCTCAGAAGGAAAGGTAGGGAGAGAATTCTATACTTTTAAGTGCCCCTTATCACTACAGTCTCTGTCACTCCCCTGTCCAGGCCAGTCAAGGGATTCTGTGTATTATCATCTCTACAAATAAAAGGAAGCCTGTATTGAAAGCAGTATTATCTTGGGTTTTCCCTTCAGGTTGGTTTCAATGCTGATGAAGCCCACAATATCGTCAAAGAGGTAAGTTATACATGTACATCTCAAGGCTTGCTGCATTGATGTATGTTTTGAGGTTCAATACAAAGTTAGAACCCTTAGTGTTAAACACAAGATTTTGAATTTTTCACCCAAGTCTTTAGAGGAGTGCTGCTCTGTTCTATCATATGCTGTCTGGCATCTTGGAGCTTCCTCAAAGAGATGCTTAAGAACTGTCATAGTGCCAGGTGTGGTAGTGCACACCTGTAATCCCACGGCTCAAGAGGCTGAGGCAGGAGGATCAAGAGTTCAAAGTCAGCCTCAGCAACTTACCGAGGCCCTAAACAACTCAGAGAGACCCTCTTTCTAAATAAAATATTAAAAAGGGCTGGGGATGGGGGTAGGTAGTTAAAAACCCCTGGGTTCAATCCCTGGTACTAAAACAAACAAACAAAAAACTGTTTTAGTCTAGAAAAATGGTTTGTTCTTTACTAAAATTGATAATCCTGTCTTTTGAATAAAAGAACTTTTATTCCAGAAAACCATCCATTTGTTAATACTATAAAAGTGTGTGTGTCTGTATGTGTATATATTTACAGTGTAAAGTATATGTATAATTTATATGTATATTATATCAAATAGGCAAAAAAAACCTAGAAATGTCTGCCTTTTACTTTGTGTGCTTGTTTTAACAATGTACTAGGAAAAATAATCACTTTAGCACCTTGTAGACACTGATGTGATGGTAAACCAAAATCTTCAGAAAACTATTTGAAATGTGAAATCTGGTCCTTTGTTAGGCAAACAAAAAGGAAGTTCTCTTTGGGAATCAATTCTGGCAGAGGAACTTTAATTATTCTAGTGGTATCAATACAGAGTACACTGTAGGTAAGGTACTTATGAACACTTTAATAGTCCTGAGTCATCTTTAACTCTGGCAAGGCCTACCAAAAGAGAGAGAGAGAGAGAGAGAGAGGGAGAGATGGCTCAGAAGGCAGGCTTGAATTGTGTGTATGACTGTTGAGGCCTGTGTCCTAGCAGGCCCTGACTGGTTAGCTGCTCCCTCTGGGAGCGCCCTCAGCACATCCTCCTGACAGTGCCTCACCTGCCTGAGTGTTCTGGATGATCCAGCTCACTTCAAGCTCCCACAGGTCTGTCCTTGTACAACAAGGATCAACTCGATGTCTGAAAGTGCTAGACAGGCACCCGAAAATCCTGCCATATTTGAATAGTTCAGAATCATGTATTAGAACAATATCACCCAGGAATGTTTAATCAATAAAAATTAAATGCAAATGCTTTCAGTACCTTGATGATAGAAAAGAAAATGAGGAAGGTTTTGGAGGTGGACAGGAGTGATAATAATCTCATTTTTCAAAATGGAATATCAAAAGAGACCATACTTAGTCAATGGAATGTGAAAGAAAGGATGTGGGGTCTTTGGCGTGGTCCCTTTAATTAGTGCTTTCTTCCTTACCTAAGTTCTAAACCAGATAAAAAGAGAAAAGAGTTATTAGAAGAGAACAAGACACTTTTATTATGGATAAAAACTAGGTTGATGATGTAGCTTGTTTACTTGCTCTCACTCAGTTCAGACCTTGGTAGAGACATCCAAGGCAAAGTTTGAATAGGCAGAGAAAAACACTTACAGGCTGATGCCTTTCATTGGTCTGGGTGGAGGAGAAGCAAAACCCCAAGTCCAACATGTCTGGAAGATTGGCTTTCCCATTTGAGAATGGTAGAACAATGGTCGTCCCCCACCAAGCAGGTAACTCACCTCCATCTCCAGGGGAAAGAAAAACTGGTGAGATAAAAGGCTAGGAATGTTAAGAAAAAATCCTCTGTGTACAAGGAACTGTCAGGAATAGCAATGAAATTTAGTCCTAACAGTGTAAATATATTGAATGACAATAGTAAATTCACTGTCTTAAGAGAAGGGCATGGGAGGAAGACACCAGGTGGCCTGGAGGAACTAAATTTTCACCTATCATGGCAGGATTTCTCATGGATATTATCAGTAATTCATAAGTGAAGAAATGGTGATATAGCTATGTGCCACAATAGTACATGCCTGGAATCCCAGTGACTTGAAAGGCTAAGTCAGAAGGATCACAAGTGTGAGGCCCGCCTCAGCAATTTAGTGAGACCATATCAAAATAAAGACGGGATGTATCTGGGTTGTAAAGCAGTTAAATCCCCAGTATTTCCCTTGCAGAGTGATATAAATGTTACTTGGAAATAACTTAAGTAACCTTTAGGAGAAATAAACATAATTATACACTGAAGGTGTTTTCCTCTGGAGAATGGGAAAAGGGACTGGAAAGGAAAGGGTGGGGAGGCCACTCTTTGTGTATTACTTTAATAGTCTATTTTTGAATCAAAAGAACCTCCTCCTTTCTTCCCATAAGCCAACTTTTTCCTGCCATTGAAACATTTCCATTGAGGCACTGGAAAAGCTTGAGAATAAGCTCTGTATTAAAACATTTTAGTACTTCCTAGACAATTACATAATTTCACCAGTTATTTCTGTTTTCCTTATCTCTTGCTCATCTTATTTTTTTCAATTCCTTGCTCTGAGCCCCCACACTAATATATTTTTTTCTACTGAACTCTAAGAGCCACTCATTTATTGGTTATACACATGCATTTTATTTATTGTTAAAGTAGAATTCCCCAAAAACATCCTTAAAGAAAAAAAATGAGTTACAAATGAAACTAAGTTGGAACTTAGTCTAAAGTGTATTTGATTTGGAATGTCCAGAGAGTATATCAAGGCCAATATTGTTTCAACAACACAAAGCACACCTGCTATGTGCCCCCGTCCTGAGATTGACCATGGGAATGCAGGTCTGTTTAAGGACCTCATTGCCTGGTAGGCCTCCTGGTAATTAGTTAGGCTAAATATTAGTTCATTATAATTAGGAGGGCTATTGACAGTAGGAACCACATCCACACAGTGTTTTCTGTTGTTTAGAGCTGAAATTGGAGTGATTCTTTCAGATAATCCAAAAGAAAATGAGTGTCCTTACTTTCCCCATTAAGAAAAGGCATCTACAGGAGGAAAAGTTTTGCAGTCCAAAAAAATAAAATATTCCCCTAATTTTTCATAATAGAAAAAAAAAAGATTATCAGCTTTGGTAATGGTAAAGCCAGAATTAAAACCCTATTCTGCTGACCCTTAAAACCCTGTGCTACTGTCCCTTCTACTCTGTCAGCACCTCTAAATTATTTAATTTCTCTTTTTACACCTTACTATTAGTAATGAGTTTATTTTTTTTAAATACCGGGGATTGAACCCAGGGCCACTTAACCACTGAGTCACATCCCCAGCCCTTTTAATTTTTTATTTTGAGAAGGGTCATGCTAAGTTGCTTATGGCCTCACTAAGTTGCTGAGGCTGGCTTTGAACTCAGAATCCTCTAAAGATTTTATATTATCCAGCTTAAGATTCTTTATTGAGAAGCATTCTGTATTAATTAGCAGTTGTAAATGAAAGCATGTGCACTTGTGTGGGTGTTAAGTTAGATTCTAAAAGTGAATGAGTGCTTCATGTTCCAGACTCTATTACTTAAATATAAGCAATAGCAGTATAACTGGGCATGGTGGCACATGCCTGTAATCCCAGGGACTCTGGAGGCTGAGGCAGGAGGATATCATGTTCAAAGCCAGCCTCAGCAATTTAGCGAGGCCCTAGGCAACTTAGTGACATCCTGTCTCTAAATAAAAAAAGGGTTGGGAATTTTGCTCAGTGGTTAAGTTCCCCTGGGTTCAATCTCTAGTACCAAAAGAGAAAAAAAACCCAAAACATGGCTGGCAGCAATAATGATAATAATCATAATAATAGTTATTTGTGTGCCAGGCACTGTGTTTGAGCATAGTTCATTATCTCATTTGAGTTCATTATCTCATTTCATCCTCTCAACAACCTGATAAAATGATGTTATTATTTCTCCTGTAAGGATTAGGAAATTAGGGATTTGAAGGTGATAAGTCACTTGCTAAAAGTCACAAAATGGGTAGGTACAGAGCTGGCCTTTAAAATCTAGGATTGTGATATTACAGCCAGTTCTCTTAATCAGGTGTCAGAAGTGGATGCAAGTAAGCATTATGGGAAATTATTGGACTTTCGCTTTCTAGAGCATCTTTATTGTCATTGGCAGGTGTGCTGGTTGCATTATAGCTAAGCAATTACATAGTATGAATGAGAATTTAATTATTATACATGAGAATTATGTTTTTAAATTAGTTCCAGCCTTTGTTTCTAGCATCTGGGTCCTAGTTAAGTCCCAGCTGTTTCAAAGCCACTCTTCAACCAATTAATATCACCTTCTTTTAATCCCTTCCCTACCCTGTAATCCTTTTATGACACAACTTATCATCTATGATTAGTCTTTCTTGTGTTATAGATATTGTATTTCTTTTATTAGCGTTTCTGCTAGAGTAAATTCTTCACCACAGAGCCTTGGCATATTTATCTTTAATATGACCCAGAGTATATCATGGAGTGAGATAATGCTTGTGGAAATGCTTTCAAAATGCTTAAGCAATTAGTGACAGCGCCTAATAAATATTTACAGATGCATATTTTCTGAGATACCTTCTTGGGTCATACGCGTATTTTATGCTTTGAATAAATTGTTGCAATTTGTGTCAAATGTGTTGGTTTTGGCTAATTTTAGCTGTTCTCTGCCCTTCTAGTGTGTGGATGGGGTCTTAGGAGGTGAGGATTATAATCAGAACAACATCAACCAGTGGACTGCAAGCATAGTGGAGCAGTCCCTAACACATTTGGTTAAGCTGGGAAAGGCTTATAAATATATTGGTAAGTATCAGTGTCCTTCCACACTAGTTCACGCACCTTTGTCCTTGGGAATTTCTATGAATTTTGAGAATGAATATGAATAGTAGGCACTGAAGGTAGATACTAATAGAATATGAAGGAATCCTGACTTATTCATTTAATGATAATATATAATCACACCTAGGCAGGCATGGTGATGCACGTCTATAATCCTAGTGACTCAGGAGGATCGAAAGTTTGAGGTCAGCCTTAGCAACTCAATGAGGCCCCAAGCAACTTAGCGAATCCCTGTCTCAAAGTAAAAACTAAAAAGAGCTGGTGATATAGCTCAGTGGCAAAGTGTCCCTGGGTTCAATCTCCAGTACCCTCCCCCCTCCAAAAAAATAATATATATGTTTTACACATTTTTTACATACCACACATGTGTATATATTACATATGTAATTATATATGTATATATACACATATGTGTATATGTGTGTGTATATAAAAGATGGAGCTCTTTCACTGCACAAAAAAGTATACTTGGCCTGGGGAGCTACCCTTCACATTTGCATCAGTTCTCTTTCCACTGAGGCCCCCATAGTCTCTCTGCCTTCCTTCTAGTAATCCCATGGCTCTATGTAGGACTGTGAAGTTCCACATATTCACTGTAAAGTGAAATATTTTTTGCAATTTTTTTTTTGGTACTGGGGATTGTACCCAGGGGTAATTAACCACTGGGCCACATTCACAGCCCTTTTTAAAATATTTTTATTTAGAGACAGGGTTTGCTGAGTTGCCTAGGGCCTCACTAAATTGCTGAGGCTGGCTTTGAACTTGTGATCCTCCTGACTCAGCCTCCTAAGCTCCTGGAATCACAAGTGTGTACCACTGTGCCCTACTTCCTGCATTTCTGTGTCCAAATTTTGCCTATGATACAAAGAACACAACTTGACCCAGAATTTCTCTATAATACTGTTGCAAATTGTTATAGCAATGGCCCACAAACTGACTAGATTCAGTGGGGTTTAAATCATGAGAGTAGATAAAGGATGAGAGACCTTTTTTTCCAGTCCACTGGCTGCATCATTTTCTGTTATTTTTTTCAGTTTTTATAACTTTGAAGTCACTTCAATCTTGGTTCTTTCCTCTGTAAGTGTCCTCATTTTGTGACTGTTTTTTGTAGTGACCTGTGCAGTGGTCCAGAGGAGTGCATATGGCTTCCACACTGCCAGCTCATGTTTTTGGGATACCACATCTGATGGTAAGAGATCTTAAGCTGATTCATACAAAATCAAAGTGTCAGAAAAGTCAAACAGGGTACTTTTTAATCAAATGCTTATTCGGCTCTAATTAAATCCTGAAAAGATCTTATCAACAGAATGGCTTTGTACCTAATCAGAAGTATGACTTCAGACCAGTATGAAATGTAGAGATATAACAGGTTGAAGGGAATAAATGATATTAACATCTATGAAAAATGTGCATGTGTGTGCAAGTGTGTGTGTGTGTGTGTGTGTGTGTGTGTGTGTGTGTGTGTGTTTTCCCCCACCCCCTGGTAATTTTGATATTTTGCTGCTGATATATCAAAGTCTTTTTCTTGTGTGTTTTCAGGAACCTGTACTGTAAGATGGGAGAACCGAACCATGAACTGCATTGTTAATGTTTTTGCCATTGCAATTGTCCTGTAACCAACTAAAAATGCTAGACTAAAGCCATTCACTTAAGACTTTGTCAGTGTATCCTTTCTAAACAAGAGTCATAGTTACTTATTAATATGCTAGACGACAAGTGTGCAAGCTATCAACAGAAACTGAGTATTATAAGCAAGCAGTCTTATTGTAAATTGGCAGATTATCTCATACTCTATACAGCATCATTGAAATAAGAAAAACTGAATGTTAGCAAAAAGTAAATGCAGAAATACGGCATGACATCCAAATATGATCTTATACCTACACCAGCTTTTCACTAACATTATCATGTATCTTTCAGCTAGAGTACTTACTTAACAGGGATAAATATTTGAGCAAAAAAGCTACAAGGATGAATGTAGAGAAGAAATGAATTAGCTAACACCTCTGAGTTTTTTATTTCTTCCCCTCACTTAGTTGTACGTAATACTTAATGGAAGGTATTTTTTGCTCCTTTTTTTAAATCAACTAATGTTATAGTAGCAATTATAATTTACCTGTCTACTTTTTCTGAGAATTGGTGAATCCATTTTTTTTTAATTTCAATTTTTTTTGGATTCACACTAAAGGTTGAGTTCGATCTGATAACTGATTTTCCTAGTTAAGCAAAATTAGGTACAGCATATGAGTCAGACAACTGCCTTACAATCTACTCATTCCATGTGGAACAAGCATTTACTGCATGCCTGGTAGGAGCATATTTCTCTGCTAGGCATTCTACTTACCAATGTGCTGTTCACACGCTAAGTTCCTTTTGGCAGCTGTTCAGTGGGAAAAGTAGCATTTGTTTGGGGATGAAAAAAAAAAAGAGTTGTTTTACAAGAGGGGAGGAAACCAAGTCTGGTTACCCAGGTAGAAGTAAGCAAAATGCAAAGCACTTATTAGTGACAGAACTATAGATGTCATTTTAAGAGTTGCTCCTAGCAATTTAAAAATGCATAGAATATGCAACTCTTAATTAAAGGCCTTATTAGTAGTCTTAACTATACAAGTAGTAAATTTTATCATTGCTTTACTTACAAACATCTGTAAATAGTTTTAAATACTTATTATGTGGGATATAAATTGAGCGGAGTAAAATACAAATTAAAAGTATACAATCATTAGCAGGTTATCTAATATCTCAGGGTTTATGAAGTGTAGTTAAAATGAAAGAAGAATTAGGGTACACAGCTGGCCACCAAATGCAAAGTCAATCTGCTATATAACCTTGAAAACAAAATCAATTTTGCATACTGCCACTAACACTAATACATGCAGAGACTGGAATCATGATTCAGTGAATTTTTAGGGAAAAGAAAAGTTTAGCATTAAGGCAGTATTCTTCTAGGAATGCTATGTGTATGGTTGCTATTTTGCTGAAGAACTGTGCAATGTTTAAGAAGAAGTTTAAGAAAATACAAGGATAGGGGCTGGGGGTATAGCTCACTGGTAGAGCACTTACCTACAATGTATGAGAACCTGGGTTCCATTCCCAGCACCACAAGAAAGTACAAGGATAGTTTTTAATGCAGTGACCTGTGTTTTTGGCAATCAGAAATTCTGAATCATTACCTTTATGTTCTATTATGCTGCTGCCTTTGTGCCCCTGAAGATTATAATAGTGACCAAAATATCTGTGCACTTAAGGATTGTTTTTGATTATTGTCATTGAAGCCTGGTTTCAAAAAAAAAAAATAAATTATACCTCGTGATCTTGCTATCTGCTCTATTTCTAGTTAAAGTATAATAAAGATTATCTTCCTGTGCTATACTTTTGCTTCCGATTGATTATTCAGTAGTTAAAGAAATAGCATTATGCTAACTCTAAGAAATTCTAAACAGGAGAAACGGGGACAAAAATGAATAAGGGGCCACATAAATATATTATGCCATTAAAATGGCAACCCAAATTCAGTATTCACCATTATGACATCACTAATAGCTTCTATTTTATGGTTTTTCTATTTTAAGAAGTTATTGTAAAATTTGTTCTCTAACTATTTATTAGCTTTTAATGATTATTTTTGGCCAAGAATTTTGTCCTGTTTGTCAACTTGCATTTGAGTTGTTGCTATTTTTTTTTAAATTAAGGACTTTAAGCATGCAAAATTAGGGTATTCAAATGCAAGTACTAACTGGAATTTTTGTAAAGCTATAATTTTACATTTGTAAAGTAGCAGTATACTGCCTAAATGGTGGCAACATCTCATTACATTTCTGTAGTAAAAAGTACTTTTCTGTTCTTTTCTAGTTGGGTGTAATCTAATTATGCATCACTGAACATATTTTACCACCTGCACTAATCATCATATTTCTAAAATAATCTTAGGTTGTTTAGGGTTGTAATTTCAAAGTTTGAGTAAAAATAGTTTTCTTGATAACAGTTTTTTTTTTTTTTTTTTGATGATGGGGGGTTCTGGGGATTGAACTCAGGGGAACGCAACCACTAAGCCCCATCCCCAGCCCCATTTTGTATTTTATTTACAGACAGGATCTCACTGAGTTACTTAGCACCTCACTTTTGCTGAGGCTGGTTTGAACTCTCGATCCTCCTGCCTCAGCCTTCCGAACTGCTGGGATTAAAGGCAGGCACTGCTGCGCCCCACTGATAACAATTATTTAAAAGTGCAAGAAAAATCTATGGCTTATGGTAAAGGAATTAAGTATTTTACTGGGGATTGAACCCCATTGGTGCTTACCCACTGAGCCACTTCCCCAAAATAAAAATATTTTATTTTGAGAGAGGGTCTCGCTAAGTTGCTGAAGGTCTTGCTAAATTGCTGAGGCTGGCTTTGAACTCATGATCTCCTGCCTCAGCCTCCTGAGTCTCTGGGATTACAGGTGTGCACCACAGCGCCCAGTGGAATTAGGTCATTCTCATGGCATGTACCAACGCCAAAGTTTGAGAGATTAATTGAAATTTTTACCCCATGTAAAACTACCCAAGGTTAATTCATTTAAGAAGGTGGAGCTATATTTTTAACTGAAGAGGATTATAGGTCCAGTGTCAAGTAATTTTGTAAAGTTAGGTTTGCACACTTATGAAAATTTCTATGCAAGGATCCTAAATATTCATTCCTTAGAAGATTTAGATTGCCATTAACTTCACTGGTCCAGGAGATTCTAGGCCATCTTGACCAGTGGCAAACACCTTAATTCTCTCTATGGTCCCATTTCATGTCTCTCTATGTCATCCTTGGATATGTATAATATATCGACAATCTAGGCCTACCTAGAAATGGCCCCTAATTACTTCATGGAGAAAGTCTCAGGCTGGGGATATAGCTCAGTTGGTAGAGTACTTGCCTCACATGTACAAATCCCCAGCACTACAAAAAGAAAAAAAGTCTCTTCCCAAAATGGTTTCTAGGGATCTCAGATAAGCTGGAACTTTCCATAGACATGTGCAGCACCACTGGTATTGGATGTGTGTTCCATGTAGGAGGCAAAACATAGGCAACCACCTCCACTTCTGCAATCCTTAAAAGATGAGACCATATGGAAAAATTCCTTCAAAGTTCCCCCTATCTATGAGAGAATTTTATGCCTTGGTCAAAATTAGGTCATATGCCCAGAAATGTCAATTTCATAATCTGGAAAATTCTACACATTGACCTTCTTAAATCTGAGCTCTCAAATGATTCATCCTAGCAAGGATAGAATTACAATTAGATCAGAGAAGGGTTAGTTTTCCTGACAGTGCTTCGGACATGTGAGAGGGTCAAATATTTCAACAAAAATCAGGGTACTTTTAATGAAAGGTGAGATGAGTATTGGGTGCTGGGTAAACAACAATGTTCATTACCCTTCCACAAATAAATGTTCTCTCACATTACTGAAATATGTAGCCATCTTGATCTGGTTTTCCTTCTTGTAATAGAGATATGGGTATAAGAATGTTTGACTTTTTTCCTTTGCACTTGGATTAGTCTCCTTTGCTGTTTAAATGTGGTGACCAAAAGCATACAAGTTTAGGGCTGGGGTTGTGGCTCAGCAGTAGAGCACTTGCCTAGCACATGTGAGGCCCTGGGTTCAATCCTCAGCACCACATAAAAATAAATAAAGAAAATAAAGGTATTGTGTCCAACTAAAAAATAAATACTTAAAAAAAAGCATACAAGTTTATTTGTTTACAGTTCTGAAGCTCTGAAGTCCAAGATGGTTTAGCAGACTAAAAATCAACATGTAGACAGGGCCACCACATTCCTTCTGGAGGCTCTAAGAATTCTTTTTCCTGCCTTTTCTCATTTCTAGAAGCTATTTGCATTCCTTGGTGGGTGATTGTTTTCCTGCATCTTCAGATTCCTCTTCTCTGACCTCTGATTCCTTAGGTGTCTCTGAGCCTCCTGCTTTCATCTTTTCCTTATTAGAAACCTTGTGATTACATTGGCCACACCCAGGGTTTTATTGCACCCCAGTCTTTAATCACTTACCCAAAATTCCTTTTTAAATGAACATATTCACAGGTTTCAAGAATTAGAATGTGAATTTCTTTGGGGAAGGGGATGCTACTCAGTATGCCACAACTCTTATCACCATATGGCGCTAAATATCAGTGGACTTTCAGTAGAAGTATTAGAAAAATAATAGGGAACAGCTAGGGCAGTGATGAGTTGGATAACATGTGCCCCATCCAAAAGGGAAGCTACATCTCAGCTCCAGCCATGGTCACCAGTAGCAACAAAGACTCAGGGTTGCCCAATCTTCCAGTTACAAAAAAAAAAAAAAAAAAGTCAAAACTATTGATTATAGTGTGAAAAAAAAAAATCTCTCCATTTTGGAATCTCAGTGTTTTTAAACACTGATGTTTAGGATTAAGGAGACCCAATAAATAGTATACTTGTTTCCTACTTTAGTTCTGTATCAATTAAAACATAAGGAGAAAAATAGATTAACATCAAAATATTACCTCTCTGCTCCAGAATGAGACTTTTCTAAAGGTAACTGTACTAGCATAATTGCAGCCATCTTCCTTTCCCCCACCCCCACTTTATGAATGCTGTTCATATTCCCAAGAAATAGAAAGGAGCCTGAGATAAAATCTACTGGCCTAGAGACCTGCTGATCTCTCCCTGTTCTCTCATTGAGAGAAAACAATTTACCTGCCCCTGAAATGGGGACATACTGGTGTCCCTGTTCTCTCCTTGAGAAGATAAAGGGACATGCCAGTTTCCCTGTTCTCCCTCTGAGAGACAGGAAAACTGCCTGTCTCTGTTCCCCAAGAAACAAATTTGCCTTCTACAAGATCAGGGGATGCTCACTATGTCAGTCAAGACTAAACCTGCCCCTAGCGCTCAGCCATGATTCTAGCTTATAAAAGGAAATATTCAAGGGGGAATTGCTGCTCTCCCTCCTTGCTGCTGCTGTCCCTCTGTGCAGAGCAGCCTTGTCGGGCTCCTGACAATAAACCCGCTTTTTATCCCAGGTGTGTGTGTGATCAGTCCTGCGCCACTTTTCTTTCAAACTGGTCTTTCTCATTGTAAAGTCCAGAATTAGAATCTAAGTTGAAGGCAGCAACTTGTTCTCTCTGGGGAACCAGCTACAAAGAGAGAGAAGAGGAAGCCACTCTACCTCCCAGGGAAGGTGTGAGTCAGGGAGTAAAGAAATAACAAGAAAGTAGCCAGGCACGGTGATGCATGCCTGTAATCCCAGCAGCTCAGGAGGCTGAGGTAGGAGGATTGAGAGTTCAAAGCCAGCCTCAGCAAAAGCGAGGCCCTAAGCAACTCAGTGAGCCCCTGTCTCTAAACAAAATACAAAATGTGGCTCAGTGGTTGAGTGCCCTGAGTTCAATCCCTGGTTACCTCCCACCCCTCCAAAAAGAAATATCAAGAATGTTATATGAATTTTTTTCCATGTCACTATTCTGTACATGGAGAACTATATGAAAGAAAATATAAGTGGAGATTCAGCCCTGCTCCCTTAACACTTGGCAATGATTCCGATTTTTTAAAAACTGTGTACCCAGCATTATGCAGGCAAAAACAAAACAAAACAAAAACCATGGCTGTTGAGTTCCATACAGACCATGGGCCATCAGTTTGTCTCCATTTCTGCAAATCTAGGCTTCTTCCATCACCATCCTCCCCTCCCAACTCCTCCACTGATTGGCTAATCCGGTCAGATGTACTTGTTCCACCAATGGCCAATAGGCAAAGGGTAGGAGATGAAGTCAGCTATGGTCTGGGCTTCAGGCCAACTCAATATGTCTGGGTGTGGCTGCTATTGTTGCAGCCATAATAACGTAGACCAGAGAGTTAGCACAGAAATAATGTTCTATAAATCACTGTACACTCTTTTGGAAGGCAATTTGACAGCATCTATCAAATTTTTTAATTGCTTATATCACGTAACCATTGTATACCATAGAAACACTCATGAGTGGAAAAAGGATAAAAGCAAACAAGAATTTTCTTTGCAATGCTGTTTGTAATAACAAATTAAAAAGTGAAAGCAACTAAAATATCCACCAAAAGAAGGGATGAATTATGGAGGAGAAAATGGAAGTATCACTTTTTATTTTTTATGTCTTAAATGGTTTGAATAGTTAAGGAATTACATATTAATTTTTTAACAATTTCAATCACACAACACATGAATACATTTTTTCATGTAAAGCATTACAATATAATAAAAGTCAAGTAGCCAGGCACCTCTAATCCCAGTGGCTCAGGAGGCTGAGACAGGAGGATCAAGGGTTCAAAGTCAGCTTCAGCAAAAGTGAGGCCCTAAGCAACTCAGTGAGACCCTGTCTCTAAATAAAATACAAAATAGGACTGGAGATGTGGCTCAGTGGTTGGGTGCCCCTGAGTTCAATTCCCAGTACCCCCAAAATTAAAAATAAATAAAAGTCAAATCCATCCCTCATCCTTCATCTTTTCTTCTCCTTATCTTCTCTCTATCCACTCCCAAGAGGTAAAAAGTGCCTTTTTGATATAAATGATTCTAAGCTCTCGTTTTGCCTTATAAATAAATATATAAATGTATTTTTATTGCTATATAAAACATGATTATCTACAGATTGCTCCTTTTATGCACCAATCTTCCTTGGGAATTTTTTTCCATGTCACTACAGACAGAGTTCTCTTGTTGCATTTACTGCTATATTGTATCCTACGGTATGGATAGGCCATAGTTTATTCATTTTCCTGGGGAAGAACATTCAGGTAGTTTTCCACATTCTACTCTCACAATGCTGCAATCAAAATCTTAGTACAAACCTTCTGGTGTCCATATACCCAATGTTTCTCTAAAACACTTTAGAAGTGGAATTATTGGGTGATAGGATATATACCTTTTACATGTCAACCATTTTTCTTCTGTCATTTAAAATAATAATTGGTTTTGAGGGCTGGGGTTGTGGCTCAGAGGTAGAGTGCCTGCTTAGCACATGCAAGGCCCTGGGTTCAATCCTTAGCACCACATAAAAATAAATAAAAGAAAGGTACTGTGTCCAACTCAACTAAAAAATAAATATTTAAAAAATAATAATAATTGGTTTTGATAAGAGAAAACAAGATGCTTCAAATAGCAAGTTGCTCTCCTATGTACAAACAGAATAAATACACATACACATAAAGCTGCAGAAATCGTGCACCAGCTTTCTAAATTATCATTCTAAAATGGAATTCAGTGTAAATCATAGCATACCCCCCAGCACAAAAATCATACACACCAGTCTTGCTTTTTTTTTTTTTTTTTGCTATTTCTGCAATATCTCATTTTCCATTCTCTTTCTAATTATGTATACTCATGTGTGTCTGTGTATACATGGATATGTGTTACTGTGTGTGTGAAGCTTAGAACTTCCAAGAAAGAGCAAAACTAAGGATATTATAGGGTTTGGTTTCTCATTTTTTGAGTCAAATAAAGTCTGTTGATGTTTGTAACGTCACAGGAAGCACTATTCTCTGGATCAGCTTCGTTGATGGACTTGGCTCTGCCTCTCTGCTGCCTGCAGTACCATTTGGTAAAGTATAAGAAGGCCTGTATTTTAGACCTGGCTCTTCCTCCAATTGATTATGTGTGATTTTTTGTTTGTTTTTTTATTTTGGGTACTGAGGATTGAACCCAGGGGCACTCAACCACTGAGCCACATCCCCAGCCCTATTTTGTATTTTATTTAGAGACAGGGTCTCACTGAGTTGCTTAGCGCCTTGCTAAGTTGCTGAGGTTGGCTTTGAACTCGCGATCCTCCTGCCTTAGCCTCCTGAGCCGCTGGGATTACAGGCCTGTGCCACCATACCAAGCTGTTTGGTTTTTGTTTTCATTGTTGGTGGTGGTAGGATTTGTTTGTTTCTTTGGTTGGTTGGTTTGGTTGGATTATGGTACTGGGAATTGAACCCAGGGGTTAACCATTGAACCACATCCCCAGTCTCTCTTTTTTTTTTTTTTTTGAGATGGCCTTGCTAAGTTGCTGAGACTGGCTTTGAACTTACATCCTCCTGCCTCAGCTTCCCAAGTCACTGGGATTTTTCCTATGTTAAGGCAGATTTTGGGGTCAGTGACTGGCAAGTTATATCTTTTTGAAGTAACCATTTCACCTTTCTAAGCTGTACTTAATTACTAACCCTTTGAAACTTTAATGCTATGGAGTAAAAAAATCCAAACCAAGAACCTAACAGATATTTAGATATCTGTTACAACATATCTAAATCTGTATATCTTTCATTCAACAGATATTTGATGCTAAATTAACCCTTTGCATCTGTCCAGGAGCTTCTCTGGTGTTTCCTGATGTTATATTATGTTATAAGGTAAATTGAAAAATCAAATGTTTAAGACTGGGATCAAACAGAGAAGCAGGTTCAAACAATAAGTTTGGCCCAAACTGGCCCTGGTCCTGAAATCCAGGTTCAGAGCAAAAGTAATCAGCAGCTTAGGCCAGAATCCTTTGCAACATTGAGATATATTCTTCTCCACACTAGTATACAGGACATACCTTATAAGCAAGCCAAACTCTGCATATGGATTAGCAATTTTCCTGACATTCTGCTTTTTAGGTTCAGGGCAGGGTCAAGAGCAGGACTTGAGAATCCTCTTCTGAATTTTTTTTGGGGGGGTGTACTGGTGATTGAACTCAGGGGCACTCAGCCACTGAGCCACATTTCCAGTCTTATTTTGTATTTTACTTAGAAACAGGGTCTCACTGAGTTTCTTAGCACCTTGCTAAATTGCTGAGGCTGGCTTTGAAATTGCGATCCTCCTGTCTCAGCCTCCCAAACTGCTTGGATTATAGGCATGTGCAACCATGCCAGGTGAAAATCCTCTTCTATTATGCAGCCACTTTGACCAGTGCTTCCCAGATGAGGTCCAGGGACCACCTACAGTGGGGAGACCTGTAGTGCCAGCTAAAGCAAAAACGCTCAGGCTTCATCCTTGACCCTACTTGGTCTTCTCTGGAACTGTCCTGGCAACCAACCTATCCAGAAGGATCACACCTACAAGTCAATCCTATGTTAAGGCGGATTTTGGGGTCAGTGACTAGACAAACTTCACCTTAGTATGCCTGAGCTACTAAAGACATTTTTCTTCCAAAGTATACTGAGAAACCTATGACCTATGAGAAACCTATTTACCTATGTCATTGTAAATCCTACAATGACACAGTACACCCTGCCAGGAGTGAGCCCCATTGATCTTTCTTGAAGTATTGCTTACTTGGCTCCCTTTATTTCTACCTGTTTATTCTCAGGGTTAATATACCTGTTGTTCTACAAGTTCCTTGATTATTCATTAAAGGTAATTCAAAGAAACTCTGTGACCCTTCTATTATTGGTTTACATTTCACTGCTCATTACTAACTACTACCTAACAAACTGTGAACAGGACACAGCTAAAGGGTAAGTTTTCCAGTCACAAATTCAAAGGTAAAAATATGTGTTAGGCAGAAGCAAGAGTGCTCAGAGAAGAATCCAAGGGGAATGTGGGTGTCTCCAGCAAGTGAAAGTCTAGAGGGGGAAGGTCAGGATGCCAAGGTTCACAAGAGTGGAAGGGAGGGGAGTGAGAAAGGCTCATCAGAAACTGGTAGAATCCTCAAATTGGAAGGAACTTCCTGGTTGCCTACACCAACTTCCCAGACACAACAGAAGGCCTTTCTACAAACACACTTGGTAGAGGGCTAGGAGAAGAGGTTGCCTGGAACCTGGACAAAAAGCCATTTTACAGCCACACATACCTGCCAGGGTGACTTCCACTCAGCTGGTCCCATTTGAGGCTCATCTCAGAAGATTAAGGCAGCCTGCTCAGATATCATGGAGGAGAAACCTTGGGAGATCTTTATCCCAAGAAAATGAGCACACTCTGATGGTTGTGTTAGGTAGGACTTAAGAGACCCAAGATGGCAAAGGCAGGGTATAAGAAAGATGCCACTGGGGACAGACAGAGAGACAAGTCAGGTCCCTGTTTAACAATAAGTCCCGTCACTAAGGGCCTATCACCCCCCACAGGTTCCATATTTTAAAATGACCAATGGGGGTAAAGTGGACCTAATGAGGTTTTCTAAAGTAACCAATGGGGGGCAAAATTGGACACTATTCAAATCAGGGATCATAAGATAACCAATGGGAGCACATGGGGTAAGGTCTTCAATCAGGTCTGTAGAGGGAAGAGTTCACCACAGCTCAGTTTATAAAACACTAATTTCCAAACATCCAGGCCTTGAGCATCTCTCTCCCTGGGCCCACTCCACTCCCCTCTTAGGGAGTGCTACCTTCACCTCCATTTTCAACAACTCTGTACTCTGCCTGTTACTTGTTTGTGTCTTGCTCAATTATTTGTTCGAGACACCAAGGACCTGGATCCCAGCTGGACACCCCAACGATAATGGTTGGAACACACTTTGAAAGATATTACTTTGAACTTTTGGTTTTGCTTTCTCATCTTCAAGGTATTTGTCTCCTCTTGCAGTGTAGCTGTGCCACCACCAGGGGTCAGAATGATGCCATTGATAGTGCATTGAAGAACCTGCAGTTTGTGCTCTGAGATTCAAAATGCTGGCTCTTTGCTCACTTTGGCCCCTCACCCAAGATGAATGCTCATAGATCTCCAGTTTTTCCTATAAAATCCATCCCTGCGTTAATATGGTCGAAATATGTCAAAACCGAAACTCATCACACTGAGACCACATTTCCCAGGTTTCTAAGAACCAGCTGCAATTTCTGATTTGTAGAGACTCTTCTGCAGAGAAATCACCAGAATTCTAATGCTTCCTGGTTTGTTTGCTTCTTTTGAGGCTGCTCAGCTGGGTCTCACGTGTGTTCATTCCTCAGTGGCCCTTCCAAGGCCTCCTCTGCCCAAACTTCCAAGACCCATTCTCTTTCCCTGGTCTCTTTCCACGTGCAACAGAGTTAGGTCAGTAATTCATGCAATAATATTTACTTCATGTTCACTGTGTGCCAAACACTATTCCACACTCTGGGGAAACAAATGATCAAAATGTTCCCTCATCAAGTTTACATTCTGGTGGAGAGACAGAGAATAAAGAAATATGTCCAGATGATAATGGGTGCTCTACAGAAATAAGAAATTACACTGAGGAGGAAGACAGGGGGGACTCAAGCAGAGGATGGTGGCAGGGCTGCTATGTTAGATGGGAATGTCAGAGCAGATCTCTCCACTATAGATACTGTTTCAGTTGCAATCTGAAGGAGGTGAGGGAGCAAGCCGCACAGGTATATGGGAAAAGAGCATCCCAGCCAGAGTGACCACAAATATAAAGATCTTGAGATGGGACCAATATCAGTACATTTGAGGTACAGCATGGTGGTCAGGATTAGTGAAACTCAGAAAGGGAGAGAGTGATGGGAAATAGGATCAGCTAGGTAATACAGGACCTGGTCATAGATGACAATCTCTGTGAGATGATGCAGCACTGATGGTTATGAGCAGAGTAGTGACATAGTAACCTGACTACTGAAAGAAGTGGTTAGATTTCTGGCAGTGTTTTGAAAGTAGGGTTGATAGGATTCGATGATTTTCATGTGGTATATGCATGTCAGGGAAATGTTAAAGTTTGGACCAAAAATGGAATTTCCACTTACTGAGATGGAAAAGATGGAAAAGACTCTATGTAACACAGGCAGTGAAATAAGAAGAAAACTCAAAAAGAGTCCATGAGGAGTCTGAAAGCAAAGTGAAGGAAGAAAGAGGGAGTGATTAGCTGTGGCTACAGATGCCATCTGCCTCACAGTCTCCCTGTCATCAGTAAGCTTTTCTGACACTCGCTGCATTGGGAAAGGGTCCCCGCTACCCCAAATGTTAGAGGTAGCCTCAAAATGAAACAGTCCTCTTATATTGTACCCCAGTTCCCAGTTTCTTGGAGCTCCACCTAGAGGACAAACAATAGAAGTACCGCCTGCACCAGGAGATAGAGGAACAGATCATTCAAGTGTTACATTCAAAAGGCTCCTCTCCACCACACCCTGTGCAGTTCCAGGGGGACGTTGATGAGGGGAACCCAGCTCTCTTTATTTAGAGTGGTTTTCTCCACCTGGAATGGTGCTTAAAGCTGAGCATCTCTCTCAGCTCTCCACAGAGCTCTAATAAACAATATCTTAAAGCAGATTTCTCAAAATGTATTTTTAATACTTCTACAACTTCCTTTATTAACTTATGTTTTTATTTATCCATGTTGATATTAATATATGTGTTAGAGCTCATTTACTTTTTTTTGGGGGGGGTACTGAGGATTGAACCCAGGGAGACTTAACCACTGAGCCACATCCCCAGCCCTTTTCTTTTTTTATTTAGCTAAATTACTTAAGGCCTCGATAAATTGCTTAGGACTTCCCTAAATTGCAGAGGTTGGCTTTGAATTTGTAATCCTCCTTCCTCAGCTTCTCAAGCTGCTGGGATTACTGGTGTGCACCACCATGCCTGGCAAGAGCTCATTTGCTTTTTAACCAGGGCATACCATTCACTTGCAGAATACAGCACAATTTCTTTATCCATTCTCCTGTTAATGTAGAAGAGATCTTCAACATTAACATTAATAACAAGATCTTCTTATTATTTTAATTCTGTCCAAGTTTTAAAGTTTGGGCATGCTTATAATCCCAGAAACTCAGGAGGCTGAGGCAGGCAGATCACAAGTTCAAGGTCAGCCTCAATTTAGCAAGGCCCTAAGCAACTTATCGAGACCCTACTCAAAATAATTTTTTTTTAAAAAAATGGAATATTTCAAATTTAAAACTCCATGGTTATGGGCTGGGAGTGTAACTCAATGATACAGTGCTTTCGTAGCATGCATGAGGCCCTGGCTTCAATCCCCAGCTCCGGCCGTTGTATATACTGGAATTTTCAATGCAATGTACTTAGCCACTATGTAATCAAGGAATTTAAAGATAGAGCAACTCATTCCAAGTAGACCATTTAACAAACCTGAACCAAAATTTACGTAGGCATCTTCAGTTTCTTCGTCTCACAGGGCCATGGGGGAAGTAGGCAACTGAGTTTCTTTTTCTCAAAATGTATTTTTAAATGTAAAGTGGCAAGTAAAATTCATTGATTATTTTCTCCAAAGGAAAAAAAAATGCAAAAACTCATTTTCTAAAAGGCTATCTTCCCGTTCACTTCTTTGTGAGTTGGAAGAGATATATGGATAATATATGTTGATAGTAATATATGGGTAAGAGATCAGTAAAGCAACAGGGACATTGGCCCCAGCAGAACTGAACGAAGCAAGTAGTTGACAACACAGATGTCTAAGTGTGATGGTTTAGCCATGGATGATGCAGAACTCCCAAGTGGAAAACTGGATGATCAGTTATTGCTCTGCAGACCCTCAACAGCTAGATCTGGATTAACTGCCACATCAATAAAGTGACCTGGGGTTTTCAGCCAATACAAACACATGCAGTACCACTGGGTGATCTTTAGACAGCTTGATTTTTTCTTCTCAGCCAACACAAGGGTATCTGAAATTTGCTCTAATATCTCTTAGGAAGGACAAATGTGATTCATTCCTCATGACCTGACTTGTCTCCATGTGACCCCGAAGAGCAATGTTTAGCTTTTCCCACAAACGTGGGTGGGTTAGTGAATTCTATTGTTACATAAATGGAAATTACATAACTTAAAAGAGGAAACGACATTTAGCAATCAAGTGATCTAACATAATGGTAAACTTGGTGATTACTTAATATTTTAAGGTAATATTAAGATTTATAAAGACCTCTTGAGCTTGCTTTTTTTGCATAATTCAAGTTTGCTTTTTTTGGGGGGGTGGGTACTGAGGATTGAACCCAGGGAGTTTGCTATCTTTGAAGTGGTCTCCTTGGAAGGATGAAGTTTCTTAATATAATATTTTGGGCTTTTTCCAAAAGACAGATAAATGCAGTCTTATCTGTTGTAAGTTTTCAGAGTAAGATCCAGAAAATAAACCCAGAGTGGCCTCTGCTCATGTGCTCCCTTTCCTAGTACTTCCTTTTATCTACAAAGTGGTATATTGGGGATTTCATTTTTTCTTATGGTTTGAAATTCATAATTCCTTGAAAATTGCTAGCACAAGTAGCAATAATTAACTGGAATATCCAATTGCTTAGACTATTTCATTCCCCAACCGCCATCACAAGATAGCAAAGACAATAGTTTTAAAAGACTCTCAGGCCATCTGGTGGATTATTATCCCTCTTATTAGAAATCTCTAGTGGTCAGATTTCCTATCCTTTGTCAGCAATTTGTGTTTTGCCCAACATCATTTATAGCTGAGAAATTCTGTCCTCTTATGATTTGGCTTCTTACAGATGCAAATTTCTCTCTCTCTCTCTCTCTCTCTCTCTCTCTCTCTCTCTCTCTCACACACACACACACACACACCACTGAACAATAATTGGCCATTTCCTGAAAGATAGAAATAATTTACAAATAAAATAAATATAGCAAGTAAATTTAAAGTGAATCACTAGAACCTTTTTTTCTCTAAGCAACATAATTATACTTCTAGATAGATTCTCCCTTACCTGGAGAGTCAAAATTAGCATGAATCAGGTTATTCAGTGTTTCTAAACTAAGATACCAAAACATTTGGTCTATACCACCACTGTGATCCAGTGCATAGTTTGTACCTAGTATAATAACTTTGAGAATATTCTTGGTTACTTATACCTTATCTAATCTGCTAGTGGAGTATAAAGAACAGGGATGTTGCTGTCCGAACTCAGTTTTCTTATCAATAAAATTGTGACAAAATGCTACCTAGAGGTGTTGCTGAGGGATTAAATGAAGTATGTGTAAAATATCTATCTGGCATAGTGGGAGGTGTTCACTCAACATTTGCTATTCCTATGATTGCTCATTGTTGGAGGTAATGTCCTTTCCCTCCATGGCAGCACTCACGGACTCCCTCAGGAAGCCACATCCGCAGGCCTCTACATTTCCTAGATAGTGAGGATCATATGGGGGGGGCGGGCTCATTTAGAACAGAACCATGAGTTCACACGTCCACAGTCGAACTTGATGACATTTAATTGTGAAGTTAGAACATGAAAGACCAGTGGAAATTGAAAAAAGAGGACATACTGGGGCTCCTATGTCTTCCAAATTCTGTCCACAATGGGAAGTGGCACTCCCTCATACCAGTACTATGGGGATCGTTGGGACATTGACATGAAACTTAGACCTCAGTTTCCCCTCCCCAATCTATACACTATGCAACGTCTGGTATGTTGTCTACCTAAACATAAGAGACTCTCCACCCTACCAGGGCAGAGAAAATCCCTGCTAGCTGCATTCACCCTTTAGTACCAATTTCAATAACACAGACACAGGGAGAGCTCATTATTTTTAATGGTTAACAACAGTTTTAATAGTTCATCCTGGGAACTATCTCCCAGCTCCTCTCTCCAAAAAAATCTATTCACATGCAATGCCTGCAAGAATTCAAATTTCATAAACACAATATTGCAAAAGCAGAATTAAGAAAAGCCTTCATAACCTTGAGATTAAAAACAATGCTTCATTATTCTCTCAGCATGTGTTACTTAATGCTAAATACTAAACACTAAAAAAAGCTGTACTGGCGAGCTGATCACTGATGGCTAGGAACTTGGGAGAAGAATAGAGAAGGAAGCTCTTATAATGATAAGCACTTTTACATTCATTTTTCATCTCATAACCAGAATAACACAGGCAGATCTATTTTGCTAACTGTGTTGTTGTCAAAGGTAGAAAACTCCAGAGAAATATTCTCAGAGCAATAACTGGAGCTGGTTTTACTTCTGACATCTAGGTTAGAAAGAACCGGTATGAGCAGTGTCCTTAAAACTGAGGTTTCTCTTCCTGCTCACACTTTGGTTTGAAAGCACTGCAACTATACATGCAGTACCAGAGCCATAGTAATAGTACAATAAATGTGTTGAATGAATGAACTTATACCTAGGCTGCTGGATCGAACTTTCTTCCAGTGGAAAACTTCTGTACACTTCTTAGAGGCAACATTCACACATCCAGGAAGGCCTTATTTATCACAACTGGCCCTCAATGCCCTGAAATCCTGGGGGACCAAAGGAACAGTAGCACTACAATGAACAACTTTCTTACTTAGTTCATTCCAGTCTCCTGAGTATGCCCACTTGGCATCAAAATTTGTGACCAGAGTTTAAAAGATTCAATATCATATGTAATCAACATAAGATAAATCTATGTATGTCTCCTTCATTATATTCATTATATGCAAAATTAAGAAATCTGGGATAGTTGGCTATGGTGGTACAGGCCTGTAATTCCAGGGACTTGGGAGGCTGAGGAAGGAGGATCTCAAGTTTGAGGCCAGCCTCAGCAACTTAGCAAAACCCTGTCTCAAAATAAAAAATAAGAAGAACTGGGAATGTAGCTCAGTGATAGAGCACCCCTGGGTTCAATCCCCAGTACCAAAAGAAAGAAAAGAAAAGAAATCTGGTGTAAGAAGTGACCAATGTGAAATCAGCTGCCCCTTCTGTTTTTGTTTTGTTTTTTGTTTGTTGTTGTTGTTTTGTTTTTTGTTTGTTGTTGTTGTTGTTTTGTTTTGTTTTTTGTTTTTCTCATTCACCTGTCCTCTTCCTGACCCTTAAGGAATTCTTTTTCCCCCCTCCCCCTGCTTTCTTCTCTTTCTTCCTCATTACCAAAGCTATATAGTTCTAAATATCTGCAGCCTCAGAAAGTGGGGTAAATAAAGCAGTTTTTAATTCCCATAAATGGGAGCAGTTCTTTAAAAAGGCTCTGGTCTAACTAACAGTGATTTAGATCCTCTTTCTTGAACTCATGGATATCCAGAACATTCTATTGGGTGTGAATTCAATATCTACACAGTTAACTGGGGGTTTTTGTTTCTAGGATGTACATTTTAGGAAGAGGAAAAGAAAGAAGAAGAGGAGGAGGAGGACGAGGAGAAGGAGGGGGAGGAGGAGATGATGATGATACAATAAAAATAAACCATTAGTCACACACATAAGATCCACTGGTGTGTGTGTGTGTGTGTGTGTGTGTGTGTGTGTGTGTGTAAAAGTAAAACAAGGGGTGGGCTGTACTTAACCTAGATGCACATTATCAAATACATATTTGTCACAAATTTCAAGTTTGAAATTCACAAAGGTTGACTGGAGAAGAATATTTCTATCAGTAAATCGGTGTGCTCTTCTTTCATAGGATAGGAACCAGAACTAGAGAAGCCAGGTTGAGTTAAGGCAAGAGATCAGTTCTCTGCCTCCATTTCTCATTCCTTGCTTCAAATAGTAGCCTACAGAACTCTCCAGGCCATTTACTGGTTAGTATCCTTAGTCTGTTCTCTACTCTCAGGAGAACCAGCATCCTTTGCTCCCTAAGAGTAACAGAAGTTATTTCCTTAGGTAATTCTGTGTAAGTCCTTCTATTAGTTCTACTCTGACATTGCCCAGTTCTTAATGTCTTTTAATTCATTCATTCATTCAACAAACTGTTCTTAAGTATCCACTCTCTGCCAAGCACCATGTTAAATGTTAAATACTTGATTAACTTCAATCTCTGCAATATTCATTTGTAGGATGAATCTCTGATTCAATTAGGCTGCTATGTTGGAAAGCTGGAATATGCTGAGATGTCAAAACTGTCACTAGGAAGTGTTGAATCACTCTCAGCATATATCATCCCCCAGCTAACTGGAAAATTTTCAATATGGCAATAATGATTTTTTAAAAAGATGACACAAAAGGGAAAGGATTGGTTTTCTGTTTCTTTGGAAGAGTATAAAAACTGATTTTTGAAGCAGCCTGGTGTTGTGGGAAGGTTACCAAATTTGTAGTCAGATGGCCTAGACCCGGTCTCTGCAGATGGATGAGGAGAAAAGGTACTCTTTGCTGGCTCCACTGGTCCATAATTCTAAGGAACCTATTGAACCCTTTCAAGGCCCCATTGTTTTAGCCTAAAAATGAGTCAGGTATCATTGTCCCACCTCCCTCTGACAATATGGGAAGAAAGAGATGAAATAATGTTTGTAAAAGTAGTTTGCAAACCCTAAAGCGCCATAAAAATGTAACTTCTCACTCGCAAACAAGCATTGATATTCCTTTCATGGAATCCATTACATTATAGTTTCTTTTCCTCCTTTTTTTTTAAGAGGAGGGAGCTTACATCCAACCAACATTATTTGGGCATTTGATCCAGAATAACCTATATTTGTTTCCTCATGGAAGTGTTAGAAGTTTTCCTTGTTGAAAATGAAATGCACTCCCCGAGGGCCAGAGTCAGAGTTGGAGATGCACTGTTTGTTGAGGGTTTCAGCCAAGGCTTCAGGACCACAGAGGAACACGCCTATTCTGGTACTTTCGGGGAAAGAAGGAAAAAAAAAAAAAAAAAACAGTTTCAGACTTTGGAATAAGATGGACTATAAAGCAGGTGGGGGATTTCCTATCAATCTGAGGCCTCAGGGCTAAATCCTATCTGTTCCTTTGTCTTTTCTACAAATGACAAGAGTTGGGCTGGGGTTGTGGCTCAGTAGTAGAGTGCTTGCTGGCCTATGTGGGTTTAATCCTCAGCACTACATATAAATAAATAAAAATAAAAGATCCATTGACAACTAAAATATATATTCATATATAACAAATGGCAAGAGTTCAGATTACTCTGCAGGTTGGAGACTCAGCCCTGCTTGTGGGGACAGCTGGATATTTCAAAAGGCAGTTGACTTCCCTAGAGAATGAATTCTAAGAAGCGTTTTTGGAAACTTCTACCATAGAGAAAATGGTGGTTAATTTGTGAGTCTGTGAGCTACTTCCTTTCATGGTTCTGAGCCCCCAAAACCCTTTCTGGCACCTTGAAATTAAGAGCAAACCCTCTTTATTTTTTTTTATTGGTTATTCAAAACATTACAAAGATTGCAAACCCTCTTTAGATACCCCAACTTTGACAGGTTAGTGTGTCTCTCTCCCTCAAAGAATTTAAGTCTGTGCTCTTCAATGGTAGTTCCAGATCAATAGCTTTTTTTGGAGGGGGGGGGTACCAGGGATTGAACCCAGGGATGCTTAACTACTGAGCCACATCCCCAGCCCTATTTTGTATTTTATTTAGAGACAGGGTCTCACTGAGTTGCTTAAGGCCTCACTAAGTTGCTGAGGCTGGCGTTGAACTCTTGATCCTCCTGCCTCAGCTTCCCAAGCTGCTGGGATTAAGGCATGTGCCACTGTGCCCAGTTCTGGAATTGGCTTTTTAAGAATGCATATTTTTTAATATTGTTTTTTTAGTTGTACGTGGACACAATACCTTTATTTTATTTATTTATTTGTATGTGGTGCTGAGGATCAAACCGAGTGCCTCACCCATACTAGGCAAGCGCTTTACCACTGAATCACAACCCAGCCCCAAGAATGCAGATTCTTGAGTCCCACCCTGGAACAAGTAAATCAGAATCTGCATTTTTAAAAAAACATTTATTTTTTAGCTGTAGTTGGACACAATACCTCTATTTTATTTGTTTATTTTTATGTGATGCTGAGGATCGAAACCATGGCCTCACACGTGCTAGGCAAGTGCTCTACCACTGAGTCACAACTTCAGCCCCCCAGAACCTACATTTAAAAAAATATAACCAGTTGAATTGTATGTTCATTATAGTGTAAGAAACAATGGTGGAATGTATATATTCATGGCGAGCTCTTGAGTTTTTCATATGTTCAAGCAAGATGGGAGATCTCAAGGTCTCCTGATGGGTAAAGCTTTAGTGAGGGCAGAAAGAACCTTGGGACAGCAATCAACTTACAATTTTAGATTCAAAAACTATAATTGAAGAGGGCATGGTAGTAGCACATGTCTGTAATCCCAGCAATTTGGAGGAGGGAGAGGAGGAGGGAGAGGAGGAGGGGGAGGAGGAGGGAGAGGAGGAGGGGAGGAGGAGGGGGAGGAGGAGGGAGGAGAAGCAGCAGCTATAACTGAAAGTGAGGAGTGTAGTGTCTCCTTAATTATAAGTGTAAATTATATGAATATTTAAAAGAAGTGAATACACTAGTGAGATTTAGGCAACAGAAACAAAACCATGACCCTGCTTGGGATAGGTAGTTAAAAAAGTCTGAGGGGGGGACCTGAGATTCTTATTTTCTATAACCCCCCAGACAAGTTTGCTGTGATTTAAAGGTTCCCTCCTAAAGATACAGTTATCAGGAATTTCCAGTTGGACATGAATTCAACCCCAGTATAGTAACATGGGTATCTTTAGTTTCTAGAATATAGAAATGTAGGCATGCTTGGGAGCCACTGCTAAAGTAGATGAAAAGCCTCAAGAACACCCTGATGAGCCAGGCATGGTGGCACATGTCTGTAATCCCAGCTACTGGGGGAGCTGAGGCAGAAGGAACACAAGTTTGAGGCCAGCCTCACCAATGTAGCAAGACCCTGAATCAAAATAAAAAAGAAATGGGGTGTAGCTCAATTGTAAAGCACCCCCCCCAGTATCAAAGGGAAGGGGAGGGGAGGGGAGGAGAGGGGAGGGGAGGGGAGGGGAGGAGAGGGGAGGGGAGGGGAGGGGAGGGGAGGGGAAGAGAGGGGAGGGGAGGGGAGGGGAGGGGGAAAATGAAATGAACAGCCTGGTAGGGGATTCCTTACTTAGGATGTTGACTGGCAATTGTCTTGAACTCATTATCCCAGTTGGGCCGTCCATACAAAGTCTTTTGCTTCAAGCCTGTAATCACATCTTTCTCCTCATCATGGTGCACAGCAAAGTGATTGGCCTGCAGCAAAGGACATGAATTCAGGAAAAAGAAGCATGCTGTGACACACACACAGGTACAGTTGCATACCCCAAGGCACCAAACTGGAGGCTAGATGAAAAACAAAGATAAACAAACTGGATTCTCTCTAACAATTTCCCCTCCAGAAGGGGAGACCTTGAAGTATAAATATAAATGACATAATTTGTAGAATTGGCTGTGATGAGTGCCAGGAAGAGACACAGCATCCTAATGAGAACAAAGAAGGAAGGTCTAGAATGGGAGGCTAAGGGAAGGTTGAAGGCATTTGAGTCAGGCATTGAAGTGTGGGTACTGTCTCACTGTCTTTCTCTGTGTCTCTGTCTCTGTCTCTCTCTGCCTCTCTCCCTCCCTCTCTCTCTTTCTCTCTCTCTCTCTCTCTCTCTCTCTCTCTCTCTCTCTCTCTCTCTCTCTCTCTCTCTCTCTGTGTGTGTGTGTGTACCAGGAATTGAACTCAGGGGTGCTGAGGCTGGTCTCAAACTTGCAATCCTTCTGCCTCAGCCTCCTGAGTCGCTGGAATTACAGGCGTGTACTCCCCCAATACACTGTTTTACTCTTTCCTTTCTTTGAGCTTCTCTCCTCACCCTAATGTACTCCACTCATTTGGGAGAATCACTAAGAACTGACATATTCACAGACTAAAATATAGTCCTATTTTCGTAACTTAACAGGACATTAAATCAAACTTGAAGCTGTGCTGTGTGTACTTGCTCTTTTCCTGCTACTGTTCTAGGGGGCCTCAGCTTGAACAAAAGGTATTTTTCATAAAAGTGGATAAAATTAAATGTATTTTTAAAATAAATCAGATATTAAATTCACCAGGCAGGGGATGGATGATGAGGATGGGGGGCGGGGTTTAGAAAGAGAGTCACAGCCAGGTGCAGTGGCGCACACCTGTAATCCAACCTGCTCCAGGAAGCTGAGGCAGGAAGATCACAAGCTTGAGACTGGTCTGGGGAACTCAGTGAGAGCCGGTCTCAAAATTTAAAAAATGAAAAAGGGCTGATGATGTAGCTCATTGGTAGAGCACTCATTGGTACACCCCTGGCTCCTCAGTAATGCAAAAATAAGTGAATAGTAAAATGGTACAAACAATTTTAAAAAGAAAGGAAAATCAAAAGATGGTCACTTTTTTTCATAATGCTATGGGACCAGTTTTCCAAAGCAAAATAATTATTTTTTTCAATGCACATAAGTTTCCTATTTAAAAAAAAACTGTGTCTGGCTTTTTAAAATTGTAAAGCTGTTATTGCTGGGCATGGTGGGGCACGCCTATAATCCCAGCTACTCAGGAGGCCGAGGCAGGAGGGTCACAAGTTCAAAGGCCAGCCTCAGCAACTTAGCAAGGCTCTAAGCAACTCAGTGAGACTCTGTCTCAAAAATGAAAAATTTTAAAAATAGCTAGTGATGTGACTCAGTGGTAAAGCATCCCTGGGTTCACTTCCTGGTACCTAAATAAATAAAATAGCAAAACTGTAAAACAATTTATAAATCATAGATTTTTCTCCTGGGTTTCATTTTTGTCAAAGGGGTTTTACTGTTTTGTTTTTAAATCGGAGAAGTGGTATCTTTTTAAAAAAATATTTTTTTAGTTGTAGTTGGACACAATACCCCTACTCCATTCATTTCTATGTAGTGCTGAGGATCAAACCCAGGGCCTCACACATGCTAGGCGAGTGCTATACCACTGAGCCACAACTCCAGCCCCCAGAAACGATATCTTAAAACTGCTTTTTCTGAAGCATCAGTTCTTATGGTCATGTATCCCTGAATCTACATTTACTACAAGACTCTTCTAAGACTTGGAGAATCTATGATAGGCAATAATTTAAAAACCCAAATTAGCTGGACACGGTGGTGCTCACCTATAATCTCAGTGGCTCAAGAGGCTGAGGCAGGAGGATCACAAGTTCAAAAGCCAGCCTCAGCAACTTATTAAGGCCCTAAACAACTTAGTGAGACTCTGACTCAAAGTTTAAAATAAAAAGGGCTGGGGATGTGGCTCAGTGGCCAAGCATCCCTGGGTTCAATCCCCAGTACCAAAACAAAACAAAACCCAAATGAAATGGCACTCTTGACAGTAACAGGATGTAAGTGAAAGATGCCAGGGTTGAGGAGCCAATGCCTAGCTAGAGCCAGCTGCTGTGCTCCAAATATGTCTTCCTTCAAAATTTCAGGTGTCTCTAATGTTATAGCATTAAGAGGTAGGACCTCTAAGAGGTGATTGGGTCGAGAGGGCTCCTCCCTCATGAATGAGATTAAGAACCTTATAAGAGGCTTCATGTACTGTTGCAGGAGCTTGTCAATTGTAAGATGTTTATAGTGCCAAATCTCCTTGGGGGGCCTGGGGAGGTGGGCAAAATTACCCCCAGCTGAGAACTACTGGCTGATTTTATTATAGTGGCCTCTGAACAGTATTGAAAGCACACTTTCTTTTGAAATACACACACACACACACACACACACACACACACACACACACATCACACATATGTCTCACCTTCTTTAGCTATATAGAGGTTTATTTACTATTAATAATCATTAACTACTGGTAGTCACTAAGACTGCAGTCTCTGGAACATTCTGACTGTGCCACTTACTTGCCAGGTGCCTTTAGGCAAATGACTTAATCTATTCTGGGCCTTGGTTCTTTATCAGTAAAATGTGGATAATAATAGTAGCGATCTCATAGGGTTGTTGAGAGCATAAAATTAGACAATGTATCTAAACTTTAACCACAGTACCTGGTGTGCAGTTCAGTCTCTCTCTGTGTCTACAGGGGATTGGTTCTAAACCCCTCCTGCTTAGATACCCAAACCTGTGGTGCTCAAATCTTTTATATTAAATGGTGTAGTATTTGCATAGAAGTTAGCAAATCAAGAGGCTGAGGCAGGAGGATCTAAGTTTAAGGCCAGTCTGGGCAACTTAGTGAGACCCTATCTCAAAAGTAAATAAAAAGGGTTGGGGATGTAGCTCAGTGGTAGAGGGTTCCTGGATTCAACTCCCATTACTGGAAAAATAAAAATAAAAAAGAGTCTATGCACATCCTCCAAATATACTTTAAATGATCTCTAGATTCTAATATTACCTAAAATAGTGTAAATGTTATGTACGTGTTGCACACTGTATTATTTAGGGAACAATGACAAGAAAAAAAAGCCTGTACATGTTCAAAACAGATCCAAGTTTTTTTTCCAATATTTATTATCAGTGGTTGGTTCAATCCACAGATGCAGAACTGATTCATAAGGAGGGCAGACTGCATATAGTTAATAACTATAAACATATTAAGTATATTATAAAACATGCATAAACATATGAATTAAAGGAACACACACACATTTTTCCCCATTGTCCCCTGGCAAATTTTGTCTGTCTGGTTTTGGACTCCCGAATGGGAGCATTGCATTAATAATGTCAAAGGTTTGCCCTTTATTCCCTCTAAGAGTCCTTAGCTTTGAATCTAGTCTCAACAGTCTACAGGTGGCGATGCTGAGTTAGAGTGAATGAGCTAGATCACTAGAATCCATTGACATTCTTGGGGAAAAAAATAGTACACAGGACACACCAATAACCAAAGGAAAGTGGGCAAGCCCTGGACACTAAAGGAAGGACTTGAGACCTGGATCTTTATTCTCACCTGAGACTCATCCCAGCCAGTAAGGTAGATGTTGTAGCTGAGGAAATCAGCATTGTTCCTCTCCTGCATCTGGGACTCCAGCAGCTGCAGCAGGTCTGCAAACCACTCAAACGCATGTGTATCCCGGCACAGCCAGTAGAAGTAGATCTGGAAAAGGACGGATCCCAGAGCAGATTGTATTGGCATGGGTTCCCGCAGCATGAACACATGCATTGCTACTGTCCCCCTAACTTTTTTTCCTGATGCTCAGAATGCCTAGCAACATAGGTTTTCAGCAAGTTCTGAACATTTCATAGGCCCTGGCAGGGCAGTAAATAACTAACTTGGCCTCATAAATACGTAGTTCAGCTGGGTGCGGTGGCGCCTGCCTGTAATCCCAGTGACTCAGGAGGCTGAGGCAGGAGGATCTCGAGTTCAAAGCCAGCCTTAGCAAAAGTGAAGTGCTAAGAAACTTAGTAAGACCTTGTCTCTAAATAAAATATAAAATAGGGCTGGGGATGGGGCTCAGTGGTCAAATGTCCCTGAGTTCAAACCCCAGTACCTGCCCCCCACAAAAAGAAAGGAAAAAAAAAAAGAAAGAAATACATAGTTCAAAGAAAAAACAAGTCTCTAGTCCACCTATTTTCCATCTTGGACTGGTTACTTCTTCTCCCCCAGAAGCCCTGACATCCCTTGTACCTCCTCTCAGAAAGACACGAGGAAAGTAGACTAGCAGGAAAAAATAAATAGTTTAACCCATTCCTCCTCCACATAGAAAAGAGGTAAAGGGGAAGAATTCTAAACACAAAACATAAAAAATAACTATATAACATTAGAAAAAGTCAAGGTAGGCTCAATGTACCCATCAAAATTTATCTTTATAGTTACTAGAGTGACTCAGCATTTATTGAGGATGTCCTTCATCAGGTAATTTACATGTAACAATCCCCTGGGAATTTATCCTGAGGAGACATCCATTAGAAACAAAAAGTTTCAGGTCTCCTGCCCTCAGCCTGAAAAAAAAAGAGTTAAAGGCCTAAAAAAATTGATTCTATCTCAATATATAATCCCAGATGGAAGAAAAATTAGTCTGCATCTTCCCAATGGAATAGGAGGGAATCGTTAAAAATCAACATTATGAAGTCTTAGAAAACATTATGATGTCTCTGAAAAAATGTTTTCTGTGTTTTAAAAATCAGGATATAAAATTGTACATAGTTGAAATTTACTAATTTCCAAAAATATGTAAGCCTGTAAAAAGAATATTAGAAAAGAAGATAGACATCCACATTTACTATTATTTTTATTAAAACCTTATTTAAAAGGTTTGTCTCATGTATAACTATAAAGCTCTAAGAAAAAGGGGGAAGACATGGTGGCTCACACTTGTAATTCCAGCAGCCAGGAGGCTGAGGAAAGAGGATCACAAATTCAAGGTCAGCCTCAGCAACTTAGGGAGGCCTTAAGCAACTTATTGAAACCCTATCTCAAAATTAAAGGGCTGGAGGTGGAGGCTGGGGATATGGCTCAGTGATGAAGTGTCCCTGGGTTCAATCCTTGGTACCAAAAAAAAAAAAAAAAAGGTTTGCATTGATGTAAATCAATTAATTTTAATCGCACTTTCATCCTCAAAAGTGAGGAATAAATGGAATTATTTTTTGCGAGGTACGAGGCTTTGAACTCAGGAGCACTCAACCACTGAACCACATCCCCAGCCCTATTTTGTATTTTATTTCGAGACAGGGTCTCACTGAGTTGCTTAGCACCTTGCTTTTGCTGAATCTGGCTTTGAACTTGCCATCCTCCTGCCTCTGCCTCATGAGCCTCTGGGATTACAGGTGTCCACCACTGCAACCAGCTGGAATGATTTTTAATAAACTCTTCTAAGACACACACAGAAAAAAAGAACATATACAAGAGGATGGAGGTATAGGTCAGTGGTGGAACACTTGCCTAGCCTGCACAGGCCCTGGGTTCAATCCCCAGCAGAAGGAGGAGGACTAGGAAGAGGAGGAGGCGAAGGAGGAGAAAAAAGAGAAAGGGAAGAGGAGGGTTAGGGCTGTAAATATTTCTTTCCCAAGTTTCTTTCTTGTGAACATCCAGTAATGCTATATAAATACTGTATTAAATTACTTTGACCAATAGGCCTGCTTCTAGAGAAGCACATTTAATTTATCAAATAGTCTAAGCCTGGCTCTCTGGAACCACAAAAGCTTTTCTTTACTTTCCATGTTCCCTGCCGACCTTGCCCTGAAGGGGATTTCACACTTCATTTGGCAATGAATGGCCACCCTAGGCCCTCTAAAACATGAAGGAACTTACCTTTTTGAGCCTCAGATTGGTGGCATTATTGCAATATTTGTACCAGACCGACTTGAGAATGGATGCGAAGGGCGTAACCCCAATCCCTGCTCCCACCAACATCACCACCTCGTAGCGGAACACGTCTTCGCTGGCTGTACCAAAGGGTCCATCAACAGCTATCCTGAATGGGAGCGGAGAGAAGGTAGTTAAGGGATGTCCTGCTTTTCACAGTAAGATGGAGCTCTCATTCTACTGCAGATGTACAATACGGCAATTCCAACTGGGGCCATGTATCTATGACGCACTTTCTTCCATGAAATGATTAACAAGTAAACAACTTAGTGCAAACATTGGGGTTGAAAATAAGAAGAGGAATTTTAGCTAACTGAAAACATGGTAACTCACCACGGCTATATTTTCACCTTCCCATCCTCCTTTCCTTCTTTTACACACACACACACAAAAAAAAAAACAAAAACAAAAAAAATAAAAGACATGCACACACACATCTCTGTCTCTTGCCAGGACATCCTACACTTGAAATTCCTACTTATATTGCACACTGATGTGAGAATTTTCTAATATTATAACATCCTATAGATTTGCTATTCCCACTTCTCTTTTGTCTATTGATTGAGCTATTCAACAAACTTTTCTTCAGCATCTGTTAAGTACCTGATACTATGTTAGGCATGTGGGGAGAGTGATGTAAAATCAATAATGCCTGGCATTTTCTCTCAAATAAATGGTGCTGATTAAAATTTAAGAATATTTTTGGCCCGTCACAGTGGCTCAGTGACTCAGGAGGCTGAAACAGGAGGATTGCAAGTTCAAGGCCAGCCTCAGCAACTTGGTGAGGCCCTGTATCAAAATAAAAAATAAAAAGGGGGCTGAGGTTGTGGCTCAGTTAGTGCTAGAGTGCTCGGGTTCAATCCTCAGCACCACATAAAAATAAATAAAATAAAGGTATTGTGTCCAAATGCAACTAAAAAATAAATACTTTTTAAAAATAAAATAAAAAGGGCTGGGAATATAGCTCAGTAGTAAAGTGCCCCTGAGTTCAATCCTTATACAACAACAATAATAATAATAATTATTATTATTATAATGATAATTTTGATACATTACAGCTCAGTTTGTTAGAAAAGTCAATGTAACTTGGTATTAACGAACTTAAAGGAATTTGAAAATATTACTAATATTTGGTCCAAATATTTTTAATTTCACATAAAGACATTAAAAATATGCATAAGCATACCACACACATGCAATGGGGAACACAGGGCTCTGTATATTCTTAGGATCTCTGTGTTTTGTCAGAGACTCAGGAGATAGCATAGTGAGATGTGGGGGAAGAGGAGCTGCTGGGTGCCATTTTCCTTGAACACCTATACCTTTGTAACATGTGCCTTGTACTCACTTAGGTAGTTTCCAGGCATCTTGAAACTCCTGCTTATCACAGCCACAAGCATTGAATAGTCCCTCTGTCCAGTCCCCAACGATGCGGATGTGGATGCTAAAGAAGTCTTCCTCAGGGGCGGAGGTCAGTGTGAAAGGGTGCCACTCCATCTTGGACACCTTGGGGCACTTGACAAAAATGTACTGACCCACCTCCATCTTGAATCCCTTCTTCTTCATCTGTAGCTCGATGGTTTTGAAAGGGTGAGTGACCACCTATGGAACAAAACATGTCTCTGGAAGTGACACTTTTCCCAAATATTTGCCCTTTCCATGTCCATATGGATAAAAGGCTGAGCTAAGATGTTCCAACCAGGTCTCTACTTCAGGGCCAACATGGAAGTTCTCTAATTGGTCACTCGGAATTGTCCTCAGCTGTAGCCCATAGCCAATGATAGACTGCCAAAGGGATACAAAGATCTGGTCGTTTCTCCCAAATTTGGGACAACTCCAAGGGACCATCTCAACTCCAGCACCCCTTGTAGGATCAACTGAGGCCACAGTTGCCAGTATGTTGTAAGTCAGGGTCACCATTTCCCTCTCCCCAATTCCATCTTTTGTACTTTCTTTACAGATGCAGTTCCTGAGAACACATCCCTGTAAACTTTCTGCACACAATTCTCTGTCTCAGAGTCTTTACCAAGGAATCCAGCCTAAGTCATCAGCCTATTCTGATTTTCTCTCTCTCTCTCAGAAGTCAAGGAAGGTACAAAAAAAATAGGGGAGAAAAAGGTGATAGTTTCCTGCTCAGCCTTCCTATCTCCCCAGGGATGAGACAGGGCCTTGAGAACTGGACAGAAGCAGATTCCACAGGCTATTATATACCAACACCCCCAGTTAACTCTACTATCTGAACTTACCCTGAATCACACCTGGAACCTGTCCTATTCCATGCAATACATTTTTCCCTGCTTGGGGAACACATGAGTCATCTCTCCCCAAGCCAGTTCCTTCCCATCCACCGCCATCTTCATTCTGCATATACCCAAATGTTCCTAACAGCTTAACTCATAATAGCAAAAAATGGAAACAATCCAGATGTCCATCAACTAATAAGTAGATAACTATTTTTTTAAATAGAACACAATAAAGAGCCATGCAGAAAGTATCATGCTGTTTTTTGTCAAAGACCTATCTACACTCCCATGTTTGATGCAGCACTATTCCCAATAGCCAAGATATGGAATCAACCTAAGTGTCCATCAACAGATGAATGGATAAAGAAAACATGGTACATACATACAATGGAAACCTATTCAGCCATATAAAGGAGAAAATCCTGTCATTTATAACAACATGGATGAATCTAGAGGATATTATGTTAAGTGAAATAAGCTAAACACAGAAAGACAAATACCACATGATTTCATGCATATGTAGAATCTAAAAAAGTTGATCTCGTACAAGTTGAGAGTAGAACGGTGGGTACCAGAGGATGGAGTAAGTAGTGGGGTGGGAGAGATGGGCAAAGGTTGGTTAACAGATACTAAATCACAGAGAGGAGAAATAAGGCCAGACGCAGTGGCGCAAGCCTGTAATCCCAGTGACTTGGAAGGCTGAGGCAGGATAACTGCAAATTTGAGCCCAGTTTCAGTAGTTTAGCAAAACCCACCCTGTCTCAAAATAAAATAAAAGTGCTGGAGATGTAGCTCAATGGTAGAGTTCCCCTAGGTTCCATTTCTAGTACTGCAAACAAACAAAAAAGCACAAATAAGTTCTGATGGTGACCATGAGTAACAATAATATACATTTCAAATTGCTAAAAGAGATAATTTTTCTTTTTTCTCTGTGTGTGTGTGTGTTTGTGTGTGTGTGTGTGTGTGTGTGTGTGTGTGTGTGTAAATAGGTATTGAACCCAGGGTACTCTATCACTGAACTACATACTCCCAACCCTTTTTATTTTTTTATTTTGAGACAGAGTCTGACTAATTTGCTTAGGGCCTCACTAATTTGCCCAGTGTGGCCTCAAACTTGAGATCTTCTTGCCTCAGCCTTCTGAGTGGCTGATATTACAGTCATGTGTCACCATGCCCAACTAGAAGAGAGGATTTTGAATTTTCTCACCACAATAAAATGATATATGTTTGAAGTGAAGTATATTCTAATTACACTGATTTGATCATTATACAAAGTATAATGTATCAAAACACTACATTTTACCTTCTAAATATGTACAATTATGTGTCACTTAAAAATAAAATAAGAATTAAAAAAAGAAAGAGTAATATACTGTTTCTTTCATGATTCCTAAAATACCTAAAAGAACTTCATATTATACAACTAAAGATAAATCAAGGGTCATCAAAGGAAAGTAAAATCAATGGAAACAAAATAGTAAGTTTTTAATGTTGTCTGATATTTCTGGGCTTTTCTTTTCATGGGTAGAGAGTTGTGGGAGAGTAGGAAATTCTTTTAATAAAAATTGTTGGTTGGCCCAGGTGTGGTGGCACATGCCTGTAATCCCAGTAACTCAGGAGGCTGAGGCAGGAGGATCACAGAGTCAAGGCCAGCCTGGGCAACTTAGCAAGACCCTGTCCCAAAATGAAAATTTAAATAAAACTTTTTTAAAAGGGCTGGGAATGTGGTTCTGTGGTAGAGTGCCCCTGGGTTCAATCCCCAGTACCCATGCCATTCCCCCCAAGAAGTTGGCTGGAGGCATAGCTCAGTGGTAAAGCATGTGTTTAGCATGTGTGGCCCTAGATTCTGTCCCCAATACCACACAAAGAATTGTCAAACATTTCCAAAGCTTGTGATTTAAATACATCTTATATGATATGGTTGTATCCAACTTCCCTTCTGCTTCGAAATACAGAGTTGGAAAGAATCATTTCAAATCCAGAAAATTATGTTGAAAATTGTTTGCCATGTCATCATTTTGTGTGATGAAAATTTTTCTTTGCCATATTGCAATTTTGCCATCACAGGCACAAATAGGATTTAACTAAGTAAGATACACTAGTGGACAGCATTCTCATTGGAGTATTTTGAGATAACACCTTGTTTCTTGTATTTGTTGGTCTGAGAAGAAAATGAATATCAATTTTCTTTACAGGAAAACAAGTTTTCCTTACAAGGATGGTTAAGAGACATATTTGTCAGGTTCACTCATGTTTTGTCCAGTAAGGGGAATTTTGTGACAGCTTCTTTTGCTGATCTATGGGGTTTTTCTTATAGTACAATATAAATAGCAAAAAAGGAGAACTGTTTGGTTTCCTATATTGCAAGACTTCCAATGCCAACAGGACTAGCTTTACTATGACCCTTCATAGACATCAAATGAAAAAAGTTTGGACAAAGGACAGAAGGAATTTGTATGTTTTGCAAAGATGACCCCATAGCAGGCCTTTGGTAAATACTTGTTGAGTTGAACTAAATTTCATTTGATAAGAATGGACTTGCCTAATGTTTCCGGAAATTGTAACAAGGAGTTTCCATTTATATTTAGTTAGCTGAATGTTTATCTATGGGGAAAAAACCTGTAGAAGAGTTTGTGGGGAAAGCCCCTCTAGGCTTGGTGTTAGGAGACCAGATTTAAGGTGCAGTTTAATTAATTACTAATTTGCTTGAGACTTTGGGCACTTTGATATTCTGTGATTATATATAAAGCACAGAAGAGGCAAAAATGACCTAAGAAATTATTTCAGCCTCAGTCAGACCTACCCTTGGTTCCTTAGTTCTTTTGACATCTGAAAATTTTAAGACTCACTTCATTTTATTCTTCATTTTTAACTACCCACATAATGCATCTTCTAGTGTCTCCAGTTAAAGTCCCAACCATTTGATGAATGGGCTAATAAGTATATTGAAATAAACTATAGGTCTCCTCTCTGCTTTAAATTCATCAAAAGAAACTGGGGCAAAATGAACTGGGCAAAAGACAGTTCATAGGGAGAGACATAAGGAACTTGGGTAGAATTGTCCAATATAATCAGACACTGACTACTAGTAATTCTTAATCTAACCAATACCTTGGTGATGACAACCTTCTGCTGAGATCGCCAAAACCGGACCAACCGCTCACAGAGATACAGGAACATGGGACCCACTATCCATTTCCAAGTCTGTAATCAGAGCAAAAATGAAAATGAGATATGTTAAAGAGTAAAGCTAATAAAAGATTCAGAGAGAGAAAAAAATTTACAAGTCAGATTAATCTTCCTAGGATTGGCTAAACGTAGGATAAATAAATCTCTACAGCAGAATGTATGAAAAATATCTGAAGTTTTGATAAACTGTTGAACCTGTAAAAATGAATTTTCTCACCAGACTTGGTGGTGCATGCCCGCAATCCCAGCTACTCAGGAAACTGAGTCAGGAGGATGGAAAGTTCAAGGCCCCATCAGCAACTTAGCCAGATGCTGTCTCAAAAAAAAAAAAAAAAAAAAACTAAAAATGGCTGGGGATGTGGCTCAGTGGTAAAGCGCCTGTGGGTTCAATCCCCGGTACCAAAAAAAAAAAAAAAAAAAATCTCCTTAGCCACATTGGAGAAATGTATCTATAGAATGAAACTTTCTAAGGAGGAACTACCCACAAGAATGAGATTTCCTCCTTCCTTCTCAGTGTCATAATTGCAGTTGCTATAACCCTACAGTAAAGCAAGGCTGGTTTCAGAATTAACATTTCTCTAAAGGGTAACATTTCAACAACCCAATATTTTTATGCAACAGTGCAATTGCTTTCTCTCAGCCATGTAGTTAGGGAATAATCTTTTGCAAGATGACAAATGTTGTGCAAGAGATTAGTTTCTTCAATATCCTGATAAACTAGGAGCTGTGCAATGCACTTGCTGAATAGAAACAAACCCAAAGGTTTCTAGAATTCTCTAAATATCTTTCTGGTCAGATTATGCAGTGTTTCAGTATACTGGAATTATTCTATAGTATTGTTGGCTATATAAAAACATTTAGGCCAAGCAGATCTACCCTGAGACTCAGCTACTTGGATTCCCAATTTAATAAAGTAGCAAAAAATTTTAGAATGCAATATCATCTGAAATATGACTTTCCAGAATGGATTTCAAAGAGGAAAAAAAAATCAGGGAATGCACCCCCCCAATAGCTTCATATATGATCTTCCATTAAATTATTTGCTTATGAAAATTTGTTCCAGGTGAGAGCATGTTCCCATCTTCAGACAAAGTTGGACAATATTTGCACCGGAGGTCAGAAATGTTCTGCTGCTAGTCTTCATTTTCATGAGACAGGTATTTAAAACAGTCTTGAGTCATCCATCTATTTCTTGGGTGCCAACATGGGGTGCCATTGAGTGGAACCAGGTTTGGGCATTGCTTCTAATAGCCCCCAGAAAACCAGAAGCTCCTTTGAAGCAGATGACTGCTAAGATAGTAGTACTATGACTCTAGCTGTCATCGAGGAAATGTGCCTTCCCCAGCCCCTAAGAAGCCTGGCAATATGGTTCCCTTTTTATCCTTTCTATTGATGTTTGCATGTGGTGTGGGCAGTGCACTGATGTGTCTGGTTGTTTTGTTAATGAACAAAGATGCTCAAGGATAAGACTTCATAGCATGCTGCATCTGAGGAAGGGTATTCCTATGCTAAGAGAGTAGGAAAAAGGGAGGAAAATGGGATGCAAAATATGCTTTTATGTCATACTGTGTATAAGAAAAGAATAATAATCCTATCCAGAATCCCTTGTACAAATGATGATTCTTGTCCAGTTTTATAGCAATGGTGTTTTAATCAACTTTTTGTCATTGTGACCATAATATCTGACAAGAACAACTTGTAAGAGGGAAAGTTTATTTGGGCTCAAGGTTCCAGAGGTTTAGTACGTGGTCAACCAAGTCCATTGCTACAGAACATCATGGCAGAAGGGTATGGCAGAGGGAAGCTGTTCACCTTGTGGTGGTCAGGAAGCAGAAAGAGGAGAGAGTAGGGGCCACAGGGAAAAGGAACCATTCCAGACACACCCCATGACCCACCTCCTCCTGTCACCCCCCCCCCCCCCCCCCCCGCACCTACAGTTACCACCCAGTCAATCCATTCAAAGTAGAACAGAGGGATTAGGTTGCAGCTCTCATAATCTAATCATTCCATCTCATGATTCTGCATTAACACAGGAGCACCTCATATCCAAACCATAATAAATGGCTAGCGCAAGAACCAATAAAGTATACTGTCAATGAGGGGAAAGATATAAAAATTACAAGTGCCTCACTTTATGGAGCAGAGATTTTGAGGAAACACGAAAAGGAGCCCTTCAGAACTCCTTATAGGAAAAGGAAGTATTTTTTACCCTCAGTCACCAGTACCACATTCTTGCTCCGTCACATGGTGCCATTGGGTGTTTGTGTGAACCTAGCTTTCCAGCCTCCTTCAGGCCTGAAAGACTGGACCTCCTAATCCCTAAAGGCATTGCACGGTGTCACATCATCAGTTTTCTTCCCAGTTCTGAAAGCCTTATAGAAAGTCTTATTTCCTGGTGTCTGAAGAGGCCTCTAGCTGTTTATAAGGGATTTATCAGCTCAGGATGGAATCCTTAACAGTCCTTGTGAAAAGCACTAACTGCTGTTTTTGTGGTCTTCACATCCAAAAGAAAAGAGATGGAACTTCTTGAACCCATAATCTTTTTTTGTTTCTTTGTTTTGGGTACTGGGGATTAAACCCAGGGCCCTTAACCACTGAGCCACATCCCCAGGCCTTTTTATTTTTTATTTTGAGACAGGGTCTTGCTATGTTGTTTAGGGCCTTACTAAGATATTGATACTGGTCTTGAACTTGGTGATCCTCCTACCTCAGCCTTCTAAATCTCTGGGATTATAGGTGTGCCCCACCAGGTGCAAGGCACCAAACAACAATTTTAAAACGCTGCTTTGCCAAGTTTTCTTTCAGGACATTGATAACAGATCAATGCAAAAAAATAATTATTTCAAGAAAGAATTCTAGCCAATAAATATAGTAGAGAAAAGTAGATTTTACATCCTAGAAGTTCTATGACATTTGTAACAGACAACTCTATGACATTTGTGCACATCTTAGACATAGTTTAAAGACTGACAGTAATAAAACTTTAATAGCAACAATGAGTTGTCCATACCATAGGAGGATTCCCAGCGAAGTCCGGAACTGGGCAGCCTGGTTTTCCCCACTGTGTGATATTGTCTTTACATGAATTTTTCCCAGTGTAATTCAAACTCCTGTCAGTCTCTCCACGTACAATCCGTCTAGAAGAAAAACATGCAACTAATTCATTTAGTAGCAAGAAATTAAGCTATCTGTGTTTTTAAATTCTGGGTTTTGAGGGGTTTTTTTTCTTTTTTATTTCTTTCAGTGCTGGGGATTGAACCCAGGGCCCCACTTGCACTAGGCAATGAACTATGTCCCCAGCCAGTTATTCTGCATATTTTAAGTACCCCTAACATGGATCCTGTAGTTTTTACTTAAAAACTGTGCCTTCTCATCACCCCCCGCAATAGATTAGAAGAAAGAAAATATGCAATTTTTCCTTTTTTTTTTTTTTACATTATGGATTGAACCCAGGCATGCTCTACTACTGAGTCACATCCTGAGCCCTTTTAATTTTTTTTATTTTGAGATAGGGTCTTGCTAAGTTGCTGATACTGTCCTTGAACTTGTGATCCTTCTTCCTCAGCCTCCCAAGTCTCTGGGATTAAGTCATACACCACCACATAACAGCAAAATATGTGATCCTAAGCAATGGGGGAAAAAAAAGTGTGCAATGGCACAAAGAGTATCTGCATTTACCGTAGAGAGCAGATCTTGGATCATCAATATGAGTTTTCTTAAGGGAAGAATATGTGCTTCTGCCTTGAGATTATTTTCATTTACAAAAAATAGAAACCAAAAAACTTCAAATCTACAGGGTGGCTACTAGCCTAAACAGTGCCTTTGTGTATATTAGAAAAAAGGCTCCCCTTCTGTGAGGGCAGTCCTGCAGGCAAAGGGATTAGCCAGCTACCTTGCCTCTCTTTGGTTGGGCACCCTTGTGTAGTGGACAACCTATACAGTCATACATAGTGGCCCTGAGACTTAGCAGAAGTACTTTATTTGTGGGTACAAAAATCATGTAACTGCCTGTAATCCCAGCAGCTTGGGAGGCTAAGGTAGGAGGATTGCAAGTTCATGACCAGCTCCTGCATCTTAGAGAGGCCTTAAGCAATTTAGTGAGGGACTAAGCAATTTAGCAAGGCTCTGTCTCAAAAGCAAAAATATGTGGCTCAGTGGTTAAGCCCCTGGGTTCCATCCCCAGTACCAAAATAAATAAATTAATATTCAATTGTTTTTGGAGAGTTGAGAGGTTTTTTTGTTTTGTTTTGTTCTGCTTTATTTTTTGTTCTATGGATTTCTCAGTGCTTAGAAAGAGTTTATCAAGGATCAGAGTGAGGAAGTGGGTTAAGAATGCATGCAGAGGTTGCTCAAAGTTGCTTCTCCCCACCCTTCCCCTTTTCACACTTAAGTCTTGGCCACAGCTAGACTGACTTGGCTCTGGGCAGACTGTTTGAGTATCTACCTCCCCCACTCCTACTTTCCTGGAACTCTGTAGCCACCAGGGAACTTCCCTGGGCGAGCAGGTGGTGTGAAACAGTAGAAAAGGACGCCGGGTATTAAAAAGGGTCCCCCCCACCCTCCCCAGCAAGCTCTGTATCTCCATGAGGGTGTTCATCACAGTTCCCTTTAAGCTGCTATTATTCTAGGCCATTTACCAGCCAAGGTGGCCTGGCCTACATATTTTTTTTCCTGCTTCCACATTTTTTAATTGGCTCATTTTTAGTTGTATAAAACGATGGAATTCACACAAGCACAGAGTATAGCAATATAACTTGGCCCACACCCCTCCCCAGCACTTCCCTATCCCTCCCCACTCCCCCCGTTTTGATACCTTTCCTCTACTGCTCTCCCTTTGATTTTCATGAGATCCCTGCCCTTCACCTTTGTTTTCCTTTTTCCTCTCTAGCTTCCACATAGGAGAGCAAACATGTGACCCTGGACCTTTGGAATTTGGCTTATTTTGTTTAAAATAAAGGCTTCCAGTTCTATCCATTTTCCTGCAAATGACAATTTCATTTTTTCCTTAATGGATGAATAAAACTCCATTGTGTACCTATACCACGTTTTCTGTGTCCATTCATCCATTGATGGACACCTAGGCTGTGTCCATATTTTGGCTATTGTGAATTGTGTTGCAATAAACATGGGCATGCATGCATCACGAGAGTATGATGACTTTAGTTCTTTTAGACAAATATCAAAGAGCATATAGCTAGGTCCTATGGTGGTTCCATGCCTAGTCTTTTGAGCAACCTCCATACTGACTTCCATAATGGTTGTACCAATTTACAATCTCACCAACAGTGTAAAAGAGTTCCCTTTTCTCTATATCCTCTTCAATATTTATTACTATTTGTACTCTTGATGACAGCCATTCTGACTGATATGAGATTAAAATCTCAGTGTAGTTTTGATTTGCATTTCCCTAATTTGTATTTTTTCTTTTGAAAAGTGTCTGTTTATTAATGGTTTTTTTTTTTCTTTTTGGTGTTAAGTGTTTTGAGATATCTATCTATCTATCTATCTCCTAACAGAAGAGTAGCTAGCAAAAATTTATCTTTTTGATCCTCAGATTCCTTGTCTACAATTACCATTCCCCAGAAATGGGGATAGTGAGAACAATTATTCATTTGGGGGGGATTAAAAGAAACATTTCATGCCAAATTCTTAGCATAGAGCCTGATAGAGAACACATGTTCAATAGAAGTTCACTGCTACCTTTATTATATTAGAATGTTAGAAGGTAAGAACCACAGATTTTTCTGACTAATACTCCCCACAGTACCTGAGATAGGTCCTCATATGCAGTAGGCAACCAATAATGGTTGGCTTAAATAATGGTTGGCTTAAATCAAAACCCACTGAACTACAGCAAACCTGTTCAACTAGCACATCGTTAACCACTCTGCCTTGGGAGTTTTTCTAATTCACTAGTGATTGAGCCACAGGAGACAATACTATAGACCTTACCAGTGCTCTCAATATGTTTTTTGTTTGTTTATTTGTGTATTTTTGTTGTTGTGTTTTTGTTTTGATTTCGGTTTTGGTACTGAGGATTGAACCTAGGGGTGCTTAACCACTGAGTCACACCCCAGCTCTTTTTATTTTTTATTTTGAGACAGGGTCTAGCTAAGGTGCTTAGAGCCTTCCTAAATTGCTGAGGCTAACCTTGAACTTGCAACCCTCCTACCTCAGCTTCTGGAGTCGCTAGGATTATAGGCAAGCACCACCTCATCTGGTTCAATATGTTTTATACACTAGCAAAGATACTCAGACTTGGTTGTATTTTTCAAGCTTGCTATAAATACCTGCACTGTAAATAGCAACTAGTTGTATGTAAGAAACTACAAGTGTTGCTAACTGATTTCTATTGAACTGACCTCTGCAGACAGGCTGACCACACATAAGTAAGGAAGTCACCATGTCCAGTAGGGCACTACACCTGGAAATTGAATGACATAAAGTCCTTGGCTTTGGAATTAAAACTTACTCAGCTCCATGGATGGCAAGACCAATGAAGAAGATCACAAAGAGATGGTGTGTGTACCAAAACACTTCAAAGTAAGATCTCCGGATGGTTTTGGTAGAGGAGGTGATAATTAAGATAAGACACAGTGTTATGACAATTCCAGTGATGCCTGCCAATCGAGTCACAGCCACATACAGGCCTCCTTCAGGGTTCTGTAAAATATGCACACACACACACACACACACATTATTGTAGGCTCTCAGATGCAAGACTGCCCATTCACAAAGTGTCCAGTATACAGGACAATAGGTGTTTTCATCTCCCCCCACTTTTGGATAATACTAATCACCCCTCACAGAAACATATAGACACAGAGTAGATATCTCTAAATTTTAAAGGAAACTTACATGGTTGGGGAATCATAGAAAATATGAATTGATACCAGGGATTAAACCCAGGGACGCTTAATCATTGAGTCACATCCCCAGCCCGATTTTGTATTTTATTTAGAGACAGGGTCTCACTAAGTTGCTTAGGGCCTTGCTCAATTGCTGAGACTGGTTTTGAACTCACAATCCTCCTGTCTCAGTCTTGTGAGCCACTGGGATTACAGATGCACCACTGTGCCCAGCTTAGACAGTTTTAAGGGAATATAAAATAAATCATTGACTAAAAGATGACCTAGAACTTTCTAAAGGTCTTTCTCCCTTTTATTTGGAAAACGTCACAGTGCTTATAGACTTATAAATACATCTTAGGCTGGATTCCCCAGAAGTAGACCCTGAGATGAGAATCCATGAGCAAGAATTCATTATAGCCAGGTGCAATGGTGCACACCTGTAATCCCTGCGGCTCTGGGAGGCTGAGGCAGGAGAGTCTTGAGTTCAAAGCAAGTCTCAGCAATTTAGTGAGGCCCTAAGCAACTTAGCCAGACCCTATCTCTAAATAAAGTATAAAAAGAGCTGGGGATGTGGCTCAGTGGTTAAGTGTCCCTGGGTTCAATTCCTGGTATCAATAAATAAATAAATAAAAGAATTCATTATGAAGAATGGACCTCAAGGGAAACTGTAAAGGAACAAAGAATAGAACAAGATAAAACAAAAAGCTAAGCAAGGGGATGGTCTCAGAACAAGTTTCATGGGGGAAAGCTTCAGCCCAATCCCACAGGGGAACTCTGGAGGAAGTTACACCTTGGAGTTTATCCTGAAGAAGCTGGAGTACTGTGGTCTGCTCTCATCAGTTATTGGCCAAAGGCTACCCAGGGAGAGATAACCAACCAGGCCCTTTCAGATGTCTGAACTTTTGGGCAAAGGGATGCTAGTAGTCCCAGGGCAGTTTTTGCAGAAGGAAACCCAGGTCCAGGTCATTGAAAACACTCCGAGGAAGCAAAGATACAGTACAGGTGACTCAAGGAGATCTGGTCAGAGTGTGGCAGTGTCAGCTCACCATTGTGTTCATTTTGTGACCCTTATTATTACTGGGCAAACAATGAACAATGAAAAGAAGAATTATTCAAGATATCATAGGAAAAGAATTTGTTTTGTTTGATGCTGTTTAATTCTGTCCCTAAGAAGATCAGGCAATTTTTCTCTCATTGTCACTTTCAGGATATGAATTTGAGCGAAATTAAATGTCTTCTCTTGTGATCTTTTCTGAACAGAAAAAAAAACATGTTTGAAATTTAATGCATAGTTATGAGATTTAGCCACCTTCCCAAGCCTTTGGGCATAGGAAATTGGCTTGGAGCTTCTCTAATAAGCTTTGACATCTCCTGGGACAGGAGAAGTCCTTGCCTCTGGATACCCTCATGGCTGCCCAAGAAAACACTAAACTTGGGCTGGGGTTGTGGCTCAGTGGTAGAGCACTTGCCTGGCATGCACAAGGCACTGGGTTCGATCCTCAGCACCAAATAAATGTAAAATAAAGATATTTTTTTAAAAAAGAAAGAAAACACTGAACTAACTCTTAGTGTACCAAGGAATGCAAAGTAGCAGACATAGGCCACCCCTCAGATGCTATGGTAAAAAAGAACAAAAGACCTCTGTCACCTGTCAGCCAGTGGCTGGCCTGATGCTAACACTTAGGCCAGGGTGCTCCCTAATTCACGAAAGTACTTTGTAGAACACCAACATCTGGGATAGGGAATAGTAATCTGGAGGAATAGTAATCTGGGGTGGGGGTCTGCAAATTAATCCAAGAAGCTCCATCTGTTCTTTTTTTATTGTTTTATTTTTGCTTTTGTTACGAAGAATTGAACCCAGGGATGTTTAACCACTGAGCCACATCCCCAGCCCTTTCTATTGATTTCTTTATTTATACTTTGAGATGTTATTGTTCCAGGCAAGCTGAGTTCTTCACTCAGTGAAATCCTGTTTTAACAGCTTAGGGGACATCTAAATCAGGAAGAGAGGCTTACCTTAATTTTTTCTCGAGCAAAATTGAGATAATTTTCACCCTCTTTGTCTCCAATTTCAGAGAGTGCTATTGAATAAGGGTCGGAGTTCTTGACTCGGGCATTCACACACCACTCCACGTTGAACAGATGTGCAATGGTATGGATTGCTAAAGAGGGCAGAGAAGACAAACAAAGAGGGTGAGGCATTTGCACAAATGTAGTATAATCTGGGTTTCTGGTCACAGCCTCTGACTCTATGATAAGTCACAGAGACACAGAGGTGGCCTAGGATGCTAATAAACAAGAACTGACTCTTCATAACCCAGAGAGGCAAAGCTATTCTAGAGGTGAAACAGACTCCTTATGAAGTATGAAATTCCTTCCTTCAAAACTGGCTATTTTCCTGCCAATTTGATTCTGAATTTTTGTGGAGCAATAAGCAAGCACTATGCCTAGCCTCTTTCTCCAGGGTGCTAATGGTTAATACCATTAATAGCGGGTAAGCTCCTTTCTGCTTTGTGGTTATGGAGAAATCACTTAACCTCTCTGATCTTAGTTTCCTCATTTGTAAAATAAAGATGTTGAGCTACATACTCCTAAAGATTCAGTCAATTTCTGAGAATCTACTGAGGTAGGATAGAGGAAATGAGAGATAGAAAGAAGATATAAAGGAAGGACAAGAATATAAAATTTTAATTCAGAGTTCCACATACTTTTCCAGGCCTGCTACTTCCACCTTCCTGAGAAATCTGTAAATCTACCTGTACACTGATAATCAACCCTTCCAATAATTAGATTAAGCAAAGAGAGATATATGATATAATGAGGAACCTATAACTTATGGTACTTTCCAGAGTTATCTATTGATCAGATAACAAAGATCACATTAGCCTAAGGATACAGAGTTTGACCAGACCAGAAGAACCCATCCAGAGATCACTGGACTGATATCATTCCTACATATCTTTCCATACCCGCCCCTCTCCAAGTTTCCTTTAAAGCAGAGCTGGGAACCCCCCAAATGCATCTCCTCCTTGAGATGGCCCCCATTATCCCTTGAATGTGCACATATTTTCTTAAATAAACCTGTCTATGCCTCTGACTGGCACGTGCTAAAATTCTTTTCCATTATATATGCCAAGAACCCCACTGGTCGGGGATCGGGTTCTCCCTTCTCTCTGGACACTGCTCATACCCTTCTTCTCCAGTGACACTACAAAATAGCCTCAGTCTCTGAGAGGGTTAGATATGCCCTCATTCTCTCTCCCTCCTTAATATATTTGTGCTCAAACAAGAGAATTCTTTATATATGCCTAATAGCTGGCCCATTCACCTGACTCCATAATTACCTCCAGAGAGAGATGACAAATGTGAGTGCTTTGGTACAAACCAATGACCACCAGTATGAACCTCTTAAGGAAAAAACAAATTGCATTTCTTTATTTCACTTACACAGCATCTACCAGATGCCAAACACTGTTATAGGTACATTATGATGACTTAATCCTTACCCTGACCTGTTGATGTAGATGCACTTAATAATAGCTCCTCTCACAGATGAGGAGACTGGAGTATAGACTGCTATAAAATCTTGCCCAGGGTCACCAATCCCTCAAAGCTGGCTTTGAATGAAACCTATTTTCTTACCAATTTGACTCCCAATCTTTGTAACAGGATTTTGGCAGACATTCCTTTTTTGGGGGGAGGGGGGGCAGGGGCATACAGGGGATTGAACTCAGAGGCACTCCACCACTGAGCCACATCCCCAGCCCTATTTGTGTTTTATTTAGAGACAGGATCTCACTGAGTTGCTTAGCACCTCACTTTTGCTGGCTTTGAACTCGAGATCCTCCCACCTCAGCCTCCTGAGCCACTGGAATTACAGGTGTGCATGTGCCACTGCACCTGGCTCAGAAATTTCTTTTGAAAGATTTCATTTGCTACAACTCAAAAAGCCTGTGTGATCTGGTAGGAAAAAAGGAACCCAGTCCAATGCTTATAAACTAAGCCTCTTTTACTCAGGGATAAACTTAAGGGCAGACTAAAAGCCTGGTTTGTTCAGTACATGTCTACTGCCTGGCACGTGAATTATTTACTAAATGAATTAATGGAGATTGGATAAGGGTCCTAGGCACATCCTTTCTTGTACCACTACCACCTTAATAATTGTAATAACAACATGTAATGTATGTACACACATATATCTTATATATATATATATATATACATATGATAATAAAATAACAATAATGAAATGCTTAGCTGATAAGTGCTTTCTTAAGGGATTCTCAATTTATGAGCTAATATTCCCATAGGTTTACTATTTAAAAAAAATCAACATGTATAACCAGGCAATTCTGTAGGATAAATAAAAAGCTGTCATATGTGGATTAATAGACTTTTTTTTTTTTTTTTTGGTACCAAGGATTGAACCCAAGAGTGCTCAAACACTGAGCCATTTCCCCAGCTTTTCTGCTCCGCTGCCTTTTTTGAAACAGGGTCTCACTAAGTTGCCTACAGCCTTGCTAAGTTGCTGAGGCTTTGTACCTGTGATCCCCCTGCCTCAGCCTCCTGATCCTCTATGATTACAGGCATAGCACTCCCAGTAACAAACATTTTGATACTAAAAAAAAAAAAAAATGAGAAAGTGTTAGGACACCAGGATTGACTTTTCCTATGGCACATTTTAATTTATAGGAAGATCCTAAAGTGAAAAACTTTAAACCTAAAGGAATAAGTCCTAATTACCAGAAACAGTCATGAATACTTTTGAACAGAACTCATTAAAAAATACAGCATATCTGACCACAGCATAATCAACCTGTAAAGGCTGATCTCTTACACGCAGGTTTTCAAGAACAGAGGGAATTCTCTGCAGGGCACAGTGGCACATGCCTGTAATTCCAGCAGCTCGGGAGACTGAGGCAGGAGGATTGTGAGTTCAAAGCCAGCCTCAGCAACTTAGTGAGGCCCTAAGCAACTCAGTGAGATCCTGTCTCTAAATAAAATACAAAATAGGGCTGGGGATGTGGTTCCGTGATCAAGTGCCCCTGAGTTCAATCCCTGGTACCAAATAAAAAAAAAAAAAAAAAAGAATAGAAGGAACTCTCTGATTCCAATTTTTCTGCCCAATTTCAATGATCTTAATACACTTACCAGTGTGAAGTGCTATCATCCACGCCACCATTTTATGAAAGGTGAGGTTTCTGTCCAGTTGTCTTCCAATTCTTGTTGAGCAGCACTTTGGATTAAGGAGAAAAGAGTGGAAAAGAAATTATTATCAAGAAGTCTTTGTAGGCCAGATGTGGTGATGCATGCCTGTAATCCCAGTGGCTTGAGAAGCTGAGGCAGGAGGATCTTAAGTTCAAGCCAGCCTCAGCAACTTATAGAGGCCCTAAGCAATGTAGTGAGAACCTGTCTCTAAATAAAAAAATTAAATTAAATTAAATTTAAAAGGCTGGGGATGTAGCTCAGTGGTTAAGTGCCCTTGGATTCAATTCCTGATTGAAAAAAAAAAAATCCAAAAAACAAATAAACAAAAAAAAGCAAACAAACATGAAGTCTTTGTGCCAGACATTTGACCTGTATCATCTCATTTAGTTTTCAGTACCACCCTATAAATTTTATCCTTCTATTCATTTGATAGATGAAGAAACTAAAGCTCAGAGAGATATAATCATCTTCCCTATCAAACAGCCAGTAAGAAATGTGACTGGTTTAACTAATATGTTTCCTGTTCTCATACCAGTGACACAGTCTCACTTAGAATCCATTGCTTAAGTGTATAAAAATGTGAATTTGGATATAAAACATATCTAATCATGTAGTTTCCAGTTCCAATTAGTTTATGCAATAAGCAGAGAATGTAGAAGTTAATAAAGAGTAGGCCTGACCTCACACACCTGTCTAGAAGGGACACAGACAAGTGAAAAGTTCTACAGCAAGTGAATAGTTAAAAAACAAACAAACAACAACAACAAAAAAAAAAAAAAAAAAAAAAAAACAGCACTGTTTCTAGAACATCCACAGCGCAGGAAGAGTAAAAGGGGTCCACTTGCTTATGTTGGTCAGAGACATCACAAGGGAGGTCACTGAACAAATAATAATAGATAGAAATAACAAGAATAGTCTGGCATGGTGGCACATACCTATAATTCCAGTGGCTGAGATGCTAAAGCAGAAGGATTGCAAGTTTGAGGCCAGCCTCAGCAACTTAGCAAGACTCTGTCTCAAACTAACTAAATAAATAAAAGCCTAGAGATGTGCTCAGTGATTAAGTGCTCCTGGGTTCAATTCCCAGTACAATAAGGAAAAAAAATCCCATTAAGGAGATATCATTATTATTCTACTCAACAGATGAGGAAACAAAGGCATAAAGAGATTTCCTTGCCTTAGGTCACACTGGGTAAGTGGCAGAGATGACACTTAAACTTGGGCTATCTGACAATAGAATTTATACCAATATACCAATATTTCGTATCTCACATGATTACATTGACATTAAAAGTAACATTTGGGGCCAGGAGTGGTGGCGCACACCTGTAATCCCAATGACTCGGGAGGTTGAGGTAGGAGGATCGAAAGTTCAAGGCCAGCCTCAGCAAAAGCGAGGCACTTAGCAACTCAGTGAGACCCTGTCTCTAAATAAAATACAAAACAGGGCTGGGGATGTGGCTCAGTGGTTGAGTGCCCCTGAGTTCAATCCCTGGTACAAAAAAAGAGAGAGAGACAGACAGACAGACAGATAATGGGAAAGTAAAGCACCAAAATATCTTAGATATTTTAAATATCTGGATCTATTTGATTTAAATTAGTGGTGTTGTATATTTGTCTTACTTTTTGTTAATAAAATGTTCTGATTTTATAGAAAAATATAACTGCATGGAAAATTGTGTTTCCTCCACTATGTCTCAGTGAGCCACACCCAGACAGGGCAGGCTGCTTAAACCATGAGAGCTGACTCTTGGAAAAATTGAAGAAGTACTAGGAAGGAAGAGACCGATGATTCCAGAAAAAGAAGAAAAAAAAATAGGTCTTATTAAGTTTATCATAATCATTACCTCATTTGATGCGATGACATAACATTATTGTGTTTTTTCATGGTACTGGGGATCAAATCCGGGGCCTCACACATGCTCAGCAAGTACTCTACCACTGAGTTACAGCCTCAGCCCCTTATGGTCCTCTTTTTATAGAAAACAAAATTAAAATCTCACATTGACTGGGATATAAGTCTATTTGTCTAAAAAAGGTTAATGCCCTTCTCCATCAAATCAAATGCAAGGATACAGTCACTATTGTGTTAAGTGCCTAAAAACCTAAGACAAGAATTTAAATGTAAGTACTTTATCTGGAAGGTAGTCACAGTAAAGACGGTAGAATTAAAGCCTCAGGAAAAACCAATAAAGGTTGTTTTATCGCGTCAATTACCACTAGCACATATCAGTGGGCTCAAATACATCAGGGAACTCTGGGAAACAATAGGTTTTGTCCAAAAGGTTTTCTGGTTTGGGGTTTGTTTGTTGGTTTTTGGTTTTTACCCAAGGGATTAGGAAACTTGGGTGATCATCCAACAAATTTCCCCCATCATTGGCTAAGGGATGCGCTCAGGGATCAACTCCCTAGTATTTCAGACTTGCCCCAGGACAGGGCTAAAGGAAAACCCCCAGGCAGAGAATGACAGGTGCTAGCAGGAGGCAGCTGCCTATTTATTGCAACTGCCAGTGCCTAGGGAAGATGGCAGAGCACCAACCTCATCAGCAGTGACTCAGTGTTCACCAGTAAACCGAGCAGTGAATCGAGCCCTCAAAAGAAGATTTTCCTATCTGAAATAACTTATTTTACATTTCTGTTGGTTAAAAATAATAAAAAAAAACCTGCCCATCTTTGTTTTTTTGTATGGTTTCATTGTTTTTTGTGCTTTTTTCAAGTTGTTTTAATACTTTGTGTCCTTTACAGTTTTAAGGAAATACCCTTTCCAATTTTCCAACTGCCACATTCCTCCCTAGTTTCTAAAAGTCCTTGTGATATTATGACTTTATATCATCTTTCCCCCATGAGTTTGGATGGAACCTGGGACTATGAGGAAATATTGCTCTCCTGATTTTGTTATAGGGCAAAAGGTATTTTTGCAGAAGTAACTTAAGTCCCAAGTTGACTTTAAAAGAGAGATTATCTGGGTGGGCCTGACCCAATCATGCAAACTCTTTACATCTGGGTCTAAAGTCTGAGATGTAGGAAGTCAGAAATTTGAAGCCCAAGAAGAATTTGCTATGGGTATTTCTGGCTTGAAGAAGAAAATGGGCACATGACAGGGAATACAGGGGACTCTAAGATCCAAGAGTGGTCCCTGGATGACTGCCAGCAAAGAAACAGGGATCTCAGATGTGCCGCCACAATGAATTGAATTCCGCCAAGAATGAGCTTGGAAGGGGATTTTTACACAGAATCTTCAGATGAAAATTCAGTCCAGCAGCCACTTTGATTTCAGTCCTGTGACTCCCTGAGCAGAGAAGCCAGTCACAGGGCATTGGACTTCTGAACTATAGAACTATAAACTCATAAATGAGGGTTGTTTTAACCTATTGAACTTGTGGTTTGTTGTACAGCAATAGATGACTAATACAGTCCCTACTAGACTGGAGTGAAACCAGGCCAATCCTGAGGATCAGAGAATGGGAATTAGTCGGGTTGGAAAGCAGTACTGAATTACATTTGAGAGCAAAAGTTTTGCCTTCAGATATAACTGTTAGGTCCCAGCTCTACCACTTAGCCACATGACACTAAACAATGTACTCAGTCTCCAGTTTCCTTACCTGTGTAATTATTGTAGTTCTTCCTTATAGATCTGTTGCATAGATGCATTGAGAGGTATTTAATAGGCATTTGATGCCGGGCACGGTGGTACATGCCTGTAATCCCAGTGGCTGGGAGGTGGGGTTGGGGGTGCGGGCTGAAGCAGGACGATCATGAATTCAAAGCCAGCCTCACCAAAAAGTGAGGCCCTAAGCAACTCAGTGAGACCCTGTCTCTAAATAAAATACAAAATAGGGCTGGGGATGGGGCTCAGTGGTTGAGTCTCCTGAGTTCAATCCCTGGTCACCCCTCCCTCCCACACACAAAGCAATTGATGTTATTTTGTATCATTGTTTAACTTTTCAGCTAGTATGGCCTGGCTCCCCAGTTAGAGGGCAAGCTTCTAACATAACAGCAGCATGTCAGATACTTTGAAAAATCCTTTAGTAATTATTTAGTTGCACAAATGAATTACATATTCACCACCCTAGAACATAAGATTATTTATTCTAAGTTTACAGACAGCATTTACTCCTGTATCTTCATTTGCCACACTATTTTATTTTCTACCCCCCAACAAAATTTTTTGAAACTTTGTTTGAAGGAGTGAGCTCACTGGCTCCTGCATGATAAATTTGAAGGAGAAGAAATATGGTTTTGTTATGGTCCCTATACACTATCTTCATATTTCTATATTTATCATCATCAACAACATAGATGATCAAAAACGTGAAACAATACATATTGATGGCTCTTGACAGCCTTCCCAACAAAAGCTTAGAGAAAAATCAACTGGAAAATAGAACAATAGAGAAGAGTGACAGAAATACAACATTCATTGTGCAATACTCTTATCTTTTTAAAATTAATGTATTTTTTTAATTGTAGATGGACATGATACCTTTTTTTTTGTTGTTATTTTTATGTGGTACTAAGGATCGAACCCAGTGCCTCACATGTGCGAGGCAAGTACTCTGACACTGAGCCACAACCCCAGCCCTAATGTATTTTTATATAACCAATATATCCAGCATATTATCATTTCAACATATAATCAATATAAAATATTATCAGTGAGATAGTATGTATTTTTTCATGCTGTCTTTTTTATTGGTTTTTTAGTTATACATGACAGTAGAATCCATTTTGACATAATTATAAAAGCATGGAATATATCTTGTTCTAATTCAGACCCCAGGACCTCTCCTTCCCCTTCCCTCTCCCTACCCCATCTCCCTGCTCTCTATTGATCTTTCTGCCATTTACCCACAGTTATTTTTTAAAGTTAATTTCTTGTGGATGTACATGGTGGTGAGATTCACTGTGAAGCTAGTTAAAATAAAACATATTTTATTCAAAGGAAAAACAGATCTAATAGTTACCAGTGGGCCAGTGGAATGGGTCCCATGGGGGCATTAATTTTTTTGGGGGGGGGTATCAGGGATTTAAGTCAGGGGCACTCAACCACTGAGTCACATCCCCAGCCCTTTTTTTGTATTTTATTTAGAGACAGGGCCTCACTGAGTTGCTTAATGCCTTGCTTTTGCTGAGGCTGGCTTTGAACTCACAATCCTCCTGCTTCAGCTTCCAGAGCCACTGGGATTACAGGCATGCACCACCACACACAGCAGGGCACTAATTGTTAATTCCTCCAGCTACCCACTCTGGTATGGTCAGCAATGGCAAAGCAAGCCCAAAGAGATTTGAGTCACTTCTGAATACCACCAACCAACCAAGCTGCCATCATGTCCCAGAGCTGTGCCACTGAACCTCTTTGCTTTCTATCATTGACTCCTAAGGGGAAGTTTCTCGGTTACTGTCACTGAGAGTCTTGCCCAATTTCAATACACTATCATGCTAATGCAAGGGAGAGCATTGAGACACCTTGGAGATTTCTATGCTCTATTGAAACTGGACTTCCAAAAAAAAATGAGAAGTGGAACTGAAAAGAAGTGTATATTTAATGGGGTGTAACATGAGAGTCTGTAGCTCTATTTTATGTACATTTGGTGTTGCCACATGCACCATTAATGCATCTAAATTAGATATTTATATACAATGTGAGAGAAATGGCAAACAGCAGCCTTTCTTCTGCAGAACTCAGGCAAAGTAGCCAATAGGAACGTCTGCACCTGGTAGCAGTAGAACATATAATAAATATAAAGAACACGACTTTGTTTGAATAGCATTATTTATACTTTTGAAATCACATGTTTATTCACTATTTGCTCCATAGAACTGTAAGCTCATTAACCTTGTGGCCCATCGTCCTTACTTTTTTCTTTTCTTTTCTTTTGGTACTAGGAATTAAACCCAAGGGCACTTAACCACTGAGCCACATCCCCAGCCCTTTTTTATATTTTATTTTGAGACAGGGTCTTGCTAAGTTGCCTAGGGCCTCGCTAAATGCATAAGGCTGGCTTTGAACTCATCATCCTTCTGTCTTAACCTCCTGAGCCACTGAGATGACAGGCATGTGCCAGTGCACCCACCACCATCCTTACTCTTTATTACCATGTGCCCCCGGTGCTTAGCATGTAGATGGCACTTAACAAATATTTATTGGCTGACCATTCATTGATTGACAGGATTAGTCAATTAGTATACTTTTACTAAAATACATTCATTATTTCTTTATTTTTTCAGTTCAGGGAATTGAACTCACACATGTGCTCTAACACGGAGCTATGTCCCCAGCTAGAATGCCATGTTCATTCTTACATTTGCATTATATGACCTGTTTTTCAACTAAGACATTTATGAGACAGAAAGCATAAGGGACATGCTGGTGGAGGCTACAAGGCTAGAGGTATCTCTAGCCACACTGAGATCTTCTGACACACCCCCCACCACCACCACATTATATAAGGTAACAGGTAAGACCTAACCCTCTCACCTTCCTGTTTCTTTCTGATTTTAAGATTAGAACTGTCAACCAGACCTGCTTCAGTAGAACAACAACTCAGGAGACTGAGGCAAGAGGATGGCAAGTTCGAGGCTAGCCTCAATCACCTAACAAGGTTCTGCCACAAAATCAGAAGAAGGGCTGGAAATATAGCTCAGTGGTAAAGTGCCCCTGGGTTTAATCCCCAGTGTCAAACAAGCAAACAATTTAAATTTACAACTTCCTTGACATTTCTAGTCTAGGTTATTCTGAATGTTCACTCTTATATATTTTGCATTTCTAAAACCAAAATACAGCAACAGGACAGTTTCAAGAAATTTAGGGGGCAAAAAAAAGTGAATAGCCAGGTGCGGTGTCACATTCCTGTAATCCCAGTGGCTCAGGAGGTTGAGGCAGGAGAATTGTGAGTTCCAAGCCAGCCTCAGCAACAGCGAGGCGCTAAGCAACTCAGTGAGATCCTATCTCTAAATAAAATACAAAATAGGGCCAGGGATGTGACTCAGTATTTTAATGCCTCTAAATTCAATCCCTGGTACCAAAAAAAAAAAAAAAAAAAAAAAAAAGTGAATAGGCTCTGGGGCATAGTGATCTGGGTTTGAATCCCAAAACTCCCATTTAATTTTGTTCCCATCTCATTCATTTGATGTGCAGATTTACTGAGGTGAGTTCTATGAAGCAGCAATCCCCAGTACAAAAGAGAGAGAGAGAGAGAGAGAGAGAGAGAGAGAGAGAGAGAGAGAAGAAGAAGAAGAAGAAGAAGAAGAAGAAGAAGAAGAAGAAGAAGAAGAAGAAGAAGTTGAAATAAGTATGTTGTAACTAATGTTGGAAATCACAATAGCTATTGAGCCCAAGGACGCTTTACCACTGAGCCACATCCTCAGACCTTTATATTTTAAATTTTGAGACAAAGTCTCACTAAATTGCTTAGGGTCTTGCTAAGTTGCTGAGGCTGGCCTTGAACTTGCAATCCTCCTGCCTCAACCTCCTGAGTCCTGGGATTATAGGTATGTGCCAATGCATCTGGTTGTACTCACTCGTTTTAATCCCAATCTGTAAAGTTTCAGGTGCAAAGTTTGCATTGCAGATAGGAAATTGTGGAAGGAAGGACATGCTCAACCAAATGCTGCTTGTTGCTACTTAACAATATATATATTCTTTTATATACTTAGATAAAGTATCTATCTGGTTACAGAGATGACCCTCCCTGCAATTTGAAGAGCAGCTCATTTCACCCCTGTCTTGGGAGATCCTCACTAAGATCTTCACTCCCAAGCTACAAGAAGCCTAAAAGCTGCCACTACAACATGTGCTGTCATGGGACATGGGACATGCTCAAGGGCAGTGCAATTTGGGGTTGTGGGGTAATCAAGATTTCTTAACTTGGTCATCCTGGTGAAAACACTTCCTGTTTCTCAGATTTTACTTCCTCTAAATAGAAAGTATTCGAATGGGGGTAGGGAAAATGAAAAAGAATTTTGTCTCTGTAAAAACAAAAATCTACAGGTCATGGACTTCATTCAGCGAATGTTCATGGGGCACCTACTCTATATGGAACACTGTAGGTGTTGGTAGGTGGCTCACCAGTCAACTTTCAAGCCAGTGGAATTTCAAGTCTGTGGTTTCAAGAGCTGGTTTGAAAATCCTTGTAATCAATGACTAGTGTTATTGTTAATTGAAGATTTTGTTTGGAAGTCAGTTTGCAAGACAACATGGTGCCACATAGAGTTTGTGACTTAAATAAAGGAACTTCTTCACAGTATTCTCCAGAGGAAAAAGTCATGATTCTTTCTGGAGCATCTTGAAATGTTTGCCAAAGTTCTGGGGACATAGGTCAGTTGGTAGAGTGATTACCTCACATGCACAAGACGCTGCCTGGGTTCAATCCCCAGCACCACAAAATAAATAAATAAACAAACAAATAAATAAATAAATAAATGTCTGCCAACATTCTTTCTTTTTGTCATTATTGTTCTTGTTTCACTGAAGCAAAGATGAAAATATTAGAGTTATTTTTTGCCACTTATTGATCAATTTATTTATTTGCAATGCTGGGGATGGAACCCAGGGCCTCTCACATGCTAAGCATGTGCTGTACCACTGAACTTCATTTCCATTCCCCAACTCTTATTTTATTTTATTTTATTTTATTTATTTATTTTTTTTGGTGCCAGGGATTGAACCCAGGGGTACCTAACCACTGAGCCTCATCCTCAGCCCTTTTTATTTTCTATTTTGAGACAGGGCCTCACTAGGTTGCTTATGGCCTTGCTAAGTTGCAGAGGCTGGGTTTGAACTCATGATCCTCCTGCCTTAGACTCCCAAGCTTCTGGGACTACAGGCTTGTGTCACTTGGACCAGCCCAACTCTTATTTTAATTTAGACTTGGAAGAGTTCGATTTGGGCAGTAGGTTTAAGATGGTATGACATTTTAATAAAATTTCCCATTGAACTTTATTCCTCTTTCTATACTCAGTACCTCAGATGATATGGCATTTTGTAAAGAGGTAAAATAATTTTTAACTACTTAATCTGTCTCAATAAATTAGGTGTTATAGGTTCTTAAAGAATTTTTTTCTTTGGATCAATGTGAATTTAATATAACTAGGGAAAACCAGGCAAAATTTAAGGCAAATTAAACTTGTTATTGACAATTTAGTTTGCCTTTCTCCCCCCAAATATTCTGTGATTGCTAAATGAAGTAATCACTCCTCAGCTGGACATTTAAAATTCTGGTTCAGCAAAATCCCAGTTTTCCTCTCCAGCCCTACCTCACACACCTGCCCTGTGTGATCCTCCATTCCCATAAAAGTGCTTTGCTTGCTGCTCTCCTCCATTAATGATCTCAATAAGTATTTTTTAATTTTTTAAAATTTCAATTTAATAAGTATTTTTTTGAAGGCTTGTTGATATAAACACATACATTTTGTTAAAAGGAAAAACCAAGGCTGCTAGTCACTAATAGTCCTACCTAGGCTCCGATTCCTAATTTTCCCAACTACCTTCCTTGTTATGGTCAGGAATAGCAAAAGAATCCAAAGCAAAACCACATGTCTTGCTGGACAGGATTTACAAGAATAAGATTTCCTCACCATTTTCTGCTCTTTTGCTCTTACCATTTTCTCCATGTAGAATGTCTTTGTCTCTCATTTACACCTCCGAAGTGTTTATTGACCCTCATATGACCATTTCTAATGTGACCTTTCTTCATTCCTTGGCCACCTTATAGAATTTCTCTGTCCATTGATCCCCTATAGGTCTTTTTTGGGGGGGTTGAAGGTACCAAGGATTGAACGCAGGGCTGCTTAACCACTGAGCCACATCCCCAGCCCTTTCTTTTTTATTTTGAGACAGGCTTCACTAAGTAGCTGAGACTCACTGAACTCGTGATCCTCCTGACTCAGTCTCCAGAATCGCTGGGATTACAGGCATGCACCATGGTGCCTGGTCCCTGTAGATTCTTTTGTTTGATTTGGTTTGGTACTTGGGATTGAACACAGGGTGCTCTACCACTGACACACATCCCAGGCCTTTTAACTTTTTATTTTGAAACAGGGTCTCCCTAAATTGCTGAGGGCCTACATTGCTGGGGCTGACCTTGAATTTGTGATCCTCCTGCCTCAGCCTCCTGAGTCACCAAGATTACAAGCATGCACCACTGCACCGGATTCCTCATAATTCGTTATTTATAACCAATCAAATTGTGCTTTGTTAACATACTTTTTGAGTATATGTACAGATGATGAATTCATTGATTCTTACCCAGTAAGAAATTTTTGTCAGTTACAAATATTCTTCCCACTGAATTTTTTTTTTTTTTTTTTTTTTTTTTTTGCCTTTTAATGGAGTACATTTAGAGGCCACTAAAGTGTTGGCATGAAAGTGAAAGGAGCCCTGGACATTTAGAAAGCTCTGTACTCCCTAATTCCAGCATTCCATGGACTCAATGATTCTTAGTCACATTTTATTGTAATGTGACTCTTTGCCCATGGACTCCATCTGCTTAGGATGTTATACACAAATATGTTTTCTCTGACTTAAATTTTTTGGAATGACACTGAAAGATTATTTCCCAAATATCACATGACAGCATCATAAAGCCCTATTTATATATACATACATATTATATGTATTTATATATATTATATGTATATGTGTATGTGTGTATGTGTGTGCACATACACACATGTGCTTACTTCATTGCTGTTGTTGAGATACAGTTTAGTTGGTTGCTTTTTTAAAATCTCTTTTCAGGGTGAAATGGTTGCCTTAGGGAGTTCCATCCACAAATAGCATAGGAAAACAAAACAAATCAAAAAACAAAAAAATGGACATGGATTGGCTCATGAATATTCTATAGAAACTGGAAGCCTCACAGACCAGTGGTTTGCTGTTCCTAAGAAAGGGCATTTTGCATGATGGTTTTGAAAATTCCAGGAGCTCAGTAGAGTATTTGCTCTTACCGCACTGGAACCCCTGAGGAAGGAGAGCAGATTTCTGCAGACAGGCAGCAGGATCAGCATGCAGTTGAAATTCAGGCAGGCTGCAGGGGCCCTGGCCAAGGCTAAAGCCGACTGGAAGAGGCAGAAGAGAGCAGAGTGACTCCTAGGAGCACAGGACGCCCCACCCCCACTTCCCCAGGATTCCCCGCTTGAGGCCACACCAGAGCTCCAAGAGATCTGGAAAGGAAGGTCCTTCAGACCAAAGGATTTTCTTTTAGGGCCTGCAAGGACCCTTTGTTTTAATCTTAAACTGGCCCTTTACCCAACCCAACGTTTTATTATGAAAAAGAATAAAGAGAAGTGGTCAAAATTTACTCTGAATACTTGTTTATTCACCTCCCAGATTGCACCTTTTACATTTTACAATGCTTTTTTTTTTTTTTTTTGTACCAGGGATTGAACCCAGAGGCTCTTAGTCATTAAGCCACATCCCCAGCCCTTTTTATTTTTACTTTGAGACAACCTCTTGCTAACTTGCTTAGGGCCTCGCTAAATTGTTGAGGATGGCCTTGAACTTGCCATCCTCCTGTTTCAACCTCTCAAGTTGCTGGGATTATAGGTGTGCACCACCACACCAGGTATGAAACTGAACCTTTTAAAATTTTTAAACAGGACTTTCATAGCACTTAGATTTCAACAATAACTGAAGTTGCTATGGTATGATGTTTCAGCATAATCATTAGCTTTATAATGTTTAAAGAAGTTACAACCAGGCACAGTGGCACAGGTAATTCCAACTACTTGGGAGGTTGAGCAGAAGGATCACAAGTTCTAGGCCAGACTGGGCAATTTAGCAAGACTCTGTCTCAAAAATAAACAAATAGCCAGGCACGGTGGCACACACCTGTAATCCCAGCAGATCTGGGAGGCTGAGGTAGGAGGATCACAAGTTCAAAGCCAGCCTTGGCAACTTAGGCCCTAAGCAACTCAACCAGACCCTATCTCAAAATAAAAAACAAAAAAGTGGCTCAGTGTTTAAGCATCACTGGGTTCAAAACCAAGTACCAATAAATTAACAATTAACTGACTGGGGATGTTGTTCAATGGTAGAGTACCCCTAGGTTCAATCCTTAATACTTCCCCCCACAAAAAAAAAAAAAAAAAGAAGTTTCATATTTTGGAGGAAGAAAGCATCAATGTGAATAAGTTTAAAGCAATTATAATATTGTAGCAAACTGTGTTTTATAAGTATTTATACATGTGATTTATAATATACTGAATACTAATTAATTCATTGATAGTTTCAGCATTAAATAACAAATGATGTGTTCTGGGAGCAGGCACAATAATAATTACTTTCATTCTTGATAAAGAGGCCGCGGACAGTTTAAGGAAACTGCGCTTTCTAAAGGACCCAAGGAAACTCAAGGGCCTCACTCGCTGGCCTACTGAAGAGATGGGGCACTAAAGCAAGTTCCTCAAAATTTCCTGGTGTAGACAGAGGCTGATTTTTCTGAAGGCCACTTCATCACATGTCACCAGGAGCAGGATTCTCTATACACAAAAGTGGTAGGAACCAGATGACTTGGAAAATATGGAAAATCTCACTTGTCTTACATGCATTATCCCTAGATGGATGGCTTCAACCTGGCCTCCCATGGTACCATGGTTCTTGGGAGGGAAAGGCTGCTGCTGGGACCCTCTACCACATCCTCATTTGTCACACTGACAGAAGCATTAAGAGACTCTTGCCTAAGAAGTTCCAATGGAGGGAGTGAGGCTGATGGTGATGTTTGGATTGGTCAGAATATATACTTTTTAAACATTAAAGGAAATAAAAATAAGAATGTCTGACTAGAAATGTGAACTGGTCAATATTGCACAAGACGGATATTATACTCACCCCAAGAAGTTTTCGAGTGTAATAGTACTTTTCTCCATTGTCATAAACCCTGTAGTACCAGACAAAGAGGAAGACGTTCATTCCCAGCCACACCAGCTGCACAAACAGAAAAAGTCACGTGAATTTCTCCTGTCTCAATAGGTAGATTCCACAAAAGATCAGAGTCAGACGAAGGTCAGGACTTCCCCAAGTCCAGCATTTGACAAAGATGGTTACAAAACTAGGGGAAACCAGCTTAAAGCCCACAAGAACGTAGTTACCCTTTTCTGTAATTAACCTTTGCACCCTACATTGCTCCCCATGATTGTTTTACTACTTGGACAATATGCCAAATTATCCATCTGTCCTCCCTTCCTTTTTCCACTTCTTTTCTTCTTCTTCCTTTTTATGGGGGGTGGGGTTACTGGGGATTGAACTCAGGGGCACTCGACCACTGAGCCCCATCCCCAGTCCTACTTTGTATTTTATTTAGAGACAGGGTCTCACTGAGTTGCTTAACGCCTCACTTTTGCTGAGGCTGGCTTTGAACTCGAGATCCTCCTGCCTCAGCCTCTCGAGCCACTGGGATTACAGGTATGCACCACTGAACCAGGCCCACCTCTTTTCTTCTTAAACTTAGGTAAATAGCAGGGGTTGACTGGCAAATAACAATGGAAGGAAATACGTTACTGTTGCCATCCCCCTATCAGTAGGACATTGTGTTCTGCTCTCACAGGTGCCAGTCACCTCTCTGCACCACACTGCATTGTACCCCAACTAGCGGGAGTCTCATCAGCTAAAATGCCAAGACTTCTATTCTACTTGGTAAGTTTTACTTAACTTTTGAAGGAGGAGATAGAGACCATGAGCAAGGGGTAAGAGACATTAGATTTAAAAGCAAAGGAAACTTTCTAGTTTGTGACCTCTTTTTTCATCCCCCAAATTGAGTTTATTAGTTGGTGACACTACCTAGTTATCTACCTTCAGCTCCATCATGATCTTTTCTTAACTATTAAATTACTAGTTATTAGTCAGGTGGTGCACACTTGTAATCCCAGTGACTCAGGAGGCTGAGACAGGAGGATCTTAAGTTTAAGGCCAGCTTGGGCATTAGTAAGACTGTGTTTCAAAGTTAAAAAAAAAATAAAGATAAAAAGGGCTGGAGAAATGGCTCAGTGGTATAGTACCCCTGGGTTTAATCACCAAAAAATAAATTAATTAAATTAAATTAAAAATTTTAAAAAAGGACTGGGGACATGGCTCAGTGTAGAACACCCCTGGGTGCAATCCCCAGTACCACAGGAAAAAAAAAAACTATTCTTAATATTGACTACTAAGTGTCCATAGATGCTTGAGAACAATCTTACTTTACAAAGAAGAAGGTGCAAAAGCAACTTTTTTCCATTTCCTGACTTTGTCATTCTTCCCAACTCTGGCTTTCTAAACAGTGCCTTCACTTTCAAGTACATGAGCACATAATTTCAAAGGCAGTCACTTCCTGGGGAAAATTATAGAGAGAGCTAAAAGTACAATTTCAACTTGTTTTCTATAAGAGTACCCTGCTCTTAAAATGGTGATAAGAAGTCAGGTTTACAGTTTCAAATCTGCAGAGTTTGATATTGTATTAAAATGTTTGTTTCACATAAAATATAATTTCTAAAGCTATCTTTATATATCACAACATGAAAATTGGAATAATGATATACCTGAGATTTCTCTCGTGACCTATGCTTTTTTATTATCAACTCTTAGTCTTGGAACCAACCTTAATGATTAGCAATACCCTTGTCACTTTAAGCTGTCTTGGGTTTTACAATATTTCTTCTTATATGTACCAAAACTCACCCTGAACAATGAGTTCTGGGTTGCAAAAGATGAGTTTTTTGGGTTGTTTTTTTTTTTTTTTTTTTTTTTTGGTACCAGGGATTGGAACCCAGGGGTGTTTCACCACTGAACCATATCTCCAGTTCTCTTTATTTTTTTTTTTTATTTTGAGACAGCATCTTGCTAAGTTGCTTAGGGCCTCGATAAGTTGCTGAGGCTGGCTTTGAACTTGGGGGTCCTCCTGTCTCAGCTTCTCAAGCTGCTGGGATTACAGGTGTGCACCGCTAAACCGGGCCAAGGATTTATTTGTTGCACCTGTCTACAAGTCTTTATCCACAAGTTAAACAAACACACACGTGTGCTACAAAACAGTCTTAATAACAAGATATTTGTTGCTATATTTTATTTGTGCCTGTAATTTTTTTTTGTATCTCTAAAATTCAGAGTCCATAGATTTTTGTGATAAATTCTTAACAAAAGTTCCATTCATAAGTGTTCCTTTTTTAACATCATGCTTCTATCAGCTATTCAAAAAGGAAATTTAGAAATCACATTTCTTTCTACCCAATTTGTCCATTACTGCTTTGCTGAGACCACCATCTAAGATATAATTGTAGTCTTTGTAAAAAAAGAAAAAGAAAAGAAAGAAATCAACATCTACTTGGAAATTAGTCATATCTCTACTTACAAAAATTGTGTCTCCCAAGAGTTTATACAGATTTATATATATATATATATAGATAGATAGATAGATAGATAGTTTATTACATATACACACTATATATGTGTGAGTATAGACAATTTATTTCAATTATTTTCTCTTGAATTTTAGTTAACTTTATAAATAACTCAAGTTTAGACCACAGGAGAAAAAGAAGGTACTTGCTTTTAAAAAGAAATTTGAGAATTTTGGTTTTAGTACCATTACTGAAGTAAAGGCCAATTTCTCATACATGTGCCAGTCTTCTATTGTGAAAATGGTACAAAATTTCCATTGGCCATTTTTAAGTAGTTTAAACAGAAAGTAGGAACATTTGCCTCTGAGTAACGAATAAACACTAAGAATGAAGGATCATTAGCAGGAACTCTCTTTTACCCTCTCTGAAATGCTAGCAAACAGTACTTCTAAGAACTCAGAAATAACCCAAGGAGAAATGAGCACCCAAGATACATTCTTTCTACTAAAGAATTTGGAAAATTAACTCAGTACTTCTAAGGACAGACATTTGTTCCCACACTCAATCAATTTATCAAAGAAACAAAACAACGTTGTTCTATTTTAGCTTCCAAGAGAACACAAACATGTCAGAACATTCATAATTAATCTCTTCTTGGTACTTACAATGACAAAGATGGAGAGCCCCTCATTGACAGCCCAGTTCCCCATGGTGACAGAGGTTCAGTATGTTGTGTCTGCCTTTTTTCTATACTGTGCTGCTTCTCCCCATGAGGAAATGAAAACAGCAGGCTTGGGGCAATATATTTCCTTTTGTACTATCAGAAATTAGCTAATCATTGGTCAACTGAGAAGCCTGTTTCCATAACAAATTTAAATCTTTAAACCACAAAAAGTACAGACGACATGGCTATAAAGATCCAATAACAACTAAGTATGTTAGAAAATGAAACCAATTTCTATAATTGAGAGACAAATAGTGCAATTCATAGGATGTGTTTTATAGCATGAACTCACATTTTCCTAACCAGTTATTTGCTTGCAATTTTCAAGTCACTCAACTAACCATTTCTTGGTAGCCACAACACAAGTGTGATTTCTTTTCTTTTTCTTTCTTTTTTTTTAAATTTTTTGGGCCTGTACTGGTGATGGAACCCAGGGATACTCTACCACTGAGCCACATCTCCAGCCCCTCTTTTTAAAAACTTTTGAGAGACAGTCTCACTAAGTTGCTGAGGCTGGCCTCAAACTTGTCATCCTCCTGCCTCAGCTTCCTGAGTCACTGGATGGTGCTGGGTATGATGGCACACGCCTATAATCTCAGTGACTTGGGAGGCTGAGGCAGGAAGATCACAAGTTCGAGGCCAACCTCAGTGGCTTAGCTAGACCTTCTATCAAAATAAAAAATAGAAAAGACTGGGCAGAGGTTTCAGGGGGTCAGGGGATGTAGCTCGGTGGTAAAGTGTGCCTGGGTTCAAACCCTAGTACCAACAAAGAAAAAAAAAAAAAGAAAAAAGAAAAAAGTAGTATGGTAACCTCCACTACAAGATCATAGTTAACTAATTGCACAAAGATGGTTGTACAGCACCTACAGCTAATAGGGAGATTTTAAAAAGAAATTGGCCAGGTGTTGTGGTGCACACCTGTAATTGCAGCAGCTCAGGAGGCTGAGGCAGGAGGATCGTGAGTTCAAAGCCAGCCTCAGCAACTCAGTGAGACCCTGTCCCTAAATAAAATTCAAAATAGGGCTAAGGATGTGGCTCAGTGGTTGAGTGCCCCTGAGTTTAATTCCCAATATCCCACTTCCCCAGGGGAGCAAAAAAAGAAATTGGAGGAGTGGAAGGGAATTAGGCCAGCTTCTGGAATTGACAAGTAGCAAAGTAGTATTGTTTTTCACTTTGTAATGTTCAGTAAAAGATGAATTCAACTCTGACCTTCTCTATTGGTCTTGGAGCACAGATAAACCACATAAAGGGAAGCTGTCCTGGTTCCATTCCACAAAGAGACGAATTCAAAGAAATACAGTGGAAACGTGTGCCAGTTATTTGCTTCTTTGCTCTCATCTATTCCTGACCTTTTCCCTGCCCTGCTGTGTTTCAGAGAGAATTGTATTTGGCAGCTTCGTTGGCCCTCTGACTTCTGGTATGTTTAGCTAAACTGGAGGAGAGGGAGCCTGGGAGAAGCCAGAATGCTGCTTCTCATAGCTTCCATTTCAAGTGGCTGCATTTCCACTGAGCCTCAGCTCCCACCAGTCAGTCCCTCCCTCTGTGCCAAGAGCTCCTGCTGGCCAGTAACCATAGTAGTTCTGGATCTTGCCAAAGGTCCTGGCTGTTGAGCTGGAGTTTCATTGCCTCCCGCCTCTCACAGTTCCCCTGTAACCCTGAGGGTGGCAACCATTTCCTGTTGTTTATCTTAATGTTGCCCCTGCATGCCCTGTTGGGATTCTCCATTTTTCCATCATGCATACAACAATTTCCTGGTATGAAATTCCCTCTGTTGAAATACAGTGGTTTCTGTTCTTCTAACTGGACTTTGAAGCAAAAGTGATTCAGATGTGTACTCATTTTCTCATGTAATTTAAGAATTGAGGCATATATGCCTAAAGAGCAATAAACCCCCTTAAAAATCTGTTCTCCAAACTCATCTTCTGCCATTCTCAAACTCCTCCACAGGGATGACTGCCCTTCCACCAGCTCTTTGAAATAAAATGAAGTCTTCTCTTTAGTACCTCTTCTTGTTTTTTTTTTTTTTTTTTCCTGTGTCCCTGCCTAATGGCTCATCTTTCTTTGTCCTATCTAAATATTCAAGCTTTTCCCACAGTTTTTCATCTACCTTCTGAAGCTTATATGGTTTGGAGAAAACAACAAGAACAAGACCATGTTATAGTAGGAAATAGTGTTCCCTATTATATATATAAACCTATTTCTTCAGCTCGGGAGGCTGAGGCAGGAGGATTGTGAGTTCAAAGCCAGCCTCAGCAACTTATCGAGGTCCTAAGCAACTCAGCGAGACACTGTCTCTAAATAAAATATAAAAAAGGGCTGGGGATGTGGCTCCGTGGTTAAGTGCACTTGGGTTCAATCCCCAGCACAAAAATAAGTAAATAAATAAATAAACTATTTCCTAAACATTTTTCCCACTCCATTTCCTGTCCTCTGCAATTTCAGAAGAAACTTCAAAAAAGAAAGGTTCTTTTTCATGAGTAATCAACCATTCCCTCCTATGGCTTTTTTTTTTTTCTTTCATGAATGTTATCACAGGGCTGTGAGCAGTGATTTCCTGGGAGTCTTAAGAGGCTCAATTGGTTCACAGGTGGAAGAAGAGAGATTAGTTGCAATGAAGAGGAAAATCCTTCTTTGGAAAGTAACTTCTCTTTTGAGAACACTGTGTAAGAAAAATGTACTGTGCTCTGCTCTTAGAAAGGCAGGAAGGTTTATAAAGGAACAACAGGATGGGTTGACTGGCATTGACTAGACAAGGAGATGAAGAAACTTGAACTTCAAGCAGTAGCTAAGGCTTACTTTCTCCCAGTCACTTTGATTTCCATTGTATCCTAAACTGTTAGTGTTAAGCTAGACAGTAGTGAACATCAGATACACTCACCAAGCTGTGTGCAGTGGTGCACACCTGTAATCACAGTGATCACAAGTTCAAGGCCAGCCTCAGCAATTTATTGAGGCCCTAAGAAACTCAGTGAGACCCTCTCTCTAAATAAAATATAAAATAGGGCTGGGATGTGGCTCAGTGGTAAAGTGCCTCTGGGTTCAATCCCCAGTACCAGGAAAAAAAACAATTGTTAACACAAACAGAATGAGAATCAATAGTTAAGGAAGGAAAAGGGATGAGGATGTTTGGAGACAAATACAATGGCAGTGTTTGAATTCTTGAGTCCCATCTGCCTGAGACACTTGTTCATCTCAGTTATTCTTGAAGATTAGGTTTCCTGAGAAGCAGACTCTTGAGATGACAGTAGTGTGCAGAAGTTTTATTAGGGAATGTTTTTGGGAGATAAAGACCTGCAGAGGGAAGATAAGAAAGTAGGAGAGAGCTAAAGGGAAAATTGAATAACCATGTGGTCACACTAAGACCTCCACAATGCTGTAGAGAGACCTGAAGCTAGGATGACCCTCAGTGACTTTGGGAAATATGGTTTTCTTCACTGAGACAGTCGGGAAATAAATCCTTCATTTTTGAATTTGGACCTGGTAGCTAGGCTTTAGTATTTAACCCAGTTACTTAAGACAGAAATTCCCAACACTTACTACTTCCTACTTTAAAATTTAAAAAAAAAAAAAAAAACGTAGTTGTAGATGGACAGAATGCCTGTATTTTATTTGTTTATTTTTATGTGGTGCTAAGAGTTGAACCCAGTACCTCACAAATGCTAAGCAAATACTCTACTTCTTAACTACAGCCCCAGCCCTCTACTTCTTACTTTTAAAAGAACACTTTCAAATGGATTTCTACTGTTAATTTTGAGGAGTGTTCTTACTAACTCATGCTTTTATGAAACCCACATTTATTCCATAACCAGAGTCTCAAAGTTTAATGAAAGTCCAACAATACTGCAGGAATGGGATTCAGATACATCATCTCCTGTTTGAAAGAAAAAAAAACAAGGCAAAGAGAGGTAGAGAGAGAGAGAGAGAGAGAGAGAGAGAGAGAGAGAGACTCAGGTAGGAAGGGGAATTTGCTGATTTCTGCAAGTAAAGACATGAAAATGGTTTTAATTGGCATTTCACATAATAGAAAGTGAAAATATCTCAAGCCAATTAGGGTGGTGCACACCTGTACGTTTATTTTATTTATTTATTTTTATGTGGTGCTGAGGATCGAACCCAGGGCCTTGCAAGTGCTTAGACAAGTGCTCTACTGCTGAGCCACAACCCCAGCCCTCCTATTTTTAATTCTTAATGTTAAATGTGATTTGCATATATTAATTTATCAGAATGAGGAAGAAAATGGGGAAACGGTGCTAAATACCAATTTGAATTTAAAAATTTTCAGTATGCCTCCTGTGGTAAATTGGCTTACTTCCTTTTTTTCTGAAAACAATCTATTTTTACAGGCTTCACTTAGTCTTAGTAACAACACCTAACATTTATGAAGTACTTTAGGCATGCCTTGTATGCTTTTCTCATTTATTTTTCACAACCACCACTCTATAAGGTATGTAAAACCATTACATTCATTCATAGTAGGAAGAATGCTAATCCCTGAAAGATGTTTAGATATTAATCCTTAGAACCTGTGAATATGTCACCTTACATGGTCACAGAGGCTTTGTAGATGTGATTACATTAAGGAACTTGAGATGAGGAGATTATCATGAATTCTCTATATGGGTCCAATATAACCAGAAGGGTCCTTATTAGAGAGAGGCAGAAGGCCCAGCATCAGAGGAAGAGGATGGAAACAGAGGCCATGAGAAATAAAAGATGCTCTGCTACTGACTTTAAAGATGGAGGACGGGGCCAGGAGCCAAGGAATGGAGTTGTAGAATCCTTAAAAGACAAGGAAAGGTATTCTCCTCTAGAGCCACCAAAAGGAATGCAGATCTGCTGACACCTTGATTTTTGTTCAGTGGAACTGATTTTAGCCCTGTGACCTCCAGAAATGGAAGAAAATCAGTTTGTGTTGTTTTGAGTTGGTTGTACTGATTTGTCACAGCAGCAATAGGAAGCTGATACCATTTTACAGATGAGAGATACAATCCAGGGAGATAAAGTAACTTGCCTAGGGCTACATGAGTATTTGATGGCATGGCTGTGATTTGATGTGTCCTGGCTTATCTGAGCCACCAGAACCACTCTATAAAAATCATTTCATGAACCTCAACTGCTGTCCGAAGACCCCTGGCTTGGACTCTGCCATGTTGGTTCTCAGTTTGCAGTATGTTATATAAGTCTTCTCCATAGGCTTATCAGAATAGCCCTTGTTTCCAGTATCCTGGCAGCCTAGATGTTGCTACAGTAACCATATATATGCAGAGGCCCACTCAGGCTAAGGAGCCTGAAGATGTCTGTTGAACAAAGGTGTTAAGTTTCTACAACCAGTTTCTGTAAATTTCAACTGGATCTGACAAAAGGAAAGTTCTGTCTCTGTGTCTTTTACATCACTTTTCCTTGCCCCAGTATGTACCTGAGCTCTCATAGCCCCACATTGGGCAGGAGGTGAAGGCTCAATCTTGTAAAAATGTCAACTAGTAACTTAGATATTATCCAGGTAAGAACTCCAAATGTCATCTTTCTTAGGAATGCTGGTACTGTAGTAGGTGTTTCTCTAAGAAAAAGGTTTATGCAAATCATTTATCTTTGAGGTCTAATACTCTTGATACTTCCAGCACATAACGTTTGGCCTCAAACAGAGTCTGACTGGCTGCTCTTGAGAAATTGAAGATGCTTCAAGCAAACACATATGTCCACACACAAAAAGTCTGTTAGCATACATAACCATATTACTATTGTCAAAATTAGAAAATATAAGCCGAGCGCGGTGGCACACGCCGTAATCCCAGCAGTTTGGGAAGCTGAGGCAGGAGGATCGCAAGTTCAAAGCCAGCCTCAGCAACTTATCGAGGCCCTGAGCAACTCAGTGAGACCCTGCCTCTAAATAAAATATTAAAAAGGGCTGGGGATGTGGATCAGTGGCCAAGTGCTCCTGAGTTCAATTCCTGATACGCAAAATAAATAAATAAACAAATAAATAAAATTTTAATTAGAAAATATAACATGGATACAATATTATTATCTAATCTAAAGTTCATATTCATACTGCCAAATTTTTTTTTCATTCTGATTCAGAATCCAATCTAAAGATCACACATGGAATCCAGTTGTCATGTATCTGTGACCTCATTTAATTTGGGCCAATTCCTCAGTTTTCTTTTTTTTTTTTTTTTCTTACATGACATTGACACTTCTGAAGACTACAGAGTGGTTCTTTTGTAGTATGTTTCTCATTTGAGGTGAGTCTGATATTTGTTTATGAGTGGATTCATGCTATGCATTTTGGCACATTCTAGAAATGACATGAGTCGTTCTCATTGCATCATATCAGAAGGCACATGAGGCTTGTTTGTCCCATTACTAGTGATGGTCTTCTCTTAGGTAACACTGAAAATGTAGGCAACTGATTCTCAAATGAAAGAAATAATATGGGGAGAAACTGCTAATGTAAATGTGATCAAATGTTAATAGCTAATAAGTCTGAATCAAGAGTACTCTGGATTTTTTGTAGTATCCTTGTAACTAAACCTTCTGTATGTTTGAAATTATTATTATTATTATTATTACCACCAGGGATTGAACTCAGGGGCACTCAACCACTGAGACACATCCCCAGCCCTATTTTGTATTTTATTTAGACACAGATAGCATCGCACTGAGTTGCTTAGTGCCTCACCATTGCTGAGGCTGGCTTTGAACATGCACTCCTCCTGCCTCAGCCTCCTGAGCTGCTGGGATTACAAGTGTGCACCACCACATCCAAATGAAATTATTTTCAAATAAAACAGTTTTTTTTTTTTTTAAATCGGACATATCAGAAACTATCTCCAGTGTGCACTCACTGCTCTAGGAATTGGGGGGCGGCGAATTAGTTTGGGGATGCTGCTGCTCTTTTGTTAGGGAAGACACTTCGATGGGCCTTTTGGTAATTAAAAGGTTTGGTAATTTCATGGTGTTTAGAATTGGTTCTCACAGAGATGAGAGAGGTCCCAGAACAGGACAGAATTCCTGGCCCAAAAGAAGATATAATCATTCTCTGGGCTTTGAGTTGTAGTGATTTGTAGGGTAAAGGGAAGATGACTGAGAACACTGGAGAACTTGATTATATGCAGGATAGCAGAGTTCATTTGCCACATATTGGTCACAGGCAGTAAAAGTTAAAGATATTAGCTAGGCACAGTGGCGCACACCTGCAATCTTAGCGACTCAAGAGGCTGAGGAAGGAAAATCCCAAGTTCGCGGCCAGCCTCAACAACTTAGTGAGGCTCTAAGCAACTTAGCAAGACCTTGTCTCAAAATAAAAAAAAAAAAAAAATTAAAAGGGCTGGGGATTTAGCTCAATGGAAAAGCACTCCTGGGTTCAATCCACTGTGCCCATCCCCCCCCAAAAAAAAGTTTCAATGGTTTATTAAGGTTTAAAGGAAAGGATTAGTGTATCCACTTTTTACTCCAACTATTATTAGAATAACAATTTAGCAAGGCCAAGTCGGCCATTACAGATGAGGTGGATCAAGAATAAGAATTTTCCTATCTGCATGTTTTCCACTATTATTTATGGTCTATTTATGCTTTTTGTAAAAGCAAATGTTAAAGCAAATAATGAATATTTATTTTATTTTAATGCAAGTGAGACTATTAATTTGTGGTTCTCCATGAGATTTATAGAATTGCTTTTTGAGATCAAAATTAAAGAATTTCAAGACAATTAGTAGAACTTCAAATGAACCACAAAGTTTTACTTTCTCACAGATGTGAGAACACATCTGCACACACTAAACTTAAAACCAGAGGCATAAAGTGTGAATATTACTCTCAGTTCCAGAAAGTGAGCACATTCAGACTCAAACCAGACTTTTGTATAATTCAGAGACTGCACTCATTTTCCTTGCTAAACTTCTCAGGACTCAAAAGTTAACAACTGTAAACAAAGCAAACATTTTGATGGAAATGAAAACATATTTTATTTTTATTTATTTTTTGGCACCAAGGAATGAACCAACCACTGAGTCACATCCCCAGCCCTTATTATATTTTATTTTGAAAAGGGTCTTGCTAAGTTTCTTAGGGCCTCACTAAGTTGCTGAGTCTGGCTTTGAACTCGTGATCCTTTATCCACAGCCACTGAGCCACTGGGATTAAAGGTGTTTGCCACCATGCCCTACTGAAAGCATTTTAAAAAATTGATGACCATAATGACATTTAAGATTTGTTTACTTTTGAAATTTAAATATCTATATTATACATATATAATTGAACAAATATCAGTCCTCTCAATTTGGTTCAGTTTTCAAAGTACTGATTGGACTTAAAAATTAAATATGCCCAGTCTGGCATGGTGGCGCACACTTGTAATCCCCAACGACTAGGGATACTAAGGCAGGAAGATCGCAAGTCCAAGGTCATCCTTGGCAACATATGAAGACTGTCAGCAAACTAGAGAGACCCTATCCCAAAATAAAATAATAAAAAAGGGCTGGGGATGTAGCTCAGCAGTAAAGTTCCTCTGGGTTTAATTCCCAGTACCAGAAAGAAATGAAGAAAGTATGGAAAGAAGAAAGAAAGAAAGGGGGGAGGAGACAGATAAAGACAGAAAGAAAGAAAGGAAGGAGGGAGGGAGGAAGAAAGGGGAGGAGAGAGAGAGAGAGAGAGAGAGAGAGAGAGAGAGAGAGAGAGAGGAAGGGAGGGAGGGAGGAAAGGAGAAACTTTCAAAAATAGCAAAGTGAGATGGGCATGGTGGCATATTCCTATAAACCTAGTGGCTTGGGAGGCTGAGGCAGGAGGATTGTGAGTTCAAAGCTAGCCTCAGCAACTTAGGCCAGGCCCTGAGCAACTTAGTGAGATCCTGTCTCAAAATAAAAAATAAAAATGGCTGAGGAAGGGACTCAGTGGTTAAGTGCCCCTGGGTTCAATCTTTGGTACTAAAATAATAATAATAAAGTCAAATATGATGTCAGCAAATATGGTAGTATAATAGAATGAATTGTGTGGGTCCTAATCTGATACAACTAGTGACTTTATTACAAGAGGAAGACGGCTGGGGGTGTAGTTCAGTGGTAGGTCTCTCACCTAGCATGTACAATGGCCTTGGTTCCATCTCTGGCAATGCAAGAAAAAAAAAGAAGAAGAAGAAGAAAAAGAGGAAGAGATACCAGAGAGCTCTCTCTCCGCACGCACACAGAGGCTACATGAGTTCATAGTGAGAAGGTGGCCAACTGTAAGCTAGGAGAGAGGCCTCAGCAGAAACCAATTCTGACACCTTGGTCTTGATCTTCCAGTTCCAGAATTCTGAGAAAGTAAATTTTTGATTTTTAAGCCACCCAGTCTATGGTACTTTGTTTTTGACAGCCTGTGCTAATAGTTATACAAGTAAAGTAAAGAAATCTGAGGGGCTTGTCCATCCCCAAAATCATTGAAAAGTATAGGAAGAACAGAATAAACTTATCAGAATTCTGGAAGACAATGAATGTTTTACTCAATCGGGAGAAAAGGCCACTAAAACACCGTAGCTTTGTGGTATTTTATTGTACCCTTGTTTCATACCCCTTCCGGGTGGGGCAGTGGTCTTGAGGACAGCAGCCATTTTGTTCTCCTGGTTCTGAAGGCAGCAAAGTAAACTTCATTCCCAAGGCATAGTGTTTGTCTTCTGTGACCTGTATAGGGATGGGTTCTCTGAAGAACAGACACAGGATGCTTGAATTTGTTTCAAATAATTCAGGGTTCTCTAGAGGTGGAGAGAATTAAGTGAAATTCTTCTTCAAAAACATTGAAAATCAAGTCACTGCCACCAACAAAACCCTAAAAACAAACAAACAAAAAAAAAAACAATTGGAGTAAAAAATAGACAACTGAAGTTCCCTTAGGAAAAGTTGGGGTATAAAACTCTTTGGGGCAGGGAAAATAAGGGCTTAGAAGAGCTCCCATGTAGACCAAGTAAACTAGAAGTTCACACGCAGATATGTGCTCAGAAAAAACATCAGAAGACCACAGGCTTCCATCTTTGGCTGATTTCTAGGCTCAGAGAAATCAGGCAGTGAAGGTTAAGGCAGAACCAATCTTCAACAACCTGGAGAATATGTTTCTCTTCTTTTATTTTATCTGTTCTTATATATTCCTTCTCATTTATTTTCGAAGTTTTGCCTCTAGTTATTTAAGGAAATCTCTGTCAAAGGGCTAGCTGACCATTCGGTAAGAACAGACCTCATATAGGACTCATGGCAAAGAATTTAATCTTGCCGGCTGCAGTGGAACAGGACTATAATCCCAGGAGCTTGGAAGGCTGAGGCAGGAGGATCAAGAGTTCAAAGCCAGCCTCAGCTCAGCGAGACCTTGTCCCTAAAATATTTTTAAAAGGGCTGGGGATGTGGTTCTGTGTTTGAGTGCCCCTGGGTTCAATCCTCAGTACCAAAAAAAAAAAAAAAAAAAAAAGAAAGAAAGAAAGAAAAAGAAAACAAAGAAAGAATACGATCTTTACAAAAATAGTTTAGAAAGTCACTAAACAAACAAACAACAGCAGACAACAACAAAAAATCCTGAAGAGAGAAGAGAATCTGAGCTAACCACATCATAATATTCAAAATGTCCAATTTCCAGCAAACATTCCAAGGCATGCAAACATTGAAAAAATAAAAAACTTATTTCCCATGCACAGGAAAAAGAAAGAAATTAACAGACAATGTCCCTGAGGAAGCATAGTTACTGGACTTACTATATAAAGACTTTAAATCAACAATCTTAAAATATTCTCATAGAGCTAAAGGGAACTATAGATAAAGAAAGAAAGGAAAATGATCTCAACAAACAGTCTACCAATAAGAGATAGAAATCATAAAAAGGGAACCAAGTAAAAATTGGGAAGTCTAAAAAATACAATCACGGGAATTAAAATATACCAGAGGGATTAAGCAGCAGATCTGAGCACACAGAAAAAAGAAAGAAAGAAAGAAAAAATCGGTTGACTTAAATATAGATCAAATGAAATGATCTCATTTGAGGGACAGTAAGAAACAAGAACAAAGAAAAGTTTAAGACACCTGCAGACACCATCAAACATAATAAATGCACACACAGAGGAAAACCTAAAAGAAAGAAGCAGAAAAAATATCCAAAGAAATAATAGTTAACAAATTCCCAAATTTGATAAAAGGTATGAATCTATATATCCAACAATCTCAAGAAGCTCCAAAATCCCCAAGAGGGACGATATATTTAAAGTGCTAACAGAAGAAAATCTGTTCACCAAGAATCCTGTGCCCAACAAAACTATTCTTCAAAAATGGAAAAATAAATCCCTAGCACCACACACCACACACACACACACACACACACACACACACACACACACACATACACAAAGATAATGAAGAGCTGAAGGAATGAATTTCTAATAGACCTACCTGTCAAGAAATATTAAAAAGAGTCCTTTAGGCTGAAATAAAAGAACACTAACTTGAAGCCATATGAAGAAAGAAGAACATCAATAAACGTGATCACATAAATAAATAGAAATTTAGTACTAATGTATTGTTTTTACTGAATGCTTTTTTTTATTGCTTAATTTTTTTTGTACTTTCATGTAAGTTTCATTTTAACTTTAAAAGTTAGTGTAGATGGAGAAATATACACAAATATATACATATATGTAAGCCATATATATAAAACCTATAAAAGTATACATATAAAAATATTACATGTTAACGATTATCTAAGAAAAGGGGCTGAAAGAAATCTTGGTTTTTCTGACTATGTCTTGTTTTATGAATTTGACTTAAGTAAGAAATGTTTTATGTAATTGTTACACAAAACTAATTTATATTTGAAAAGGAAGATCTACTAATCAAAGTGAAATAAGTGAACCTATGCAACAGAACTCCCTTTTGATGGAAAACAAGAAGAACTTCATGTGTTTTGCACAAAGCCCTTGCCATCAAGTGCATTTTTTAAAAATAAAGTATTTTCTAGTTGTTGATGCATCTTTATTTTATTCATTTATCGATATGTGGTGGTGCTGAGAATTGAACCCAGTGCCTCACACATGCCGGGCAAGTGCTCTACTGCTGAGTCACAACCCCAGCCCCAAATGCATTTTCTTTTGATTTTACTTTGTTGTGGGAAAAGGAAGGACCAAATTAAGAAAGATATCCAGAATCCTAGTTTCTTAAAAATGCCACACAAAAATCAGATTGAGCATTTCTCTTATATAAGCCCAAATATGAAGTAAAGGCAGTCATTATTGCAAATTCTTCTTAGTAGATCAAAGGATAATAGTTCTGGAGATTTCTTTTTGGGTAACAAAGATTGAACTCAGGGATGCTTTTACCACTGAAGGACATCTCTAACCCTTTTTATTTTTTTAATTTCTTTTTGTTGTTGTTTTGAGACAGGCTCTCCCTAAGTGGCTTAGGTCTTTGCTAAATTGTTAAGGCTGGCTTTGAACTTGTAATCCTCTTGTTTCATCCTCCAGAGTTACAGAGGATTAGAGGCATGAGTCACCATACTTGTTTTTTGGTTTGTTGTTGTTGTTGTTTTGTTTTGTTTGGGTATTGGGGGTTGAATCCAGGAGCACTTTACCACTGGGGTACATCCCCAGTTCTTTTTACTTATTATTTTTAGACATGGTCTCACTAAATTGCTGAGGGTCTCACTAAATTGCCCAGGCTCACTTTGAACTTGTGATTCCTGCTTTAGCCCCCAAAGTAGTTGGGATTACAGGTGTGTGCCTCCTTGCCTGGCTGTTCCAGTGCTTTTGATCCAAAATTGCTTAAGAGTATTTCAGGATCCCAAGACAACTACCCAGAAATGGAGTAGCTAAGAAATATCAATTTTCTTCTACTCAACACGGAGAATGGAAGGATGGTCAGTTCAGGCTCTGATTGAGAATATTTAAAATTAGTGAGGCTGGGATTGTAGCTCAGTGGTAGAGCGCTTGCCTAGCACGTGTGAGGCACTGGGTTTGAACTTCACCACTACATAAAGATAGATAGATAGATAGATAGATAGATAGATAGATAGATAAATAGATAGATAGATAGATAAAATAAAGGTATTATGTCCATGTACAACTAAAAGAAATTAAAATAATATTAGTGAAAAAAAAAACCATCTGTCTCATTTCTTTCCCTTTTAGTGACTGTATCTCTTTCTCTAAATTCTCTTATTTTAATGCACATGCTTTACTTTTTATTTTGGTTACTTAAGCTCCTCTCAACTGAATTAATCCCGTCAGTGGAAGTGAGGCTGTATAAACCAGGTACCAACATCCAGGCAGCGGCATTGATAGCCACTTCAAGGTCCTGCCAGCCCTGGGCAGCCCTCATGGGGTTCTCAGAACATTGATCATTTTGGTCAGGGCATTTAGCTACAAATAACAGAAGATAACTAACTCCACTTAATGGAACTAATTCAAAAGCTAAAGAACACCTTAAAGAATTGACAGAAAGCCTGGGGACCCAGGAAGGGAAAAGAGACAAAAACAGAGGGGCACTGAGATACCAGAAAGCCAAGGTAATGCCAAAGGAACTCATATGGGTAAGAGGCAGCTGCCACCAAAGCCAGCAGCAGAATGAATTCTAAACTCTCCTAATTCATTCTCTCTCTCTCTCTCTCTCTCTCTCTCTCTCTCTCTCTCTCTCCCCTTCCCTCCCTCTCTCTCTTTCTCTGGTTCTGGGGATTGAACCCTAGGGCCACTTAGCCACTGAGCCACATCCCCAGCCCTTTTTTATTTTTTTATTTTGAAATGGGTTCTCACTAAATTGCTTAGAGCCTTGCTAAATTGCTGAGGCTGGTCTCAAACTTGTGATCCTCCTGCCTCAGCCTCCTGAGTCACAGTATATCAGGCATGCTCCACTATGCGCAACTCCTAATCCTTCTTATTACTACCTTCAGATAAAAGGTCTTGGTAGTATCTCATATTTGTGTTCTTGCTCCAGTTGCCAGAGATCACAAACAATAAAATTGTCAGCTCTTCATTTTCTGACAGTGGTAGATTCTTCAAGCACAAGAAGGGCCCTGATAAGCTAGGCAGCAGGACTGACATATTTTCATTACAGCACCAATGAAGACAATGTTAAGAACTAGTTTTCATCACAACTACCTATCCTTTTCCAGTTAAGAAAAGACAGTCTACAGAGCTAGTGTTGTAGAAATTTGTACATTCATAGGATATAGGACTTTCTATTTCCAGAGATTCTACCATCTTTATCTGCCTCCCCTCAGCACTCCACCCCTCAGTCTGTACACCTACCTCTCTGACAGAAGTTGAAAGGAGAGTGGGCTCCAGTAATAAAATATGAAGAGTCTAGACAATGGCGTATTAATAAATGTTTAGTAACTGGCTGTCTAGGTTTGGGAAGTGAACCCTGATTTGTAGCATTTACTAATTTCTGTGGTGTGTATAATTCTACCATGGCAGATTCCAAGGATACACATGTTTAATATTCAGTTCATAAAATTTCTGATGATTTAACAATTGGCTTTCATGAGCCAATATGAGATGACTTTGGCATAACACAGTGTAAGAATAAGATAAGGTTCAGGATATAAGATGAAAAATAAAATTTCTAAAGGGTATTTGTGAAAAGAAAAAAGGGACATTTTATTTCTAAAAATATATAAAAGAGAAAAGAGAAACACTTAGGAAATTAGCATTAGGAAAGAAGGAAATTAGAGTCAGTGTCAAGGCCCAGACATTGACCAGTTCTAGGAAATGATGAAGAGAAAAGTAGCCAAGAATAGGTAAAGACGGAGAATTTTATGAAAACAAGCAGAGAAAAAAAAATTAAGTCACTATTTTGGTTGAACAAATTTATTTTAAGAGATTTTTTGTGGGGGGTGGGTACCAGGGATTGAACTCAGGAGAACTTAACCACTGAGCACATTCCCAGCCCCCCCTTTAAAATATATATATATAGTTGTAGTTGGACACAATACCTTTATTTTATTTATTTATTTTTATGTGTTGCTGAGTTTCAAACCCACGGCCTCACACATGCTAGGCTAGCGCTCTACTGTTGAGCCAAAACCCCAGTCGGCTCCCAGCTTTTTTTAATACTTTATTTACAGATGGAGTCTCACTAAGTTGCGAAGTGCCTCGCTGAGTTGCTGATGCTGGCTTTGAACTCACGTTCCTCCTGCCTTAGCCTCCCAAGCCGCTGGGATTACAGGTGTGGGCCACCATACCCAGCTGGTCTTCACATTCTTCATGGAACTCATAGCATAGTGGATGATGCAGAAATGTTCACACGAAACTAACAAAGAGGATGGAATGTGGCCTAACAGGGGACATTTATAATGTACTTGTTCCATATTCAGTAACTCATAACATTTGGTTTATACATTGCTTTCAATCTTGTTCATATCAGCTTGTGTCTAAAATGAAAAATGGTCTGGCCCAATCCATTTTCATCCAATCCATTAGAAGATTCATATGGGTCAAATGTTTTCTTTTCTTGGGAGGGAAAAGAAGACAAAGATAAATGAATATACTTAACTGCTGTCAGTGAATTCTAGGGCTTTGGGGCTATTTTAATCTTTATTTTCTTGGAGCCTGTGATTCCTCATTCCTCATTTCTTTTCTATAGTTGATGGAAATTGAACCAGAGAAGGAATGGAAGGAAACTTATCCAAAGCACACTATTCAATGCTCAATATGCTATTTGGCAAAAAAAAAAACAAAAAACAAAAAAAACAAGCAAACCTCCCTGAGTAATCCTGGAATGGAACTTATGGCCTTTTTCTCATTAACACTATTAGTGATAAGGAGGCAAACCCAGCCTGTTACACAACTACACTATAACGAGCACCACTTCACTTGAGACTTCACTTGAGGTGTGTTCCAATCTCCAAACCTGCCATCCACAGATCCATAGAAATTGTCCCTTGAACGTCATGTTTGAACTTTGTAACCCTATCCCAAAACATAGCTGGTTGTTTAATGGATTAACACTAACCCAAGCTGGGACAACTAAATTACTTTCCCTGGGATTTTTTGAATACTATATCTGTGTCCCAGTGAGTGGCTGAACCAGTTGTATTTAAACTTGGGGGTAATGGGTTGGCCATAAGTGTGTGAGTCACGAAAAGCAAAGAAAGAAAGCTTATTTCATGTGGAAAGAAATGCTACTTATTTACTAAGAGAAATAGACATGGAGAAATTTTGGAGAGAAAGTCACAAAACTGTTTGAATTTCTGGTCCCATCTGACTTCATAATTTCTCTTAGAGACAAATAACCAGTCCATGACAAAGTCTATATTCCATCTTGGTGTATCACCATTACATTCATAATATAGTAAGATCTCATTCGATTGAAAGCTACTAAATCTATTTATAATGTGATTGTTCCATATTCAGCGACTTATGACATTTTGTTTATACACTGAAGTGGCATTTAACTATGTCCTGGAGACAAACGAAGCTTTCCTAGGAGAATTGATAACAAGAATGAGATCTGATACATGAGTAGGATCAATGGCTGTAAAAAGCCAATCAGAAGAGTGTGCTGCTATGGGTTTATCTGGGTCTTCCAAAAAAGATATATTGATGTCCTAAACACCAGCACCTCGGAATGTGAATTTATTTGGAAATAAGGTAATTGCAGGTGAAAGGAGATAAGGTTATGCTGGTGTAGGATGAACTCTTCATCCAACACGACCGATGTCCTTATGAAAAGAGGATGTGCAGACACAAGAGGAGAACAGCATGTGATGATAGAGGGAGACACAAAAATATTGCAACTGAAAGCCTAGAAATGCCCAGGATTGCAGCAACTGCTAGAAGCCAGGAAGAAGCAAGGATGAGCAGTTATTTCAGAGGGAGCATGGCCCTGGTGTCACCTTGATCTCAAGACTTCTAACTCCTAGAAGTATGAGCCAATGAATTTCTGTTTGTGAAGCCACCCAGTAGCCAAGTGTGATGGTGCACAGCTATAAATCCAGCTATTCAGGAGGCTGAGGTAGGAGGATCACAATTCTAGACCAACCTGAACAATTTATAAAGATTCTGTCTCAAAATATACAGTATAAAGGGTTGGGTATGTAGATTGCTCAGTGGTAAAGTTCAATTCCCAGTGGGAAAAAGAATAAATAAAGAAAGGAAGGAAATATTTATTGAGCTGGGTGTGGTGGCTCATGCCAGTAATCCCAGCTACTTGGGAGGCTTAAGCAAGAGGATCACAAGTTCATGGTCAGCCTCAGCAATTTAGTGAGACCTGGTCTCAAAAACTAAAAAGAACTGAGAATATAACTCAGTGGTAAAGTGCCTCTGGGTTTAATCCCCAGTGCAAAGGGAAGGAAGAAAATTTTATTGAATAAGGAAGATAAAGTGATCAGAGTTGTGTCTTAGAAGAGCACTATGATTTCAGTAGGAAATAGATTGTAGAAGAATATTGTAGGCAGGAAAAAAAAAACAGGCTGCAGAATTTGTCCAGGTGAGCATATAAGTTGCCTATTGCCATGTGAGAAAATAATCAAAACTTAGTGACTTAAAATGACATGAAAATATTATTTCTCACAAGTGTGCAGAGCAGTTGATAGATGGCTAATCTAAACTGGGTGCATCTGGGCATCTACTACAAACTGAGAGTCAGCTGACCTGGACCAGGTTTAGCTGGGAATGACTCCATACCTCCTGGGAACAATGGGGAAACGTGGGCACATCCTCCTCACAAAGATGGAAGATTGCCCACAGAAGACAAGCCAAAACACTCAAACACTCTGTCAAGCCTCTGCCAGCATCAAGTCTGCTAACATCCCATTGGGCAAAGTTGAGTTCAATTTCAAAGAACAGGAAAATTCATTTTGCCCCTTAATGGGAGAATATGTAAAGTCACATACTAAAGGGTGTACATATAGGAAGAGGTGAAAATTTGATATCACTAATGCAATCCCATTGTTACATGGGAAATTACCTTGATTTGAATGGTGGCCTTCAAGGACATTACCAGACAAGCCATCCCAGAGGGCATAGAAAAGACTTAGAGATCATAGTAAGGAATCACAGTTTATCAAATAAAATTTAACATGGATCATAACAATCAAAAGGAAAAAAGCTAGTCAAGGTAGCACATGCCTGTAATCCCAGAGACTCAAGAGGCTAAGGCAGGAGGATCAAAAGTTCAAAGCTAGCCTCAGCAATTTGGTGAGGCCCTAAGCAACTCAGTGAGACCCTGTCTCTAAATAAAATACCAAATAGGGCTGGGGATGTGGCTCAGTGGTTAAGCACCCCTGGCTTGAATCCCTGCTATCAAATAATAATAATAGTAGTAATAAAGAAGAGGAAGAGAGAGATCTCTCTTCTCTGAGCACATGTACACCAAAAAAGATCATGTGAGGCCGCAGTAAGAAGGTAGCCATCTACAAACCAGGAAAAGAGCCCTCACCAGAACCAGACCATGCTGGCACACTGATCTTGAAGTTCCAGTCTCTAAAATGGTGAGAAAAAAATTTCTGTTTAAGTCATCTAGTCTATGGCACTTTATTATGGCAGTCCAAACTGACTAAGATACTCACCTATGCCAAACACATCTTATGGATTCCATGTTTGTCACTTGGTTTCTTCTACAGCAAAATTGAATATTCTCAAACAGTACAACAAATATACATTACACCATCACTTTAAGAGAGTGTATGAGTGTGAATTAGACTAGAGAAAATGGCAAAGAAGACAAATGGAAGAATTTGGAAGTAATAGGCACTTTTACAAAGAAATAACATTAGATGGTGCTAAGGGACAGAATGGAGTCAAGACCAACCTCAGGTTAGGACATCTGAGTCAATACCATTCCCTGAAAAAAGTTCACAGGAAGAAAATCTGTCAAATGGAGAAAGAAAATGAATTCAGTTTTGCACAGGACTGAGTTTAGATGAATTGGGGAGAGGAGTTCTCCAAGGGGAAGTGCTAGCTAGCTAATTGGATGAACAAATATGGAGGACGATAATGAAGTCTGCCTGACTTGGGAGTGGGTGTGATCAGTAAGTCGAAGGTAAACAAAGTCATGGGTTCATGCTGCAGTAAGAAAGGAGGAGGCGTGGAGGAAGAACATTTCTTGGGGATTCTGGATTGGGGGACAGTAGGAGAGGAGGAATCTGAGGTAGAGAAGAGAAAAAAACCATCAGAGAAGAGAATGCAGATCTGGAGATACACGGGGCTTGGCAACCATAGAAATCTCAGGTACCAGTCATTTGATAGCAAGAATTAAGTACAAAACAGGCTGATAAGTGACCCCTGGGGTTAACAATAGGAAGTTATAAGTGACCTCAGTAAGGAGTTTCACTAGAGAGCGCAGAGAGGAGCCAGATATTATGGGTTGAGGTGAGGGAGTGAGTCACCTCAGAGTGGCTAAGGTTGTGATAGGGAAGAGAGAGTTTGGCTGGAAAAAAGAAGGCATGTGGGCACCAGAAGATTCGGTTTCACTTTCTAAAAATAGGAAATTGTAAATATTGTAGAGAAGGAGTATGGACAAAGGGAGCAGCTAAACATGTAAGAACTTGGATAGAGCAAGTTCTCTAAGCACAGGGAGGGAAGACAATCAAATGAATATGACACAGGAAGAGGGGCCTCTTCTTTCTTGAAAGGGGGAAGGAGGGTGCAGATGCAGGAGGGTTTGAAGAGCTGGTGGCAGGAGAGTAGGGACTTCCTTTTTGTGGTTTCCATTTTCTTTGTGAAAGAGAGGGCAGGGCCATCTGTTGAAAGTGAAAAGGTGGGCAGATATTTCAGGAAATAGATGATAGTTTTTGATATTGTATTTGCTGTTCAGAAGGGACGACTTGACTGTAGAAATACAAAATGGTTTCCAGGCCAAATTAAAGACCCAGTTGAGTGAGCTGGGAGATCACAAATTAAATAGTGGTATTAGTCTGTGGGTAACTTTGGCAGCTTTCCTTATCAACCCAGGTGCAAATATACAGGAGGGCAGAGGAATTGATCACAGTTGCATTGTACCAGAAATGTGGGACAGGAACCCAGCATGAGAAAATTCAGGATAAATCCAAGAAAATAACTGAAGGCATAGATGAGAGAGTTTAAGATGGGTAGAACATCAAGTGAACACAAGAGGGAAGCAAAGCTAAAGGGTCAAAATGAAACTCAAGGTCAGGATGAGGTTGAAGACCAGATGTCTTGAGCCTGAGTGAATGAGGAAGCCAGAAGAGCAGGAGATCATGGTGGGAAGGTACATATGAGATGGAGACTTCAGAGGTGATACACTTCTGAGAGATGACAAGGTCCAGTGAGTGGCTCTGGGAGAGGGTGGCTGAAATGGAGGAATGTGAAGATCTTGGAATGAGGAGGCCAAGGAAGATTTTCTGGAAGTTACTCAGAAAGAAGTGGTAATGTGGAGAGGTGGGTTGTATAGAGCATGTGTTCTTAAGAAAGCAACTAGAAGGCCGGTACATGACCTCAAAAAAGAGGGGCTGAGGAGGTCCCTCTGAGTGCCCCCCTACACATCAAAGGAGCACAGGGATTTGCATACATGGGAGGAATGAAAGTCTAGAAATGGCAATGAGCAGCTAGAGCAAAGGCAACCCCAGTTCCCCCTCCTCCCACCCCATAGCCACGGACTGTGAGAGACTCAACTTCTGTAGCTAGCAGATCAACCAGCCCTTTAAGAGGAAAGAAAACCATGACCTAATAGAATGTTCAGAGAAGAGATGAGGATGAAGGGGAGGTTGTTAACCATGGGGTGGGAAGTACAGATAGATGTGCAGACGATCCATGGAGCCCAGATACATTAGGAGACTGGAAGAGAAGGGGTCATTGGAAGAGCTCACCTCCCTTGATACTGTTACCTCACAAAAGTCCTGAAAACATATTTCAGCACACATGAGAGATTCTTTTCAATCTTCCCAGGTGGTTCCAAAGCCTTTCTTGTCCCCCTTTAGTTGTAAAAATGGTTTGATGAAGTTACACTGAGTTTGAATCCTGACCCTACACTTACCAGCTCTATGACCTTAGGCAATCGATTTATCCCCTCTTAGTCTTGGTCTCCGCATCTGAAGAATGGGAGAGGGGATTAAGCGTGCACAATGCACATAACCTAGTGCTTCACTCATAGTCACTGCACAATGCACAGATTGAAGTCCCTATCTACTGCTATACAGAGTTGAAAAAATGTTCCAAATATGGCCTGACTAGTCAAGAGTGAAGGAGGATCTCGACTTCCTCTGTGGAGACCACATGTCTATGATGCAACAGTAGACCCACTTGCTACCCTTTCAAGACTTGCCTCCTTTCATTGGCTCATACAGAAGTGTGCAATCAACTACAACCACCAGAAGTTTCAATATTTATTATAGCAATCAAGTAGCTGTAATAGACAAAATTATCTGCCCAAGTATAAAGAGCTTCATGGAAGCAAGTATTGTTGTGCTAGTTTGCAGGGCCACCTTATCTGGGTTCTTCAGTCTGTGGGGCTCAACCAAACAAATCTATATTCTTACAGTTCTGGGGACTAAGAGTCAAAGATGAAGGTTTCACCAGGTTTGGTTCAATTCCTAGGCCTCTCTCCTTGGTTTGTAGATGCCCCTCTTCTTCCTTGGTCCCTCACAGGGCATTTTTTCCTAAATGTGCACGTCTGCATCCTAACCTCCTCTTTTGATAAATGAATAAGAATAATCAATGGTCAGGTAATCAGGGTAATGGGCCTAATTAAGGTCTTGTTTTGTAAAGACCACATCAAGAGGGGAAGCTGCAGAAATATTAATGGGCCCTATCAAGGCCTTCATCATATTCAAAGATCATGAGATGAAACTAGATTCATCAATATGAATGACACCAGTCATATTGGACTAGAGCCCGCCTTCAAGACTTATTCTAACTTAACTGACTTTTTAAAGACCTATCCCCAAGTGCAGCCTCATTCAGAGGTACTGGAGGCTAAGATCCCAAATATGCATTTGGGGAGCCAATTCAGCCCCTGGCAATGTGAATGAGAATTCCATTTCTCAAATGCTGGAAATTTATCAAGACTTCTTGTCCTATTTTAACACATATTAGAAAGGCCCAAAGAAGTTTAAAAGCTGAGAGAGAATTTAAACTGAGTTTCAGTAACATAAAACAAGAGATTGAACCTCTTCATACCAAAGGAGGACTACTCTGAAGAATTATTCACCCAGTGAGAAGTAAATAATGTCTCCTCTTTACTAAGAACAGAATGTGTAAACTGTTGAGCCTAAGAAACAAAAGACAAAGAAAACCCCATGATACGGAAGGGGATCTTTGTGTATTTGGGGGCTGGGTGGGTGTTCTGGCCACGAATTTCTCCTTAGGCACAGGAGCATAGGTGCGTGTCTGGAGTTTGGGTTCTGGAGGAAGTCCTGCTACAGAGCTACAGGGCTGCCCCGGCCCTGCCCAGGTGTGCAGGGACTTCCTGTAAGAGATGTTGGGTCGGCTGCACTGAATCATCAGGATTGTCTCACCAGTCACACACTGCCAAGGTGACAGAGGGACGGGAAGGAAAACCCAATAGTTCCTGAACATCAGCTGGTGGCAGGCTCTGTGATAGTTGGTTTGCATTCATGAGTTTTAACATAGTATTCACTCAAGATTAAGATGCATCTCTTCTCACCTCTATTTCACAGATGGGGATGTTTGTTACTGGGACCCCAGCCAGAGGCTTGGCTCTGGGGATCCCAACAGCCTAGATTCAGTCACCCACCAACATCCAGAGGAAAAAAATAAAAATAATTCCATAAATTTTCTTACTGTATCATCCAAAGAGGCAAGGGCAGTCGACACCGGCTCCAAGGGAAAGAAATGAAGGTCCTGATACGAAGCTATTTTCCAATCAAACAAAACAAAACTATCAAGGGCCAGTTTATGTGTTCCTCTCCTCCAAAGCCCCCTGGCCCCTGGAGGCGTCCTGTCCAAATGTCGCCAGCAGGGGGCGCGTCCGCTAGGTCCTTCAATTCTGCTGCGGGTGGAGCCGCCAGAGGCTCGGCCCTTGGGGTCCCAACAGGCTGGGTTGGATGGCCGGCCCGCATTGGGAGTACGAGAAAAACGACATAAAAAGAAAAATGAATTTATTCGCAGGTTGGCCAAATCGGGAAGACGGCTAATCTGCCTTCCTCCAACCCACAGAAGCGTTAGGATTAAATGGGGAAGAAGAAAATCAGGGGCCCAGACTATGCATATGTCCCAGGCTGCATGGGGTTGCAAATCTGGTTTGTCAGGTCCGTGGGCATCCTCCTGGTGCCGGACACCCCGGTTTTGAGGGGCATTTTCCTGTCCTGCTTCCCTTAGCAGGAAATGACTGCCTGTAGGAAGCTAAGAAGGAGAAATAAAGAACTAGTTAGTAGGACAATGGCTGGGCCTTGGGGAATTGTTTCCTTGTTAAAGGAGCAGCTGTCACTGGGGAAAATTAGAAAATGCAAGGGGCTCACCTGGAGTTTCACCAAGGAGGTGAATTCAAATTTAGATTTCTCTAAAAACAAACAAATAAATAAAAAATAAAAAGGACTGGGATGTAGCTCAGTGGTAGAGCTCCCCTGGGTTCAATCCCCAGTACCTGCACCCCACTCCCCCAAAAGAAAAGACACCTATCAGTACTTTTGATTATATCTACCAAATGGCTTTCCACTAGTGTTGTCCAACAAAGTACCTACTGGCTATGTGTGGTTCTTTAAATTCAAATGAATTGAAATAAAATATGATTTAATGTTCAGTTCCTTGGTCACACTGGGCACATTTCATGTACTCTACTGCAAAAACCTATTTGACAGCATGGGTACAGAACACACCATCCCCATTCAGTTCTATTGGACAGCACTGACCTGGAACTAACTGGCCCTGATAGAATTTAACTGTTTAATCACTTCTGTGAAACTTTCATTGACAAGATGTTTTGCAGCAACCAATAAAGACACTTAGATTGAAAGCTCAAAAATGTCTTTCTCATACCAGGAGGACTCTACAAGTTTTGGGTCAAAGTTCCTGTTGGATATTTGTCTTAAAATATATTCTCTCGAAGGCTGAGGTTGTGGCTCAGTGGTGGAGCACTTGCCTCACAGGTGTGAGGCCCTGGGTTCAATCCTCAGCATCACATAAAAGTAAATAAATAAAGATATTGTGTCCGTCTACAACTAAAAAAAAATAATAATAATAGGGAAAAAATATATATATTCTAATGTTCCACAGCTTGTATTTCTACTCTCTATATGAGATCTTTTGCTGAAGTAAAGTTTTTATTTTTATATAAGCTATAGCAATAGAGTCAGGGTAACTGATTAACTATTTTTTTAACTGATTAAAAAAATAGTTGGCAGGATATATATATATATATATATATATATATATATATATATATATATATATATAATGATGATATAATGGAAAGCCATTTGATAGGCACAATCAAAAGTACTGATAGGTGTCTTTTCTATTTTGGGGGAGTTGAACCCAGGGGTGCTCTACCACTAAGCTACATCCCCAGCCCTTTTTATTTTTTATTTGTTTTTAGAGAAATCTAAATTTGAATTCTGTCTCCTTGGTGAAACTTCAGGTGGGTCCCTTGCATTTTCTAATCCTCAGCCAGTGACAGCTGCTCCTTTAACGTGGAAACGTTTCCAGATGTAAGAATGATGCCCCTGGCCTGCAGATGTGTCCTTGGGATGTTGGGTGTTAGGTCCTTAGGCCAAAGTAACTCCATTTTGAAAATCAGCACCTGCCCACCCAGGCATGACCTTCCCGTTAGGCCGGCCCCCAAAGAGTCCCTAACTACGGAAACCACAACAAAGACACCAAGTAACAATCACAGAACCAGATGGGTTGTTTTTAATGACTCCATTGTACATGACCATATAATTAAGAAGTTTTTTTTTCAGCAGGATACTGTGCCTTGCAGAAGGGCAGCCTGGCAGATATTCAACCACTGCTTGAACTCAGAGCTGTGTCTCTCGCGGTTGTTTGTTCCAGTTACCCTAACATTGGGTAGGCAGGCTAGACAAAACTATTTGAATTTTCTCACCCAGTCCTTATCTGAAGGAGATCACACAGGTTTGAGATGGCCACAAAGGTATGGGGAACAAAACAACATTTCTTTTTTCTTTTTTTTAAAGAGAGAGAGAGAGAGAGAGAGAGAGAGAGAGAGAGAGAGAGAGAGAATTTCAATATTTATTTTTTAGTTATCGGCGGACACAACATCTTTGTTTGTACATGGTGCTGAGAATCGAACCCGGGCCGCACGCATGCCAGGCGAGCGCGCTACCACTTGAGCCACATCCCCAGTCCCAAAACAACATTTCTTGAATATCAGCTATTATCTGGTGCTGAGTTAGTTGCTTTGTATACATTAATTTTGGACAGTTCTCACATCATAATTATGAAATATCTCTTTTTGGGGGGGAGAGGCAGCTACTGAGCATTAAGCTCAGGGGTACTCAACCACTGAGCCACATCATCAGCCCTATTTTATTTAGAGACAGGTCTCGCTCAGTTGTTTAGTGCCTCCCTGTTGCTGAGGCTGACTTTGAACTTTCGATCCTCCTCAGCCTCCCGAGCTGCTGGGATTACAGGCATGCACCACTGCGCCCAACATGAAGTATCTCTTTGCATCCCCATTTTTTAGGTGAGTATATTAGTATCAGAGAAGCCATGTAACCCACCTAAAACCTCATTGCTCATGGTGACAGATCTGGGATTCAAATTCAGAAGCAAGGCATACGTTTTTCTGAGTATACTACCAAATGAGCCTGTGCTTGTGTCCAATGTGGCAGCCAATGATCACATATAGCTCTTTCAATTTAAATTAATTAAAATTAAACATAATTTAAAGTTCAGTTCCTCAGATGCACTGGATATATTTCAATTGCTTTAATAGCCAAATGTGGCCAGTGGCTATTGTATTGGACAGTGAAGATATAGAATATTCCATTATCACTGAAAGCTTTATTGGATAGTGCTATTCTAAAAGTAGGCACTGATATTAACTTAATTAGATAATTGCGAAATCACTTCTGTGGATCTTTTATTGGCAAAATATTTTTGCAGGAAATGATCTATCTATCTATATAACTATATATCTAGATATATATCTATTTATGTATAGATAGAGCCAGCATTGTGTGTCTTCAGGGTGGTATGAGATGTACGCTATTTAAATGTACTATTTAGAATTCTTTTTTATCGTGAAATATGCCTGCAGTAGAGAGCATATAGCATAAATGCACAAATTAACAAATCATTATAAAGTGAATCCCCATGTAAGGACCACTCCAGTTACGAAACAGAGCATTGCCTGTCGTCTAGAAGAGTCCCCCACTCAGAATATCCCTTCCTAGTCATTGTCCCCTCTTCCCTTCAGGAAAACCATTTTGCTGACTTTAAGGACTTTCCTTTATAATTTTACCACCAATGGATACATGGTGAGGCCACAGAGTTTAGTTTTGCCTTTGTAAAACTGTGTATAAATTGAATTATAAAATGTGAATTCTGTCCTGCTGTTGATTATCCTTTGACTATCTCCTATTTTTACCTATAGAAACCATTTCTTGGGGGGCTGGGATTGTGGCTAGAGCACTTGCCTAGCATGCACGAGGCACTAGGTTCAATCCTCAGCACCACATAAATGTAAAATAAAGATATTGTTTCTACCTAAAACTTAAGAATAAATATTTTTTAAAAAAGAGACCATTTCTTGGGGTGGGGATATAGCTCAGTTGGTAGAGTGCCTGGGTTGAATCCCCAGAACCACAACAACAACAACAAAAAAAAAAAAAAAAGAAGAAGAAGAAGAAGAAGAAACCATTTCTTCCTCTGAAAGAAAAAAATAGGCTTTTGTTTCCTGTCAAAATGGGACATGAGTGAAACTAGGGTTGGTGGCAATTTATAAACTTTTATGGCCACAGCCACAGAAAAAGTATATTTTATATTTGGCCCAGTACACTCAAAAGTGTATAGAACTGAAACAAATTTTTCCCAAAGAATACTTCATTAAAAATGTGCAGTGCACTCTGATATTTTCCTTTGTATTCAGTTTTAGTCTAGTTCCATTTAAAGAATATTTCTGGTTGTGTCCCACTAAATTGATGGCGGGGGGGGGGGTGTTCCATTAATGGTTTCCAACCCAGAGGTGGAAGAATTCTGGAATATAAGTTACAAACTATATGCCAACACTAGATAGTATGGCCCTTCCGGAACAAGCTTCCACAGTTGCCATGACTACCCATTTTTCAGGCCAATAAAATCAACCATGCAGTGAATCAAAACTATCAGGGCAATCTGCTCCTGTCTCTTCCTCAGAACTGGGCCTGCAGCCCCCAGGTGAAGTGCTAGGAGTGGGCTGTCTGCTGTGCTCTCATAGAGAACCAGGCAGCCTTCATGGGAACCTCAGTCCTAGAAGTGGCTTGTCCATCCCTCTCCCAGGCTACAGAAGAGCTGACCCCTTCTCTTTCCTTCTTCGTTGGTCCAGCAGAACTGGCCACTTCTCCATGTTCCCCCATGTGCCCCAAGTGCACCCAGCTTCTGCCTCTCTGTAGACAATGTCATTTACCAGGCCATGTGCTTTGCCCCTGGGCCATTGTGCCTGCCTGGGTACTGTGATGCCTCTTTCCACCTGATGGAAATGGACTCCAAGGAGAGGACACGCTATCCCAGAGAGGCAGACCACATTGCCAGGTGTGGTATCTCTGCAGAGCTGTGAGCTGGGGGTAGTGAAGAGGGGTGACTTCTGGGACCCATGGCATGATGGAACTGCTCTACCTGCTGCTGCTGGAGTAAGATAACGTGACCACTAGGAGGCCCTCAATGTAGTGGAAGGGTAAGGGCCAGGGATTGAAAGTCGGGCGGCCTGGACTCCATCCCAGCTCTTCCCCTGAATAAGCAGCTGCACCACCTTGACCAATTACTTAACCCAAGCTAGACTTCTACTTCTCAGCCTTTTTTAGGATCAAATGGGATGTTGCTATGAATGCCAAAATGCCTGGCGCATGGCACTGGCTCATTAATGGTGGCTGCTATTATTACCACATTGCTGTCACTAGCACATGTGGGAGGAGGACCTGGCGAGTAGACCTAGGCAGTGGCTTCTGGGATGCAGCTGAATGCATCACAGAGCATCTGGGAGCTGATACAGTGACCCAGAAACTCGCCCTACCTGGGAGGGCCAGTACAGTCTCTTACCTGTTGGCCACTCTACGGAAGCCTCTTAGAGGACAACTCTGCTGAGAAGGGCTCTGAAGCCAGGGCATGCCCCAGTGTGGTGGCAGAGCATCAGACCTGACCCTCCTGGCCTGGCCTGGGTTTGCAGGGGACAGCGTTGGCCACCTACTCAGTGCTCGCCCTTCCTGCCTCTCCGAATTTTAATGTTTGGTCGTTTGGCCTTAACTTCTGCAGACTTTTTATGGTGGCTGTTTTTAAAAGCATTATTCCTGGTCATCACCTGTTGTGTGTGTGTGTGTGTGTGTGTGTGTGTGTGTGTGTGTGTGTGTGTGTGTTGGGCGGTGGGGGATGTTAAGTGTCACTATGTTTCTCAATGGCTACAATCCACAAGGAGTGCGTTTGAGAAGGGGTTACATGCATATAGAGGTGAATCAGCAACAGAGGGGAGACGTGGAGGGAGGAAACAGCCAGTCACAGAATAAGAAAAACACACCTAATGTAAAGAGAACTTTGGAAAGCATGCAACTTCCAGAACAGCTCCAGAGCACTGAGCAACCAGTGCCCCCTGCTGCCCAGGGAGAACGTGACAGCCGAAGGATGCTTTTGGAAATGACCAATATTTGAATAATGTGAGGAAACAAGGGTGAATAGAATAACAGCAAAATATTTAAGCCACAGCGCTTTACCATGCATGTGCAAGTAGGTCCTTGAGGACCAGAAGCCAGAGAGCAAACATGAGATCACTAAGCAGATGAAGAGCGTGAATCCATTTGTTGTTGTTTTGAGACTGGGTCTCACCCTGAGGCCCAGGCTGTCCTGGAACTCCTGGACTCAAGGGATCCTCCCGCCCCAGCCTCTGGAGTAGCTGGAACCTCAGCCCAGACCACCGCGCCCAGCAAACCCCTTCTGTTTTCATAGCTGATACATATGGACAGTGTGTCTGGTGGCTGCATGTGTACTGTCCCTTTACTTCCCTCGGTGACTTCCTGAGACACCCTTTTACATTGTGGAAGCAAGCACAGAGAGGTTAGTACACCTAAGCCCAAAGTCACTGGGCAAGGGACTGGCGGTGCTGAAATATTCCCCAGGCAGCTTAGCTCACAGCCCAATGCACACATGTGAGATATAAAGGAAACAAGAGATTGAGTGTGAATTTCAAAGATTCAGAGAGCAAACAAGTCAGGAAAAGAGCTGAACTCCTAGAGAAGACATGGAGATGACTTTTCTTTCCATGTAAATCAATTCACAAATATTTCCTGTGCGCCAACTATGTGTTCTCTACTATGCCAAACACCATGGGGCTGTCAAGCAGATACCCAGAGTCAAGTTGGGGAACTCAAACACACATGTAGAAGCACTCCAAAGGCACCATGGAACTACATGGAGACGTGTCAGAGCAGAGAGGAGGAGAGGAGCAGGGGAATCAGGAGGCTGTGATGAGTGAGGCCAGGGACCAGGTTGCAGGGGATGGGGCAACAGAAGCCACACTGGGTCCACATAAGTGTCTGGAATTCCAGAGAGCCTTAAGGAAAGGACCTGGACTTTGCAGTGACTGACTGAACACCGTTGGGGGAGGGGCTTTAGTGATGGATGAGAAGCACAGTTGACACAGTCTCCTGCACATAATTTATTTTTCAAATATTGTACTCCAACTCCTTGCAATAAGCATAACCATGAGTGAATCTCCTGGACTCCCCATGTCAAAAATTGCTTTCTTACAGCTTTTTCATCTCTGTGTAGCCCAAGAGAAGAGATGGGGAGAAAAGGAGAGGGGACAGGGCCACATGGGGAGAGAAGAGCTCAGTGGTTAAGAGTACAGACTTTGGAGTCATCTGGAGTCAAGCTCCTCATTGGCATATGACAGCTATGTGTCTTTGGGCAAGAAACTCAACCTCTCTGTGCCAGCTTCCCCATTAGGTTATGGCCAGTATTAGGAGCCTTAATGTCTTATAAAGCCCCCAGAACAGAGCCTGTTCAGTGAACTGTTCCCATAGAGTAGAAATAATCCTATCTTAAAATGCATATCAGTAGATGGGGCTGGGAATATAGCTCAGTTGGTAGACTGCTTGCCCCAAACCACAAAAACAAAAACACGTGCACACACACACACACACACACACACACACACAACAGCATATTGTTAGAAATACCAGGTGCCAGGGCAAGGCAAACCTTTACTTTTGACCGAAGGGCTTGCTACAAAACCTGGCTAGCAAGCACAACTGGGCTGGCAGTATGCCTATTTATATGCCTCATGCAGGGCTGCCCTCCACTCTGATTGGAGGAGCTCAGGGATACAATCTATGTGATTGGCAAATTTTAAAATTGGGGCGGGCAAAGGGAAGGGTTACAGTTAAAGTGGCTACAATTGGTTCCAATTAAGGCTGGATACTATATTCTGAAAATGGAGCTCCAGACTTCCTATTTCTCACAATATGAGCGAGTATTTCCCTTTCTCATTTGCCTGTCCCTGCCCCTGGTCACCTCCAAGGCATCATCTGCCTGGGATGGGGGAACAGAGGAATGAAATGGGTGGAACTGGAAAGAGGAACGTGGGGTTTCTGCTCAGGACTGACAAGAGCAAGATATTTTGAGTTGAAGCCCCATCTTGAAAGCCAGGCTTTGTTGGGAGAGATGATTCTTGACCAAGTTCCCTTCGCTTTTCTTTAACACTCGAAAAACCAATCCTAGAGGGTGAGGCCACCCTGTCCTGGCAATGAGGGAGGACCCTCCTGCAAACCATGGCTTTGGGGAATGGTGAGGAGGATGGAATCCATTGTAGAAGAGGCACTTAATTGGATTCCTGAGCACAACGCCGGGAAATTAATGATCCTACTACCTTTAGACACTTTCATCTGGTGAATGGCCCTCTGTTGTTAAACCCCAGGTACCTGCCTTCACTTATGAAGGAAGATTTCTAGAACATTAGAGAGCTATAGTGCAAATCCTGGTGTTCGAGTCCTACTCCAGGAGATGCTGGTTTAACCCAACTTTTTCCCTTGTCCCAGATGGGGATCACCTATAAAATTTTTAAATATAGCATATAATATATAATAAAATTATATTAATTAATGTAATAATATATATAAGCTCTTGGTTATGAGTTCCAACCTCTTTTATTGCAACTTTGTTGATTTTGTTGAAATACTTGCAGAATTAAAAACTTGGGCCTTTAATGGGTTAAGTGGATGAAGGTGTGGCCTGTCATTTCCAATTTGTTTGTTTGGTTGGTTGGTTGTTTATTTATTTATTTACTTATTTTGTACCAGGGATTGAACTTCAGGACACTTAACCACTGAGCCACATCCGCAGCCATATTTTGTATTTTATTTAGAGACAGTACCTCACCGAGTTGCTCAGGGCTTTGAATCTGCAATCCTCCTGCCTCAGCCTCCTGAGCTGCTGAGATTACAGGTGTGCATTATTGCGCCCATCTTCATTAGCAGTTATTAAAGCCAATCCTCCTCCCCTGGTGATGCTGATGGGCCTGTAAGTTAGGGAATCACACACAGAAAACATTTCCCCCACTACTCAGGGCATTTTCTGAATACAGAAATGAGAAATTAGGATGAGGAGTGCCTGCTCTCACTCTAAACACTTTTCCTGACTTGGGAGAGGGACATCGCCATTGAGGAACAGAGCTTGACTGGGTTGACAGTTTTGGAGGTGTTCATCATTTTTTTTTTTTGTGTGTGTGTGGTGCTGGGGATTGAACCCAGGGCCTTGTGCATGTGAGGCAAGCACTCTACCAACTGAGCTATATTCCCATCGAATATATTAGAATTTGATGCTGAGCCTGGTGTGGTGGCACATGCCTGTAATCCCAGCAGCTCAGGGGGCTGAGACAGGAGGATCATGAGTTCAAAGCCAGTCTCAGCAAAAGTGAGGCTCTAAGCAACTCAGTGAGACCCTTTGTCTAAATAAAATACAAAATAGGGCTGGGGATGTGTCTCAGTGGTTGAGTGTCCCTGAGTTCAATCCCCAGTTCCAAGAAAAAAAGAAAAAGAAAAAAATTCGATGCTGAATGCAAGGGCTATCTAAGTAGATGACATTCTACCATAAAATTTCTTTCTTTCTGGAAACATGTAGATGCTATCAGGGCTCTGAGAATATCATATTTATTTTCTCCTGTCATCCCAAGTATCTCTGTCAGTGATAAATAGTGTTGCCATATCTGAGTAGGTCTTTGGGGTTTAATAGAAACCTTGGTTATCTTTTTCCTTCAGAATTTCCTTCTCTAGAGAAAGGAGGGAATTAACTCAGTGTGGGAGGTGGAATATGTAATGTAGAACAGTGCCAAGGCGTTCTAAGACCTAGAAAATAAGGTCAATGTTCAGGCAGAAGAATCTGGATTATTATTGTTTTTCTATAATCCATGGTACTAGGTGAAATGGTTATCATTGTGGTGTCCAGTTGGTCAAGGTCGTTAGTGTCCCGAACAAAGAATTGAGCAAGACACACACAAGTAACAGGCAAAGTACAGATTTATTGAAGGTGAAGATAGCACTCTGCAAGGTTGAGGGGATTGGGCTGAGTGGGAGAGAGAGGGCCAAGGCCCTGGTGTATGGAAATTAGCATCATAAGCTGAGCTGTGAAGTGTTCTCTTCCCTCTATGGATCTGTACCCATTTTCTCCCATTGGTTACCTTATGATACCTGATTAGAATATTCTCCAACAGCCCCCCCACACACTTGTGACTTTGGAAAAGCTAATTAGAATACTGCCCACTTTACTCCCATTGGTCATTTTAAAATATTGAACCTGTGGCAGGAGTTGTCATGGTGATAAGTCCTCAGTGGCAGAAGTTGTCCTGGTAATGGGACTTATCCTAAACAGGCACAGGACACATCTCTCTGTCTTGTCCTCCAGCATCATCTTTCTTATACCTTGCTTCTGGCATTTTGGCATCCCTGAACTTCTACCTAACAAAATGTATGACCCTGGCTGTTGAACAAAGACCACTGTGCCTGCTTACACAACTCCTGGGATCCTTTCTATACTTAAGAAGGAAAAGTATGGAGCCAGTTGGTCAGATTTCAGGGCCAAGATTAGTCCACATTAGGCACTTTACAAGTGAAAGATATGCCCTTAGGTACAGGTGGTTGAGCTTTCTCTCCCATTGATCTCTTATTTATTTATTTATAGTACTGGGGATTGAACCCAGAGGTAAATACTGAGCCACATCCCCAGTTCTTTTTATTTTTTATTTTGAAACAGGGTATTGGTGCCTGAACAAAGTAAAATTTATATTTATATAAATATATTTATATTTGGGGATATAAATATCACCAAGATATTTATAGGACACATAAAGACAGGTCTTATAACCTGCTTTTACATATCAAAACTACTTAAACCTTCCCCAAGTGGGGAAAAAGATCTTTCTACTAGTATCACAGAAGTTAAGTAGAGTTCCCAGATTGGGGTTGGTAGACATGATGAAACTTCTTGCTTCTTTCTCTTAATAAACATCATCCTTGGGGACACTGAAGGAAGACATGAATGGTCTGGGTGGGGACTGAAGTATTTCTTGACCCTTAATCTGACACTATCAAACTCATGTAATTCTGTGGTCCCTTAATCAAGACACAATAAGAGCTATTTTTTTTTGAGAGAGAGAGAGAGAGAATTGTAATATTTATTCTTTTTTTAGTTCTCGGCGGACACAACATCTTTGTTTGTATGTGGTGCTGAGGCTCAAACCCGGGCAGCACGCATGCCAGGCAAGTACACTACCACTTGAGCCACATCCCCAGCCCACAATAAGAGCTCTTAATAGAAACCCCCTAAAATTTCAGTTGGAAGAAAATATTTTTTTCTATTTTATCTATGTAAGATGCACTAACTTGTTGGTCCAAAAAATAAAAAATAAATATATAAGAAACCAGGTTCTAGGCTCTAACTCACCAGTTCACCTTGGTAAGCCCTGTACTTTTATTCCCCAGGAAGAAGAGAGTGGTGGACACAACAAATATTGTTATACAATGATGGGATCTCAATCCCAGAGTCTGTTCCTTTGTAACCCTTGTGACTTTAGTCCATTGGCCTTCCTACGGCTCTGAAGAGCCATGCTACAGTTCTTTGAGCTACAGAGGGCACTCCTGTCCCGCATCTGACACCCTAGAAGAAACCACCTCCCCCTTTTGAGTAAGGGCTGCCCTGTATGAGTTTCTGACTCTTCATAATAGGACAATGGCACCCAGTGTGCTTTCCTTGGTCTCTGTCATCTGCCATAGTCAGCCACATCTGCAAACTGGACAAAGTTTGGGAGTCAGTGATTAAGCACTGGGGCTTTGGCATTAGACAATATTGGGCTTGAATCCCAACCCTGCCACTTAAAATGTAACCACAGCAGAATTTCAGCCTCAGCTTTCCTCTCTGTACAAAGGGAATAATTACAGTAACTGTTGCATAATGTTATTGTGAAGAATAAACGTGATCGTGCATATATCATGCTTAACATAATGTCTATCATTTTCTGCTCCATCTTACAAAGTGGACTCTGATCACATCTCCATTCTTACTCCTCTCCCATGTTCTAGCAATTCTGACCCATAGACTGTTCTCTGAATATAAATATCCTTGTTACTAAGCTAGTCTTTTGTACATACTGTTTCCTTTGCCAGGAACACACTACTCAGGGCCTTCACGAGGCTAAAGTGTAGTCACATATAAGATTTGGGCAGGGAGCTCAAAGCTTAGGGGGCTGAGGGTGTAGCTCAGTGGTATAGCGCTCACCTAGCACGTGCAAGGCCCCGGGTTTCATCCTCAGCACCACATATAAATAAATAAAATAAAGGCATTGTGTCCAACTACACCTAAAAAATAAAATAAAATAAATAAGCTTAAGAAATTTGGTTAGGAGAGGTGTTAAAAAAAATAAAGCATGATCTCAAAATTAGCTACAAAATGAAAGGGCATCAATTCAGAATGAAAAGGAAATGACAACAAATTATTAAAAAATTAGAGGAGCTGGGCATGGTGAAGCATGCCTATCATCCCAGTGGCTCGGGAGGTTGAGACAGGATAGCAATGGGACATATTGTAATATATGGTTCACTTCTCCATGCTGCTTATTTAAGAGGGACCTGTTTTTCTTTTCCTCTTCTCCCTCTCCCTGAATCGGAGGGGATGGGGAACAGATTATTTTATTTTGAGTTATCTGTCCTTGAATGCATATCCACCTCATGAAGGAGATGTCACTGGAAGGTCTAGGAAGTGACTAGACTATCTCCCAAATTGACAAGTGAATTTCAACATACCATCCGGGTACACCTGGGATGGAGCTTCTTTTTATTTTTTTGGTGGTGCTGGGGATTGAACCCAGGGCCTTGTGCATGTGAGGCAGGCACTCTACCAACTGAGCTATATCCCCAGCCCTTAAGAGCTATAAAAGCCTTCTGTTCTCCCTGATGGGCAGAATCACACACAGCCTTTGGTACTGAAAATACCTCATAGTTCCCTGTGCTTCTCCTTTGCTAGCAAAGCAATATACCTTTTTTTTGTTCTGTAACAATGGTCCTTTCACCTTCTGAATATAGCCCTCATTGCTATAAGCCTATTTTTTTAAACAATGGTTTTATCTCTCTTCTCTCATCTCCCCCTCCCTAACAAGATTGGGGATTCAGTGTTCTCTTTTCTTCCCCTAGTTAATTGCCCTTGAACACATCCACTATAGGAAGGTGAAGCCTACTGAGGATCTGGGAAGTGACTATCTCCCAAATTAACAAGTGAATCCTAACACGCTATCAGGGTACCCTGGGACCCCCTACCAGAGCACACCTGGAATGTAACTCTTGAAGAGTTCCTTAAAACCCTGTCCCTCCTGATGGGGAGAGTCACAACCTTTGGGACAGGAGTCCCCTGTATTTCTCCTTTTCTAGCAAAGCAATAAACCTTCTTTTTCTCAAAACTATGTCCTTCTTATTGGATAGGCATCAGGGACAAGGACGGAGCTTTTGGTAACAATAAGATGCAAGAGGAGATGGGATAAGTAGTGGATTTTTTTTCTTTCCTTGGAAAGAGAGGACAAGGAGCTTTTATATTCTTCCCTAATTCATCAGCTTAGCTGAGTCTTTATTTGTCTAAAATATCAGCAAAAGACACTACAGGTTGCTCAGCAATTGGCCACTTCCCCATTCTTCTTCGTTGCCAGTAGGACGCTAATGTCACTGGTGTTCTTCCTTCCATAAGCTCAGGGATGATGGCAGTCCCTTCACCAACTCTGAGAAGTGAATTTACATAGTCAAAGGAAGCTGTGCCATTTCCATTCTCCTTTCCAGAGACAGCTTCCGGGGTGGGATTGTTACCCAAACTTGCCCATTAAAAACCTTAGGAAATTTTGCTCTAAGGCTTGGGCATGGTAGGAGGTTCTAGGAAAGATTTTCCTCCTCAAATAAAAGATGCCCAGAGAGAAATACCATTTCTGATTTTTGGATTCAGGTCACAAGGAGAGAAGCATAAACTTAAAGATGTCAGAAAGGAAGGAAAGGGAAGCTTCTGACACTTGAAGACTTTGTTTTTGTTTTTCCTGGTGGTGCTGGGGATTGAACCCAGGGCCTTATACATGCGAGGGAAGCACTCTACTAACTGAGCTATATCACCAGCTCTGCCTACAGACTTTTTGCCTTGCTAGAATCTAGAATTGCCTCTCTCCAAACCTCCAAACTTCTTGTTAGGTTAAAGAACAATTCTATCGTGTAAGCCGCTTTTAACCACGTAAAATGCAGCTCCAAGACCCTGGTGCACATTCACCATCCACTTTTAAAACACAAATCTCTTCTCATTTCTTGAATCAAGCTGGAAATGAGAGAAGCCAAGTAATTTGTTCAAGAAGAGTATAACCGGAAGTACAGAGGAGAAACTATTCCAGCAGAGGAAAAACCTGGGGAGTAGTTTCCCAGAGTTTCAGTTGCAAAGAACATCTTTAAGGTTACCCCCTACATGATAGTGGTTGACTTTTCAATTTTTAATATTGTCTCGTGGTGAGGGCTGGGAGGATAATGACAAAGTTACTTTGACAAGAGTGACAGTTTTCAGGGGTTCTGTGTATTACAACAGCATTCCCACTAGCTAGAAAAATAATTGCTCAAGTATGTGCCAGACATTTCTAGTTACTGGGGAGGATGACAGTATCTTTGCACTTCTTGGAGCCCTGCAGCCCTACAGCTGAGCATCATTGTTCTAAACAATTCTGCTACTCCACTTAGGAAGGTCCTTTTGTTAGGAGGTGACAGCAGGGAGCCCTTCTGGGCTCTGCTGGGCTATTGGTAGTCATGGTCTGGCAGCTGCACTCCAAAATAGAACCTGGAAATCCTGTTTTCTTTCTTGAGTGCTATCGCTCCTGAAAATTTGACTCATTAACTGTAGAGTTTAGGTAATTAAGATCGGAAGCAAACTGATAAGAAATTAAACCAGGATGCATAATTCAGATGTTTAAGGAGGACAGTATTTCCAGGGCTCTAGGAAGCACGCTAATCAGGTTTCAATCAGGAACTCATCATTCAGAGAGAAAATTAATTCAGGATGGGAGGGTGGCAGAGAGCAAAAGCACAGGCAGAATCTCCCAATCAATCTGGATGAATTGATCCTCCTTGAGAGGAGGCAAACCCGGCAAGTCCCTCACAGAGATGAGTTGCCACAACACAGTCTGGGTGGAAAATTTTCTGATTATCTGCTGCAAGAGAGAAATGCTGTCACATGCTGCTGTATGCTCCTTGAAGATGCTCTTGGTTCCAAAACTTGCTTAAACCAGTTTAGTCTCTTAGGTCTAGTAATTTCAAGAGAAACAACCATGCCAAGAGGGTAACAGAAGGTGAAGACATTCCCTAGAGCATGCTTCTGCAGTGAACTCACCATTTTAGCACACTAGGGCCTAGGCTACCAGGGCTTATTGTGAACTAGGGAAGAAGGGATTGGGGGTTTCTGAATTTCCAGCTTTATCCAAATCCCGGCTGCTAAGAAGTGTCTTCTCCTGAAAAAAGAGAAAATGTTATTCGTTTGCCTGGTGTGGTGGCACATGCCAGTAATTCCAGCGACTTGAAAAGCTGAGGCAGGAGAATCCCAAGTTCAAGATCAGCCTCAGCCATAATTAGCTGTCTCAAAATAAAAAATAAAACAGCAACACCTCAGCAGGAGATGAACCTCAGTTCAATACCCAGTACCCCTCCCCACCCAAAAGTCATTCATTTAATTACAACATATAATTGACATTTCTGAGTTCTTTTTCAGTTGAAAAGATCTTCATAGAAAACAGTCTCCTGGAGTTATAGTTAGGTAGGAGAAATAAGTTCTGGTATTCTACTGAACTGTAGGGTAACTATGGATGATGATAATGTACCATATATTTTTAAAAAGCTAAAAAGCTATAAGAAAGGGTTTTGAATGCTTTTACCATAAAGGATAAATGTTTGAGGAGACATGTTTACCCTGATTTGAACACAACACAGTGTACACATATATTGAAACATAATACAGTACCCCATAAATATGTATAATTCTTAGGTGTCAATTAAGATATTTAAAAAAGAAAATATACTCTCCTGAGAGGGGAACACTCAGAGAAATATGGTCATAGCAGAATAGTATCTACTTCCCTCACCACATTCAGAATATTTATAAACTTGGGACAAAACATCGTTTTACAGAGCTGACACAGTGGGCTCACATATTCAGGGGCAAATACGTGAAGCCTAAAATGGTACTTGTGGCCAGGAATGGTAGCACCCACCTGTAATCTCAGTGACGCAGAAGACTGAGGCAAGAGGATCGCAAGTTCAAAACCAGTCTCAGCAACTTAGTGAGGCCCTAAGCAACTTAGCAAGACTCTGTCTCTAAATAAAATATAAAAAAGGGCTGGGGATATGGCTCAGTGGTTAAGCTCTCCTGAATTCAATCCCTGGTATGTATGTGTGTGTGTGTGTGTGTGTGTGTGTGTATAAAAGTAGCTGTGAAAGAATTATCCAGTTTGCCTATAAACATTTCAAATCTATGGTTTTAAGCTATTTTCAGTACTGACAGCATGTATGTATTTTCTTCAAATAACTTTTCAAAGTCTGTTGTACTTTTCCAAGTGTTCACAGGGAAGTTAAAGCTTACTCGTAGTTTTAAATAAAAAGAACCCCACAGAAGAGCACTCAGTTGATTTAAGTGGTTGTGGACACTTTGTGAAGACAAATGTTGTGAAAGGCAAAGATACTAAATGGAATATGGATTCTAGATTAGATACAAGTATTGTATCAATGTTCAAAATCCCCCGTGTGATAATTGTACTGTGGCCATTTTAGCCTTTATTAGGAAAAATGCAAGAAAATATTTAGGAATAAAAGGGTGTAATGCCAATAAATAAATAAATAAAAAGAAGCCAAGACACAAAAGGGTGTAATTTCTGCAGCATAATCTCAAATGGATCATGAAAGAGTGAGAGACAAAAATAGATAAATCTGGGTAAAAGATTTTTTTTAAATCCTGCACTATTCCTGAGGTTCTTCTATTCATTTGAAATTACTTCAAAATAAAACATTTGCAAACATAATTGTAATTTCAGATCGGCCTACTTGAACTCTATACTTGGTGACATTCAGTTTTCTTATTTTTTTTTTCCCCCTGATACTGGGGATGGAACTCAGGGGAACTCTATCACTGACTTATATCCCCAGTCGTTTTTATTTTTTATTTTGAGACAGCGTCTGGCTAAGTTGCCACAGCTGCCTTGAACTTGTGATCCTCCTGCCTCAGTCTCCCCCAGCAGCTTGGATTTCAGGTGTGTGCCATCTTGCTGGCCTGACATTCTGTTTTCTTAACACCAAGAGATATCTTTGAAAAGACTTGTGCCTAGCAAAGGGAACAATCGACAGGATGAAAAGACAGTCTACTGAATGGAAGACAATATTTCCAAACCATGTATTTGATAAGGGTTTAATCTCCAAAATATATGAACAACCACCACCACGCAATTAAAAGATGGACAAAGGACTCCAATAGACATTTCTCCAAAGAAAACATACATATGGTCAACAAGTATGTGAAAAGGTGCTCAACATCACCAGTCATCAGGGAAATGCAAATCAACATCACAAGATATCACCTCACACCTGATAGGATGGCTACTATAAAAACCAAAACCAGATATAAGTGTTGGTGGGGATGTGGAGAAGTTGGAACACTTGTACATTGTTGGTAGGGATATAGAATGGTGCACCCAGTATGGAAAATATAATGGAGGCTTCTCAAAAAATTAAAAATATAAAAATACCATATGATCTGCAATCCCACTTCTAGGAATGTATCCAAAATAAATGAAATCAGGATCTCAAAGTGACATCTGCACTCACATGTTCATTGTAGCATTATTCACAATAGCCAAGATATGAAGACAATCCAAATGTCCACTGACAGATGAATGAATAAAATGTGATATAAACGTATAATAAAATATTCTCCAGCCCTACAAAAGGAGATCCTGCCACTTATGACAACATGAATGAATTCACAGTGCATACTAAAGAAATAAATCAGACATACAAGGACAAATACTACATGATTTATATGAGAGATCTAAAAGAGTCCAACTCATGGAACTAAAGAGTAGAAGAGTGGTTGCTAGGAGCTGAGGAGAAGGGAAATAGGGAGCTGTTCAAAGGTTATAAGGGTTCAGTTATAAAAGAATAAGTTTAGGCTGGGGCTGTACTCAGTGGCAGTGCCTAGCATGCACAAAGCACTGGGTTTGATCCTTAGCACCATATAAAAAATAAAATAAAGGCATACTGTCCATCTACAACTACAAAAAAAAAAAAGATTCATTAACTCATGGAGTACCAACAAAACATTATTTTTTATAAATCTGCTGTACCACATAGGACATATAGTTGACAACATTGTATTGTGAACTTAAAATGTGAAGAGGGTAGATTTCATGTGTTCTTCCAAAAAGAGAAAACCAAGAAGTATGTTTAAACTCATCAAATTGTACACATTCAATACATGCAATTTTTGCATATGAACCTTTATAAAGCTGTTTTTAAAATAAGGCTTATCTATATCTAAGTCTTATGCCACCTTCAGAAGTGAAGGAATTATTTAACAGTCCATGTGTAGGAAATGATCCCTTTTAATGACTGATATTTTTTCCAACCATGGACAGCGATTTAATTCAATTATTTGTTTATGTTAATATGAAGCCACTCGTTTGGTGTTTTATATTTCTGGGTCAATATACCATTTATGTTAGTCTAAAAGATATATATATATATATATATATATATATATACACACACACACACACACACATATACACATACTGCATGTCTTTTGGTATCACATATGGCAACTGAACATAAAATTGAGCAGAATCTTGGTACCCAGCAGTGCACCTTTAATAAATAAAGTAAGTGCTTATTAAACAAGCAGAGGAGTTACCATGGACTATGGCTGTTTTACAAGGCTGAATCCTAGCACTCTCAAATTTCTCATCCTACAAAAAGAATGTCTATGTGAGATTGCAAAACCAACCAATAACAACGAAACCATTTTTAAATTTCTGGTCTTTTAAACTATTTCCTGAAGTAAAAAAAGAAAGAAAAAGTCAGGAAGGACTGAATAAAGAATGAAATGCAAGGAGAAATTGAAAAATTAATTTATTACGTGAAGAAACATATACAACATTTGAGTCAATGACTCAGAGAAGCAGTCCACAAAAGCTCACATCCATAATGCATTGGCTGAGAAGTATTGGCACATACACTCATAACCATAAAACTAATGTTCTAAGGTGTTTTCCAAGGAAATGCTGTATTCAACAATCAATTTTAATGCTTATTTTCACACTTACAAGGCTGAAAAGATTATACTCACATTCAATTAATGCCTTGAATCAGCCATTCTAGTTGTAAAGTACAATTAGCCAAAGATGTCCCCTATGAAAGACAATACCATTTGATCAACTCATTTGCATCAGAAGCTCTTTCTCAGATTCATTGGATCTTTCCCCCCCAAGTACTACAGGTTTGGGTGCTAAATTTGGAAGCAAGAGGTGGTAAGAGAAAGGGCAACTGCCAAAGGCTCACATATTCACTCAAGACACTCATGCGGATGATGCTACTTACTTCTTTTTAAACAGTAAAAAAATAACAATAACCTGCTTATGGATTTGAATAATATATTAACTCTTTATGCATGGCACTTTTAAAAAACATTTTGAAAGCACTTTCACACCTGTTACATAATTTGATCTTTCCCACAACCTTCTGAGGTAGGTTGGACAAGTCTATCATCCTAATTTTGTGGGTGAGAAACTTGTGGGGCTGAACAGGGAGATGCCAATCTCTAAACTAGGCTGTCTCCAGTAATGGCAAGAGAAAGTCTAAACATGTTTGATGATCTTATTTCAATAGATTTTTGAGCAAATACTTCATCCCCATCCAGCCAAATTATAGTGATAACAGCTGGAACAGCTGTCATGACAGGTTATGGCATGTGGTTAATTAGACAAAGTACTGAAAGGTTTTTTTGTTTTTCTTTTTAGTACCAGGGATTGAACCCAGGTGTGCTTAACCACTGAGCCACATCCCCAGCCCTTTCTATTTTTTATTTTGAGACAGGTTCTTTCTAAGTTGCTGAGGCCAGCTTTGAACTTGTGATCCTCCTGCCTCAGCCTGCCAAGTTGCTGGGGTTATAGGCATGTGCCACTGTGCCCAGGACACTGAGAGTTTTTGAAATATGAATTATAATTGAAAAACATATTTTGACTCCTAACACATGTGGGAATTTGCTGGTTTTATGTGTTTAGAACTTAGCTTTCCAGAATAAACTGTAGTTTTTCCATTTCTGAGATAATAATTTAAAATCAAAAAATTTCAGTTCACATGACTTAACATTTTTACCATGCAGAAAAAAAAGTAACAATTTCTCTCCCCTAAAGTAAACAATACACATGTCCCTGAAGTTGGGTTAACTATATATCAAAGGTTAAAATTGATACAATGTCTAATTTAGTTACCAAACTTCTGTCTGTATAAATGTGTGAACTGCAATTTGGGAGTCTGACAAACTGATTATCACTGTTAGGGTTGGGGGTCACTTAAGATGCTTACAATCACTGGGCTTGTAATCTCTGGTGGCTCAGGAGGCTGAGGTAGGAGGATTGAAAGTTCAAAGCTACCCTCAGTTACTTAGCAAGACCTTAAGTGACTTAGTGAGATCCTGTCTAAAAATAAAACAGAAAGGGCTGGGGATGTGGCTCTCTGGTAAAGTATCCCTGGGTTTAATCCCTGGTAACAAAATAAAATAATGTTTATTATCATCTAAATTAAAGTGATTTGCAATGTATTTGAAATTTAACATTTTGCAAGGGTTTTGGTGGCAAGGTTATAAACCAAAGCTGAGAAATACCCTTCTTTCCATCCTTGTCTAATTCTGAACAAGCCTCCTGAGTGACAGGCTGGTGGCTGCTCCAAGTCCTCACTCCCAAGGCATGACCCGAAAGCATTTCTGATGGAAAAGGGGCACCATTGCTCCCACCATCAGCCACTGCAAAGCTTCAAGGCAAGAATGCCTTCCTCACAAAAAAGCTTGAAAACATCTGGTATCAATAAACAGAAGGAACTTGTTTGATATTAAAGAAACACTTGGAATGACATAGAAATGGCTTTGCTGTTATCTACAGAACCCTAAAGAACAAAAGGGTTCTAAGGTTTTAACATCTTAGCTTTAACCTGAAGTTGTTATATATTCTCTAAGGTATTTTTCTATAGTATGATTGTGTATCCATGCCCATGGAAAGTACATGGAAGTTTATGTTGTATGATGTATTCTTTCGATGATGTATGCTCACAGTTTATCTAGCCTATTAAAAATAGGACAAGTGTATGACACAGACAGTCTAGAGTTTATTCTTATTTGGCTAAAAATAGACAAAAATGGGCATTCCTACAAAAGTAAACAATAAATATTGATAAACTAAAAGAATTTCAAATGAGGAAAGGTATCTCATAAAACTAAAATCGAGGCTCTATGGTTTAGGATCTAATTAATATATACAAAATTGTGTAAAATATTAAAGAACATGGATCCTGTGAAATAATATTGTTTCATGGACCCATGAATGTAGTGGAAATTGACTTCTGAATCACATTTTCATCTGTATGAAATTACTTATATATTTGACACAAAAAAAAATTAAAAAGGAAAATTATCAGAATCAGGATGGCCAAATAAGTATGTCTTGTGCATTCATATAGTCAGAGAAGTGGATTCCTGTTCCATCTGGTAAAGTAGAGTCCATAAATGAGTTATCTTTGTAAATTTCTCAGGTCTTACTTTCATCCTCACTCTAAATTAGTGTGATCTTTATGGTTTCCCGTTTCCAGGTATTTTATTATCAAGATGCTAAAAGGTAGAAATAATAGCACTAGCACTAGGCATTTTTTTAAAAGACAATTGAGAACATGCTAACCAATCCTCTTTAATGAAAAGAGAATTCTAGATTAAAGAAGAAATTATATAGAAGATAAAAGGTGGAGGATGATAAAACTGGAGATCTTGTTCAAATTAACTTACAATTATGCCAAACCAAAATGTATTCCTTGAGGGACAAAAAAGTCTTCTAGTCATGTCATCTCTATTTACTGAAAATGTTTCTTAAGTTAATCACTATCTAGGGGTGGGTGGTGAGGAAAATCCTTTCCCTTCAAATAATGAAAATTAAAATGCCCTATATACCTGCACTGGGCCAGAGATTTCTGCAGGGTTTTCTAGAAAAACTTAAGTTAACCGAGGTAACTCTTGTCTCAAACTTTCCTGACAAACAAGGAAGGGGGAGGCCAGAGTGAAAACTATCACTTTTATTTAATTCTTTCCTAAAAAGGTGAATCCTAGCAAATTCTACTAGAAATTTCCCAGAACTGTAAGACATGACTGAACCTTGTGGAGGTTAAAGCCTGCCTTCAAGCTGACTCACATCTTCAAACATTCTGTGAAGGGAGGAATTCTACTTATATAAGCCTCCATCATTTTGATGTTTTAACAACCTTCCTGATTCACAATTTCTTCAACATATGGAAGGAACACGACTTTCCTAAAAATCTAGGGCTTCCATAACCAAATTTAGAATGCAATTTTGCAGCCATGGATCCTAGGGAATCAAGTTTCCAAATCTAGGTTCTCAAATCAATTACAGATGAAAGCATGCCATGTGGCTATAGTTGGTTATGTACAAAAAGCCCTAATGAGATGAAAATAGAAGATGTATCTATTCAAAAACCAAACTTGAACAGCCCTCCCTGTAAGCTCTGACAGGAATGATGTTGCTGATGGCAAAACCCTAGTAACCTTCTCTGGTCATCAGGACAGCTCTTGGGTAAAAACTAAGTTTGGGGGAAACAAATTATCAGGCTATTAGACCAACAATCCAGAAAACTAGAAAATAAGTAAGCCCCTTGCCTCATTCTACCTGATGGATCTAACCAGCCTAACTCAGACTTCAGGGGTACTCTGTCAGTGAAAAAGCCAAAAAGACCTGCAAAAACACAACATGGTCACCTGTAAACTGTCGTGCTTTAGGCTTCCCCTTCGGCGCCAAGTGTCCCTGGCTTCTCCCCCTAGTTCCCACATACCCAAGAGCATCTAAAGAGCAGCAGCTCATGAGGAGTTGACAGCTAACTTCCTGCCAGGTTCCCTGTGCAGTGCTCATCACTTACATGAAGAACAGGTATCAACCCAGAAAACAATATGCCTGTGCCCTGAGAGACCTTGGGTCCCTTAAGCAGAGCACAGTTCTTCAGCACTAAAGATATGAATGGGCTCAGGACTTCTTTTACTGCTAGAAGGCATCTCCTCTTGTTTTCTGGATGACCTCAGGTCTGTCTCTTCTAAAGACTCACAGGATTTCTGCCTCCGTCTCCAGCAGGAACACTTGAGAAAGGCCTGGAAGCTTTCAGAAACACTGGAGGAGAAGAGCTTTTTGCAAGGGTGAAAGAACTGGTAGAACACGAGCATGAAGAGAATGGCTGTGCAGTACCCAACGAGCAGCTGCAGAATCAACAGAGGTGCACACACATACATATAAATGTCAGTCTTGAAAAGATACCACAGGAGCAGGAGGATGGCGTTCTCGATGAATCTCAACATGTAGTACACAAGGAGCCGGTACCAATTCTGGGACTTGCTGATGAGGTCAGGGTCGTCAATTTTCAGCTGTACAGCTGACCAGCAGAACATGTTGATGCCAGCATACAGTAAAGTGAGGAAGCACAGCACGATGGTGGTGCCCACCCGGGTGAGGGCCTTCTCTATATTTTCGGGGAATGGGGAGCCACTGCACCAGAAGATGATCCAGGGGTACAAGAAGAAGCTGAAGAAGTTGATGAGTACAATCATCACCACCCAGGTCTTCAGGACAGAGGTAAAGAGGACCAGGACAATGACTCGTGTGGCAATCTCAAAGCCCCTCCAGAAGAAGATGCAGACATAGGCCAGAGGCTTCACTTTGACCTCATATTCATCATACTTGATTTTGATGGCTAGGATGTTGCAGCGCAAAGCTCCATACACAATGGACAACAGGGACAAGGTCATGAGGAAGCCTGGGGAGAAAAGAAAAAGAGCACTGTCAGGAGGCTGGGGATATAGCTCAGTTGGTAGAGTGCTTGCCTTGCAAGCCCAAGGCCCAGAGTTCAATCCCCAGCACCACCAAAACAAATAAATAAACAACAACAACAAAAGAGCAATGTCAAGTCTCACCTCCACCAGGAATCCTACTGCAGCAGATACGCTGTCAGTCCCCTGCCCACAGTCTTGGACTTTTCTGTTTTACATGCACAGGCTGACTTCCAGCTGTCAATATCTGCCCACTATATCTGAGGATTTTTCCCAGAACTACAAAAAGCTGCTCTGCCTATATTACTGGCAGGCAGAAGTGCTGGAGAATTAATATCCCTGAGAGAGTACTTAATACCCCCAACTGCAGCCCTCAGAAGCTGGAAGGGGTAGCTTCCTTACCCCACGGGGAGAATGACTCTGAGGCATGTGTTGGATACCATTTCCCAATGTCTCCTCATAGGATTAACCTGGAATCACTCATTGTGATATTTGATATTTGTCTAATAATGTTTTTTTTAATTAATTTTTATTGTAGGTTGTTCAAAACTAATAATGTTTTCTTTTCTTTCTTTCTTTCTTTATTTATTTTTTGACTGGGGATTCAACTCTGGGGTACTTAACCACTGAGTCACATCCCCAGCCCTATTTTGTGTTTTATTTAGAGACAGGGTCTCACTGAGTTGCTTAGTGCCTTGCTTTTGCTGAGGCTGGCTTTGAACTCACGGTCCTCCTGCCTCGGGCCTCCGGAGCTGCTGGGATTACAGGCATGAGCTACTGCACCTGGCTTAATAATGCTTTCTTTATTGGCTGTTTTCCATTCCCTGCCTTGTTTTCCTTCTCTTTTTAAACCTTCTCTTCAAAACACATAGACTCAAATTCTTTTCTCAGGGTCCGTTTCAGAGGCAAGTCAAAACTCAAACACCTTCCCAATTCCATCTTAGTATGTATGAATATGCAGAGTCTTTTGTGGTGTGTTTTCTTTCCTCGATTGGCCTATAAGCTCCTGGGGAGTCAAAATCCACTATGTCTGATATGCTCTTTTGATGCCCCTCAACACATACCAGTAGACAGATAAACAAAAAGCACTCAACAATAAATTGCTCTGTTTCTAATACAAGCCCTTTTACACTTATTACTGATGATAAAATATTCAGTTTGGTTGTCACATCAGTCAGCTTTTTGTGTCTGGGACCAAAATATCTGACAAGAACAACCAAGAGGAGTAAAAGTTTATCTTGATTCATGGTTTTGGAGGTTCAGTCCATGGTTGGCTGACCCCATTGCTCTGGGTCCAAATGAACAGAACATCATGGCAGAAGAAAACTGCTCAGTCCAAGGCAGCCAGGAAGCAAACAAAGGGAGAAAGGAAAGGGGCCACAGGAAAGATGGACCCTTCCAGGTTAAGCCCCCAGTGATCCACCTTCTTCAGTCATGCCCAACCTGCCTACAATTACCACCCAGTCAGGCCATTCAAACTAGGATGGACCGATTAGGTTACAGTTCTCATAATCTAATCATTTTATCTCTGAATATTCCTGCATTAACACAGGCTCTTTAGGGGGGCATACCTCCTATCTAAACCATAATAGATGCATTCTTAAATTCTGTAGAGAGCTGAAATGAGAATCTCACTGTTACTGAGAGTCAATCTGTCAAGAAGTCTCAACTACAGCTGTTTATTGCTTAAGATGACTTTTGGCTCAAGGGTTGATCCAGTATGTATATGCAGCAGTAGTTTGGGAAGATAAGATGTGGCCCATTTAAATGGAGCATGGTATTATTCCAGAGCACAACACTGCTGGTCTTCCGTTCAATTATTTAAGAAACATTGCCAACCCATGAGCATAGACTGTTGTCAAAACTGAAATATAATCACTTCCTACAGGCTGCTACCACTTCCACACATTGGCACCAGGAGGGATGGGAGACAGGGCTTTGAGTTAGATATAAGAGTCTTGCTCTGGTTTAGTTTTGCCATACCAGTGCACACTGGGAAAATGGCAACCTCACTGGGTTCTGTCTTCTCACACATAAAATTGGGATGGTAATACTTTCCATGCCTGCTTCTTTTTGTTGCAAAAAACTGTCTTCAAAAATATGTTTATTTATTTTAATACACTTCATATTTTTAGAGAAGCTTTAGATTCATAGCAAAACTGAGCAGAAGGAACCCTCCCCCCCATGCACAACCTCCCTCATGATCAAATATCACCCAACAGAGGGGTATATTTATTATAATTGATGAACCTACATTGATACATCACCATCAGTTTACATTTGGGTTTACTCTTGATGTATACTCTATGAGTTTGGGTAAATGTATAGTGACATATATCTGTAAAGGGGCTCATTTATAATTAGAAGCCCTAAGTTATTTTTTTCTTCTCAATTTCCTGCTAAAGCTATTTTCTCCATCCCAGCTTCCTACAAGCCATGTCTTGTGATGAGCACAGAGGCTAAAACTGCCCTTCTTCAAAGCCCTGATGCCAGCAAAGGTTGAACTGGAATTGTAACATATCCTTTGGCTGGCACAGTATACATACGAATACTTCTGTTCCTATAAATTATGTTCCTATAAGACTGCAAAGGTAGATTTGCTGGCTTTTCAGTTTGGGCACAACTGTGACTATTGTTTTTCCCTTTTTATATTATTTTTCTTATTTCTAATGTAGGTGGGCAATTGAATGCAGCTAGTCAGGACTTCAGCAGCCTCTGCCTTGGGCCCAGGGAACATCCACTATTATAGATATCATGCAGAGTGTTCTCATTGCCCTAAACATCATGTGCTCTGCATATTCATCCCTTCTACCCCTGCTAACAACCACTGATCTTTTTGCCTTTTCCAGGAAGTCATATAGTTGTAATCATACAGCATGTAGACTTTACAGATTGGCTTCTTTCACTAAGTAACATACATTTAAGTTTCCCCACCACATCTTTTCATGGCTAAATAGTTCATCTATTTTTGGCAATGAATAACAGTCTATTATGTGAATGTACCACAGTTTATTTATTCAATATTCATCTGCTGAAGGATATCTTGGTTGATTCCAAGTTTTAACAATTATGAATGAAGCCATTATCAACATCCACTTGCAGGTTTTTTATGTGGGCATAATTTTTCAGCTCCTGTGGGAAAATACCAAGAGGTTTGTACTGCTGGATTATATGGTAAGAATATGTTTAGTTTTGTAAGAAATCATCAAAATGTCTTCCAAAGTGGTGGCACCAGCAACAAATGAGGATTGCTGTTTCTCCAATCCCTACCAGCATTTGGTGTTGCCAATGCTTTGGATTTTGGCCAATATATTTAAGGTATAAAATATGATGTTTTGATATTCATTATTAAATGATAATTATAGTCAAGCTAATTAAAATATCATCACCTCACAAAATTACCATTTTTTGTGTGTGTGTGCATGGTGAGAAGACTTAAGATCTACTCTCTGGGCAAACTGTGAGTATAAAATACAGTATCATTAACTATAGTTGTCAAGCTGTCCTGAGATCTCTAGAATTTATTCATCCTACATAACTGAAACTCTACATCCTTCGACCAACATTTCCCCATTTCCTCTCCCCCAGAGCCCCTGGGAACCACCATTCTACTTTCTGCTTTTGTGAATTTGTTTTTAATTATTCCAGAGATAAGTGAGATCATGTAGTATTTTTTTTTTTCTGTGGCTGGCTTATTTTATTTAGCAAAATGTCACTAGGTTCATCCATGTGGCTGAAAATGGCAGGATTTCCTCCTCCCCCTCCTTTTTTATGTACCAGAAATTGAACCCAGGAGTGCTTAACCACTGAGCAACAGTCCCAGCCCTTCTTATGTTTTATTTAGACAGGGTCTCACTAAATTGCTTAGGGCTCGCTAAATTGCTGAGGCTGGCTTTCAACTTGTGATACTCCTGCTTCAGCCTCCTGAACCACTGGGATTACAGGTGCCCGCAATTTCCTTCTTTTTTAAAGGCTGAATAATACTCTAATAGTTTTATAGTGTTATCTTGTTTTGATTTGCATTTCCCTGATGACAGATAATGTGGTGTATCTTTTCATATGAATATTTGCTATCTGTATATCTTTTTTTTTTTTTTTTTTTGGTGGGGGCGGGATTGAACTCAGGGGCATCCAGCCACTGAGCCACATCCCCAGTCCTATTTTATATTTTATCTAGAGAAGGGTCTCACTGAGTTGCTTAGCACCTCACTTTGGTGAGGCTGGCTTTGAACTCGTGATCCTCCTGTCTCAGCCTCCCGAGTCATGGGATTACAGGCATGTGCCACTGGGCCCAGCTTCTGTATATCTTTTCTGATTAGATGTCTATTAACGTCTTTGGACCATTTTAAAATCAGTTTGTTTATTTTTTTTTAATGTTGAACTTTAAGAGTTCTGTGGGGTTTTGTTTGTTTGTTTTTGATGGTACTGGGTATTTAACCCAAGGCCTTGCACAGGCTAGGCAAGCACTCTATCACTGAGTTACATCCTTAGCCTTTAAGAGTTCTTTTGTATATTTTGGATAATAGTCCTTTATTAGAAATGCCTTTTGTAAGTATTTTCTTCCAGTATGTGGAAGACTCTTTCTCTCTCTCTCTCTCTCTCTCTCTCTCTCTCTCTCTCTCTCTCTCTTTCAGTATGTTTTTTTCCCCAATTCTTTATTTTTTAAACTTTACTTATTTATATTTTATGTGGTGCTGAGGTTTGAACCCAGTGCCTCACACATGCTAGGCAAGTGTTCTACCACTGAGTCATAGCCCCAGACCCAAGACTATCTCTTGAAAATGTCTTTTACAAAACAGAAAATTCCAATTTTAATGAAATCTAGCTTATTGATTCTTTCTTTCTTGGATTGTACCTTTGGTGTTATATATATAAAATTATCACCAAACCCACAATTGTCCAGATTTTTTCCTATAACCTTTAGGAGCTATATAGTTTTACATTTACCATTTAGGTCTGGGATCTATTTTGAGCTAAATTTTGTGAAAGGTGTAAAATCTGTGTGCAGTCTTTTTTTAATTTTATTTTTGGACATGGATGTTCAATTATTCTAGCACCAATTGTTAAAAAGAATTATTATTGTCCCAATATATTCTCTCTTTTTTTGGTACTGGGGATTGAACCTGGGGCATTCAACCACTGAGCCACATCCTCAGACCTTTTCATTTTTATTTTGAAACAAGGTCTCGTTAAGTTGCTTAGGGCCTTGAACTCATGATCCTCCTGCCTCAGCCTCCCGAGCTGCTGAGATTAGACAAGCATGTGCCAGTGCGCTTAGCTACCTTTGGTTCTTTGTCTAATATCAAATATAGTTGAATATATTTAAGTGGGTCTATTTGTGGGCTCTCACTTCTGTCCCACTGATCTATTTATCTATTCTTTTGCCAGTATTATACTGTCTTGACTACTGTAGCTTTATCTTTACCCATGCTTGCTTCTTAAAATGCAATTCCATGTAATTCTATCTTTGTAACAAACCTGACTCTACGTAAATGTATAAAATACACAAGAATAAAGAGTTTTTTCCTCATTGAAATTCTGAATCAATGGGAAAACATCCATCTTTGATGGACATAAAAACTCTGAAAGTTGGTATTTATTAGCCTGGGCAAAGCACAAGTTTACTGAAAGCATCAATTTTTTATGGTCTTTTGGCATTGACTTAAATTATGAATATGGCTCACTGGAAATACTGGCATAAACTAATTAAATTTAAAAGATGGAAACATCATAGCACAGTATACTGGGAAGAAACTGGACTGAGTTTATTCTTTCTGAAAGGCTAATGCAGCAGAGCATCATAAAGTAGAACATTAGTGATACACTTTTACATGTGTGGGTACAAATTTCCATACCCTAAGGAGCCAGTATTGAATCCTTATGTTTTCTCCACTATATGGAAAATAACCCCAAATATTTATTGCTTTTACCAACACAATAACATAAATAAATTTTTTCAGCATCTATCCATTTTTCTGTTGTAAAGTCAATACTTTTTAAATTGTATTTTTTGTCTCTATGAAGAGAATTATTCAGTTGGTGCTTGGTAGTAATCAGCTGCAGAATTTTGAGAACATAACAAAATCATCCCGAAGTCACTGACTTCAATTGTATCACATGAACCTTTGGGTACTTGCTGTAAAATGTCAGATAGAAATGTGGCCAAAAAGGAGGATACACTTGGGAGACAAAAAGCTTGTACAAAATACTTGGAATACACATTTCTACCTCGAGAATTGAACTGCTATGTAATGAAGAACTTGGATGAAGCTCATGCAAATGCTTATTCAGACTTAAATGGAGAAAAGTTCCCTGGCATAATTTCCCAGACTTTTCTTTCCACAGTCAACACAAAGGGGACCAGCTGGTAGTCCTGCTTATTTAAGCAGTACATTATAGAAGTCAAACATCTAATAATCCTATTCTCATTTCCCTGGTGTGTTTGTATCATAGGGGATTTTGTTGTTTTCATCTTTTATCATAAGATAAGTCATCAATTTAGGGAAAGCTAAAGAGGAAGTCATTAGCAATATTCCAAACCCTTGCCACACTCCTAAAGCATCCTCCTACCTAGGAGTTCCAGCCTAATGAACCTTCTGAATAAACTCTCTTCATATTTCACAGAGGAATTTTCACTAGGCATGGATTTGCTCATTTCCTGACTTGACAGCAAAAACTTAATGTCTGTGTAAAGCAATGAAGAACATTACTCCCCCTAGAATTCCATTTAGGATGGGAATTCTATTTGTAGCTCAAGAGGAACAGTTTCTCTGTTCCTTTTGAGAGATAACAGAGACTGCCTGTGAGATGGAGGATGGTAGATGATTGTTCTCTGTAATGTCATTACTCTCCACAGACACTGAATCTTCATTAAAATCACTGAACCCACAAAATGCTTGGGAATGAACTTTTCAAAAACCTTAGTCAATGACTAAAGGGGGGAAGTGAGACAGGCTGAAAGGATATGGAATGTAGTGGCAGAAGGAAACTGGAGGAAGAAGCTTCTAGAAATTGGAATTTCAACTAGACTTCTGAGAGACAGTGATTTTTACCATTTCTATAGACACAGTGACTTTCTTACCCATCTGGGGCCAGGTTCATCACCTGAACCACTCTCCATCACCTGCCTACTTCTTGAAAACTACTCCATCAAGTATCATCTTTCTCTTCCAAATTTTCATTTGCTTCCTCAATCCTGGCTCTTTGCCCTGAGTGTCTGAATCTGCCTAAGTCAGCTGCATCTAGAAAACATCCTTGATTGGCAAAAATGTACATAATTTAATGTTGGAAATTTTCTACAATGACAAGGAAGAAAGGAAGGGAGAGAGGAAGAGGAAAAAGAAAGAAAGAGGAGGAGAGGGGAAGAGGGAGAAAGAGGAGGAGGCAGAGAAGACAGACCCCTCCCTTTAACCTGCACTTCCTCTGTCTACTACTACTCTCTGACACATCTTAGCTAATCCTCTTGAATTGTCTCTAGTCAAATCACTCACTTCCTAATCCTCTACTCCTTGCAGTATGAATCACAGTCTTCCTTTTCCTTCATCTCTATAACAATGGATGTTGTCCATTACCACCTTCTTGAAATTGCCTGTATTAGTGCCCATATAATTTTCTCCTAATTATCTTCTCCCTTTCCCGACAGCTCTTATTCAGGGCGTTCATAGGCACATCTTTCTCTTCCCACTCAGGAATCATGGTTTTATTTTCTTTCTATCCAAAGGCCCATCAGATTTCTCTTTCTAGATATTCCATGAGTATTTCAAAAACAAAAACAAAACAGACAAATCCCCTTTAAAAAAAAAAAGGAAAAAAAAGGCTAGATGCGGTGCAGCTCAGAAGGCTGAGGCAGGAAGATTGTAAGTTCAAAGCCAGCCTCAGCAACTTATCGAGACCCTGTCTAATAAAATTCAGAAAAGGACTGGGGGTGTGGCTCAGAGGTTAAAGCCCCTGGGTTCAATCCCTGGTACCACAAAAAAAAAAAAAAAAACAACAAAAAACAGAATAAAACTTATATTTCCCTGCAAATGTGCTCTTACATTCTCTTACATTCTCTCTGGCATCCCATGACAACATTACCCCAGATTATCCTATTCAGAAATTTAACTGTTAGCTAGAATTCTTTACCTTCCTCTCTCATCACATCCAAATAGATCGTTAAGCTCTTGCTATTCGGTATAGTTCACAGGCCAATAGCTTTAGCACTGATGCTTGTTTGGGGTGCCCCACCCCATTCCACTGAAAAAATTTTCACAATCCAAATCCATATTTCACAAGATTTTCCACGTGATTGATATGCACTTAAAGCAGTTATCTCCTCTCTCCGTTTCTGGAGCGATCATGTGTTAACCATCATATGGTTCTTGCCATGTGGTTCGATCTCATTAGTTTCTATGCCATCAGCCTTCTTTCTCCTCTTTGTCTGCCTAGATAAACCCTACTTATTCTTCAAAGTTCAGCGAAAAGTATCACCTCATCAGTGATGCTTCTCATCACTCATCATGCCATCATCTCATCAGTGATGCTTGCCTCAACCTTTGTTCAGCTACATTCATTCAGCTGTGCTAAATGCTTCCAAGACTCTCTGAAGCTCAGTTAACTGTCACTGTATTGGGATTTCACAGCCACCTTTTTATTTCATTACTTGATATCTTTGGGTTATCTCTCTTCCCATTAGAATGCAATCTCCTCAAGGTAACTACTGTTTCAGACAGACTTAGCAGCACACCTAGCACAGTGACTGGCACAACAAAGGTAATCAATAATGAATAAATGAATGGAATGAATGGAAAAATGCACACACTACAAACTGACTTTTTTCTATGACTGAATGTGAAACTTAAGCTCTGATTCTCCATAGACATAACTGGAGCAAACAGCGAGAGAACTGTCAAAGCCCCTCACAATGGGCTGATTTATGGGGTTACAGGCTTCCTCTGCAAATCTTTCTGCCTGCATGTACATTTTCTCAATCAAGAAGTTGATTGAGAAAGGTACCCTATATACTTTTGCTACTACCTCTTCAACCATGTACCAATCCTCTCCCAGCCCTAAGCAACAACTAATCTATTTTCTGTCTCTATGGATTTCCCTAATCTGGACTTCCATATGAATGAAATAATGTGATGTATGGCATTTTATAAATGGTTTCTTTCAGTTTGCTTATTTTCAAGGTCCATCAATGTTATAGCATATATTAGCTCTTCATTTCTTTCTCTTATTTTTTTCTTTGTACCAGGAATTGAACCCAGGGGTGCTTAATCACTGATTACATCCCCAGCCCTTTTTATTTTTTATTTTGAGACAGGGTCTCACTAAGTTGCTGAGGCTGGCCTTGAACTCATGTTCCTCCTGTCTCAGCCTCTCAAGTTGCTGGGATTTACAGGGGTGCATCTCTGTACCCAGCTTCATTTTTAGAGCCAAATAATATTCCCATATTGGATATACAAGATTTTATCCATTTATTAGTTGATAGACATAGGAGTTGTTTCTAAACACTGGCTATTGTGAACATTCATGTTCAAAATTTTATGTGAATATGTTTTCTTTTCTCTTGGGTTTATAGGAGTGGAGTTGCTGGGTCGTATGATAACTTTGTTTAATTGAAGAACTGCCAGGATGTTTTCCACAGCAGTTGTAGCATTTTGCTTCCCAAGCAGTAGTGGATGAAGATTCCTACTTTTCTACCTCCTCACTAACATTTTTCATTACCTAACTTTTTAAAAAAATATTTACTCTTAAGTTTTAGGTGGACACAGTATCTTTATTTTACATTTATGTGGTGCTGAGGATCAAACCCAGTGCTTCATACATGCTAGATGAGCACTCTACCACTGAGCAACAACCCCAGCCCCATTACCTAACTTTTGATTCCAGTCATTCTAATGGGTGCAAAGTACTTTTTGTTGTTGTTGTTTTTACTGGGGATTGAACCCAGGGGTGCTTAGCCATTGAGCCATATCCTTAGTCCTGTCTATATTTTATTTTGAGACAAGGTCTCGCTAAATTGCTTCAGGTCTCGCTAAGTTGCTAAGGCTGACTTTGAACTTGCAATCCTCCTTCCTCAGCCTCCAGAGCCACTGAGATTACTGGTGTGAGCCACTACTGTGCCTGGCTGAAGTTTTATCTTGTGATATTTATTTGCATTTTCAAAATAACTAAGGATTTCTAACATATTTTCATGTTCCTATCAGCAATTTATATTATGTCTCTTGGTTGCCTTTGTTTCTTAAGTATGGATTGAACTCATAGTAATATCATATTGTCCTACACATATCCCAAAATGTTTGCCAGAATTCAAAGGTCAGATTTGCAAAGACTAATATATTATAGAATAAAATATTACCCTTACATACAGACATTTAAAATGAAAAACAACTGGATGAACATCTGTTTAAAGGCATCAGGGGTCTATCAAAGCAGTGGACACTTCTGGGGCTAAGATCTCTAGAGAAGAAAAGTCCCCAGAGAAAAATATGAAGCTGCTTTTCCCCTTAAGACATATGCCCAAACAAAAGCTGGTGCTAAGCAACTAAGAATCTGAACACATCTGAACAAAGTCTCATAAAGCTGGTGGGTGTGGTAGCAAATATTGACATTCAGCCTCTATAATGGCCCTGGTATATATCCAAAGCTTTCTGGTGGCAACTCAAAGGATACCAGGAGTAAGGGTGACTGGAAATAGACTAAGTCCTCCCAAAGACTGAAGTACATACAGATTTCAAAAAGCTCAGTTTTTTATTTATTTATTTTTTTTTTTTTTTAATTTTTAAGAGCTGGATTTAAATCGTTCTTTTTTGTTGTTCTTTTTTAGATACACATGACAGTACAGTGTATTTTGACAGATTATACATACATGGAGTATAATTTATTCTAATTAGAATCCAGCTCAAGTCTTGATTCAATCCAGTTGATCTGCATCTAGTTTAATTCCTTGTCACAAACAAAAGTAAAATCTTCCTGGAGAAAGATAATTCATCCAGAGCCTCAAATTTCTTCTTTTTTAATACAAATATCTGGCATAAAATTAAATAAAACATGGCATGCCAAAAACAAAAACAAAAAATTGACTGAAATCCAAAAATAAGAGATAATAAAAACAGACCTATCAGATTTTGGAATTATCTTACAAGAACTTTAAAAATGAATTAATACACTTATGAAATGTTATAAAAAAGATGGGGAATTGATAAGACAGGAAGCTTTTGAAAATTCAAATGAAAATTCTAGAACTAAAAAATACCACAATTATAATTAAGAAATCAACAGATGGGCTTAATAGCAGATTAGATACAGATATAAAGAAAATGAGTACTGGGCTGGGGCTGTAGTTCAGTGGTAGAGCATTTGCCTAACATGTGTGAGGCACTGGATTCAATCCTCAGCACCACATATAAATAAATGAATAAAATAAAGGTATTGTGTCCAACTACAACTACAAGAAAAAAATAATAAAAAAAGATAATGAGTACTAACTAGAAGGAAAGTCTGAAGGAAATATTCAAATGTAGAAACAAAAAGCATGAGAAATCATGGGAACATGAAAATTTCAGAGACCAGGAGAGAGGGAGAGAGAGAGAGGGAGAGGAAGAGGAAGGGGGGGGGCTCAGAAGCAATATGTGAAGCAATAAAGCTAGGAATTTTCCTCAACTTCTAAAATACCAAACTACATATTTAGGAAATACTACAAACAACAAGGATATATACAAAGAAAAACAAAACCACAACTAAACATACCATGTTGAAACTGCTGAACACAAAGTCAAAGGGAAAGTCCTAAAAAGCAGTCACAAACAAATTGGTTAACTCCAAAGAATAATAATAACAACATCTGACAGTGCATCTCAACAGAAATAATGGAAGCTAGAAGACAAAGGAGTGATAAAAAAAAAAGTGGGAAGTAAATAACCTCTTAACAGACTTCCACACTGAAAGATGAAGGCAAAAAAAAAAAAAAAATGAGGAGAGGGAAATGTGTCATCTTCTCTAAACGCAATACTAAAGGTAATATTTCAAGTGCACAGGAAATGATCCTACATGCAAGTATAGAGATACAAAAAGGTATGAACAGGGACCAAAAGTATAAATATAAGTCAATTTTTAAAATTGGCAAGAAGACTTGAACAGTCACTGTATACACACCCACACCCATGGAGAGATATTCGAATGGAAACTAAAAACATGAAAAGGATTGAAGTCTAATCTGCTCATTAGTCATTCGGAAAAGCAAATTCAAAGGACCAGATACTATATACAACTACTGAATTAGAAAATGTAAAACCCCACATTGACAAGGATGTGGAGCAACTGGAATGCTCACATGCTTCTTGTGGGTGTATAAAATGATAAAATTGCTTTTGTAGATTCTACTAAAGCTAAATATAAGAATTTCCTATGGCCTAGAAGTTCTGTTCCTGAGTATATACACAACAGAACTGCATATATTGATGTACTAAAAGAAATGTATAAAGAGATTCACAGAAGCATTATTTTGAAGAGTTACAATCTGGAAATAACCCAAATATTAATCAAAAGTACAATGTCCCAACACATTGTGGTATAGTCATACAATAGAATACTAAGGAATTTCCAAGCAATGCTAAGGAACAAACTTCTGATACTAACCAAAGCATGGATGATTCTAACGAATACAGTGTTAAGTGGAAGAAGCCAGATCTCTCAGATTACATATATTTTAAAATTGGGAAAAATTATTCTGTGGTGTTAGAAGTCTGCTCTGTTTAGTGCTTTGGGTATGATGGTAAGGAAAGTAACTTAAAAGGGACACAAAAGGAAGCTTCTGCTGGTATTCTACTCTTTCTTAATGTGGATAGAGTATTTAATTTGATAATTTGCCAAACTTTACTCTTGTGATGAGTATAGTTTTTTGTATGCATTTTAAATGTCAATAAAAAGATATATTTAAAAAACTGGACACATTACGATTATACTTAGTAGGCACTCAATAAATGTTTATTAGATTGAATTTTTTAATATAAATTTTTTTAGTTGTAGATTGACACAATATCTTTATTTCTATTTGATTATGTACCCCATACATGCTAGGCAAGCGTTCTACCACTGAGCCACAACCCCCTCCCCTAGATTGAATTTTTTAAAGGAAAATAAAAAAGGCTACCCTTTCATTATTACAATGAAGTTGTTCCAGAAATATTTTCCTTCCTTACCCTGGCAAAATGCCAAGTCGAAAAATAAACACAGCATAAACCCTGACTTAGAGCACCACAGTAAAACTCGTTCTACAGATGTAACCAGTGTGACACCCTAGTGCTGTAAAAATCTTGAATTCTTAGTGATTAAGATCTTACTGTTAACAAAATCTCTCTTGAACATCTGCCAGTTTACCAGATGTTTAGTCAGAAACCGAGGATTTTTCCCTCCAACACATATTTTGATGTTATTGAGTTCTCAGAATTGTCAGCACAAATATTATGACTCATCATTCACAATCCACATGATGTATATTCTACAATCCCCAGAGATCCTGAACGATTTTGCTCTTTTTCTCCCAGACATAACTCTAATTTCTTGTTGAAGGACCTGGATGGTAAGAACTCCTCTAGCTCATCTTTTTAATGCTCAAAAGTTATTGCACTTAGTTCATGCCAAGGAACTAATGTAAGAATTTTATAGGTGCTAATCACTTAATTCTAATAGGAACATTATAAAGGAGATAATGTTATTATCCTCGTGACATATATGGGAACTAGCAGAGACAAAGATGTTAAACTTCCCTGTTAACTTCTTAGTGAACAGAGCTGACATTCAAACTTAAGCAGTCTTGCTCTATAGTTTTGGTTTTAACCATTTCGCTCTTCTGCCTAAATAAATATAATTAGGTCTATTTCTTTAGCATTGGTCTCAGCTCCACTTTTGATCTCTTTTATCAATGTGAGGCAATGAGTCTGCTGCTTTTACAATTGTTCAGGGTCCCATGGGGGTGGAGAACACCCCAGAGTACTTTGGGGAGTTGTCTAATTCTTCATCTCCACTGATCCTAAATTTTCTATCTGTCTTCTACTACATGAGTATTGCATATCTAAAGTCCTCCTGAAACAATGCAGTCTAGGTACCTGGGAGTGAGTATGCCTCAATATGCTAAGCTGATTTCTGGGAATCTCCTCCCAGGGCACATGCAATGACCAGAAACAAGCAGGACTGGGGCAGACCCCTCTATCGGCCCTACCAACTTGTCCTCCTCCTTCCTTATCATCCTGCCTCAGGCAGAGAGAAGGAGCATCAGTGAGTTGAGCTAGACAAAAACAAAAACAAAAACAAAAAAAACCCTTTGGGCTTGATAGACAAAGGAAGGGAGTACCTGGATTCATGCGCTGGGCCCTCTAGCAGGTCATCTAATGGCAAAATGGTAGCAGGCCCACTCAGAATCCCAAGGCAGAGGTTCTCCATTCTTCTGTAGATTCTCAGCTCTAGGTCAAGGTATAGCAAGCCCTCTTAAAATGCAGTCTCCCCTGTACAGTGAACTTTGTAAATAATCAGGCACAGTCCTTAGACCCTCTATGACTGAAATGGTCTCCTGCATTTTCTACTTTTGCTAACACTTGAACCATCCTTACCCCCACTAATCTTCTCAACCCCTCCAGTATTCCTCAGTATAGTTTCTCCCCAAATTGATCTTCCCTTCCTTCTTTCAAATGCTTTATTCTGCTCTCCCTATTTTATGGTCTTTTTGATATGTGTCCATAGTTGTAAGCAACATGGAAGCCCTTTAGAAATAAGCATAAAATAATTTTAAAAATAAATGAATAAATAAATGGATTGGCCCTTGCAATGATCTCAGTTCTGCTTCTCTGTGTGACTGAACTGGCTCAGTGCCTCCAATTCTAAGCAGTACTGCCAAGACCTACTGATTTCATAGATGTGGGTGAGGAATTAGAAGGTCCTGTCACTGGATACTGGATTTTTAAAATATAGGTTCTAGAAGGAAACCTAAGAAGCAATATAAAAAGCATTGCCATGGTCCAATAAACCCAAGAACAGTCTTCATGACTCACTCTTGTATGGAAATGGGCAGGAAGTGTGTGTTTTCCCACTGAGTACCACAAAGAAACTCCTATTGGCCTTCAGCCACCAATTTCTGGGCTGGAGGGAACAAAAATAAACAAACAAATAGAACAAACAACACAAAAAAGAGAACCAATACCAGGCCAAAACCAAAACTGAATGAAAACTCTTGGTAGGACTTCAGAGCCATTTATATCCCAGCATATTCAGAGATGGCTTCAATTTAGGAGGAGTGGATATGAACTCACCATCAAGTCCTGCAAGCTTCATACTGCCTTACATATTGACATATACCATTACATAATCATATAGACCATTGTTTAGGTTGCTATGGCCATTGTTATGAATACTATATTGAATATAGCTGAAAATGCTCTTTGGTGCAGAAAAAAATTCAGTGGAAAAGTCATTAGAAGTTTAAGCTAATAAAGTAAGAAAAGTACCAGGCCTTCCAGTCTACTAGTAGATACATACACATGGCACTTCTTATTTAGATTTTCAATTGTGAAATTAATTCATCTGGATATAAGTTGATGAGAGTAGTGTGAGATCCAGACCACAGACAAAAACGTGGAAGAAAGGTTTGAGAAACCTAATATTGAAGCAAAGTCAACATAATACTATACCTAAATCAGCTTTAGGGTAAGAAGACAAGAAATTATAGTAAAATTTTTAGTAACCAATACTTAAAATGACAATAACCTTAAATTAGCCCATATTTTACCAATTTGCCAAATTAGCCAACACTCTACCTTTAGGTAAAAGAAACATATCAAATTGATATTTCTGATAGACTACAAACTGGACAAAGACGAAGATCTTATATTGTTCACTGATGCCTGGCACCAAATATAGTACCTGGCACATAGTATGTGTTTTAATCAGCTTTGTATCACTGTAACAATATACCTAAAATAACCAACTTAAAAAAGGAAACTTTGTTTTGGCTTATGTTGGAGGTTTTAGTTTAGGTCATTTGGCCCTGCTCCTTTGGGGCCTGTGATGAGGCAGTACATAATGGTTGACAGTATGCAGTGGAGGAGGATGTTCATCTCAAGGTGCTTGGGCAGCAAAGAGAAAGACAGGAAGGGAATGGGGTCCCAATATCCAATATTCCCTTTAAGGACATGCCCCCAATGACCTAACTTCCTTCCACTAGGCCCCACCTCCAAAATATTCTACCTACTCCCAATAGTGCCACAGGTTGGTAACTGAGCCTTAAACACATGGGCCTTCAGGGGACACTTAACTAAACTATAGCAGTAAGGGCTCAATAAATGTTTATTGAAGAACTCAATGACAAGGATTTATTATTAAATAGAAAACTCTATAAGCAAACTAGTATTATATGTATTCTTCATTTATCACTCATATCTATAAACATATTAAAATGATACACCATTGTTAATTAAGCTATTTCTAATATGTTATGGGATCTTCTCCAAAGAGAGGCAGAAGAATAACAAAATATGTTTAAAAAAGATTTTCAATAATAAGGTAAGAAAGTTCAAAAGGAAAACACTATTTCTGGTTGGTCCAGGTTTATCAGAAAATCAAATGTTCAGAAATCTCCATTCCCTTTGAACTGTTTAACTGAGCTTTGTGGCACATTAGTTAGGTTCATTTGTTTGGACATTCATTCTTACTTAGAAAAAGAAGAAATTGGTTAACAAATTTTCTGCTCAATGTATTATCATCCTTTTCAAAAAACATTAGCTAAAATAATCAAAATGCCCTTTTAAAATGACTAGGAAAACTTTGAAATCAAATAATTAAGTTGAGTTTTTCCAGATTCTTCGTATATACTCATCACTGTGTGTACATACACACATAAATACTTCCTTTACTTAACCTTGATGTTTGGATCCTGGTCTACACATACAAAAACAACTCAGAAAATATTCACAGAAGCAGATGACAACTTCATGTCCTTAAGTCTAACTCGAAGTCACCAATTCTTGGAGATTCTAAAGTCATGAATTTATTGTCTTAAATTTTTCTAAACATAATGAATACCATGTACTATTGTAATAGCCCTGGTATAAGATGCACCGAATTTATGATTCATAAATATTTTTCCTAGAGAAAACTCAATTCCATTCTGTTCACTGAGTCCAAATTACTGTTAGGTCTCTTGAGGTACAATTATAACTACCAGAAATAGCTTCCATTCTGAAGCAAACATTAAAAACTATTTATCTAGGGAAATATAAAGATGGGTTCTTTCAACCTTCTTTCTTAGTCTCCCACATGCTGATTAACTGCAGGACCAGCCTTAAAAAGGAGAGAGAGAAGGGAAATTGCATGGAAATGGAAGGAGACCCTCATTGTTATACAAAATTACATATAAGAGGAAGTGAGAAGAAGATGGAAAAAAAGGGAAAAAAAAACAAGAGAGAGAAATGAATTACAGTAGATGGGGTAGAGAGAGAAGATGGGAGGGGAGGGGGAGAGGGGGGAATAGTAGAGAATAGGAAGGGCAGCAGAATACAACAGTCACTAGTATTGCAGTATGTAAAAACGTGGATGTGTAACCAATGTGATTCTGCAATCTGTATTCGGGGTAAAAATGGGAGTTCATAATCCACTTGAATCAAATGTATGAAATATGATATGTCAAGAGCTTTGTAATGTTTTGAACAACTAATAATAAAAAAAGAGACTTCTCTTAAAAAAAAAAAAAAGGAAAGACCAGCAATACTATTATCCACATTAATATAGCCATGTGAGAGCTGAGGGTATAGCTCAGTGGTACAGTGCTTGTCAAGCATGTGTGAAGCCCTGAGTTTGATTTCTAGCCTCCCCCAAAATCAAATATTGCTTATGAGCCAGTTTAACCCTTTCTATGTGAGTTACCCTTGCCCATATACAAATATCCAGTCATTATCCAACCTTCATTTTCCCACTAAGCAGCCAGGGTGATTTTTGACTATAGAGGAGGAGGAATGATTGATTATGTCACACTTGAGAGTTCAATTCACTTAGAATAAAAAAGTCTTTAGTATGTCTACATGCCCACCCATCAGGCTAGATACTATAAACCTTGTTTAAGGTTAAAAATGGTGTTTGGGAGCCAGGCACAGTAGGGCACACCTGTAAGGTAGCAACTTGGGAGGGCGGAGGCATGAGGATTGCCAAATTTGAGGTCAGGCTGGGCAACTTAGTGAGACTCTGTCTCAAACAAACAAACTGGGGATGCAGCTCAACACAAAACAAAACAATCAAACAAACCCTCTCCTGATATTCTTGTGGAAAAATCCAGAGAAATCAGGAGGAATTGCTAACGTGTGTGTGTGTGTGTGTGTGTGTGTGTGTGTGTGTGTGTATCTCACTCTGTTGTCTAGGCTGGCCTTGAACTTGTAATCTTCCTGCCTCAACCTCCTAAGTAGCTGGGTCTACAGATGTGCACCATAGCACCTGGCTGGAAATATACTAATGTAAATGCAGTTAGATGGGTTTACAACTGGATAAGCAATCTGTACTTATACTTTTCAGGCTAAGGTGTTTTAAGGAGTGAACAGGACTGTGGCCTTGGGGCCTTCTTAGTATCACTATTTTGTGAACTACTGGATTAAGACATAAACTGGGCATGATGGCACACATCTGTAATTCCAGTGACTCAGGAGGTTGAGGCAGAAGGATGGCAAGTTCAAGGCCAGCCTCAGCAATTTAACAAGACTGCCTCAAAAAATAAAAGGGCTAGGGATATAGCTCAGTGGCTGATCACCTCTGGGTTTAGTTCTTAGACACACACACACACACACACACACACACAAAGATAAACTGATAGCTGGGACAAAACTGGGAAGAGAATCATGATTCAAAATTCTAAAAGATGGAATCAGGCCAATTCTTAGTGGCTTTTTTTTCCCTGAATATAATATATCTAGTACTTGTTATTTCTGGGGGAAAAGGAAAAGTCCCACTTAATTTATTATATAAGGAAGAACTTTCTAACAAGAATATTTTACCAATGGAACAGTCTTTAGAGTATTCAGAGCTCCATTGGTGATTATAATCAAACAGAGGCTTGTGGACTACCTTTCAGGAACCCTACAGGATTTCTACAAAGGGTACACAATCAGACATGATGCTCTCTTAGGTCTGTTCCATCTCAACATTCTCCAACTCCATGAAAAGCAGAGTTGGCTAAAACAACTAGCATTAGGTCAAATGCTCCAAAACTGGGTCTTGGTCTTGGCTTTGGGCTTTTAAGCTTCCTGAAACTCAGCATTACAAATACTTTGAGCATCCCACTAAATTAGTATCCTTCCTCCCTTCTTCCTTAAAGGCAGAACTCTGATTCTGAATAGGTGCTACTCACCTTTCCTTGTGTTCAAACAACTAGCCTCCAGGTTTGGCAACTGGAGTAAATCAAGACTAGTGTAAACTAGTCTCTTCCCTGTTTTTGTGTCATGAAAAGGAAGATAATATTTGAATGATATATTTACTAGGTTAAGTTAGCTGCTCTGCTCTGTGGGTCAGTGGGGTCAAGGGCATCTATATCTCACAGATTATCTCAAACTCTACTTTCCATCTCTGTGACTAGGGATTGGTTTAAATATGGGCATGCGATGTGACCTCTAATCAACATAAATTGAATAGAATTCTGCTGAAGGAAAAAGTATTCCTCCCCATGAAAAAGAAGTATCCAGAAAGAACTCTCCTTCTTCTTCCTGATTTGGTGCCTATGTGCCATGTCTAGATCTATAATAATCTGTGAGTGTTTTAAAACATGTTCCCTGACATTCTTTGATTTTTCTTCCCATCAAGAAATAGGGTCTATGTCTTCTCTCCTTGAGTCTGAGATCATGTAACTCCTTGAATAATAGAATGTGGCAAAAAATAACTGCTGGCTTCTAGGTCAATGTATTAAGAAACAGAAAACTTCCAATTCATCTCTTGGAACCCTCACTCTTAAGATCTAGCTGTCATACTGTGGGAAAGCCAAGGAGAAGTCAACAAGGAAAACAATCAGGGCTTCTAGCACTCACTCCCAGCTAAGCAACCAACCTGAAGCAATACCAAACTGCCAGACCTTAGTGAAGCTGCCTCAGCTGAAACCATGTGGAATGGAGACAAGGTGACCATGGTGAGACTTCCTCAAACTGCAAAAATCACAGGCAAAATAAATGGCTGCTATGATTTGAAGTCACTATATTTTATGGTGGTTTGTTAAAAATAAATATATAATGGATGTACAGTTCTCTGACAATCATCAGGGGAGACTCTAGTAACAAGCCGAAGATGACAGGCAAAAAGAAAATATCTGAGTCCTTGATGACACTGTTGTGTCAACAAATAATGGGATCACAATGCCTCAGAACTTATTATGTGAAGTAATATATATTTTTTCAACTTTAAGCTGCTTTTAGTTGGATCTTCTATCACCTGAAATTGAAATATCTTAAATGATATCTTGTTTTTCATCTGTGAAAATGAGATTAATATAATTGCCCTGCCTAACTCATAGAAAAACCATCTGGGAGAGCAGTTAGCTTTCTCTCTTTTCATACATAAGTGCCAGAAATGGGCATGCACAAATGAGTAAGACAAAGACCCGGGGCCAGCCCCGGTAGCCCATGCCTTATCACTCTCCCTGCCCCCCCCAAAAAAAAACTTGCATTTATTAAGGAACCATGAAAAACAAAGACACATGGAAACAAAAAAAATTACTCATACTCTCACTATCTCAGGACAACAACTAATTGAAATTCCAATGTATTTCCTTTCAGACTTTTTGAAGTTTTATATTTTGTGTGTGTATGTGCATGTCACTTGTGTGTGTGAGTACACACATGCAAAAAACTGAGTTGACGTTGTAGCCAAAATTTACAAGCTATGCCAGGTGTAGTGGCACATGCCTGTAATTCCAGCAACTTGGGAGACAGAGGCAGGAGGATCCCAAGTTCGAAGCTACCCTGGGTAATTTAGCAAGACTCTACCTCAAAATAAAAAAATAAAAAGTCTGGGGATATAGCTCAGTAGTAGAGAGCTCCTAGGTTCAATCTCCAGTTCTCTCTCTCTCTCTCTCTCACACACACACACACACACACACACACTATATATATATATATGATTATATCCATAAAGCACTACATAAAAACAAAAAAGAGTTATCCTTCAACTATCCCTTCCAATATGCATCTAAGAATGTATGAATTAAAACTATTATCTTTAGACTAATTTATAAAATGCAGCTGGTCCTGAAACTGGCAATGAAATAAATAAGATTCTTTTTTCAGAAGATACCAATGTGTCTGGCCAAGGTAGACCTCTGAGAAGCAATTTGATCGAATAGAAGATGACTGTGTCAAGTTAACTCAAGTTCAAAGAAATATATTGTAAAATTAGACCTATGATTCACAGGCTATTCATTCTTCTCCCAGATGCATTCAAAATGACACAATGGGACTGAGTTATTAAGAATACTTTTTCCTAGGAATTCAAGAGACAATCAACACCTCTGAAATCCTTAATTCAGATACCCTATGCTGACCATCACCTTCTATCCATTTGGCTTGCCTGCTGTTATGGTTTAGATATGAAGTATTCCCCAAAAGCTCAATCCTGGACAGGGATTAACTGAGTGGTGACTGAGGCTGATAGGGTGTGGCTGGAGGAGGTGAGCCACTGGGGGCGTGCCTTTGGAGTATATATTTGGTGAACTGAACTTAGCTTCTTTCTCTGTTTCTTTGGTAGCCCTGTCCTAACCTGCTTTCCTCTGCCACTTTTCCGCCATGATGTTCTGCCTTACTTCAGGCCCCAAAGAATGGAGTCAGCCATCTATGGACTAAGACTTCTGAAACTATAAGCCCCCAAATAAGCTTTTCTTCCTTTAATTTTTCTTGCCAGCGTTTTTTGGTCGCAACAGCAAAAAAGCTGACTAAAACACCTCAGACTACTACAGGGCTGGGGTTGTAGCTCAGTGGTAAAGTGCTTTCTTAGCATGTGAGAGGCACTGGAATGATCCTCAACATCACATATAAATAAATAAATTAATTAAAGGTCCATTGATAACTAAAAAAATACTACTACAAAAATTTTCAGTTCTTATCAAACCCTCCTATCAAACAAACTCTCCATCACTCCTGCCTCCACCCAGCAAAGAACGCTTAGTGCAAAACTGCATTCATCCTCTTGCACAAATTCAAGAGTACTTACTCCTCTAGACTTTCACAGGCTCCATTTGACAGAACTTGTCCCTGGATGAACCTAGCTGCCTTTTCCACAGCTGCACATGGCTGGCCTGCAATGGCTCAAATTATCATCTCTATTCAGATGACTACTCCCAAGCGGCAGAGCTTGAGACAGAAGTGGTTCATTTGGGAGGCAGGCCTGGGAAGCAGAATGAAGGAGTGGGGGAAGCAAGAGAGAAGGGATGCCAGGCTAACAAAGACTGCATTATTAAGCTATGGCAAATGGTGATCCACAGGAGACTAGATAGATTGGACCCCAGGTTATCCATGTAAAGAATAGAGAGGCTGAGGCTTTATCTACTCCCTGAATTTGGGGTGGCCTTATCGGTTTTAGCTTCCCCATAGATCTCACCAGTCCCAAAGCTGCTTTCTCTAGCATAGGAGAAATCCCTAAGACAGAAAAGAAGAGAAGCAATATATACTGGGATACCTGCTTGGGTTCCCAGATGTTGGCAATGTACACAGAATCCTTCATACAATTGCATGGACATATTGCTGAGTATGCAAGAGCCTGCTACAGGCCCCAAATTTAGCTCTATAGGCTAGATATCCATTCTTGCCTCCATACTAAATCTGTAAAATCCCTATGGCATTTCTCCTTTTAGATGTCCCACAGACACCTCCAACTAAACATAACAGAAACTGAGAGAAGTATGAAATACACTCATGGATTTAAACTCTTTGATAGCATTTGCTGATGGCAACTGCACAGAGATCCCTAAATTGCAAGCAGTTTTGCCAATGAATGGGGCTCTGAGAACACCTGCCAGACTCTGGAACCCAGGCATCAGTCATTCTTTCTGGATTGGGACATGTCCTCAATTAGACTGTCCTATCCTTAAAGAAGGGGTGCACTGTCATCTCCACACTCTGGGGTGATGCACCTCCTGTTACTGTCAAAGGTCGTACTGCTAACCAGGTCTAGGATACAGGCTGTTTGTCACTTAACTGATACCCATGTAACACATATTGCCTAATAGAGGTTCAATTGTCTTCCCTCTCAAAATGTAATAAAACAAGTTTTGTTTCCAATTACATATTTATTTAAATATTCCGAATCAATATTCCTCTGTTCTCTTTTGAACTGGTCACAACATCTGTCCTTTCCCTCTCAAATAAATAACATGTTTATATGGATGTGAGCAACATGATTTCAACCTTTTTTGAAAATACCTCCTAATCACTTTGATGCTCTCATTTTCTAATTTGTATGTGTGTGTGTGTGGTGCTGAGGATTGGACCCAGGGTCTTGTGCATGCGAGGCAAGCACTCTACCATCTGAGCTATATTCCCAGCTCTTCATTTTCTAACTTTTAATCATCTTTCTATTAATCTTGTGTTCATTTTGGTTTGGTTCATATGGTCATTATTTCCCATTATTGGCAGAAATGATTGAGAATTCAATTGTTTTTGGTATTGGGGATTGAACCCAGGAGTGCTTTGCCACTGAGCTACATTTCTAATTTTTTTTTTTTTTGAGGCAGGGTCTCATTAAGTTGCTGAGGGTCTAAGTTGCTAAGGCTGGCCTCAAACTTGTGATCATCTTGCCTCAACCTCCTGAGTCACTGGGATTAGAGGTGTGCCCCACTGTGCCAAGCATAGAAATTTGATTTTAGGGTCTGAACATCTGCAGATCTTTCTAAAAATCTATTCACAGTTTATAGAAATCTAGTCTCCAATTGGGTGAGAGGCAACAGAAAATCATCTAGTCTGTCTTTTTATTACCTTGTTTGTTTATTTAAGCTCAAATCTATTAAGAATCTCATGCTACTTAGGAGAACTGCTATTTGAAATCTGGGCTGGAGGAATTTTCTGATTTTATGTTGACATTTGACCCATGCCTGAAATTGTAAGGTTGAAACTATAAGCTCTACTTCTCTGTGCCTGTATGGCTATCTGTAATTCAGAAACATTTTTACCATTGGATGATATTGACACATTAGTTTATAAAGTCTCTTAAAGGAACTCTCTTCTGACTGGCATTTCTAGACAAATAATTGCTTAAATAAATTAAATGTAACTAAAATTTCTAAAATATGAGAAATGAATCATTGAAACTTTAAATATGCTAGCTTAAAAGTATATATTCTAGAAATGAATACAAAGTTACATTAATTTATGTAAGTCTTTGGCAAATAAGACTAGTTTAAGAGTTTGGATTTAATGTAAACAAGGATGTCTTCTCTGATTTATCAGTGTTATCTATAATAAAAGCACACGTTTTTGTTTTGGGGTTTTATTTTTTTGCTTCTTCGGAATGTTTTTCCTAACTTATGTAGTTTTCTAATGAAATTAGCTAGAAATACTCATATTGAATATTTGAGATTGTGAAAAACTTAAATTTACATTGAAGCAAATTAAATAATTGTTTGGGTAAACTTGTATTTCCATAGTAATGAGGCTTTGTAGTATGTCACCTTAAAGAACATTTTCAAGATCTTGAGACAACTGGAGATTTTATCTGCAATGATGTTTAGATCATTTGTATATAAGACAGAATATTGAAAAATTAATTAGTAGGCATAATATAAGTTTATATACTTTTGCTTCTTATTTGTACATGTACAAAGAGGTTCTGTCTTTGGGTCTGTAAATGAGTATGTTCATTTTTGCCATTTTATGAAACCAAATAAGGGAAGTATGTAGCTGCATAAAGCTGTGTTAGGTGTATCCATGAGATCTGCTAGTCTGCTGTAATGACAGAATTTCAAAATTGGCCATTTCCTAATTTCCTTCTAGGACAAGTGACTACTTAAAAATTAAGATACATGAGTGGAATTCTATTAGGAATCTTAAGATATTAAGACTAAAGTACAGGGCTAGGGATGTGGCTCAAGCGGTAGCGCGCTTGCCTGGCATGCGTGCGGCCCGGGTTCAATCCTCAGCACCACATACAAACAAAGATGTTGTGTCCGCCGAAAACTAAAAAATAAATATTAAAAAAAAATTTAAAAAAAAGACTAAAGTACAATGAATTGTAACTCTAGTATGGGAAAGATAAAGAACAGTGAAGGACAAAACCTGAACGAACAAAGAAAGCTACAGAAATTCTGCAGAAAGAGAAACTGAAAAGGAGCACAAGTTTATGTTATTTTTGTTTTTTTGCCAAATATGGCTCAGTTTTAATGAGTTTATTTGTTAGACCATCAAACAGTTTGTGGGGCTGGCCACAGTGGTGCACAGCTATAATCCCAGTGACTAGGGAGGCTAAGGCAGGACTATTGCAAATTCAAGGTGAGCCTCAAAAACTTAGTGAGATGGTATCTCAAAATAAAAATAAGAAAAAGCTGGGGGTAGCTCAGTGGTAAAGTATCCCTGGATTAAATCCCTAGTACCATGTACATGCACACATATACACAAAAGCTTGTCAGTCCTTTAGGATCAAATATTGCATTGAAACAAACCTAAAATTTGATTTGCCATCCATGGAGGTGAAGTATTGGTCTGTTCTCTTAATAAGAGGTGGTATAAGATCACTCTTTATTTGTACTGGTTTCCTATGACTGCTGTGACAAATTACCACACATTTGGTGGCTTAGAACAGCACACATTTATTCTCTTACACTTCTGGAAGAAGTCCCAGATCAGTTTCACTGGGCTAGAATGAAGGTATCAATAGGACCATGCTTCTCCCAGGGCCTCTGGGGCAGAATCCGATTTCCTTGCCTTTTTCAGTTTCAACAGCTTCATTCCTTGGCTCTAGGCCCCCTCCTCCATCTTCAAAGACAGCAGTGTAGCATCTTCTTCTTTTTTTTTTTTAATAGTTAAGAGACTTTATTCTAATAGCTATAATTACAGTGCTTGTCAAAATGAAAACTGAAAACAAATATACAAAATAATTGATTATTAATCATGTATTGAAAGCCTTAAGAGGTTCTATGACACCAAATAAATCAGTTCTGAGGTTTCCGCAAGATAAATTTAACAGCTCCAGTCTCTTCAGTGTTTATCAAAATACAAAAGGGCTGGGGATGTAGCTCAGTTGGTAGAGTGCTTGCCTCTCATGCACAAGGCCCTCGGTTCCATTCCAGCACCAAAAAAAAAAAAAGAAAAAAAAAGAAAAAAAGAAAAGAAAAAAGAAAAAAGTAGCAGTCATCTTTTTTGATGGCATATTGGACCCTTGTGGGCTGAGGGAGGAAGCTACTTCACATATGGAGGTTGGGGTGCTCCAGGGCCTGTGGGTATGGAGTGGACCAACACTTCTAGCTTCCACGCACTTGCAAAGGCGAGACCCAGATCTGCTATCATGCTGAGCGGATGCAAGAGTGAGCAGATGCTGGGAACATGGGCTGCCGCTCTGGCCATATGCCAACCAAGGGCACATCTGGGCCTGTGTCCCCTGCAATGGCCCTCTCATCCCACCCTCAGGTGACCATGTGAGTACAAGTACAATACAATGCTCTGGAATGTAGGTGACTCAAAGACATGTGAATCACGGGTCTCTATTGGGACTATGCAGTTGATAGTGGTTTGTGTCAACATCTTGTGTTCCCAGAGGGGAATGGCTGACCTACTGGACTCGCATTTAGGCTGTACAGTTCAGATTAAAAACCATCTACCAAATGGATCCCAACACCAACCTACAGCCCAGGAGGCCAGATGCCCACATGCCTAAATCCTTTTCTCAGTATTGACAGTGAGTTCTCTTTTTACAATAAAAAAGAGTAATATTGATTAGGAGTACCAGAAATTGCCTAAGTGGAAAAAGAAACTCTTTACATTAAATAAAACCTGGCTATAGACTGTGTCTGCACATGTACTGCACAGTGCAATGCACACTGACCAACTCATAGAGACAACTTCTGACACTCAGGACCATATTTGCCACATGAGAGGAAAGTGAGGGTGGAGAGGAGGAAGTGAGGGGGTTGGGGGTTCTTGTTCACTTCTGGTTCTGGAGCTGATTGGACAGCCAGTCCAGTCTTTCATAGAGCCTGTCCCCACTGGTCGCACAAGTGGCCTGAATGTACAGTTCCTATGACATAGTGAGTGCAGCCCCAGCTTGTCTGTGATTTCGGCCATATTCACGACATTTGGGAGGTCCTGCTCGCTGGCAAACATTAGGAGGATGGTGTCCCGGAGCTCATCTTTGGCTGGCATCCTCACAAGCTCCTCACAGGCCTGTTCACATGCTCTCCATCACAAAGATCAAGTCTTGGTGTTCTGGAAGTAGTGGTGCCAAATCTTTGGGCCACCCATGTCCCACACAGTGAAGTTGATGTTCTTGTCCTCTACATTGAAAGCTATGGTGGGAATGGTGGTCACAATTTCGCCCAGCTTCAGTTTGTATAGAGTAGTTATCTTCCCTGCAGCATCCAGGCCCATCATGCACATTTCTTTTTTGCCAAAAAGGCCCCTGAAGAGGTTTGCAAAGATATTCCCCATCCTTGTAGGTGGTTGGAAGCGACACTGGCCAGAGTCCTCAGTGGTGGCTGCTCCAAGCCAGGTGTTGGTTTTGCTCCCACAAGATGGCAGTGCTGACAGTGGCCATGTCAGTGCCTCATAGTGCTTCAGTCTTTGCAGTCTTCTGCCTCTGCAATCTTAAGGGCTCACCTAGGTAACCTCATCACAATCTCTTTACCTTCAAATTTTCTTTTGCCATATAAAGGAACATTAACAGATTCCAGGGGTTAGAAACTAAATATTTTTGGGAGGGCATTTTCCAGTCTACCACATCACCTATGTAATCCTGCTCCAATAGCAGAGATTCCAGATATGATCACAATGATACCGTTTTAGTCAGCTTTTGTGTCACTGTGAGTAAAAGACCTGACCAGAACAATTTAGAGGAGGAAAAGCTTATTTTGTCTCATGGTTTCAAAGGCCCAGTCCATTTTTGACAGACTCCATAGGTCAGGGCCCCAGATGATATGGAACATCATGGTAGAAGAGCATGGCTGAAGAAAGCAGCTCAGGATGTAGCAAACAGAAAGGAAATAGAGAGCTCTGCTCACCAAGGACAAAATGGGAACCCCAAAGACATGGACCCAGAGACCTATTTCTTCCAGCTATACCCTACCTGCCTATAGCTACCACCCAGTTAATCCATATCAATGGGTTAATCCTCTGATTATATTAAGACTCTCATAACCTGATCATTTCACTTCTGAACATTCTTGCACTGTCTCACACAGGAGCTTTTGGGGGACACCAGATATCCAACCCATAATAGACCCTTTTTCCCATGACATTATCAAGCAAATAATTATTCTTTTTCAAATAAAAGAAACACAAATTCTACATTTATGAGGATACTAAGAGCTTTTGTATGTTTATCTAAATACTGTATTGTCACATTAACTAATAGGTAGCCAATCTATAAATATAAAGATTCATTTACTATACTTAGGCATCCATGATCCTATTTTTATTTTTAATTTTAAATTTTGGTACTGGGGACTGAACGCAGGAATGCTTTACCACTGAGCTACATCCTCATTCCTTTTTATTTATTTATTTTTATCTTCAGATAGGATCTCTCTACATTGCTAAGCGTCCTGCTAAATTTCTGAGGCTGTCCTTGAGTTTGCAATCCTCCTGCCTCAGCCTCCTGAGTCACTGGGATTATAGGCATGTGCCTGGCTCATAATCCTATCTTTTTTTTTTCTGGTACCAGGGATTAAAGTCAGGGGCACTCAACAATGAGCCACATCCCCAGCCCTGTTTAGTATTTTATTTAAAGACAAGGTCTCACTGAGTTGCTTAGCATCTCACCATTGCTGAAGCTGGATTTGAACTCAAATCCTCCTGCCTCAGCCTCCTGAGCTGCTGGGATTATAGGTGGGTGCCAATGCACCTGGCTCATGATCCTATCTTAATTCTCAAATCTCCTGGCAACCTTTCTATTTTTGCCTTCCAAAATCAAACTTAAAAAAAAGAAATAAAATTAAAACATTACAATATCTCTTTAAATGTTTTTATTAGTGCATTATAATTATATATAATAGTGAAGTTCATTTTGATATATTCATAAATGTATATAATATAATTTACTCCACTTTTAATTGCTAATATTTCCCTACATCATAATATATTTTGCACTTAAAATTGTGTTGGAGATTTTCCAGAGAAATCTTGGAAATAAAAAGATTTGTTCTTTAGAATCGTTTGTTCACCTTGTAAGTGATGTCAGAAAAATTAGCTTCATTTTCTGTGTTAGTATTGATGAGTTGCGTGGGAAAAAGGCAAAGCGAAGGAGGTGCTCAGCCTTCCCTAGAATAATTTGAACAGGAATATTATTAATGTAAATACAGAAGCCCTCTCTATCTTTTTGTTCTGCAACTGTGATTTGACCAAATGCAGACTGAAAACATTAGAAAAAAACTGTCTGTACTGAATATATACAAACTCTTTTTTTGTAATTACTCCATAAACAATCCAGGATAACAACTATTTACCAAGCATCTACATGTGCTACACGTGATAAATCATCTAGAGATAATTTAAAATATAGGGAAGGGCCAGGTGTGGTGGTACATGCCTGTAGTCCCAGCTACTTGGGAGGCTGAGGCAGGCAGGAGGATCACTTGAGTTTAAGAGTTGGAGCCCAGACAGGACAACATAGCAAGACCTATCTCCAGAAAGAAAAAGTATAGGGAAAGGATATGCATAAGTTACATACAATATAATACCATTTTATAGAAGGGACTTGAGCATCCCCCAATTTGGGCATCTGCAGGAATCCTAGAACCAATCCCTCTTGGGTAGTGAGGGCAACTATATTTCAAAAGTTCTAATTGGGGCTGGGGATATAGCTCAGCTGGTAGAGTGCTTGTTTCACATGCACAAGGCCCTGGGTTCAAACCCTAGCACCACAGGAAAAAAAATGTTCTAGGTTGTATGGGAAGTTCCTAGGGATTTGTCAGTGCCCCTAACTACCATTATATATTTTTAATTATCAGGGTCCTTTTGGTGCTTTCCCTCATGATATTTGGCAACAAAATTACAGTGATATCAGTCACCATCAGTACATTTCTAAAAATATTTGGTCACAATTTTCCTTCTTAAATTTTTAAAAAATATTTTTAGTTGTAGATGAACATAATAACTTTATTTTATTTTATTTATTTTTGCATGGTATTGAGGATGGAACCCATTGCCTCACACATAGTAGACAAGCCTACTACTACTGAGCCACAACCCCAGCCCTCCTTCTTAAATTTTATCAACACCTTCTACCAGTGATATTTATTTATTTATTGGTAGTGGGGTATATAACCCAGGGTCTTGAGCATGCTAGGTATGCACTTATAGCACTGAATTACATCCCCAGTCTCACGAATATTTTTGTTTGTTTGTTTGTTTGTTTTTGGTATAAGGGATTGAACTCAGGGGCATTCGACTACTGAGCCACATTCCCAACCCTATTTTGTATTTTATTTAGAGACAGGGTCTCACTGAGTTGCTTAGCACCTTGCTGTTGCTGAGGCTGGCTTTGAACTCATGATCCTCTTGCCTCAGCCTCCCAAGCCACTGGGATTATAGGTGTGCACCGCTGTGTCTGGCCTCTCCAGTGATTTTTAATTGAAGATGCACATTAAATATTTCTTTGAAGCTTTATTAAAATACAGTTATCTAGAATCTACACTTCTTCAAAAATAGACCAAATAATTATGCTTATATAATTTGTTTAAAATGTTTTTGCTTTAGTTTTATTATCTTACTTTGCATGTCACAAAAAATTTCCCCTTCAGTTTTATTATGTTGGTCACACACTCCCTCAAGACTATTCTCTTGTGAAAACTGTCACAAGTCATTGGTGAACCACAGGCATTATAAGTTTCTGTCATCTCCACCTAGATTTTAATGCATGCTGATGCTTCCCTAAGGACCTACTATTAGCTACAGACTAGAGATTTTTGTCTTCAACCAAGAAAGACTGTCTCAGAGCCTATGAAATAGGACAAGACCCCTGACAGTTCTGAGAAAAGGCTATTGGACACAAGCTCCTCATGTTATCACATAACCAACTAACACCAAGTCACTAGTCAGGGTCAGAATTTCCAGAACAGCTTAATTGACAAAGTTAACATAAAATCCAGCAGAACAAGAGCTTTGTTTACAAAGTCCAAACCAGTCCTTTTCTCCTCCCCACCCCTGCCTAAATAAACACATGAAAACTCTTGAGAGTGAGTTGTGATATGCTTTTCTAGAAATTCAAGAGACCCTAACACATCCATATTAAAGAGCTTTGTCTCTCCAGCAGAGACATCAAACAGTTTCTATCTAAAGGCCCTTTTCAGGATAAAGAGCCTCAACAATAGGTAGGAAGGCCAGGCTCTTGTTCCTACTGTGCAACCCACTTGCCATATGACCTTCACCAAGCTGATCACTGGTCTCTGGGCCTCAGTTGATAAATGGAGATCTTAAAAAAGAACCTTGTCCTCTGAACACCATTTACCCATTTTCAATAAAGATTTTTCCTAGGAAAAAAACATAGTCTGGTAATCATATACCTCAATCAGACCTCTGAAATTACATTATTATTATTATCGCAATTATTATCGACCATTATCATTATTTGCAGTACTGATGATTGAACTCAGGGGTGCTCTACCAATGAGCTACATCCCCAACCCTTTTCTTATTTTTTATCTTGAGACAGGGTCTTGCTAAATTGCTCAGGCTGGCCTCGAACTTACTATCCTCCTGACTCAGCCTTCCAAGTCTCTGGGATTTACAGATGTGTGCCACAATGCCCAGCTGAAATAATTTTTCAACTTCATTTTATGGAAACTGATAGGCCCCTCATACTGTAAAATGCACTAAGAGAGACCAGAACCCAGTCCTCCTCCCTCTCCTTTCACTATCTTGCCAGCAGGTGTCATGAAAAGTCCCCTCCACAGGTGAGTTGTTGCATTCTTTTCATCCTCATTTCAGAACTCAAATGTCTCATAATCACAGTAGTTAACCTGCCCCCTTGTTGCTAATTGGTTTCCTTAATAGCTTTTGCTTTAACAGAAATTTAGTGACATTTTCATCAGTATTATTCTAAAGTTCTAAATGTAAAAAGGATGACTCTTTGGTGTTCAGGAAGACTCAGAAGGAAAAATGATACAAAATAAGGTCCTATTCACTACCTTTCTTCAGATTTAAATTTATACTCATATGCCATGCACAGTGGTACACACCTGTAATCCTAGTGACTTGGGAGGCTAAGGCTGGAGGATCACAAGTTTGAGACCCGAATAGGCAACTTATTGAGATCCTGTACAACTTACTGAGACCCTGTCCCAAAATAAAAACTAAAAGTGACTGGGGATAAAGCTCAGTGGTGAAGAGTCCCTGGGATCATTCCTAGTACAAAAAAAAAAAAAAAAAAAAACTAAAATCATACTCAGGAGAAAACAATAAAACAAAGGAATTCTCCCAATCCATTCAAACTGTCATTTGTGGACTGATACTGGTCAATGAACTGTTTGTTACAGGTTGGAAACTGAGAATGGAAACTGAGAATTGGCACAGAGGAATCTTTACTGCAATCTAATCTGGCTTTGTCAAAAAATTTAAATGAGTGGGTTCATCTTCTTGAACAGGATATATATCAGCCCAGTGTTAACTTAAGTGACAAGTCAAAAGTGAGCTGAATCCTATTAATATGACCAGATGTTAGTTCACAATGAACTGGAACATGAAAACAAAAAAATTTTCTAATGCCAACCCTATATGAAAGATAGTTGGAGAAGCACTGCAATATACTACTCATTAAATTAAATAAGATTAAATAAGATCAATCAGCCTGAGGATTGTAGACCTAGAATTAATTTATTGTGGGAGTAATAAACTCAAGTGCCTATAGTGGACAGACAGTTGCTAAGTGAAGTGAGTCAGATACGGGACTCTAGGGAGGAGTGAGGACTTTGGTAAATCAAAGGCCCAGTCTTATTGGAGCAACAGCTGCTCATTTCTATCTGATTATAAACAAGTATAGGTTCATTTAGATTTTAAGAGAGGCTAGGAATCAAGACTTTCATGTAAAAAGTTCTTTTTTTTTTTTTGGTATAAGGGATTAAACTCAGAGGCACTTAACCACTGAACCACATTCTAAGCCCTTTTACTTTACTTTTATTTTTATTTTATTTTGGTATCAGGGATTGAACCCAGGGGTGCTTAACCACTGAGCAACATCACCAGTTGTTTTTAATTTTTATTTTGAGACAGGGTTTCACTCAGTTGCATAGGGGCTCACTAAATTGCTGAGGCTGGCTTTGAACTTGTAATTTTCCTGCCTCAGCCTCCTGAACTGCTGGGATTACAAATGTGCACCACTATGTCTGGCAGAAGTCCTTATTTTTTAATATTAATAATTTATTAATTTTCTTTTAAGTTGTCTGTGTAAAACTAGCAACCTATTTGCAGACATAAGCTGCCACTTTGTAATGTGCACTTTAGGAAGGAATGTATTACAGGTGAGTAAAAGGACCCATTTATCTTCAATCCCATTTTGGCCACAACAGGCCCTTTCTAAAGAGGCAGACCATTTCCCTTTGGCCGCATCACATTTGGAATCAGGGACCAAGGGACTTTAAAACACCTCTGCTCCCAAAAGAATGATTTGGGTGGGAAGCCAGCCTAGATTCTAGGCCTTAAGTTCATGCCAATACCAAGCCAGTGCTACTCTCCAAGTTCCCCCCAAGCTAGATTCTTGTGCTCATCTATGCTCAGAGGTGATATTTTTTCTTTTAAAAGCAGATGGTTTATTCAAAAAATTATTTAAAATCTATTTTGTCCTAGGGGTTGTGAAGTAAAAAAAAAAAAGATACTTAATTCTGATCTTGAGAACTTCAGTGTAGAAGATATCACCCACATATGTTGCTTCAAATATTCCAAATGAACTAATAACCACCAAGTTCTTGTCTCCAGGACTACATTTCAGAATGCCTCCTTGGTAACAGAAATGAGAACCTATCTCACAAGGTCCTAAAATACCTAAAATGATGTTTCCTGCTGTGTGGATCCATGCCACACCCTGGCAGACCCTGACAATGATGTGACCACAGACCTGATTAGCAGCCTTCTTCTTCTCTCTCAGATTTCAGTGTTCCCTCTCCCAAAAGGGTACTGGTCACCAATGGTGTCCTCTCCACAGGGCCCAAGCTACAGGGAACCTTTCCTCATGTTCCCCCATTCATCTTTCAAAAAGGCATAAAAGGCCTAAACTTGGGTGGGCTCATGCCTTCCCAAGGGCAACAGTTCTCTCTGCACCCCCTTTTTTTTGCACACTTAGGTTTCCTTACACACATGGAAGGGGCATTTGGCTGAGTTCTGGATTAGCATGCTGCCATGCTGGTCAGAGTCCCCATGTTTCCTGTGAACACCACAATCACAACTGAGCATAATACATAAAGGGACAGTAGTGTCCCTGCTGATCTTCCCAGGCCCCTTGACTCTGCAGAAGGCTTGTCAGCAAGGGCTCATTCAGGTTCAACCTCCAAACCCCTTTATTTTTTTTAATTGGTTGTTCAAAACATTACAATGCTCTTGACATAACATATTTCATACATTTGATTCAAGTGGGTTATGAACTCCCATTTTTACCACATATACAGATTGCAGATTCACATTGGTTACACATCCACGTCCAAACCCCTTTAAATACCATTCAGAGTCTGAAAGAGCTAGGTTCCTTACAAGAGTCACAGTGACCACTGGTGTCAACTACTGTGTGGACTGTAAGGTGATCACCTGACCACATTAAACCATTCATATGACATGGTTAATCCACTCACTATGGCTTCTCCTGACCTGAATGAATTCCTCTGCAATGCTGTCCTGAGAAATACCTAAGGAGCTGTTTTGGGATATAATAAGGAGCCAAAGCCATAAGTCAAATAAACAGCTTCTAAGCATCAGAGAGGTATCTAACCAACATAGCAAGATCTGAGTATAATGAGTACCCCTTAACATTGCCCATCTTAGAGGCACTCACTCTCCACAAAAGGACACAGGACTAGAAGAAACCCAGGCCCTGGACACTGAGATGTTTCACTGCAGGGAAGAGAGGGGCAATGGTGTCCCTACCATGTGATCAGCTGAAGGGGACCCTCCACCTGCAGTTGCTGGAGAGAGGCCTGCTTGCTACTTGCATGAGCAGCACAGGAGGAGATGAACTTGGCCAAGGAGTGCTTCAAGGTTCTATGTGGAATCACAGCTTTGTGGGGTGGACGTCCTGACAATGAGGTTTCTGTAAGTGTGAGGACCTGCGGGCATTATGTGGCAAGAAAGGCTTCTTGGGTTTCTACATGCACAGCATCCAAGGAGCCCTAAGCACAACCCTGACACTGTTTCCTTCATCTTCAGGCTGCTCGTGGGAATTAGCCAAAGGCCAAGCCAGGTGCTTCTGCTTCCACAGAGGCAGAGAGGGTGAGTCAGCACCAAGCACAGAGAGCACAGAGGAAACCAGAGTGTGGCCTGCCTGGTATGTCCATTTCCTCCCATCTCCTTCCTCTGCATGGCACACTCCTGTCTCTCCACAAGGGGCAGCAGGGGGTGGTTGTCACAGCCAGTGGCCCTGTCATCCAGGAACCACCTGAGCACCAGGCCAGCTGCTCCTTGGGGAAGCACATGTATTTGGCCCCCAATGGTTCTATGTTGCTCTGTGAAATACATAATCATTGACAAATTAGGTCTTTCTTGTGAGATTGATGATGTCGTTTATATGGAATATATTAATATATTAATAAGTACATTTTGATTTAAGTCAAATCTTTAAAAGAAATCTGCATCTGAAAGCAAAAAAATACTACACAAGTCTGCTCCTTCTATAGAGTACTCCACCACTACAAACGGGGGTCCATGACTGCAACTGCTCATGTCAGGAACCTGGGAACCACTCAGCATCTCCTCTGCCTCACCTTCATATCTAATTAATTATCATGGTCATTCCACATCCAAATTCTTAATATTGCTCCAATAATTCAGTCTGAGTATTCCACTCTAAGCCATTATGACTATCACCTTGGCAACCGTAGCAGCCCACTTACTGGTCTTCCTGTTTCTCCTTTCACTCTCTTCCAATCCATTTTCCAGAGTAATCAGTTTCTAAAAGTAAATCTGATCACGACACTGTGTTCCTGAATGCTCGTCAGTGCCCTCCCATTGCCTTTGGGACAAAGCTTGAAATCCTGGCATGCTTTTTCCTGATTTTTTCTCACCTGCCTTATCCGCTTTATGTGCCAGCTTTAATATAAACCTATGTTCTGGAAATGTTTGTCTCATCTCCTAGGCTTGGTTAGATTTCCCCAATCTCCCCCTCACACTTTGCAGGATTTATCTGCAACAAAATGAATACATGATTCATTGTTTCATGTCTATTTATCCTATTCTAAGATGATAGGGCCTGCCCACCTTATTCACCACTTTATCCTCAGAGACCAGCACAGGGTCTGAAATGCAGAACATACTCAATAAAAACTCACTGCATCCATAAATGAAACAACACAAATCTAACTTCAAATCCTGGCTCCTCTGCTGGACCATGAATGTAATTTCCCTCTTTAGAAAGATGAAGAAAATATTTTCCACCTCACAGGGACATGGAAAATGAAATGCTATGATGTTCATCACACTGCCTGGCACAAAGCAAGTCATTATGAAGATCAACATTACCACCTAAAATGGGAGAGAGAAGGGCACTGTCAAGTCCAGGCAGGCCAAATGGCAGACTGTAGGGACCTCCCCAGAGCAGAACAACCTTGTTCTCCTTACCTGGGCTTCAGCCCAACATATTTTTCCAAGGTTCGGTGACTTCATCAAGCCTCTGGTAAGAACTGACTAAATTCACAGTGTCTCAGGATGGCTAAACTCACCCTAGACTGAAGCTCATAAATATGGTGTTTATTATTTGTTCACACTGAAAAAGAAAACTTTTATGTGAAATACACACAACAGGCAAATCCACAGAGACAGAAAGTAGATTAGTGGTTGCCAGAGTCTAGGGGCACAGGAAATGAGGAGTGACTATTAATGGGTAGGGATTTCTTTTTGGCATAATGAAAATGTTCTATAAATAGATAGTGGTGATGATGGCCCAACAACACTGTGACTATACTAAAAGTTACTAAATTGTACACGTAAAAATGGTCTAATTTAAAACTTTATATTATATAAATATTATAATATTAAAAAAGCAACTCTGCTTATTTTTCATGCCAAACCCTTCCAAGGCCAAATTCATCAGTGTTTGCTCAGGAGCACAGAATTAGAGAGTAGAGGATAATAGAATTTGAATCCTGAGTGGAGTCAGGTTCTAATGGACTCCAAGTACCTCTCCTGTCAAGAGGACAGATATTTCTATTGGTCTAGAACACATTTAGATGGCATGGCAGATACTGTTATTTGTCTATTCAATATTCATCCCTCCTATTGTCTTTTAAGAAAACACAGTTTTGTTCTAAGTGAGATCCAACCCCAGGACATCATGAGTAACCTAATCCAATGTCCCCAAACTTCTCTGATAATAGGATCACTTGGATTCACTGTTAAAAAACAAAAGAGAAAATAAAAAGATATACCCTGGGCCTCCATCTCCCAACCCATACCCAACAAGTCAGTTTCCAGAGATGAGTTCTGGTAATCTATATATTTAACAAGGCTCCAAGTAATTCTAATCATCTTTACGAGATTATGAAGAATACTGCTATTAGCTTTTTGTAACTATGACCAAAATACCTGACAAGAACAACTTGGAGGAAGAAAAGTTTGTTTTCAGCTCATGGTTTCAGAGGTCCAGTCCATTGTCAGCTGACTCCTCTGCTATGGCCTGAGGTAAGGCAGAATATCATGGATGAAGGGTATGGATGGAGGAAAGTTGCTCAATTCAAGGTAGCAGGAAGCAGAGAGGGAAAGAAAGGAGCCAGGGACAAAATATAATCCCCAAAGGCGCCCCCCCCCCCAGTGACCTACTTCCTGCAGCCACACCCCCATAGTTACTACCTAGTAATACATTCAAATTATTAATCCATCAAATGGACTAATCTATCAATTAAGTTATAGCTTTTAAAATCTAATCACCTCACCTGTGAACACTCCTGCTTTGCCATGTGAACTTTTTGGGAGAATCTCATATCCAAAGTTTAATACACTGGTTTAAAACATTTGTGGCTATCATTCCTATGCCTGATTTTCCAAGCATCTCTCTCAATCAGGTGACCATATGATCACTTCTGGTCAATGATACCTAAAGTAAATTCCACCAAGGAAATTTCTGGGAAGGTTATACTTGGTAATAAAAGGAGAAAGTCATCTGCTCCTCCCTCCTCAGCCCTTCTTCCTGTCTTGAATGCAGCTATGATGGTTGCAAACATAGTAACAACCCAAGACAAAGGCCAATGGATCTGCAGGGAACATCAACTTCTCCACTGCTGAAATAATGCCAGCAATTATGCACCTCCAGTTTCTTGTTACATGAGCCAAATCAACACTGGGTTGTTTAACCTATAATCAGGTGTTTGTTCCATGTCCCAAATGTATTCCCAAACATATGATAGACAGTTCCAAAATTTGCCTGTGATACATCCTAGCCCACATTCCATTTATAAGGGCCTTGCCCCTTCTGGGTGAGGGATTCCTTCCTCAGATACATTAAAGTAGTGATCTGGGTTGCATAAATGGCAGCCATTTGTCTATTTAACAGGCTCATGCCTACTTCCTCTTTCCAGGTCTAAATGATTTATCATTTAACTCTCAGAGGACATATATTTTTTTCCAATCTCTTGGGATATCTCACAGATATCTCTTGTGATACTGACAAGGGATATTTAGAAGATAGATTTTATTTTCCTGAACGAAATTCTGTCTGAAAAACTACAAGGGTTGGCAAATATTTTCTGTAAGGAGCTAGACAATAAATATTTTAGGCTTTATGGACCATATGCTTCTGTTGTAACTATTCATCTCTATGATACTGTAGCCCCCAAACAGCCAGAGACAGTATACACATGAAAAAGGATAGCTGTGTTCCATATAAAATTTTATTTACAAAAACAGGCAGTGCCCTGATTAGGCCTATAAGGCAGTCTTCACTATCAAAAACTTGAGAAAAAATGGATCTGCTTATAAAAATCAACAGGTTATCACTATATCTGATTTTTCACTATGTTCCTGACCACTTGGAAAAGCAATAAACTTGGAAAGGGGTATACTGTACTCAGAAAACATACCTTAGTCATGACCCATTTCAGTTATAAATCCTTAGAGATTAAAGATGCTGCTATACTCATTCAGTACCTACTGTCTACCAGGGGTTGTGGTTCAAGACCACTACTTAAGATCCTGACCTATTTTGTTTTAAAAAATATTTATTTTTTAGTTGTAGTTGGACACAATATATTTATTTCACTTATTTATTTTTATGTGGTGTTGAGGATCGAACCCAGGGCCTTGCATGTGCTAGGCGAGTGCTCTACCGCTAAGCCACAGCCCCAGCCCCTGACTCATATCTTAAGAGTCATAGTCAAGACCCCTCTGACATGTAAGTATCATATGACACCACCATGAATTAAGACATTTACCATCCCATTTAAAATACAGGCAAAAAGAAGATAAAACTGAACAGAGTGAAACAAATAAGAGTATTTTTTTTTTTAATTCTGATTTCAGCATTTTCTTAAATGTACATTTTTTCAACTAAAAGCTTTGAAACCATTTTGCATGTCTGTAGTAAAACTTATCAGAGCACCCATTTTTCATTTATATATAATATTAATGTATAGGAAGGGTTATTTGCCCTCTCATTTGAAGGTTTTTCATTTGTGTCCAATACAAATAGAGGTTTTGTGGGAAACCTGAATTAGCTAAAAATCTGCTGTTAATTTTATGATGTGAGAATAGCCCAGAGATTAGAAAATTGTGTTCACTTAAAAGCAAAAGCTCCTAATATACCTATCAGAACTTCAAGAAGACAGGATAGTGGCCTTGATTCCACCACGCATCACAAAGCGTTTAGTTGAAAAAAACATACATTTAAGAAAATGCTGAAATCAGAATTTTTAAAAAATATATCACAATCAATCATCTCAGCTAATTTAGAGCTATCATTGAAAGACAGAGATGAAATTCCAAGAGGACCAGCCTCTGTCTTTTCTAAAGGCAAACTATCATTTCTAAAAATGGTCACAGTGGTATTTTTGGTCTCTCATGATCTTCCATTCCCTAACAAGAGTTTACTTCCCTCCCCTTTCCTTAAAAGGAAAGTCACCTGACTCTGTGACTGCTTCCACAGAGAAGGCTGCACAAGTGATATTCCATGTCTCCCAAGGCTGGATCACAGAAGGCCACATGGCTTCCATCTGGCCCAAGCCTTTTCTCACTATGAGGAAACTATCCCTGGAAGCAGCCACCATGCTGTGAGGAAGCCCAACTTCAACTACATAGTGAGATCAAATGGAGGTAACCCGAGATCCCCAATAACAGCCAGCATTAAGACAAATGAAGCTGGGCACAGTGGCACAAGCCTGTAATCCCAGCAACCCAAGAGACTGAGGCAGGAGGATCACAAGTTCAAGTTCAGCCTCAGCAACTTAGTAAGACTCAGTCTCATAATAATAAATAAAAGGGCTTGGGATATAGCATAATAGTAGAGCACTCCTGAGTTAAATCCTCAGTACAAAAAAAAAAAAAAAAAAAACATGGGAGCAATAAGACATGTGAACGAATGGGGCTTCAATGGATTCTAGTCCCCCATCTTTGAGTCACTCAGCTGATCCACAGTTGGAGCATAGATAAGCTTTCTTCCCCTTTGAGCCCTGTCCAAAATGCAGATTCTGAAGCAAATTCAATGTTATCATTTTAATTCACTAAACTTTGAGCTTAGTAAGTAGAACACAGACTCATGATTAAAGGCATGTACGAAGGACTTTCACTTGAAACAAAATAAACAGCATGTTTTGTCTCCCATTTGGAGCCCTAAGTGCAAAGAGAATTAAAAAAAAATATACATACCTCTTCCAACAGTGATGGTCTGTTCCAAAATGCTTATATACAGCTGCAGGGTCAGTTGGGGGGCGGAGCCCAGAAAAGCCTGGATCACTGAAGCCCGGCTAAATGCAGAACGGTGGGTAAATAGCTTGCCTTCTGCCTGGCCCACCTCCTTCTCAATCTCCTCTGAGAAGCCATTTTTTGGCATCTGCCGCTTCTTGGTAATGCTGACATAAGGTTCTTCACTGTGGCCTGACTGACAGTAGATGCAGAAGACTTCAAAACACCTAAAACAAATCAGCAAGTCATAATAATTACAGATGGGCAGGATTCTCCTTTCTCAGTCATCCTGCTTCCAGTTGTTCTGATTCTCAAAGTCTTGACTTGGCTATTTTGGACTATAATCATCCCTCTAAGTTATCCCTTCCAAGGACCAGTTCTAAGCACTTGGTCCTCTTCAGGCCCTCCTGCAGGCCAATGGGAATTGAGTAAGAACCAAATTGAGGGGTGACACCAAAGACCACAGAGGAAAGGAAACTTACTAGAGAATGGCAAGTGGATCAGGCTCAAGTCACAGAAAAATATTCAATTTTCCCTATTGACACATCAGCTGTGCAGCCCTGGGCAAATAACTTATCCTCTGAGCCTTTTCTCTCAATTATAAAGCAGAAAAGATAGCTACTTTGCTGTGAAAGATGGCAATAACACACATACACACACACACACACTCCCTATAATAGATTCCCCAAACCATTCTAGTTAAAGCAGAAAGTATAGTTGGGCAATTGCCCAGCTCAGGAAAGCTTGCCATCTAGCATTTCACTGGAAGATCACAATATGTCACCTATCTCATTGTCCTCATAAGCCCTTACACGGCAGGGCTAAAGCCAATCATGCCCAGTGGCTTGCCAGATATGTCTTACTTATAGAATTCCAAGCCTGCTCTAGGGACAAAGTCTTAACCAATAACATTTTCAGAACGAGAATATCTGGCTTTTAAATTTGATTTCCTCCTTAGGTAATGATATGGCTGCTGAAAAGGGGAAGAGTACTAATGGCTGTGATTTAAGTACACACACACACACACTGAGAGACAGACAGGGATGGCTAAAAGTGTGAAACAAAATGTTAATCGTGAAGTCTAGGTGGTGGGTACTTGGGTGTTCACAGGAGAAATCAAGTTTTCTTCTATATGTTTGAAATTTTCCATAATAAAAGGCAGGGAAAATGGGTTATCCCTAGGAATAGGAAAAACATTCATGGCCTTAGGTTTAAAAATTGTTGAAAGCTTTTTTTCCCTTGAAACATGTACTTTCATAACAACCTTATAATGCTGCTAGAAGATTTTATAGCTTCATCTACTTTATTGAATGTTGTTAACTTTATACTCTCACCCTGAGGCAACTATGGCAATGAGAATACATTTATAATTTGAAATAATAAAATAAAGTCATTGATGCAAGGGAGGAAATGCAGGAACTCTTCTGGTGAGTACAAAGTGAACATATTTTGTGATTATTACCTTTGCTTCTTGTTTCTGGGAGAAAGAAGGAGTGCAGTACTGTGGTGGCGGGGGGAGAGGTTTATCTAGTACATTTGTGCAGTGGGGTCAAGGTTACTTCAATATATTACATGAAAACATACAAAATAGCATGTGCCAGTTTGTTCAGCTGAAAATAATTATAACCAAGTTCAGGTCATGAGTTTGAGCCCAGCTGGTCCCAAACACAAATATGTGTCTGGGGACTGACTGAGGCCTAGCCACTTTAGCCACTTCACACTGCCAGACCATTGACAACAATATAGATTGGAAGATAGAATAAACCAATAAGCATTTTTCCCCCCTCAAATATGTGAAGAGTGAAGATGCACTTTACTCAGTGCTACAGGGAATGCAAAAAATAGCTGGATGTACCCCTGCCTTATTGAGAGGTGCTCATTATCAAAATGGGGCAATGGGATGTTGAATAAGGATAATAAGTAATTGAAACTACTAACATTTATACAGTACTTTTAGCTCATAGAATATTTTCTTATATATTTTCTCACTTAGAAAGTCTACTACAAGAATTTGAATCATAGCATTATTTGTAATAGCAAAATTTCATGAATACTCTCAAGGTCTTCAAAATGAAAGAATAATTAAATAAATCACAATATATCCATTCAATGCAATATTATGTAGTGCTTAAAACTGGTGGTTTAGAAATACATCTACTGACATTAAAAAAAAATGCTGGGCTGGGGATACAGCTCAGTAGTTGAACACCTTAGCATGTTCAAGGCCCGGGTTTCATCCCAAGCATCAAAAATAAGTAAATAAACAAGTAAAAATTAAAATATTTAGTAAATAAAAGAAACAAATGGCAACAGAATATATAAAGAAAATTATATTTTTAAAAAAGAAAATTATACACAAATATAAATACATACAAATTACACACACAAACACACAGTGGCATGTTTGAGCTGCTTCATACTGACTCAAGAGCACTTACTGTTAAATAGGAATTTTGTAAGCCAGTTGTTAAACAACTAGTAGCTTGATCACATTTGATGGGGATAAACACATTGTGGAAATCTGCAAACACTGAAAATCAGGGCTTGTTTACCCTGAAAGTTTACAAGCATTCACCATAAAAATATTAGTAAGAACTTACAACAAAAACATTAAGAATTATTCTCTTTAGAGGTTTTGTTTTCTTTACTGTACATATCTGTTTTCTGCTTTTTTGTCATTTCAATAACAAATATGCTTTACTTACATACTAAAATCAAGTTTAGAGTTTGGGTTTTTTTTTTTTGGTGTTAGTGCTGGGGCTTTGTGCATGTCAGGCAAGCACTCTACCAACTGAGCTGTATCCCAGCCCAAGTTTATAGAGTTTTTAAAAATCAAAACAATAAGCAATCAAAATACCAATACATGCTGAGAACTAAATGAATGAATTGAGGATTCAGTTAGGAGGAGAATGGAATTCTCTTAAGGCTGAGGAGGGGGCTGTGTGAAATGGGAAGCATTTATAGAATTGTGGACAAAATAAAACTTCATTCATCAATCAATGGAAATGAAAGAAGGTACCAGAATGAAATAATGAAGTGACTCTAAAGCCAAGATAGACTTTCTCACAATCCACTGCTTTTCCCAGGTAATACATTGTCTTAGCACACTTTTAATCAATCTAGGTGTTTAATAAATCTGTTAATGGTCCCAAGATATTTTGCCACTACTGGGTAAGAAAACTAAGCAGAAATGAACTACTGCTGTATTCTTGGAATTCCACAAGACTTATCTAATTACTCCAAATATGTTTTGGTAGTTTGTTTTGCTTAAGAAGTGTCTAAATAAAGCCCCAAATTAGATACTTTCAACAAAATTATTCAATGTATGACTGCTGCTCAGGTAAAATGCCTGTTAGCATGTTTGAGGCCCTGGGTTTTATACCCAGCACATGCATGCACACGCACACACACACAAAAAAAACTTTTTTTAATCATTCAAGGTAGTTTTCCAGTATCATGTACATCAGGGGTCAGGAAATTTTTCTGTAAAGTATTTACAGAGAATAAATATTTTAGGCTTTGTAGGCCATGGTCCCTGTTACAACTGCTCAGCTCTTGCCTCTGAAGAGCTAAAACAGATATAGGCAATCTATAAATGAATGACCATGATTTGAGTTCCAATAAAAACCTTACTTACAAAAACAGGTAGTTGAGGGAATCTGGCCAATGGGGCACAGTTTACCAACCACTGATGTAGATAGATAGATAATCAGTAGTTGGGTCCATTTTTTTAACTTTATCCCATTAGCAAGCATCATATATCCCATTTTTTAAGCATAAAACCAGGAGTTTATTTCTTAGCTGAAACCATTCATGTTGATATCAGTACAAATAACTTGTGGAACCAGGGACCCTAATAAAAATACATTTTCCAAAGAAATACTATGATTTCCTATAAGCCATGTTATCTTCACATGACATGCATGCTCTGAGAAGCTACACAAGAACCAAACTGGTTAAGTGGAAAAGCGCTGTAAGACCTTTGAAGAGCCACTTCCTTAATCTCTTTGAGCCTCGATTTCTGGACTGTAAAAATAAGATAATGACAGTTAGTTCACAGGGTTTTATAGTGGATGGAATGAAACACCATAAAAAGCACTTTGCCAATGAAATAAATATTCTTTAAATGTGGACTGTTAAATTCTCTCAAAAGTTTACTATAGAGGGAAAGAGTATGGTGAATCATTTTGCAATGTTCTCTAAAGATTTTTGGAATTTCTTAGCCTTTATTATACAAATGCAGATTTGTAATCCTCATTATGCCAGTAAATAAAAATGGGGGGAATTTTTTGTAACTCATTTACATTTACACCTCTCAAATCAATTTATGAAAGTTAACTGTAAAAGAATGATCAAGGGCTGGGGATATAGCTCAGTTGGTAGAGTGCTTGCCTTGCATGCACAAGGCCCTGGGTTCAATAAAAAAAAAAAATCAATAGAATGGTGCTCATTCTACTGAATGGTTGGTTGGTTGGTTATGGTAAGAGATGTTTCCCCCTCCCTGTTTTTCCAAAGTATCTATTATAATTCACAGTAAGATTTTCCTTAAAACTGAGAAGAAAAAATAAATTCAGGGGATTATCCAAAGTTCATATTCAGATCCAGCCTTAATGTAGAAACAATCATATAAACTGCAGCTACAGATTTACATATAAGACTAAAATGCAAGATATAAATAAGCTTCTCTCTCAATGCCTTCCTAAAGGAAAGGAGGGACAGAGTGGAGTTAATGGTATTTAGTCCATAATCATTGGTATAATGTATTATGGGGGGATAATTTTTTTTGGTGAGGTGCTGGGATGGAACCCAGGCTTCCTGCATGCTTCCTAGGCAAGCATAGTACCACTAAGCTACACCCCAGCAATTCTCCTCTACTGCAGTTTAACTGGGTTATCATCCTTTGTGAACTCAAAACCAGCATCTATCTAAGAAGAATGAGTTTGACTAGTACCTACCAGAAGTTAAATAGAGCTGAACTGTCCCCAAAACAATTTAGAAGGATGAATAAATAAATAAGCGGGGAGAGGGAGGAAACACCATGCCTCTCTTTTGTTTGGGGGAAATAGTTTTAATCTTTATGTGAGCTGATGTCTTAGAGTTTCGATAGAACCAATCAGCAAGAAAAAATTCCAGTAGCTACTAAGTCATGTTAATATATGACAACACATTGCTTTTGTTTTCATCTGAAAGCTAAGAGACTTGGAACCATATTTTGTGTATCTCAGCTCTCAGATCATGGGTCCAGTATCTCCTTGAAATGAATCAGCTGCATTAGAATGAGAGACTCCTTGGCAGTGGAAGAAGGTTGCCTGTTGTTTTGTTTTTACCTCTTATTTTGTTCCATTCAGAATTTTCTGGAAATAAGTGGTTTTTTTTTGTTTGCTTTTTGTTTTTTTTACAGTGTTGAAGCTTTCTATATAGTGATCTCTTCAAAGCACCAAACTTTTCCTTTCCTTAATAAAATTATGTTTATTGTAAAAAGTGAAATATATAGAAAAGTACATAATAAAGGAGAAAATTATATACTTTCCTGTTTTTCTAAATACTAAAATCACACTTCACCTTTTAGAAATTACTGCTCTTAACAGCTTAGGGTATTTCCTTCAGCTCAGGTTTATACTTGTCATCTTGTTTTTATACTTAATGTTATGTCATGAGCTTTGTTTTGGGTTACTCTTGGTGTTTAGAAACATTTAAATGATGGCAATGATAGGTATTCTCATTTACTTAGATGGCTATTTAGGTTGTTTTAGTTTTAAAATTTAAAACTTTTTCTTAAGGCAGAACTACTAATAAAATGTACTATACACTCTGCTTTCTTTCATAGAGCATAGTAAACATAAATAACTTGATTCCATTTTTTAAGAAGCCTTGGGAACATGGTCTGGCATGTCATTTTCCTCATCTATAAAGTGGGGACACAGTGGGGAAAGGGGCCTCCCTCACCCCAGAACCCAAATTGTCAATAAAGGTTGTTTTTGTACAGAAAAGAAAGGAAGGAAGGAAGGAAGGAAGGAAGGAAGGAAGGAAGAGAGGACAAAGGCTGGGGGTGTAGCTCAGTGGTAGAGTGCTGGCTTAGCATGCACAAGGCCCTGGGTCCCATCCTCATCACCTAAATAAATAAATAAAAATTGTGGGGGCAATTACAGCTACCTCATAGTGATGAGTCAACAAACAGGGAACATACTGAACCACCTAACAGAAGAAGCTTTTGAGAAATGACAGTTCTCCCACGTCAAGCCACTGAACTGAGTTTCTCTTCACTGTTGAAGTTAAGAAATGATGAGTGCCTTGCCCAAAGTCAGATCACATTTTTTTTTTTTTTTTTTACTCAGCAGGAACACTATTGGGACCACAGGGCTTGCTTGGCTAGAAGGACTTTCTCTTCACTAAACAGCTCCAGGTGACAGGACTTTGTAAATTTTCCCTCACCTCCCCCCTCCCTCCCTTTTTCCTCCTTTGATTCTTGCTCAGCTGTCAGGACAACAGTAGCAACTTGTCACTTCTGCCAGCATACACTTTTCTCTTTGTTTCTAGGATTCCAGGGCTTCTGGAGGCTGGGAAACTTGTTCACCTAGTTTGCCACGACTATGTGTAAACCAGTGTCAGCTGGAATGTCTCTTTTTAATGGGAACTGCAAACGTTTTCTAACAGGGCTTTTTACCCTATCCTGCTACTCAACTGTGTGTATGTGATGTTGTGTGTGGGTGTGGGTGTGGGTGTGTGTGGTGCTTGTGTGAGTGGAGAAGAGACAGTTTGATTTCCTGGTAGGAAATGTTCTTGGTTAGCTGAACTTTGTAGTCCCTGAGATGTGTCTCTGGTCTTTCTCTCTTCAAATTCCTCTGTCACCTCTATTTCGAATTCAGGATTACAAATTTGTTTCGAATCCAGATAGAAAACCATTTATTTTGCTTATCCTAGAGATGAAAGATAGGAAGACAACACATTTTAAACTCCCTTCAAAGGCCTTAGATAAAGACAAAGTCTGTTTCATTCCCATATATTTATTTCTACTTGCCTTTTGGTCATAAAAACTATTTCCAGAAATGTCATTGACAGTTCTTTTTAACACATAGCCAGTTGTTATCTTCATGGCCCATTGTGTACTAGCTTTCACGACTATGTTTATAACTTAGGCAGGGCTGGAAGACATTTCTACGACCCCATATGTTTCCACACTCCATAATAATCATCATACCAGCGAGACAAAAGACGGGTACGTGGATTTCTAGACTCCTGTATGCCAATTAAATACACTAGTATTTGCGAAGCACTTAGAACAGTGCCTGGCACACAGTAAGCTCCACGTGTCTGATAAATCAAAAGAAACCGCCTGCTTTAAAAGGGGCTTAGAACCCGCTTCCAAGGATCGGTGACCATACAAGCCCCCTGGACCGTGGAGAAGGAAACCCATGAAGCTGCCATTTTTGTCGGTCAAATTCAGGAGAATGTTGACAAGTTCACAGGATGGTACCTGACGGGAATGGGGGGGGGCAGCTTTAGTGTCATTATACTAGGATCCTGCCACATTCTGGTGACTGGAATCGCGAGGCTGGAGGGGAGGGCGGGTCGGCTTCGGGCCGAGCCACCTGTCCCTACCGGAAGGCCGCCCCCCTCGCTCGGGCTGGTGGGGGGAGCCGGCCGGGGGCTGCGGCCTAGGCTGGCTCCCGGCTTCCGCACGCACCTGAACAGGGGCCCGAGTTGAAGCAGGTGCAGTAGCAGCACGAGCGGGCGATCGCGGCTGAGGTCGCGGTGCACGAAGAGGAGGGTGAGCTGCACTAGCGCGCAGGGCATCAGCGAGAAAAACAGCGTCAGCGCCTGCCACATGCGGTCCCCGCCCGACCTGTAGGTGCTGCTCAGGTAGAGCGCCGCCGTCGTCTCGGCTACGAACAGAAACACGGACGCCAGCACCGAGGCCGGGAATTTCATCTCCGCGCTTCAGCGGGGCGGACCGGGGACGGACGCTGTGGCCGTGACTGTGGCGGCGGCGGCGGCGGCGGCGGCTGCGGCAGTGGCGGTTACCCTAGGGGTTCCTGACATGCCCAGCCCCGACCAACTCCCGCGCTGTGCGCAGCCCGCCGAGGGCACGCGGGCCGGGCCGACCGGCCCGGGCGTTGGAACTGGGCCTGGGGGGTAACCAACCCGGCTGGGGTGGGGCGGGCGGCGCGGCCCCGATGGGACACGCCCACGCGCACGGTGCGCCGCCCGCGCGCCAGAATGCCCACTGCGTCTCTGTAGTGACGGTCCCCGGGCGGGCCGCGAACCCGCGCCCTGAGACAGGCGCTCCGCGCCACTCCGGGAGTCCGAGAGGAGACCGCCGGCCCGGCTCGCCGCGCGTGCAGCCTCTGGGTCCTAGAGTCCCTTGGTCGATTCTGTCTGTGGAAACTGGTCACATCTCTTTGAAAAACTGCAACCAACAGGGCCCAGAATTAGGATTTGGCCGCCTTTCCATCCCGGTCTCTTATTTTCAGGGCCGAGGAAACGCCTGATTCTTCAAAAGACTAGAGTTTGGCATCATTTAAAATAATCAGACCACAGAGATCCTTTTCAAAGTACAAGTGTATTGCCATGACCCACCACTGTGACAGGGAATAGTTTAACTTTTCACTTTGCCTGCGAGTAGGCCCCTTCGTCTTCCAAATATAGTGGTCTGAAGCATTGCTAGTGGTGAAAGAGCATCAGATAATCTAGGAGCCAAAGCCTCTTCTCCCAGAACGCGCCTACAAAATGTATTCCTCTGTAACTGACTAACTCAGGTCAAAGACCAGGGCCTAATAAGGAAGCAGTTTTCTTGGCCAAGCATACCTCTGCTTGCTGTTGTGCCAATCCTAAAACTAACACAATTCCTTTTCACCGACTGAAATTGAAGCCACCTTGTAGACATCACGGTGGACTCAGCCCACCCCTGTCCCTCAGACCTTCATCAGGCCGCTAAATCTCTCTAAAACCCAGGTTTTAACCTATCCCTACAGGAATTAGATTTTAATAATTATAAGATCTCTTTCCCTGCTGCAATTCGGTGATTTCAATCTTCAGGCGTCTCAGGCATTTTTCTATTTAGGAAAATAATGTGAACTCAGAATGTGAAAATTTAGGTGGGATCAAGACAAAGAAAGTGGAGGGAGAGAACATGATGAGCTTTTATCTTAGTTGTTATGTGATAAGGGAAAATCTATTTATAAGGGTTGAGGGGAGGATTCAGCGAAAAGCTGAGAGGCACCAGGCCCTTTTTCCAAAAGGATTACTAATGTCTATTTATAGAACCCAGCAGGCCACCATGCCCTGGATCAAGATACACACACTGTCACCAACACAAAATCAGCAGCGGCACTCCAGAGTATTTGTGTAATGTTTTATTTAGCTTTCAAAGGAAAAATTAATTAGTAGCTTATATTATTAATTGGAACACAGTAACTATTTAGCATTAGATTTTAAGGCCAAGGATTATCACAGGTTTTACATTATTAAGTGGACTGTGTTATGGTGCAGGGAGGCAGTAAGCCAATAAATAACATCACTTTAAACACTATAAAGACCAGTTTATGGCAAATTATTTTCTACAAGTACAAAACTAATACAGAAAACATATTGGAAAGATCACAGTGTTTAGAACATAGTAACAGTTTTATAAACAGGTGCATCTCTAATCTTCTGACTCAATCTTCCATCTGAAGATATTTCATCATACTATGCAGTGGCTTTGAGCAAACTCCTTATAAGAAGAAAAGCAATATCAACTGTAGTACTTCCCACTCCAGGAACAACCAGGAACAAAAGCTAAAATCCGCTGAGCATTTTTAAGTTGATCTTTCTTTGTTGATCTGTACACCAACTAATTTACCCCAGTGACCATGTCTTTCTCTGTTGTCATTTGCCATCTTATCTTTGAGAATAACATGTACGTTACAGCTTGTAATTGCTGGTGTCCTTGACAAACGCCTAAGTGGATTTTCACTAAAATCACTAAAGATCAATTTGATGTCATATTTTGCACTATATTTTCTTACTAGGACCAAAATAGTCATTACTTCTTAAAAATATTATGTATACAGAATAATAGACTTATAGAAAGTGATGTTTTGGTATAATACGTAACATATCAGGATACTTGAGAGTTTGGTTTTATTAGAAAGTGTGGTAGTATGACATTTTGTGATATAGTAAAATTTCTGGCAGAATGTTCTGCTCTAAATTTAGAACTAATTGTTACTAATGTATCTTTGAAAGCAATTTAAAGTTCCCCTAAGGAAATAAAATAATTAACAAGAGGTCAGCTTGCTGACTTGTTTTGACAAAAAGGCATTGTTTTTAAAACCTTTTATTTTGTGTGCAAGTCTTTCAAACTTTGTGTTATATACAACAGATTAATAGGATTTTAAAGTAGTAACGGCTAATTTCTATTATTTGGTATATTTTTATAATTTATGTTTTTAACTCTGCATCTGTGCTGAGACAAATATATTGTAAAGAATACAATTTTACTAATAACACTCATTCACTGAGCAGTTCTTCAAAATTCAGTAGTACTTTAAATAATGGTAATTATTTATTCCTAGTTAGGAATAAACAGTTATACTATATTGGCATTTTATTCCTCTGCACCCCCCCCATAATCACGGATTTGCACTAATTTGCTACTTGTGAAATGTATCATTAGGAAAATGAGTTCTTTTTTTCCAATGATACAATCGCATTTCTATAAGTATTGTGAATTGTGAAAAAAATTTTTTTGTAAAGTAAATTCTATTCATTTGGGAAATGCACATACTCAAGCTAATATATAATGTTTGACTATTCCTCAGTTGTATATGGCTTTACAAAGTTTTTTCTCTAATAATTGAATTCTACAAAATCTATTTTTTAAATTTTTGTTAATTTAGCGCCATTAAATCCAAGAGATTAAAATTCAGACTTCCCTTCCAAGCAGAACTCCTCTGGATGTTCAAAGTTGGGGAAGCTGTTACCTTTTTAGAGAATGGATTGCCCTTCCTTATCAGATTCTAAAATCAAACTTTTACACTTCGAATACTCCACTCCTGCTTCTGGAGAGTCTATGTAAAACACATGTTCTACTGCATTTCCAAGAGCAAAAGAATTCTTTACTGCTACTTCAGTCTTCAGAAGACATCTCTAATACTGAAAAACTAAAGTCCTAAAAAAAAGAGAGACAAAATCGATCATTTAAATCAATCTACTTATTTGAATACATCCACATATGAGGTTACTACAGCCACTTGAACCAAATTCAGTGGCAGAATTAATTTAGTGGTAATTGCCACTTAAACACAGATCTTAAAAGTGAACTTATGGAGACAGCATCACCGGCCCCAGTAAAATCATGTTGCAAAAAGGTCATTTGCTAAAGAGTGATAGTAGACAAGTATAGTCTAAATCTTCTTTAAATTGACTGCTATGTCAGTTACTTTATACACAATACAAGAAGAGTACACAGTGAAGCGTGGAAATTAACACCATACACATAAAAAGAAAGCATCTACAGAACTCGACATGGATAGATTCTGTGTTTACACATGTACACATTCTGATGTTTCTTCCCTCATCTTTTTAAAGTATTCATCATGTCTGAAAGTTAAGAAGAATGTGTATATTTAGGTACTTTCTGAAGATCTATGTCCATGTGGAAGAACTTAAAGCCATATGATGGTTTCAGTTTAGGAAGTGGTTGTTCTAGAACAAAAAAGTTATCTTGGTTCTCAGGTGATTGGGGGGGGGGGAGGATGGGGGGGAGTAGAGATGCTCCAAAGAGCATGAAGAAGGAGATGAAAACACCAAGTTTTGTTTTGTTTTGTTTTGTTTTTTCCATAGAGACACTCGTGGCAATTTCTACAATACTTATGGACACAGAACTCAACTTCAAACAGGACTCTTTACCCAGGAGTTCGCTCAAGAGTCTGTATTGTTAATGTGCCATGGAATCTCCAAAAGAGGATAAAAGAATAAAACATCCCTAACTTACTTAGTCACAAAATCTGTTTTTCCACCATACAGTTCTTGGTACTGCTATGCTGCAATTGGGGAAATATTGTAGTACTCCTATAACAGACAGTATTCTCTTTCCATTTTATTTCATAACAACAAAATTGGTATAAACAGTAAAGAGACCTTATCCGTGGGATGCTAGCTCTGCACTGTCCTATATGGTAGCCAACCCACATGTGGCTCTTGTACACTTAACTAGTGCAATAAATATAAAATGCACACTGGATTTTAAAGGCATAGTACAAAATAGGTTAAAATCTCAATATTTTTATATTATAATTGTATTGAAATGATAATGTTTTGAATATACTAAGCCTAGTTAAATACATTATTAACATTAATTTCACTCTTTACTTTTTAAATGTGGCCACTAGAACGTTTTAAAATTACATATGTGGTTTGCATTTATGGTTCACATTATATTTCTGTTGGACACTGGTGCTGTATTTGTGAAATTCATGGCTATTATCTTTGATGGATGGAAACTAATGGCTTTAATCTTTAAGTTTTAATAAAAAGGAAAGCTTAAGACAGACAACTGGAAGTGTGACTAGGGTCCTTGTTAATTGTGTGCAAATTTATTAGAGCTGTTAGCTCAAAGTTAAGACACATTCATTAAACAATATATGCTTGAACATTATCTGTTCCTCAGGCATTTCTAATAGCTAAATGTTGGATTTTATTTTATAAGTGACAGTCTTCTTAAGCCAGTTTCTTTTTTCCCTACACTGGTTACACACAGAGAGAGTGAGAGAGAGACAGATAGACAGAGAGGGAGAAACTGTTTTCCACAGGGACTAAGAAAAACCAAAGAGGAAGCTCACAGGAAGTCCTTGCAAACCATTTCACAGCCCTGGACAGTTATGTTTTCCCTCTCTTTCTTCAGTATCATGCAGGGAGGAGAAAGGCAAGGAATGAGGACAAATAGGAGGAATCACTTCCAGTCTTCTATAGCACAGTAGGGTCACTATTATCTACAACAATTTTGACATATTTAAAAATAACTAGAAGAGACAGATGTTTTCCAACACATAGAAATAATAAATATTTGAGCAGATAGATATGCTAATTACCCTGATTGGATCATTATACATTGAATACAATGATTGAATTATTGTACCATCTTCCATAAATATGTTCAAATATGTCTTAACTACAAATAAAAAGAAAGAAGAGGGTAATCTGTTCTTTTAACTCATACAAAGCATCAGCCCTCCCCCCACCCCAGCGCAGAACAAAAATGTCAATGATTTGGCTTTCACTTTAAATGATTTTTCAAATTCAATTCAGAGGGGTAAATAACAGATGCACAAAGGCAAAAGAAGATGCAGGGAATCCTGCAGAGAAGGGACTTCACCGTTTGTAAAGAAGTCTAGGAGGAAAAGACCCAGTTCTATACTTTAAGAAAATGAAAACAAATACTCTTTTAAATTCTAAAGGCATCATCCATCAGATTGCAATTCATTAGCACTTTCAATTAAAGCAATGAGAGAGAATGCACTTCCAGTATAAGATTTATCATCATGGATGAGGCCTAAACATGTAATATAGCATCAACTTTGGCTTTTTTTTTTTTTACAACAGTAAAAATAAAATGACCTCCATAAATAAATATGGAGGGGAAGCAGGACAAATGCAGCCACCATCCTATTTTTTATGCATAGGCGCACTTGTAGTGGGCAGTCCTGGACTTGTGATCTGAATACAGAATAGGCCCAACTCCTGATGACCTTGAGGTCAGCCCTTCTGTCCAGAGGGCAGTCCAACCCTGCCTGGAGCTCTTAGCTAAGAACAGACGTGGAAGGAAGAGATAAGGAGAAAACCTTCCCTCCCATGAGAAAGGAGGTCACATGATTAAGCAGGCACAGGAAAAAACATCAGAAGGAGCTGTTTAAAGGAGAAGGAAGACAAGAGGCATCGAATCAGGTTTAGGATTACAGGTCCCAGGAAGGAGTAAAATCCATGGGTAAGACTGTACTGGCTCTTCGCGCCATTAAATGTACATCCATAACCCACTTTGAGATGCTGAGCTTCTGCAAGTTCCCCCCCACCACACAGTCCTTTGTCTTCTCATTGCTTTCCTTGCCAAGTTTATGCCCAATATCCTAGGGCCTTGGCAAATTTGAGTCTTCATAGTTTTAGCTACTAATTTGAGACAATGTTGAATAAATAACCCAGGTCCCCCAAAGAAGGCCTCATAGGCTGTTGAGAATGTTTCTATTCTTATATGTCACCAGCTCTGAGGCCCATATTAAAGTGCAGATCAAACTCAATCCAAAATTTCTCTTATTTACCAGTTCATTTTTGCTCTGGAGAACTGGACTGCCTGTTCCCTTTCTTGTGTTACTGGCACTGTAACCCTTTGTTTCAAATAAGCAAAATAAATGTTTACATTAAAAGGGAGCTCCTGGGCTAGACCAGCTTATCCCTATGCACTAAGCCCTGGTAAATCAGAAACTTCTGAGGCACATATGCTATAGTCCAGACTGTTGGTAAAATATAAAAAATGTACACTTGGTTTTTACCTATCCAGTGATCCAGATCTCAAGAACTACATTCACATATAGACATTCCATGTGGCTGAAATGCTATTGGGAGTCACAACTGAGCATGATTTTCTATGCATATAGTAGGTATGAAACTATAGCATCCTTTTTAAATATATAAAGGACTTGCACATTACAAAACTCTCCTATATCCATTATGTCATCAGTGACTCTCATAAAAACCCTGTGAAGTGAATGGGGTGATTATTATACTACAGTGGTCCATGGAAGTGTCAAGAAAAGGCTTTGAGATTTCCAAATAAGGACTCTTGGCATAACTAATTTTTTTCCTTGTAATTGTTTTCTCTCTCTCCCTCCTTTCCTCCCTCCCTATGTTAGGGATTGAATCCAGAGCTTTGTGTGTGCTAAGCAAGCACTGTACCACTGAGCTACAAACCCAGCCCTGCGTATTTTCTCAACATGGATATAAATCACAAACTTCCATTTGTTGCACCAAAATTATTGATATGCTCTCTACAGAAGTTGAAATAATTTACATACCACCTTGATTAAAATCTTAAATCATGTTAAATCAAGTTAAATAGGTTGTCAGTGGAGAGCTGAGATTAAGCATAGACCAAGAAAATGAACCTATTTGTTTTCTGAGTTATGAGTAAATGAATACTATTATCTTAATAACACAGTCAATTACATGAAGAAGCACAGGGAAATATATGCTGTCAAACTTCTGTTCTCAAATATCAAGAGTTGAACAAAGACTGGGTGCAGTGGCACATGCTTGTAATCCCAGTGGCCAAGGCAGGAAGATCCCAAGTTCAATGCCAGCCTCAGCTACTTAGCAAGGCCCTGAGCAACCTAGCAAGACCCTGTCTCTAAATAAAACATAAAAAGGTCTGGGCATGTTGCTCAGGGGTTAAGCACTGCCCACCTTCAATCCCTGGAAGCAAAAAAAAAAAAAAAAAGAGTTGAACAAAAATGTAAAAAACTGACTAGTGAAATGAGATTGAGTAAAATATAGATAATATTTGGGGGATGTATGGAAGAGAAGGCATGTAATTGTGTTAATGAAGCAAAACACAGAACTATTAATAGTTTATAAAATGTCCTGTCATCAAAGTATAATGCAATCTTTCTGTTGTTGAATGACTCAATATATCCTCCAGTATTTCCCTAATTATCTTCAGGGTTCATAATTCTTTGGGACATATCTAGTAAATTATATTAAAGTTATATTAGGGGGCTGGGGATATAGCTCAGTTGGTAGCGTGCTTGCCTTACATGCACAAGGCCCTGGGTTCAATCCCACCACCAAAAAAAAAAAAAAAGCCACATCCCACAATAAAGATATACTTTTTCTATTATATATTAGGGGCTTCAAGAGGCAACATGCTACATCAAGAATGTTACTACCAGGCTGGGGATATATCTCCGTTGTTAGAGTGTTTGCCTTGCATGCACAAGGCCCTGGGTTCAATTCTCAGCACCACACAAAAAATCAATCAATCAATCTTACTACCTTAGAAGGGGAGAAGCTGGATAATTAAATAAAAAGTGGCATGTCACTTTCCTACAACTTAGAGTGTCTTTCTCACCCCTTCTTGGGAAAACAAGATTGAATACCTTCCTATATCTGCAATTCTTTTCCCTTAGGAAAATGAAAAGTTTAAACAATGTTTAAGTGCTAAACAAGCTTTACCTTTGTTTCTAATTTACATAGGTGTCATTTCAAAGACAACACCCAAACAAAAAAAATGTGACCTTTGTTTGGTCCTTATACAGAGAAAGGATTATCTTTTCACAAAGGTCAGTATAGCAACATCACAGTCACCCTATCAGATCTTAAAAGGGGATGCAAACAGAAGAGATGTCCAGTTTTTCTTAAGTTCCTAGAAATGAAACTGATAGGATGAGCAAGAGTCTGGCTTCCTTTGTCCTTTAGGTTTTAGGTCTCAAGGATGAATGGTGGAAGGATCAGCAAATAGAAAGTACAAGGGATTTTGTTTACTACTGTTTTGCCAGAATCATTCTAAAATAATGAATAAATAAACTTGGAAAGTGAAAGCCTGGGTTTGAATCTTTGTTCAGCTCCTTTTTTTTTTTTTTTTTGTGGTGCTGGGGATTGAACCCAGGGCCTTGTGCATGTGAGACAAGCACTCTACCAAGAGCTATATCCCCAGGTACCAGGGATTGAACTCAGGGGTCCAACCACTGAGCAACACCCCCAGTCCTATTTTGTATTTTATTTAGAGACAGGGTCTCACTGAATTGCTTAGAGCCTTGCTAAATTGCTTGAGGCTGACTTTGAATTTGCAATCCTCTTGCATTAGCCTCGAGTTGCTGGGATTACAGGTGTTCACCACCCCATCCAGCCTGTTCAGCTCCTTTCTAACTATGAGATTTTGGAGCAATCACCTAACACAACTCAAGGGGTTACTGGATGATGAAAAGAACATGTATTTCTTTAATAAAGTCCTGATCTTGGGTGTTTATTATCTTCAGCCTATAGGGACCACGCACAATGATTTTAAAATGAGATTGCAAAAAACAAGCCTCACCATCACGCCAAAAGGAGACTCCACTTTGTAGAAGGCATTTTGCCTTAGGGCTCTCCAAGAGGTGCTTGTCTGTTCATGAAAGAACTTCTGGAACTCCATTTTGGAAGAGATCTGAAAGCTGCTATTTATGTGGTATTGCCTCAAACTGAGAATTTTCACAGATGAACAATTGAGGCCAATTTTATATGCTTAAATCTGAGGATGTGAAAATGGAATAAGTGAAAAAGGTGTGTTTTTTCAAATCATCTGTCTTTAGTTTTTTTTTTTTTTTTCCCTGCTGGTACTGGGGATCAGGCCCAGGACCTTGCACATGCTAGGCAAGTGCTCTACCATTGAGCTACATCCCCAGTTCCCCCACCCCACCCCCCTTTTTTATTATTTTATTTTGAGACAGAGTCTCACTAAGTTGCCCAGGTTGGCCTTGAATTTGTGATCTTCCTGCCTTGGCTTCCCATGTAGCTGAGATTGCAGGTTTATGCCTCCGTGACTGACTATTCTAGTTTGTTTTGATTAGTGCAAATGTACAGAGTCACAAAATATACAACATCAATTCTTACCTTTCTTTGGTAAGATTCTTTGTGAATCTCTTGAATACTAGAAGTCTTTTTCCCCCAAAGAGGAGCACATGCTGAATGTGTGCGCACATACACACACATAAACACACCTAGTTGTGTGTACCTATGCACACCAACATACATACAAATGTTTTTAGGCAACAGAGTATTCCCTAACTCTTCCCAAAATCTACCAATGACCCAGATTAGGAACTACCAAACTATAGGATAAGTGCTTAGGTTTACATAGGGATAGATGTAGCATATATACACACACGTACATATATATACATATATATCCAAATATCTAATGACTATTTAAATAATTAAGTCCTATACAGTACAATTTCCTCCTTACTGTGAAATATGAAAATGTCCAGGATCAAATTTCAGGATAGGGGTAAATGCATGTTTTGCATATTAAAGTGACAGATGCTGCTATAGTGTTCTGTAAACCACTATTTACTTGAAGCAGTTTTACAACTTCTATGTGTTTACAGCAGGGTTTAATTTAATATGATAACTTGGTTCAATGGGTATTGTAACCAATTTCTAGTGGACCCTGTGTCTTGGAAGGTAAGGTGACCAGCCAGGGAGTTCACTCATCTCTTAAACTAATAGTATAAAGTCAAACAACATTGCTTCCACAATCAACTGGTGCCTTTCTTAGCCTGTCTGTCTGTCCCAAGGGACACAGTATTGCATCAAAGGCAGAAATGACACAGCTTTGTAGTGGTTACCCTGATCTTTGAGATGAGTGATTTTTACCAAGAGCAAATTTTACAGTTTGACTAATAGCTTCATAGAGATTACATACATAAAGGCATTTTAAAAATTACCAACAATAGACAATACACAACTCACACTTGAAATTCAGAAAAACACTTGACAGCAACACTTGCTACAGTATTTGCTAGACTATGAATTTTTCTTCTTTATTTGTGGTTCTGGAGATGGAACCCAGGGCCTTGTGCAAGCTAGGCATGCATTCCACCACTGAGTTACACCTGCCAGCCCTGCCTGAATTTTACTATTCTAATTGAACTTTAGGAAAGAAAAAGGAACTAGGAAAAGAGATATTCTAAGGCCTAAGGAAATGTGGAACTTCAGTGTTTAAGTTATGGTATGATGTCTTTAAAGTGCCCAGGGCAATGATTAAAAAATATTCATATGCAAATATCTCCATTCAGTAAAAATCATGAATTTCAATAAGTAAAGGCTTAGGACAATCAAAGGGTTTTTTTTTTTTTTTTTTTGTCCTTCATCCTGACATTTCATCCCTGCCAGCAGTTTTCACTGGGGCAAATTAAGTTTTGATTGTCTGTATTTCTGAATTTAGGGGTGGAAAACACCCACAGAGGGCCAGATTCTCTCTCCAATTGGGAAAGTACTAGCATTTTATTGCCATAGGGCCCCTCTCTGTTTTGGTTCTTGTGTTATCAACTGAAAAACAGATCATTTCTTTTCCCCTTTCTCTCTGATCTCTGGTTTTACATCCACTCCCTGAAACATACATTCGCTACAGTTTTTAGATGAGTTGTGGTGTCTTATTTTGTAGGTTCTCTCCAGTCTGCTACCAGGCTACCTTCCCCTCCTGCTCCCATCGTTCCCGCGGCGGCAATGTTAAGGCTCATGGTCATGATACCATTGAATGTGGCTTATGTGGAAACTGCCTCGGCAGGCTCAGGAAATCTCAGGGGACTTCTGCAGGGCCACAATGGGAGATGGAACCTTTTAAACAAAGACGCTGAAGAGAGGGAATTCAGCCTGATTGGGCTGCAGCAGGTCGATCAGAAAGCACACGGTCCCGGAGAAGCCTTCATACAAGCTGTATATGCTTTCAAGGACCCGTGACCCGGCCTTGAATTCCTCGGTAAATAAGAATTGAGCAAACCTAAGAGGAGAAGAAGAAAATATGAACAGTTACAACATCAGTGTTTCCATATTGGCCTTGCCTTCTTCCTCCTCTTCTGCTGAATTAAAAGTTTTGTTTTGTTTGGTACAGGCCATTGAACCCAATGGCACTTTACCACTGTGCCACATCCCCAGCCGCCTTGATTTTGAGACAGGGTCTCCTTGCTAAGTTGTTGAGGCTGGCATTGCCACATCATTCTCTTTCCAGAGTTATGTAATTAAGTATTTTAAGAAAGACATTTTCTCTAAAAAAATTAAGAGGATCTGTTATATAATTGTTTTATGTTTCACAACAGATTGTGTTGGCAAGCAAATCCAACTATTTTCAGAGTCTGCAAAGTAAAGTACTTTGGTGTTTTCTGAGGATTTCGTTCCGTCTGTCATCCAATAATTAAAAGCAAAGAAGACAGATAAACTGACCTACTTTTATTTATCTTCAATAGAAGCAAACTGATATATTGCTGTTCTGTTAAAAACAAGTAAATATGCTGTTTCTGCAGGCATATTATTTCTGAGCTAGGATTCATTTATGTGTGACAGAGAGAAGAGACTGTGAAAATAAATGGGCAAGATTTTATACAATCTGTGCTTTGGGCAAACAAAGGAAGAAGATGAATGGGGAAAGGCAAGCAACCTTTTATAATGATGACATCAATAGCAGACTCAGCTATAAGACAGATTATGTTTAAGACACCCCCATTAAAAAAGCCACTGGCCTCTAAATTCTCTACAAAGGACCTTTTTTCTTTTGCTTATATTTGCCACAAATTCTATTCAGATTATGGATAGCAAACAACATTTTAAAAAGCAATTTAGAGCTTTAACTTTCTTTTTTCTTTTTTGGTGTTGGTGATTGAATCCAGGGGTGCCTTACCACTGAGCTACATCCCCAGCCTTTTTAATTTTTTTTTTTTTATTTTGACACAGGGTCTCACGAAGTTGCTTAGGGCCTCGAACTTGTGTTCCTCCTACCTCAGCCTCCTGGGTTGCTGGAATTACAGGCATGTGACACCATGCCCAGCTAGCAATTTACAGCTTTTAAAATGCTGTCATCTATGTTATTTATTCATTCATTTATTTATTTTACTGACCTTCTCTACTCATTCTCATCAACAAAAATAATCAACAATTCAGAGGCTGGAACGCACAGCTTGGTAAGACCTGAGAGCTGATATTGCCATAAATTTACATTATTGCTACTACACCAGGGGTCCTATGAAGAGTAATTACTTATTTTATCTTTTTAGAGCTCTTGGAATTATGGATGGTAGCTTAAAATAAATCAGCAGGGAGCACTGCATTTCTGTCTGGTACAATTTTTCTATCAACTGCTTTCTTGACTATGCAACAATTTTAAATGGAATTTTACATTCTAAACAAGTAGAATAATAAGGCATCCTTAAGAATTAATTCAAAATTTATGGTTATATAATAAAGTGGCATTGTGGTATAGTTTTGGAGAGGGTCTTCATCTTTTTAGTGCTATGGATCATTTGGCAGTCTGAATGTCTCAAAAAAGCTTTCAAATGCATAAAATAAAATACATAAGATTACAAAGAAAATTAATATTATTAAAAACACCATAAGTGAAATATTTATCTTCTTTTTTCATCTTTCCTTTTTGTGTGTGTGTCTGTGTGTGCTGGGAATCAAACCCAGGGCCTGGTGCATACTAAGTGCATGCTCTACCACTGAGCTACACCCTAAGTCCAAGTAAAAAAAAGTAAAACCAAACCAAAGCTGTAATACAATAACATATGTATTCTTCATTAAAATATTAAACAACAAGATCTAGTAGGGGGTTTAATAATTTCTGACATTTCTAAGTAGTGATGAGAATAAAATCTATTTCACAATATCTGTAATAAGAGCAGTTTAACCCATTAAGTCCCAAGTCTTCAATTCTGTAACTATTTCAATGAAATTGGCATAGGTACAATAAAATGGGTTGGAAATAATTATCTATGCCTTATACATAACATATATGTGTTTGTGTATATATGTAAACAAATATGTAGATGTATGTATACATATATGTATAGCATATGTATTTGTACACACACATACATATATAATCAAACATTATAATCAATCATCTATTACTTTTCTCAAAAGAACCCACCTCTAAAACTACAATTATTTCAAAGTTACCATAAGTGGTATACTTGTTGTCCAATTTAAATTTTTATAGGTGTTCCATATCTGGGATCATAGAGCAAAATGGCTTAATATGAGAATATCTAGTATTTCTGTTGGTTGCAGAATTGCAGCTACTGCTGATAATTCTGTGACTTATTGTCTATATTCTGATGGAAAGAAATCATTAATTTCAGTTTAAGATGTAATCTTTTTCTTAAATAAGTTTACAAACTCCAGGCTAAGAACACCTGGTATAGTAGAAAGAGAAGGAAAAAGCTTTGGAGTTGAGATAGATATACAAATTTGAGATAGATATGCATCCCTCTTCCCCCGCCTCCCCCCTCCTTTTTTTTTTTTTTTGGTACCAGGGATTGAACTCAGGGGCCCATCCCCAGCCCTATTTTGCATTTTATTTAGAGATAGTGTCTCACTGAGTTGCTCAGGGCCTTGGTTTTTGCTGAAACCTGGCTTTGAACTTGTGATCCTCCTGCCTCAGCCTCCTGAGCCGCTGGGATTATAGCGCGTCCAGCAGATATGCACATTTCTTAAATTTAACCTTAAAATACTGAAATTGTCTAGTGGCACAGAATTTTCTGAAGAGATTAAAGATATCATATATTAGTTTCTGAGCATATAGCAAAAATTGGATAAATGGGAAATATTATTTTTTCACATAACTGTATTGTAGCAGAATATTTGTATAACAGAGAAAACTTACCTCACACAATAAAAGAAACCCAGTTAAATTTATTCCCTCTTCTGACCTTTTCTCCCAAGCACTCATTTATTTATTATAATACTACACAGTATTAAAGTGATTATCACTTAATATTCTGTATTTGTTACTTAAAAATAATATGAAAATCATTTTCTCTGCTTTTCAAAACATTTTCTAAATGCCATGCAACAATTCATAAGAGAACTAGCAACATATAAGAGCAGCAATTCCACTGTTTTTACATAATCGTGCATTAACATTTCTGGAAAATGTTGTTGATATGAAAGTGAAAAGATGGTTTCAAAAATCTACCCAATGATGCAGAAATCAAATTAACAAATTCATTTTTCTGAAACATTCTCAGTCAAAACAGAAGTCAGAATGGCAATTATGAAGCTGAAAAGAATGAGATTGAGAACATTACATACCAAAACCTACTAATTATGACCAAATCTGAACAAAGAGAAAAATTCTTAGATCAATGAGTTATTATTATTAATAATAGGAAGATGGAAGATTATCTAATTAAGGATTTTTAAACTCTAGAAAATAACAAAATAGAAAAAAAAAAAAAAAAAAAAACAGGAGGAAACCAAAATACAGACAGAAAGTAATAAAGTAGGAAGCAAAAGAGAAAAACAGAATTAATAAACAAAACCAAGAACGAGTTCCTTGAAAGGACGAATAAGATAGAAAAAAAATGGTGGTGTGTCTGATCAAGAAGGAAAAGCACTCGGAATGAGAAAGGGAATAAAACCACAGATATGGGAAATTAAAAATATTACAGAACTATACGATTGAAGCTCTATGTAAAAAAATTTGAAAAATCCAATGAACTGATAGTTTTGTAGAAATATATTCACTATCATAAAAAAGAGATAGGCTGGGCGTGGTGGTGCACTCCTGCAATCCCAGCAGCTTGGGAGGTTGAGGCAGGAGGATCTCATGTTCAAAACCAGCCTCAGCAACTTAGTAAGGCCCTAAGCAGCTTAGTGAGACCCTGTCTTAAAATAAACAAATAAATAAATAGGTCCAGGGGTGTAGCTCAGTGGTAAGGCATCCCAGGGTTCAATCTCCAATACAAAACAATAAAAAAAAAACTAAAATCATAATCAAAAGAATCCAACAAAACAAATTGTCCTAGTCTATTTGTTCAAATATCCTTGCTTTTATGCTGATTTTTTTTTCTTTTTAGGGATGCTTTCTGTCTTATCATCTTTATATTCTTTATATTCACTTCATATAATGAATATTGTGTTAGTTTATGACACTCCTTTATTCAAGGTAATCCAATGGATTTCCATATGACTCAGAGTAAAGGCCAAGGTATGAGTGAAAGGTCCAAGGGAACTAGCCTCTCTACAAACTCTCTGATCTCATCTCCTGGCTTTCTCCTGGTTCTCTCCACCACAGTGCCTTCCCTGTGATTCCATTAAGATGCCAGGTACACTTCACCTCAAATCCCTTCAAGTTTTAATTTCCTCCACCTGTAGTGCTTACTTTCCACATTGATCTCCTGGCACCTAGCTTTTTGAGTAAAAGTCATTCAGGTCTTTTTTCCCCAGAAAAGTCCAGTGCCAATTTATCCAATATTCAATATTAAAATAAAACATAAAAGCTGGGTGCGGTGGCATACATCCACTTGGAAGGCTGAGGCAGGAAGATCAAGAGTTCAAAGCCAGCCTCAGCAACTTAGAAAAAAGGCTCTAAACAATTTAGCAAGACCTTGTCTCAAAGTAAAACATAAAAATGGGGTTGGGGATATGGCTCAGTGATTAAGCACCCCTGGATTCAATCCCTGGTACCAAAAAAAAAAAAATAGCAAAACATAAAATATCCTTTATGATATTTGCATGTGTGCTCTGAAGGAGAAATACTAAATATGTAAGTCCTCTGTTTGAAGCTCCATGTACCATCCTGCCACACTAAATTTGACAAATTGATTCTAAAATACATTTGAAGAATAAATGAGGGAGAGCAGTTAAGAAAACTTAAAAATAATAAGTAATGAAATGTTGAACTAGATAAATGGGACAAAACAAAGTTCAGAAACAAAACCATATATTTATATACATTCAGTTTATGATCAAAGTGTAATTTCAAATTTTAAATGATGAGGGTAATTGATCAACAGATACTATTGGAAAATTCTGCTTTTCAGTCAACAAAGATAGATACCCATTTAACACCATTTTTTAAATTTTTTTTTATTTTTTATTTATTTATTTATTTTTATTAACACCATTTTTTAAAAGTAAGTTCTAGGGTGGGAAGGGAATGGAGGGGGCAGGGGGTTAGCAATGGTGGTGGAATGTGATGGACATCATTATCCAAAGTACATGTATGAAGACATGAATTGGTGTGAACATACTTTATATACAGAGATATGAAAAAATTGTGTTCTATATATGTAATAAGAATTGTGATGCATTCTACTGTCATGTTTTTAAAAAACAAAAGCAATTTAAAAAGTAAGTTCTAGCTAAATAAAAATATTAATGTGAGGTAATAAAACCATAAAGGTACTAATATCACTGTAAGTTAATCCTTTGGAATCTTGGAATAGGAAAGGTATTATTTTGCTGCTTTTTTTTTTTTTTTGTGTGTGTGTGTGTGTGTGTGTGTGGTGCTGGTGATCACACGGGGGCTTTATACATGTGAGGCATGCATCTACCAATTGAGCTATATCCCCAGCCCCTGGGAAAGGTGTTTTCAATCATAACACAAAGTTCAGGAGTCTTAAACGAAAGATGGACAACTTTAACAACAAAAATACTTAAAACTTTGGTATGATGAAAGACCATGAACAAAGTTGAAAGAGAAATGATAAAGTAAAAAAAAATATTTATAGCACATTGAGAGTTACAGTCTTTACTATAAGCATTGCAATAGGAAAAAATGGGGAAAGAATAAAGATAGGCTAGTTATAGATCAAGAAATACTTAGGGAACTAATGATTTCAATTCTAAAATTTCTCCTATAGAAATGCATACACAAGTGCACAGAAATGTATATATTGAATATTTGGGGCAATTTTGTTTGTATTAGTAAAGATTGTACATTTAGAGATTGGTTAAATTAATTATGGTATATCAATCATAAATAACAATATAGTTAGTTAAAGCAATGAGCTAGATCTATGCAAAATGAAACGAAATATGTCCCTGAAAAATTGTTCATTTAGGTGCTGGGGTTGTGGCTCAGTGGTAGAGCACTTGCCTAGCACGTGTGAAGCACTGGGTTCAATTCCTAACACCACATAAAAATAAACAAAATAAAGGTATCATGTCCGTATACAACTAAAGATATTTTTAAAAAATTGTTCATTTAAAATTATAAGTTGAAAGCAATATGTATACTATTGTTGTACGTATGTAACAGCAGGAGCCTACTAAAATATACATAGGGCTGAGACTATAGTTTAGTGACAGAGTGTGTGCTTATTATACAAAGTCCTGGGTGCTATTCTCAGCACCAAAAATAATATACACACACACACACACAAGAAAAAAAAAAACACATACTCCCAGATATATAAGCATACATTTATGCACAGATGAAAGTCTGGAAGGATAAAACTCAATTTTGTAGTAATAACAATGGTGGAATACTTAATTGCAGTTACTATGTGCCAGGCATTGCTTTATATAAGTTTCACAGGTTAACTCATTTAAACTACCCAATTCTGCTAGCCGGGCACAATGGCACATGCTTATATTCCCAGCAGCTCTGGAGGCTGAGGCAGGAGAATCGTGAGTTCAAAGCCAGCCTCAGCAAAAGCGAGGTGCTAAGTAACTTAGTGAGACCCTGTCTCTAAATAAAATACAAAATAGGGCTGGGGACATGGCTCAGTGGCTGAGTACCTCTGAGTTCAATCTCTGGTACCCCCACCTCCTCCAAAATAAATAAATAAACTACCCAATACTGCTGATTGTATTGGGTAGTAAAGATATAGTAAAGATTGTAACTCTGTCCATGTGCTGTAAATATATTTTTACTTTATCATTTCTCTTTCAACTTTGTTCATGGTCTTTCATCATACCCAAATTTTAAGAATTTTTTCTTGTTAAAGTTGTCCATCTTTCTTTTAAGATTCCTGGACTTTGTGTTATGTTTAAAAACACCTTTCCCAGGGACTGGGGATATAGTTCAGTTGGTAGAGTGCTTACCTTGCATGCACAAGGCACTGTTTCCCACATGTTGTGGCTGAGGAGCACAGGGCAAGTTAAATGTCTAGTTAAAGGTCACACAGCCAAAATGATAATCATCAGGTGCATTCCTCTGATGGAAATGCTCACAGAAGTACCGGGCTATTCCTGAACTTCCACCAAGTGACAGCTCAGATGCAAGGGTATCAGACCACATGAGTGGGGGTGAAAGGCTCCCTGGCTTAGAAGATCTAAGTGATACACAGAAAATCAGTACCTTTTATAACAACTTATGGACATAGACTGCTCCAAGTCCCTCGAAGGGAATGCCAGTTTCATGCTACTTGGCATTAAGGGAAGTCTCTACTTATATTTTCTATCAGGTTATTTATACTTCATTCACAGACTCCTTGGTCCAATTTACTCAGTTTATCAGTAAGGGCTTACTTTTATTAAAGCAATGTTGTCCGTTATACAAGGGATGTTTCATCTTTATCAGGCTTTCAGGGAATAAACTATAAAGAACAACTTAGCATTATCTGTCAAAATTCAAAATACACTCGTCTTTTGGTCCAGTAACTCCACTTCTAGGAATTTACCTTTGAGATATACCCATATGCATGCAAAATAATACAATACACACAAAAAATAACACACACTTGTTTATGCATGCAAAAAGTCTGGAAAGATAAAACTCAAATTGTAGTAATAACAGTGAATATTTACATTGCAATTATTAGGTGATTGGCATTGTTTTAAATGATTTTCCTGTGTACAAGGTTATTCATCATAGCACTATTTATAGTGCAAAATACTGGAAACAATCCAAATAAATATTTTTATTTTAATGACAATAAAATATTTAACAAAATGATTGAAGAAGTTCTTGATGTATTGATTTAGGATGTTTAGTAAGATAGCAAGGCACTATCATTTGTACAAAATAAAAAAAGGGACAAAATTTTACATATACTCCCATTTGCTTACATGTACACAGAATGTCCTTGGACAGATAACCAAGAAAATGATAATAGTGTCAGGGAAGTCAATTAAATGGCTGGAGGGCAGTGTTGATGTAATTCTTTTTGTACTTTTTAAACTATGTGACTGTGTCACCTATTCAGAAAATTAAAAAGATTAAAATTAAAAAAAAAAAAAACATAAGAAGAATGGCCGACCTTTGGGCACGGTAGATATATTTTGAGTTTCCAGTCAGCCGGTACAGCAGCAGGAACACGTAGGCACTGCCAGCGACACCATGGCAAATCCCCGGTCCCTTCTTCAGCAGGCCCTTCTGCCATGTGAGCTCCCCACAACGGATACATGTGTCCAGGTACTGTGGTTTCTTGGAAACCAGATAAGCTTTGGCAAACAGATAGGCAATTCCTGTGAAAACATCAAAGACATGAGAGGTGACTTTCAGAGCTTATGCTATAGAGCAGAACTTCTCCAATATAAAAGCTTTACAAATCACCACACAGATTCTAACACAGTAGGTCTGAGATACTGCATCTCTCTTTCTTCTATGTTAGGGATGGAACCCAGTGTCTCAAGCATGCTAGGCAAGCGTTCTATTACTAAACTACATCCTTTACCTGAGATACTGCATTTATAACAAGCATCCTTCCAGGGTCCGCACTTTGAGTAGCAAGGCTATAGAATGCTCTTTAAGGGAGTCTTCTTTTTCCCCCTTGTGGAATTTAGCTTAAGTTTTAAAAATTATATTGTAGGGTTGGTCCCTAGAGAAAGAGCAATGTTTTAATCGAAGCCAAATCAATTGATCAAATCCATGACTTAATTTACAAATGGCTTAATATTTAATGATGCATGTACTCTGATAGGCATTATGCACATCTGGCTATTTAGAAGCGCTATTTATACAGCTCACCCATAGAAGGTCAAAATATGCAATGTTTAAGTACTTACAACGGTAAACTTTTTCTTAAGAGCAAAACTGGGAGTCTTTCCAAGAATAACAAGCTCACAAAAAACCTAAGCCAAGACTTCTACTCCAGCTGTGATCTGAGACCTTCCCAACTTTATTGTTCAAAGGAAAGAAATGTTCCTTCAAAACTTGTCAACAAAGGTAGTATCAAAGGCAGGAACAGAAACAAGAGAAGCAACAGCTATTAATAGAAATGTTTTCCCCCAGGTTCCAAATTCTGGGTGCTTATATTCAGAGAGGAGGTTAGTAATTGTGTTATTGACCATTCTTCCTTCTGCATAGCCTACCTGCACCCTAGATAAAAAGTGGGTAAAGGCCGGGGGTATAGTTCAGTGGTAGTACTTGCTTAGCATGTCAGAGACCCTGGGTTCAACCTCCAGCAGTAGCAGCAGCAGCAGCGTGCGCACGCACGTGCACACACACACACATACACACACACACACACAGTTATATTATAAAACAAGAAAAGCTAGATATCTTAACTAGCTCATCCATCAGGGTGATCTCTGCCTTTCATTTCTTTGAACAGGCTATTTTATAACTCTGTAGAGATAGAAATTACCTTGTAGAAAACTGATAGTAATGCATATAATTCCTATCCCTAGAAGCTTACATTCTGCCAGTAGAAGTTGACCTGATTTCTCTCCACCTCTACAGGAGAAGCCAGTTTTCCATCTATGAAGCAAATACATTTTTGCATTCCTAATGGGCTATAAATATATCTGCTCTTTGGACTTTCCTTTGAACCAGCTGTTAATGCCTTTCTGGTTCTCTCATTCATTAAGGAGTTAAATGAAATGATTGATATACCGGGCTTGGTGACACACACTTGTCATCCCAATGACTCAGGAGGCTGAGGCAGGAGGAACACAAGTTCAGGACAGCCTCACAACTTAGCAAGGCCCTAAGCACCTTAGCAAGACCCTGTCTTGAAATAAAAATGAAAAGGGCTGGTGATGTAGCACAATTTTGATGTAGCAAAATTTTGGTTAAGTGCCCCCTGGGTTCAATTCCTAGCAATATATGTTCATTTTATATTCATGTGACAGCCATTATTTTATGCTCTTAAAATGAATCCTGAAACCCTCCTTGTGATTAACATTTACATATAGCAACAGAATCTTTGCTCAATGGATGCTTTCTAGTCAACCAAGGACTGACAGGGTTTACCCACAACATTTTCCTTCAGTTTTAAGAACAAACACCTTCACAAACTAAAGGATGATTTTTAAAAGAACTGAACTTATTTAATTATTTAATTATACATTCATCCATTTGAAAGAGGTCAGTGACTATCTCTTATATGCATAGGTCTAAGTAAGGCCCTCTTCCTGGGCATGCCATCTGTCTGCAATGTGGGTGTGCCCATAGGCCACACCCCTTAAAGGGTCCCATGGTGAATTTAATGCTCTGCTGTTACTGCCTTGAAATTCTCAATAGTTTTTTTTTTTCCTAATAAAGAGCCTGCATTTTCATTTTGCACTGGGGTTCCCCAAATTATGTAACTAATTCTGGCCCTGGATGATAGAAAATAAATGCTAAACCTGACTCCTGCCCTTCAGGAAAGCACTGTCTAAAAAAAGGAGATAAAAATATGTAAACATGATTGATATGTAATAAGATATGCAGTTCACAATGCTGATGGGACATAAAATGATTGATAGTGTCAATGATACCGGAGGGATCAGAAAGATGGAAGTTTCCTGAGGGGGACCGATGGGGGAGGCCTGCAATGGAGTAAGGCTTCTAGGGCTTGTAGTATGCGTAGTTAATTCCAGGCTCAAAGCAAGGCAGGGAGAGCAAGATGATAAAAGCAAAGAAGCAGAACCAGGAAGTATAAGCCACATGAAAGCCAGGGGGCAGTGTCCTAAATGACAGGCCAGGGGAGTAGAATAGATTGGGCTCAGATTAAAGATGGCTTGATAAGTCCAGTTAAGCAGTTTGAACTGCATCCTGTGGGCAATACAGAACTACTGGAAGTGCTTTTGTTGTGAATTGGTTGGTTTTTATTTTTGCCTAATGGTCTGTTCATTCTTATAGACGCAAGGTCCCTGTAGTGTTCTCAGGAAGGGCTTGCAGGGCAATGGAATGGCTCAGAGCTAATTATGCTGGCAGAAAGATAAAAATAAAGCTAACAAGAGTCACCTCACAGTTTAGATATTAATTGAGCATCTAGTATATGCCAAGCACAGGTTTTGAAAAGGCCCTACCTTCATGGCATTTACAACTTAACTGGAGGAATTAATTAGGCTATGTGTGAAGAAATAGAGGTGCACACAGGAGGGCCCCTAACTCACAGTAGATGGTAGGAAAGGCCTACTAGAAAGAGTGACACACCCAATCTGAGTACTGAGGATTGGGGAGGTATGTGTTAGGTATACCCAATGCTGTTGGTGCCCATACCAGATCCACTTTACCTTGCTTTGCCCCGTCTCCCAGTTCTTGTGAGAACTGGCTTCTACTAAAGCTCACAGCTGCCCCCTTCTTGGGAGATTTGCCCACAGCCAAATGGAAGGCTATGTTCTGCACCCATCCCACAACTGATTTTAATCATATAGGGGCACAAAAGGTCACCTCCATTGCCTCAAGACAAAACCAGAGTTTTGATATAATCTGTGCTTCTTAACTTCCCATGAGATCAGGGAGAAGCTGGTCTCCGGGTGGGCCATGCCCCCCGCTGGCTTTTCTCCTTTCCCCTGTCCTACTTCCCTGCTGCTTCTAGGTTCCTCGCAAGAGCAGGCTCTGCATCCAGATGTCCAGCAAAGAGCATGTAGTAAGGTGTTCCAGCCATGGCCAAGCTAGGTAGTTCCCTGTAACCGGGAGGGTGGGGGTGAGGGGGTTCAGTATGGCACAGAAAGCCCTTTGTGATCCATTCCTGCTCTCTTCCCCTCCTCTCCTCCACTCTCTGCTTGAGGCTTTTCATTTCAGTACAAACCGAACTACCCACAGCATTTCTGTGACTCTGCATGCCAGCCTTGTTCACTCTTGGAACAAGCTTCCCTTCTTTCTCGGCCTAACTTACTGCAGGCATAACCTCTTCCAGGAAGCCTTTTCTGAGCCTGGAGGCAGCACCAGGAATCCCTCCCATCGCTCCCTATACAAATCTTAGCACATACAGAATAGGACTAAAATGATCTACTTCTACATGTGCCTCCCCTAACAGTACAAACCACCCAAGGACAGGAACTGTATCTTACTCATTTCTGGTCCCATCATCTGTGGCATGGTGTTTTGGCACATGGCAAGGGATCCATAAATGTGGGTTGACCCCATGATGCCTCATTTCTCACCCCAGCAGAGGCTGACAGAGCTGAGTCATAGATGAGAGATGCATAAGAAAGAAGGGCTGAGACGATGTAATTGCTATACCAGGCCATTACCCCCAGACAGCTTAAGAGGTATTGATCCTGTGTTTCCAGCCAGAGGAATGAAAGGACCTGGATCACAGAATGGTACATGGAAGGAACCTTGAAAAACTTCTAAATCTATTGGCTCTTAACCTGACCTAATGGAATCCATGATAAGGCTACTTAATCTAAAAGGAAGGGCTGGGCACCATGGTGCATACCTGTAATGGCAGTGGCTGGGGAGGCTGAGGAAGGAGGATTGTGAGTTCAAAGCCACCCTCATCAAATTAGTGAGGCCCCAAGCAATTTAGTAAGACCCTGTCTCAAAATAAAATACAAAATGGGCTGGGGATGTGGCTTACTGGTAAAGTGTCCCTGGATTCAATTCCTGGTTCAAAAAAGAAAGAAAGAAAGAAAGAAAAAAGAATGAATGTTGAGTTTGATTTTTGGTGGGAACCATGTAAGTTCTTCATGGGAACACTAATCAGTGTGAATTGATCAGAAACCAAAGTCAGAAACAATTATGTCTTTGCCAAATACAACTGGGGAAAGGACCTGGTTATCACTTAATAAAGATGGTTTGAGAAACAATCTTTGTAAACATGGGGTCCAGCAGAGACTTGTGACAACTGCATTTAGGGCATGTTGTTTCAACACACGGGATAATCAGCACTCAGGTCTATTCTGGGATGTATAATGTTGCTGAGGCACTACAAAGCTTAGTGACAGCCTGTGTTTCAAAAGCTGTGTTCTTTATTAATAAAGTCACCTACTTGGGCATGGGGGATATACCTCAATGGGAGAGTGCTTATCAAGCCTACATGAGGTCCTGAGTTCAATTCTCAGAATCATACACACACACACATGCACGTGCATTCACACACACACACACACACACACACACACACACACACCCACTTTCAAAGTCACCTACCCCATTGCCTTCATGAAATGGGTTTTTAGAAAATGCCTGCACCTGTGTTTCACTCACAGAGTACAGGAAATGCAATGTCAGTGTCACCACAGTAATGATGTAACCTGATGCAGTTGGGAGTTTATTTTAGCCTCAGCATTTGTTTTAATGATTTTGCAAATGGCTTTCGTCCTGTATTTCAGAGTCATCAAAGCTGTGAAAGGGTCATATAACCTTCCTGCAATACTTTATTGCATTTAGTGAGAAAAAGCTCTATGCCGCTGTAGGTATTTATAAATGTGGGTGTTTATAAAGCATCAGGGACATATCCCTCAGAAATGGCAAGGGTCCAAGGAGAAAAGGGGCCCATGGTGATAAAAAGATTGAGTTTCACAACTCCTTCTTAACAAATTCATTTCACAGATGAAACAGAATGACTTTTTTCAAGGTCACCTAGCTGGTTAGTGTTGGAGCTACAGTTAGAACCCAGAGTTATTAACCTGGAGTCAAGAACTATTTCTACATTGCATAAATGATAACTAGGGCTGTCACCTGTAGAGGTGAGTCAAAGGAAAGTCAATAACAAACAAAGGGAACGATAACGTAGCATTAATGAAGTTCCACCTTGTGGATTATCTCTGGCAGGTTTTTCATCACAGAATTTGTCTGCTGCTCCAAACCATCTGTGCTATTCATAAATCTACTATGAAATTTTTTCCCTCAAACAAATGAAATTATTTTTCTAGCTATTTCCTATTTGAAAATTCAGGGGGAATTGACTGTTGCCAACTTCAGCTAGACCTTGATCATCTTTGACTTGCACTTATCAGATTTCTAATCACTCTTGAGGCTGTTTGTAGAGCATCTCTTAAAAGGAAGAGCAGTGCCCTGTGGGTGGGAGTGGGGATTGGCAAAAATAATGGGCCCCATTTTATTTTTGTTTTTTTTCATTTGTGAACTGATTTGTTTTGGGCAGTCCAGTGAGTACAGGGATTAAATGACCTTGCATTGAAAACTATGCTTAATCTTCTCAAGATACCTAATATAAATGATAAAGAAGGATAAATAAGGTCCCCAATGTGATGAATCCTATGCTGTCCTGCTACGGTCCATGATTTGCAGAGACAGATGGTATCTGGTACAGAAAGGATGGAATAACTGCCCTTCAAGACACCTGTATCAATTAACTGGCTCACTCACTCATTTTAGTAGATTATCTTCCCACTCTATTAAAGGCTGTTACTAGCACATTGAGTCCTTTTAAAATATTTTGTATTTAATTTGGGTCATCTCCAAAATTCAAGGATCCTGGGATGGTTGGAGGAGATCCAGAGACCATCATTGAGAATGATTAAGGGGAATGGGAAATGGAGGTATTGAGCATAACAAGAAGAAATATAATTTCCAGGGTTGTAAATAACTGCTATGCTTTTTTTTCCCAAAAAGGTCACAGTGAGAAGAAATAGGCACAAATTAGAGTTGGCAAGAGTTAGCATGGACATAATGTACAATATCCTGGTACTGATATAAGCACACACTTTGAATTTCCTTCCATAGGTAAACGTTGCAGGCAGAGGAAATATGGCAATATGTTGTGACTTATTTTTCATCAACTCAAACTATATCAAGGAAAAATGGAATTACAGTTGAATTAAAGAAAGAAAATAAGGGGGGAAAGGAGGTAACAATCAGGTAACAACATAAAGAGAAAGCAAATATAGTCTAAAGCTGTGCTCGTGATTGAAGTATAGCCTTGAAAATTAAATGCACTTGTAATCTAAAAATTTTGTGTATTTTATTCTCTTCCCTGGTCAACTTACCAAAATTAATTGATTTATTTGAACTTAACTTACTTCAATTTGCCCTATCTCCAAAGGCCTAATTAGAAGTGTAATGGGATTTTTAAAAGGTGGTTAGAGGAGGTAGGTAATGGGATCTGAAAAGTTTATAGACTCAATTCCGCAACATTCAATAGGGATGGCTTTTCATTTCTTAAGACTTTTTATTAGGTACTACTAGACTCCTCATTTGAAAAAGAATTCTAAAACATGCATCTTAAAGATTCACACAAATTGACTAAGGGTACTGTTAAAATGCATATTCTGATTCAGGGGGGTGGAGACTGAGATTCTGGATTTCTAACAAGCTTTCAGTTGTCCATGCTACTAGGCCAGGGCCACAGTATGAGCTGCCAGGCTCTAGATCTGCATGTTTAATACAGCTAGTGAGTTTTTGTTTTGTTTTGGTGCCAGGGATCGAACCCAGGGGCACTTAACCACTGAACCACCTTCCCAGCCCTTTTTATTTTTTATTTTGAGACAGGGTCAGTAAGTTGTTTAGGGCTTTGCCAAATTGCTGAGGCTGGCTTTGAACTGGTGATCATCTTGCCTCAGCCTCCTGAGCCACTGGGGTTATAGGTGTGTACCAGTGTACCCGGTTGCCATTGAGTTTTTGAAATGTGGCTGGTCTGAATTAACATGTGATGTAAATGTAAAATAGACACTGGATTTTAAAGATTCAATATTTTTAAAAATGTAAATTATCTCAATTTTTAAATTGGTTGCCTGTTGAAATGATAACACTTGGGGCATATTGGATTATATGATATATACCATTAAAATGAATTGTACTCATTTTTTTCTACATTTTTATATAGGGCTACTAATTTTTCTTTTTTTTTTTTAGTGGCACTGGTGATTGAACCCAGAACCTTCAGCCAGTTAGGCATGTACTTTACCATTGAGTTATAATCAAATCCCCTGAAAATGTAAATTACATGTGTGGCTCATAGTATACTCCTATTGGACAGTGCCAGTTTAACAGTATATATAAAGAAATACGCATTATAATTATTTTGGAGGGGGGTACAGGGGATTGAACCCAGGGAACTCAACCATTGAGCCCCATCACCAGCCCTATTTTGTATTTTATTTAGAGACAGGGGCTCACTGAGTTGTTTAGTGCCTTGCCTTTGCTGAGGCTGGCTTTGAACTCGTGATCCTCCTGCCTCAGTCTCCTGAGCTGCTGGGATACAGGCAGGCACCACCAAGCCTGGTTCATTATAATTTTTTTTTAAATACAGAATTATTTCCAGACTTCTTTTAGAGATGAAGACAATTTTGGTTTTGAAAATTTTCATTTTTGCCTTTTTTATCTTGCATAATAACGACCTAATGAGCAATACCCTCATGTCTTAGAAAAGGAATTTCCCTCTGGCTACACTAGATGAAAGGCCATGTGTCCAGAAAACAGTGTGTTCGAGACCTGGAGCACCGTGGCACCAGTGGACCAACTCATTCTCTCTCTCGATAGTCTCGCCGAGCTCAGGTGGCCAGTTGCAATTCTGTTCCTGTTCCATGAGGAAGTCCACACTCTGCCACACCAGCTCCCGATCTGCAGGCTTGAGGTGCTCATGGTAAGAAAGAAGCATTTGCAGAATGGATGACAGGCCATGAGCTGCCCCTGTGTGGACAAACAAAGTACAATTTATCTATATAATAGGGAGGAGAGATCACACACACACACACACACACACACACGTAATATTACTTGAAAGAACATACAGTACTGTAACAATTGAGTTGCTGAATAACTAGGCTGCTGACAAACTGTGGTCTGCAGGCCAAATCTAGCCCACTGCCTGTTTTTATAAATAAAGTTTTATTGTAACACAGCCAGAGCCATTCACTTCATATTGTCTATGGCTATTTTTGTGTTAGGACAGCAGAGTTGTATTTGTGACAGAGATCATATGACCCCCAAAGCCTAAAATATTTACTATCCAATTCTTCATAGAAAAAGTTTGTTGTTTGCAGAGGTAGCAACAAATCCCATCATTCTGTACCACTATAATGCACCAATAAAAAAATTTCAGAAAAAGAATAAAAATTGTTGACTATCTTACTTCAGAGATTTTTTTAAAAACTATAATTAACATATCAATAGCCTTTACAAAAATACTCCTAAAGTACTTGACCACAATTTGGTCTAAGTATCCTGAACATTCACTTATTCATTGCCTAAGTGTTAAGCATCTACTATGCACCAGACACTCTTCTAGGTGCTGAGAATAAATCAGTGAACAAAGCAGTATAAATCTTTTTTTTTTGGTAGATGTTATTAATTAGCCTTAACTTATTTAATTCTTTACATTTTATACTTGTGTATTAAGCAATGTCTTGTCCTGGGATAGAGAGATGAATGTTTGTCCCTACCCTTGAAGACCTCCTCATCTAATCCAATGAGAGAATCAGGTTTGCAAATAATTAGAACATGAGGTGTTAAGTGCTCCATGATAGGTGTGTATCAGGAGTGTGACGATTAATATTATGTGGCAACTTAACTGGGTCACATGTTGGCCCAATATTTGGTTAAAAATTATTTCTGGGTGTGTCTGTGAGAGTGTTCTTGAATGAAAATAATATTTGAATCTATAGATCAAGTAAGGCAGATTTCCCTCTTCAGTGTGGGTGGGCCTCATCCAATTCACTGAAGGCCTGAATGGAACATTAAGGCTGACAAAGAATTCTCCAGCTGGGACATTAATCTTTTCCCTTTGGACATAGACTATAATTTACAACACTGCCTTTTTCAGCTTCCATAACCTCTTGAGCCAATTCCTTTCCACAAATTATTAAAAGGAATTAGCTCAAGTGATATATACAATCCATCTCTCTGGAGAACTTTGACTAACACAAGGAGCTAAAAGGGAACCCAGGAAGGAGAGCTTAATGTGGCCTCAGGGTTGAAGGGGGCGCTGAAGGTTTTGCACAGATGGTGTCATCTGAACAAAAATCTTAAATTCCTGACAGGTCTAACAGAGGATACTGAATTAGCAAAGGCCTGAACCTATGTTTGGAAAAGGATTTAGCTTAACAAAGGGAGAAGGCAGCCCAGTCCCTGTAGAAGTTTTCACTCATTCTGAATTTATAGAGTCTTAACTAGTGGTACTGGGGTTAATATATTCCAAGAACTTGCTATTAAAACTCAATTCTCTAATTATAAAACTTTTTCTTTGTATTCAGGCATCTTCCACTTTACATACTTGGAACTTTCCAGAAACAGCCCCTCACCCCCGGCAGTGCTGAGAATTGAACCCAGGGCCTTGTGCATCAGGCAAGCACTTTACCAACTGAGCTTTATCCCCAGCCCCAGAAACATTCTTATAGTTGTATCTTGTCAAAAATTCTGTTGCTCTTAAAATTTGGTCATGCTGTGGTGGCACATGCCTGTAATTCCAGTGGTTCAGGAGGCTGAGGCAGGAGAATTGTGAGTTCAAAGTCAGTCTCTACAAATTAGCAAGGCCCTAAGCAACTCAGTGTGACCCGATCTCTAAATAAGAAAATAAGCATGTAAATTAAAAATAAAAAGGTCTGGGGATGTGGCTCAGTGGTTAAGCGCCCCTGGGTTCAATCCCTGGTAGCAAAACAAAACAAAAGAAAACAAAAATATTTGGTCATGAAGTTTCAAAGTACCTTTCTTTCACTGGATTTGGAATTGTTACGAAAAAGTTTCCTTTTCAGGAAAATGTTTATGCATTCGATGGGAATTGGTTTGTGCTCTCTATGTCAAGGGCCAGAATGCTAATTTCTCTAAAAACCAAAAATCTCAAAACTGAAAGGAATAGCTCTATCAGGGGACTAGAACAGACACTGCCAGTGACTCTCCATTCAAGTGCACCTGCCTCCCCTTCCTACTTGATACACCTATCATTCTGCCTGAGACCTTTTCTGGCCACAGGGGTATGCCCAGCTCACGGGGAACAGGGCAGAAATACTAGGGAATTAACACATCTGGAGCAGCTGACCAATAAAGTAGGGAGTTGGTGGATGAATAGCAGTTTCCTCAACTCTGCAGTGAGACAATTTCAGAGGCCTGCTCTATACAGTCTCTAAGAATCCCCAAGGGAACTGAGCCTCAGTTGTCCACAGTTGCTCATTATTACACACTCAGTTGCTTCTTTCTCTCCCCTGTCTCATTTCCTCACTCGTCTATCTATGCTTTCTGGAATCATCTTTCAAATAAACCTTTTATACTCAAATCCTTGTGTCTTGGGGTCTCATTGCAGGCAAACTTAGGAACTTAAAGGTTTTCTTGAGACAGCTCTCATTAAAGTGGTTCATTAGTCATTCATTTATTCATTTGGGTATCCTTGGTATGCGCAGGCTCTGTGGCAGAGGTCTAGGGATCACAAAGATAAACAAAAGTAAGTCCCTATCCAAAAAAGGCACAAAGCCCGTTAAGGCAGTTGGACTGGTAAGCCACTAATTAAGTGTAATGTGATGAGGCTCTCCAATAAAAGTGTGGGCAGGGTGACATGATGTTACCCAGTTTGCTTCAGGGGAAAACATGAAACATGTGAATGTTTTTCCAGAATGTTTTTCAACACCCCTTTCTCCTGAGGCAGAGAAAATACCTCAGGAGATCTCATGACGTTGGTGCAGAGTCTTGAAGTCTGTATATTACAGGTAGATGAAGAGGTTGGAGGAAGTGTAGTGTTCTAGGCAAAAGGAACACGTAAAAGGTATAAAAATATGAGGACATTTTCTATGCGAGAGACTATGATGCACAGAACCTGGAGGGAAGAGATAAAGCTTGAGTCTGGAGAAAGAGGCTGGTGGTCTACCTTACAAATCTTGCTCAGGAGTGCAAGAACTCTAAAGGGGAGTAATTAATTTACTCCTTAGGTGTCTCAGAGTTCAAAATTACTCCCTGCAATTCAGTAGTCTGTTATTAACCAATGAGTACTAAAAATTTCAAATTATATAAATATATTACACAAGTATACATATCAACACACACATAAATTTACTTATTAACAAATCAAATAAGCAAACAATAAAATTAAGTCAATTCATTGTAATTTTTGTAAGTTATATGTAAATTTTTAATATCTACATAAATTAGTGACTGCAATGAAACTTTGTTTCCAAAAAATTAATAACAAAGATTGTGTGTGTGTGGGGGGGCACACCTGGGATTGAACTTGAACTCAGGGGCACTCCACCACTAAACCACATCCCTAGCCCTATTTTGTATTTTATTTAGAGACAGGGTCTCACTCAGTTGCTTAAGTGCCTCAGTTTTGCTGAGGTTGGCTTTGAACCCATGATCCTCCTGCCTCAGCCTCCTGAGCTGCTGGGATTACAGGCATGTGCCACCATGACTGGCTGAGAAGATCTTTTGAGCCCAGGAGTTTGAGGCCAGCCTGGGCAATGTAGCGAGACCTTGTCTCAAAAAAAAAAAAAAAAAAAAAAACGCTGAAGAGCCTTTGAATCTAGGATGAAAGTAATTGTTAAAATAGCTTCAGGCAAACTATCAAAGCAAATATTAAGTTGTAGTTGGTAATATTCATTGATATTTGCTTTTTTATTTTTATTTTTTTAGGTAAACATTACAGTAGAATATATTTTGACTTATTATACATACATAGAGTATAACTTCTCATTGTTGTGGTTGAACATGATGTGGAGTCACACTGGTCATGTATTCATATATGAACATAGGAAAGTTATGTCGATTGATTCTACTGTTTTCCTATTCCCACCCCCCTTCCCTTCTCTTGATTCCCCTTTGTCTAACTAATCTAATGAACTTCTATTCTCCTCTTCACCCTCTCTTATTATGAGTTAGCATCCACATATCACAGAGAACATTTGGCCTTTGGTTTTTTGGGGGATTGGCTTATTTCAATTAGTCTCCAGTTCCATCCATTTACTGGCAAATGGCATAATTTCATCCTTCTTGATGGCTGAGTAATATTCCATTGTGTGTATATATCATTATTTATCCATTCATCTGTTGAATGGCACCTAGGTTGGTTCCATAGCTTAGCTATTGTGAATTGAGCTGCTCTAAATATTGATGTGGCCATGTCATTATAGTATGCTGATTTTTTAAAGTCCTTTGGGTAGGACATTTGCTTTTAAATGACATTTTTAAGTATTTCTTGTTAATGAATCTTGTGATAGCCTATGGCAAAAACAAAAATATCCAGTGTCAACATTAGAGACTCCCTCTATCCTACACAGGCCTGTGCCAACATCCTCACTCACCCAAGTACTCGGTTCCATAGTAAGAATACATCAGGGGGAATGGTTTCCTCTTCTTCGTAGCATATTGCTTCCCAGAGTCCAGAATTGCCTGGCAAATTGATTTGATCTGTGCTGGGGTCAGCACCTGAGTAAGGAAATCAAAAAGCAGAAGTCAAAGCAGGATCCTTTTCCCCCCTCAGACGTTAGATTTTCTTGCTTCAGAAGTCCATCATCATACCCCCAAAGTCTTTCCTATGCCTAAATAAACTCAGACCATTACAACTTATTTACTTTTTAACCAGTGATTCTCCTTTTGAGGTTAAGTGTATCTACCTTCTTCAGAAAACTTGCTGTTTTGATGGAAAACACACACCTTTACTCTGTAGGCTGTTAGAAAATGCAAAGACCACCCGATGGCTGTTATATCATTAATCCTCGTCACAGGAACAAGAATTTGCTCAGAAAAGAACAAACGGTGGTGTTAATGGATCATGCTTAACAAAGCTGTTCCTCCTGGATACAGTATGGTTCAGGTCTAGCCCAGACATCAGGCCTTCAATTTATGTCATTTGGACCACTGTGATTATAAAGCTATGATTCCATGACAAGCTGCTGCATGACAGACTCACTGCAGCCATTTGCATTCCCTGAGTGAAACCAGAGCCAAAAGGTGCCAAGGCAAAATAACTTCTAACATCAAAAGGATGGAATAGAAAATGGCTAAAATGCGAGGACCTGCAGCTCTCCACTTTTTGTTTCCATCTAGCCAGTTTTAGGACTATGGAGGTTAAAATGTTCTCAAGTCTTCGAAGCATCATGGAGTTCATTAAGATTCTGCTCAGGATTGTACTGTGCTCTGTGTCCTGCCCTTCCTCACGGGCAGATTGGACGCTCCCTTTGGCAAGCTCCCATATCACCAGGCCTCTTGCTCTGGTGAAGCACTTACCACCTGCTGTGTTAGGTCTCTCCCACTAGATGACTGGGTTTTTGAGAGCAGACTGTGACATCTCATCATTTTGTATCTAACACAGAACATGAGGGGACTGTTGGCAACTGATGAGTGAATAAGTAGGTGCCAGATTAATTGGTATAAAAAGCAGATGCCTCCCACATCTTCTTTCCTTGATCCTTTCTCTCCTTCCCTCTTTCCATGATCATTCATTCATTATTTATTTATTTATTCATTCATTCATTCATTCTTTATTGGTGCTGGGGATTGAACCCAGGGGTACTTTACCACTAAGCTGCATCCCCAGCCATTTTGATTTGATTTTTAATTTTGAGACAAGGTCCTGCCAAGTTGTTTAGGGCTGAATTAAGTTTCTCAGGCTGGCCTCCAACTTGCAATCCTCTTGCTTCAGCTTCCTGAGTCACTGGGATTACAGATGTGCACCTCCATGTTCAGCCCACAAATATTTCTTCAGCCCCTACTCTATTTCCCAAAAGCCTATTCTTGATATTGGTAATACAACAATGAGCATGATGGAGAATATCCTTACTCTCATGAAATCAACCTTCCCCAAAGTCAGACTCACATAAGAAAGGTACTAATCAGATTAAGCAGAAAGACAAAAAAATCACCTACAGTTCAGCTTGATTGAATGAATCTGGCATCAAGGAAAAGTCTATTGGATTGTGGTCTCTCTCCTAAGACGCACACATCTCATTTCCTACTTGAAATGTGGCATTAGAACTACCAATTCCTTTTAAAATAAGACCCTAATGATTTAAGTCATAATTTGCTTTTCTAATTTACCTATTATTAAAGGGGTAAAATATCCAAGTTTTTTGGTCTTCAAATATACCACTTGATTGGGAAAAAAATTACTTGAAGAGGAAATGATTAATTAATTCTTCCAACTACTTTTATTGATCTAGTATTCTTCTAATAAGACCCCATCCTAAGTATTATGGGGATGTTGTAGAAAGCAGGGGACACATTACCCTCCCACTGCCAACACACACACACACACACACACACACACACACACACACACACATATACATGGAACTCACTATCCCCTGATGGAGATGAAATATAGATAAATGTCTAAAACAGAGGAATTAAAGTTCATAAACCTAGAGATGGAAAGAAACAATAATGTATGGTATTTAACATGGACAATGAAAATATTGCTCAACTTCAACCAGCATTTTATTTTTCTCCTCAGTTTTCTTCTGCTCAGAAAGAAGTATGTCATGGTTTCCACCTACCATTCTTCTTCTTATTATTTTTGGTACCAGGGATTGAATTCAGTGAGCCACATAACCAGCCTTTTTAAAAGATTTTTACTTTGAGACAGGGCCTCACTAAGTTGCTTAGGGCTTCACTAAGTTGCTGAGTCTGGCCTCAAACTTGTGATCCTTTGCCTCAGCCTCCCTAGTCACTGGGATTAGATGCATGCACCTTCACATCCCGTTTGCTAACATTGTTTTTTTCTTCTTTTGCTTACCATTCTTGAAGATACTAGCTTCCTATATATCCTCACTGTCAAGTCGAATCAATCCCAAGTCTTTCTTTAGCCCAACAGCAAATTTCTCCCAAACAATTTCCTACCTTTGCTCATTTAAATTCCTAACAAATTTTCATTTGCTATTGAAAACACTTATTCACTGTGCTTTCATCAGCACCATCTCATCTTACATTTAGTCTTACCCTACTTAAAATCTTGCATCATTAATTTCAAATCAACCCTTCCATCTTGTATAACCTCGTAGAAACCTGCCAGAGCCTTGAAGGACATTCACTTAATAGGATTCTATCCTGGCTCCATCCCATATTTTTCTGGGCAGATAGCTTCCTCTTCCACCATATGCAGGTCCTGCCTGGCTGATATTGATTTTGAATCCATATGACAGAGGCAGTGTTTGTAGTAGGAAACAGTCACCGAATTTTCGGGATGTACTCATTTGCATTACTAAAATTCTATTTGACTTTCATGCCTATAACTGAAAATTGGCTTGTTCTTTCCTCAATTGAACATTTATTCATATGTTTTCCATGTTCGTGTGTTTGCCTGCTTATGTTTAATCCAGAAAAAAAAATCAACTTGTTATTATGTGGTGCCCTCCCCAATTCTCTCCATCCCTGAAGCACTGCTCAGAATGCGGAATGAGTTTATAAAATATTATTTCAAAACCTCCTCTGGTCATGCATCATGTCTGGGTGGTTTCCTCTTATCTCTCAGAAACACTGTGAAAAACAAAGAGAAACCGGTGCTTGTTCGGGTGGATAGAGACCAGTTATGCATGCAGTTCTTTATCTCTGGGAACAGACAAGACCTACCCTTGAGTTTATTGATCAGTGAATAAGAACAGAAAATAGTGCTCATTAAAAGTCTGTGTGTGGGGAACATTGAGAAGAAATGTGCCCCTCTTTTCCCTCCTGAACAAATGGTACAGAAAGAAAAAAGGAGATGAGACCTAGGGGTAGGGGCTGGATCTTGTTTGCTTATTTGTCTGCTTTCTCAAACATCCCTCCATTTCCTGTTCAGAGCCCACAGGAAGTCGCGCATGAGCACATCCACTCCCTTCAAGAAGATGGCCTCCCTGTTTTCACACACTCTGAGGTCTCATTCTCACTCTGAATGAGAGAGTGGCATTTCCTGGAAATTAAAAGTGACTGTGGATGGCAGAGGCCAGCTCCCTTTGCCAAAACAAACCCCAATCCCATCTCCTGTGTCTATCCATTTGTTGATATTTTGGATAGATTAGGTTCTTTAGAACTTTTTTTTTTGGTACTGAATTAAACTAAATTAAGATATCTCAAAAATACAAAGCCAATCTATGGTGCTTTGGTTTAAACAGTTTCATTGTTATACCTGACCCTGTAAACTAGTTCTATTAGGCTGACCCCTAAGTATGAAGAACTCACACAGCAATAAAGCACAAGTATGTTTCTTGGTCCTTCCTGAACCACCTCCATGCAGAGGAGAGTTGACCTTCATTAAGGAAATGAATAAAATGGACCAAGCCACAGAAAGCTGGCCTCACCACTGACCCCTTCCTGAGACAAGTGTCCTACCCACAGTCCTTCAGAAGTGGCAAACGATGTTTCTTTTTCTAGGCACCAAATACCTACATACTGATGCTGTTAGCACAAAAAGACTGGGATGAATACAAACTTCACAAATCAGCTCAGCACTTTATTCAGGAACAAAGTTTCACTTAGGAGCAGGGGATGCAGGGATGAAATGATGCCATGGTGGGACCCACTTTCCTCGTGGAAAATGAGCCCCTAAACAAAGAAAGAGCCTGGGCTTATATAGGTTATTCTGAGAGGTGGTCTAGTGAGCATATCAATTTTCTTTGGGCACCTAGGAATTTGGAGTTTATTCTGTGAATCAGTGAAGGAGTTAGTTTTAGTGCTTAGCAATTTAGGGTCTGTTTTATGGGGTGAAATGGGACGGAGTCTAAGGTCAGTGGTCAGTTTCTGGAATTTATTGTACTGAACCTGATGGAGAGTTTGGGGTCAGTGGTTGGTATCTGGAAAGGATTTGTTTACAGAAGGATCAATGCTTTGGCCTCTTCCCAGAGACTGCTTTACTAGGTTTGATGGACACCTCTTCCTTCGGGTTTGTTTATCACTGGGAAAGACTGTATTGGGAAAGGATCAATGCTGTCAATGTGTGGCTTTCTTTCTCACTTCTCGTTCCCCAGGTCTCACTACTTTTGAGGTTTGTCATTTTCCACATCTAATACCAAGTCCTCTTCTCTGATCAGCACTGATTGAATCCACAGATAATGGCCGCCAAGTCCTGGGTGTGCCAGTATCCCAAGGCATACTATGCCAGTCAAATTCCTTTCTCAACAATTTGAAACGAGTGTTAAAAAAAGAAAGAAAGAAAAGAAAAGAAAGTCAAAGCTGTCAGAAATCACAGCTGATGCTGCACGCAGGTCAAGAGGTGGAGCTGGGTGCATTGTGCAAATTTGAGGTTTGGTGGGATTAAGTAGGAGCTATGAGGGGGGAATGACAGAATAAGTCACCCAATAGTGAGAGTGAAAGGAGACCTGGGAAGTTATACTAAGAGAAACAAAGATACTGAAAGAAAATTAGAGAAAGGCAGCTGGTTCTTACTGCTCCCTTAGTTACTGACAGTTTAGGGCTACTTCCTTGAGGGCTTCCTGCCAAGTTTCCATACAACACACACCTTCATCTTCTTATCCCTCCCCTTTACCATAGTCATTTGATAAAGCCTAAGGGTTTTTGTTCATTTGTTTATTTTTGTTTTGTTTTTTGTTGGTTTTTGTAATAAGAGCCTAACTAGAACAGGCACAGATACAAAGTCGACACTTCCCTTTTTCACTCTTCCACACTCCACATAAACACAGGAGCTTTGCTACCTACTATGCTGGATCCTTTCAGCTTGAATAATAAAGATACCTGCATCTAAGGTCCATGATAGGTACTCCAATCTTGAATTACTTATCCTCAAACCTCTGTCAAAAGCCCCATTGAGATATCTGAGATCTGAGAGGCATCTGCTTCTCAAAGTGTGGTCCACAGACCAGCAGCCTGAGCATCATCTAGGAGCCTGATAGAAAAGTAGATGTCCACACCCCCATCCCAGTGAATCAGAAACTGAATTTTAACAAGATCAGCAGGAAGTATGCATGCACATTAAAGTTTAAGAAGTACTGTATTAAAAATGCTATCCATGAATTCTTAAATTTACCCAATATTAGGTTAGGTCCCAATAATAATGTATATTTGGATCATATAAATCTGACTTCCCATTGATTTTTTTTCTAACTATGAGTTTCCTGGGTTTCTATATGAAGGAAAGGTTGATAGATGAAATAGACAAATTTTTGCTAAACTGTTATTGAAGATATTGCTAACAGTTTTGTTACACTTCTATAAAAAGGCCCATGAGATGAGCTTCTCTCATAGCCCACCTAACAAATTGATAAACTTTATTTTTTTCACAGTGGGACAAGCAAGAGTTTTGTCTTAATCTTGAAGGCCAAGAACCAGAGTTCATTAGTGCAGTGACTTTGTTTTAAATTCTAATTTGTTATATATGAAAGCAGAATTGAACCCAGGACCTTCTGCATGCTAGGCAAGCACTCTATCAACTGAGCTATATTCCCAGCACCTTGCAGTGACTTTCTTTAGAGATTTTCCTATAAATATTTTTCTTCCTAAGCCTTAACCATCAGTTGAATGATTAATGGTTTCATTGTCTTTATACATTTTGTTGTAAACCACCCTATTTTTTTTTTTAAATAGGCAGAACAAAACTAAAGATCTTTATAATATAGGGACTAGATGTCTTGGGGTGGCAATTCAGGGCATATGAATTATTAGTGTTGAACTACAGCTCTTAAGCTAGCCTGGCAGCCAATCCTTACTGAGTCTGAAAAAACTGACAGGAGATTCTAAACTTTCCACATCAGATCACACTCAACTGCCACCAACATTATCATGCAGTAGTTCCCAAATTCTCCAAGTGCCCATCTACATAGAACACAGAAAGTCACTCCAGTATCACGCCAAACACACACATAACAGACTAAGAATTTGCTATTTGCTTAAGTGTTTCCTCAAGCAATTTATTTCATCTCAATACTTTGTCTCTCCATTCTGGTGGTTGTGAAAGCTTCTGTTCAGATAAAGAAGCCATTTGACCACTGATGAACATCATAGCAATTCTTGATATCCGTGCTCAATAGTTTTAAGGGAAAGGCTTTTCAGCTGTAAGAGCCTGGGTATTTTTAGGATTTCAAGTTGATACCACATAACAATAGACTTGCAGGATATGCAGAATCAAGATGGATATATAAACTGTTTAAGGTGGGAGGAGTTGACTTGAAAGGAAACTGAGTAGTTGAAAATCAATGTGGAATCACAGTTTCTGGGACAGGAGTCCCCTGTGTTTTTCCTTTGCTAGCAAAGCAATAAACCTCTTACCCCCTCCACTTCCCCACCAAAAAAGAAAGAAAATCAACATGGAGTTCCTGCTCCTCTACCTACCTTTTTGTGCCAAACCCTAGAAGAAATACTATAGTTCTTCAGATAGGTTTGAGATCTATAGGTAGTTAGGATGTATTACTCCCCCCACCACTTCCTAGAACTCTGGGAGATGGCAGTCACAAAGGCTGATCTTTTGTCTCAGGGTCTGGGACCAGTAAAAGAAGTATCATCATATGGCTTGTTCTACATGAGAGAGTTCAAGATAATCCTTTATTTTTTGTGGGCACCAGGGTAGAGTAGAATAATATCCCATCCTCCTAAATAAATTAATTTTTAAAAAATTCCCAGTCTAAATTATTGCATACTAAAATAATGTTAGGGAAACTTTTTTTTTTTTTTACAAAATCAATATTCACAAGTGGTTAGATTTTTATTTTCAATATCTCTTTGGGGCTGTAGTTCACTGGGAGCTCACTAGGTTACAGGGAAAAGCCAAACCTTTCAGGAAATCTCTAGTGTGGGTGGAGATTTATCCAAGGCATTAAGAAGACAGAAACTTGAAGGAGCTACTTAAAGCACAACATCAGGAGCAGAGGAAGTACTGAAGAAGCTTAGAGAGGCAAAATAAGGTTAAGTGAAAATGTTCAAGCAGGAAACAATCTTAATAAACAGAGTAATTCTTAAGTCTTAGGTACAAAGCTTGTGAGAGGCACTTTGGAGGTACATGCATTCTAAATAATTAGACTAAGTAAAAATGTGAACCATTTAAATAATGGAACATTCAGCACTCATTTCAATCTTAAAAGAAGTGACCTATGGGAGTAAGATGCTGGCAATAAATATTTGGGGCTTTACAAAGGAAAAGATATATGAACTGAGTTTTGAAGGATGAGTAGGAAGTGGATAAACGAAAGCAGTGAGAAGATTTTAAACTATGAGATGATAGGGAAAACTCTATATTAGAACAATGCTCCTAAAACCATAATGTGTACAGGAATCACACGAGGCTTTTGGTACAAATGAAGATTCTGATTCTGTAGGCCTAGTGTGGGGCCAGGATTCTAGTTTCCAACAAGCCTCCTCCACCCCTCCAGATAATGCTGAGGCTGAGGCTGCTGGCCACAGACCACACTTGAAGTAGCAAAGGATTATGGGAATACAGAGACTGACTACAGCAAATAATTTCTCTAGGGAATGGTGAGAAGTTAGATCAAAGGAACTGTAGAAAGTTTCCAAAGACAATCAGGGAAGCAGGAAGGAGCACCAGGCAAGGATGTTACACACTATAATTTAAAAGATTAGATGCCCCAGAAAGGAGAACAGCAACAATGGGAAATTCTCTACCAATATGCTGCATGCAGGAGAAAACATGTCCAAATTTACAAACCCCAGTGGGGAGCTCTCTTAGCCAATGTGGCCAGGTTTGTTATCTTCTTAATTAGTCTCCAAATGGGGCGTGTGTTGCTGGTGCAGAATGAGCGAGTCCCTTCCATCTGGTCTTCCTGATGGTCCCTGACCATTATTATGCTGGGCTATGAGGAATGGGGACAGGTTGTTGAGTTGATGATCATCGTTCAGTCATTAAAGGAAGCCAGTAGGGAATTTCAACAATAAACATTTGGTCCCAGATACCATTTCACTGTTGTTTCTTTTCCCTCCTCATGTCCAGAAACACAAGCCAAGAAAACAATGGAAACCAGAAAAGAAAAACAGGTTTTACCCCATTCTTGCAAACTGACTGCTGACTTTAAGGACTCATTAGAAGGATCTGCTAACTCTCTGAGTAGCACTAGATCATTTCCTTCTTCTGAGACCCCATCTGTCTTAGTGCCTGAGCTTCCCTTATCAACAAAAAGGGATCAGAGTAGTTGTCTTCAGGTGGTGGTGAGACTCTAGGAAAAAGAGTCCCAATGTTTGGTTGCGCATTGCAGTCACCTGGGGAGCTTTGGGAAATCCCGATGGCTTGGCCACACACCTGACTTTCTGGATCCTCAGGTGATTACAACTGCAATCAAGGTTGAGAAACTACTGCCACTAAATAGTAAGTACAACAATAGTTTTTCAAAGCAAAGTGATCATATAATTAAGATGAGGAGGAGGAGGAGGAAGAGGAAAAGGATGACAATGATGAAGAAGAAAAGGAGGGCTAAAGGAAGAACAAACAAAAGATATCCTGGGTATAGAGAAATGCCTTTGGTGAGAGTCATGGAAGAATGGAAAGGAGATACCAGATGTGCACATGAATGAACATGCTGAGTTAGGTCAGAGGTCCATTAAACACTTTTCTATTTCCAATCTGGGCACCAATGCACTTTTTAAAAATTTTTTCTTAGTTATACATGATATCTTTATTTTGTTTATTTATGTGGTGCTGAGGATCGAACCCAGTGCCTCATATGTGCAAGGCAAGCGATCTGCCACTGAGCCACAACCCCAGCCCACCAATGCATATTTTGTGGGAGGGTAATGGAGAAACCACAGAACACCAGCAGGCAATGTACTAGACTAGGAATCAGAAGATCTGGGCTTGAAAATCCGACTTTGGTACCATTACCATGGCTAAGTCATCAGATCTATTCCCTCATCTATAAAATAAAGGTACTGGGCTAGAATCTGTTCGCTACATCAGTGTGCTTCTTAAATTTTGGTGTGTCTAAAAATCACTTAGTGAGCTTGCTGAAATACAGCTTCCTGGGCCTGGCTCTCAGAGATTCTGGGTTAGTAGCTGTGGAATGGGATCTGAGATCCTGCCATTTCTAACAAATTTTCAGATGATGCTGTTAGGGAAGAACCTCATGACCTCTAAGATTTCTCTGGGCTCCAAACTCTAAGGTTCTCTAAGGTATTGGAGGAGTCTAGCTTTTGAACATACGAGCGTAGCATAATCATCAAAAACATGGAGTTTGGAGTCAGATAGAGACCTAGTTCCCAGACTTAGCTTCACCACTTTCTAGTAGTGTGGATTTGGGTAAGTTGCTTATCCCTTCTAAGATTCAGTTTTCTTGTTTGTAAAAAGCAGTGGTAATAAGACCTGCCTTGTGGAGTTGCTGTGATGACTCCATGTAAGACACTTAGTGCAGTTCCTGCCATAAAGCACATGCAAGCTCTAGAGAAAAGGGACATCTGAAGTCCAGTAGTGCCTCAACTCCAACCATTCAGCCTTGGAGGTTTGAGCTCAGGGGATTTCTAACAAAAGAACCCTGTTATTGCCCACCTTCCTTGCCTCATCCTCCACCCAAGGACTAGCTATGGCCTCCTGCATTCCTAAGTTGTGGTGACCTGTAATTCATAAATTACAAAGGCAAAGCCCTTCATGTCTATGCATTTACTTTTATTTTTCCATCACTACACTTGCAGCCTTCAATGTCCCACTTTTGCCCAAAGCACGTTCTTCTGCTCTTTCAAAATACCTCTCAAGTTTACCTCATTTCTAGATAAGTCTCTGTCACTAACTAACTATGTAACTTTAGACAAATCAAGAAAACTTTCTGGACCTCAGTTTCCTCATCTGAAAAAAAAAAAAAACAAGGAGTTCAGCTGATGTGGTCTTTAATGTGCCTTTGGCTTTAGCATTTTGTTATTTAGTGATTTGATATTTTATGGCAAATTTTTGCAAATCTACATATTCACATTTGAGCTAGACTTTTGGATTGCAGTTATGATAGTCCATTTCAGTGGTTTAATTTCTTACAGAGTAGGTAAAAAGTCCTTAACAATGATACTATATCATATGTTTAATTTGTCCTGTTCTAGAATATTTTATTTTTACAAGAGACTTATTTCTTAAATACTTTCTTCCTAGTCAAAAGCTTAAAGAATAAGAACTCTTTGGATGGGGTACTGTAGACTGAACCAGAGGTACTTTACCACTAAGTTATATTAACAGCTCTTTTTATTTATTTTGACACAGGTCTCATTATGTTGCTGAGACTGGCCTCAAACTTGTGATCCTCCTGCCTCACCTCCCAAATCACTGGCATTACTGGCATTTGCCACTGTGTCCAGCAAAACCAGAACTCTTTTTAGCATCTTCATATCAGTTGTTTAAATATCAGGAGTTACCAGTCTTCTGATGCCCGCAAAGTGAATGATTACATTATAAGCCCAGATGTATAAGTTGACCATTTTACAGACCCTCCTATAAGCCACTTTTGAATCAGTATGCCATTACAGTATTCTCAAACTATACTACTGTGGTTCAACTTTTCAAGTGCCCGCTGGGTGCATAATACTTTGCTAGAGAGAATAGAAATATAGAGGCAAGTATTTGCTTGTATCCAGATAAATAGTAAATGTTCTTATTTGGAAAGACCAATTCTAATTACATGTTTGTGGCTGACTTTATTGGTGAGAGCATCCATTCTCTTCTTATTCCTTGCTAACCAAATCTCAATTTTATTGGGGTGACAGTTAGATCCAACCCTAAGTTATAGTGATCAGCTTTAGCCAAACATGTCAGTCCTACTGTTTGTAGGGGGTTAGCAATGCAACTTCATTTTGAATAATGGGGAAATCTGCAAGAACTTCATGGAAGGTCTTTTGTTGAATCTTTTTTTAAAATTCTAATTTGTTATAAATGACAGCAGAATGCATTACGATTCATATTATACATATAGAGCACAATTTTTCATATCTCTGGTTGTATATAAAGTATATCCACACCATTCGTGTCTTCATACATGTACTTTGGATAATAATGATCATCACATTCCACCATCATTAATAACCCCATGCCTGCTCCCTTCCCCTCCAACCCCTTTGCCCTATCTAGAGTTTATCTAATCCTCCCATGCTCCCCACCCCACAACCTCATTAAGAATCAGCCTCCTTATATCAAAGAAAACATTTGGCCTTTGGTTTGGGGGGATTGGTTAACTTCATTTAGAATTAATATTTTCCAACTCCATCCATTTACCTGCAAAGGCCATGATTTTATTCTCTCTTAATGTTGAATAATACATGGAAGGCTTTTTGTTTCATAATAAATGGGAAAAAAAATGGATGAATTTGGCCATTACCACCCTTACCATTCTTTCCTTTTTTGTCATTGTTGTTGTCTTGAATGTACATGTGAGGTCTGGAACAGCAATAGCCATTTCTTATCCTGAGGCAATTAGCATGTGGACGATAGGTCAACATTCACAAAACCATGGTGGGGGGCTGGGAGAGAAGATCCTAGGATTTGTGGACATCATCAAGCATCTGTAACACAACCAGAACCACCTGTCTCCAGACTCTTGCTTCGAAAGAAAATGCAATACCTTTCTTAAAGCCATTTTTCATTGGGTTACAGCCAAACTCACGTCACCTGGACAGCCATAAAGTGCCAACCTAACAACATTGCAAATATTGTATTTTCCCACAAAGCAATTTTTCTTTGCCCATGTGCACCTCTGTTTCCACAGAAACTTCTAGCTCTGGAGCTCTTTAACATGGTGGGGCTGACTACCTGAGTGGGAAAGTTCACAACTACATTTCCAATTCTGTCTTGACTTGTGATTGATTTTTCCCATTAAGTGCTAACCTAGAGCCCAGAGAAAAAGGATGGAAAACACGCCAACACCTTTGCTGCCACTGTCCTGGATGACCTCTCTATTCCTTCCAGTTCCACTGCTTCAGGTCATACACAATGGACATTCTCCAGCTGCCTTCATGACAGTGGATCTTCAAATCCTCAAAGCCATAGAGGCCTGGCAACAAGTACTGTGAAGCAATTATCTTCCTTTGAAGCAACTGCTATCTCCTTGACTAAAGTGGCTATATCACATACTGCCTACTCTGTCACCTTAGAGAGCTATTCAGGAAAATGGTCCTAGATGAACAATAGTTGAACAATTTGCACCATCTTAAATTTCAATAGCTCTTTCACCTAGATGCTTTCAACAGAACCAGCTGAAAGGATTTCTTTTGCTGAGTTTTTTTTTGTTTGTTTGTTTGTTTGTTTGTTTTAAAGTACGGAAGATTGAACCCAGGGGTGCTCTTAGCTACATCTCCAGTCTTGTCTTTTCTTTTTGGAGACAAGGTCTCACTAAGTTGCTTAAGGCCTCACTAAGTTGCTGAGGCTGGTCTCAAACTTGCAATCCTCCTGCCTCAGCCTCTGGAGTTGCTGGGATCATAGTGTGTGCTACCACATCTGGCTTGCTATGCTCTTTGGCATGTGCCTGTGGGATTGAAGTTCATACATGGGCAAGGGGAAGTAAAGATTCTTTAAAACTGCTTACATCTCTATTCTTTTTACCTCTGGTACCTTAAAATACATTTTAATAAATGTAATCCTCAGATTAGGGGAAGCCATGTGATTTAGTGCTAATTTGACCACAAATGGTAAAATTTCTCCATGTGCAAAATGAAACCTAAAGCTGTTGGGGGGAGGGCAGGGGTTGAGTATTCACGGTTGGGAAATTTCAAACTTCTAGCTTTGTTATTATATCATCCTGAGTTAAGTGATTTATAGATATACAGATATTCCATTCCTTCCCTCTTATTCATTTAAGTATTGTAGGTAATCTATCCTTTGTGTGATCCTGTCCAAAGCAATTTTGTTATGCTGACATTATGTTTTCTGACACTTTAAAGGGAAAACTATGCCAGGCATGGTGGCACAGAGAGGTGAGGCGGGAGGATCACAAGTTCAAGGCCAGCCTCAGCAACTTAGCAAGGCCCTGAGAAGTTAGTGAGACCCTGTATCTAAATAAAAAATAAAAAGGGCTGGGGGTCTAATTCAGTGGTTCAGCAGCCCTGGGTTCAATTCCTGGTACCAAAAAATGAAAAATAAATAAAGGGAAAACTATTCTTGGTGGTGATGCTGGGATTGAACGCAGGTCCTTGTGCGTGCGAAGCAAGCATGCTACCAATTGAGCTATATCCCCAGCCCTGCTAGCAAGTGATCTTTAGGATAGAGTTAGACTATAAAATTCAGATAGAATCACTTTCTACATAAAGGACATATTGGAAAAGGAGATTTGAGGTGACCTGAGCATGAAGATATGCTGAAGGAGCTGCCACTGTCCCCTGAAGAGGGGCCAGGCAGCCATAATGAATAAAAGTGCCTCTGTGGTTAGTTTTAGTGCCTAGGGGAAGAAGAAAGGAATAGAAAACTTCAGGAGGAGCTGGCTCTATCACTAAAGAGGAGAGAAGAGTTGTAAATTGACAGCTTCACTCTGTTAAGGGCAACAACTCCCCACGGACTCTTTCTTAGATTTGAGTTTTCACAAGTTCTAAGTGGATTTTTTCAAATGAACAAAGCTGGGGAAGCTTCTGGTCCTTAGAAAGGCTGGGGTAAGCAGCTGGAAAATATAACCAGCACTAAGCAAAGCAGGATTTATAAACTGGGAAGTCAGTATCTTAAAGTCCTCATCTTAGACTGAGTGTTTAGTGTATAAATATTTATTAAACCCAGCTGTGGCTCAGTAGAACACCAGTGAGCAAGAAAGGAAAACTGTTGCTATCATGGTGATCTAGTGGGACAGTCTGAATAAATTCATATCCTACTCCATATTCTATTTCCCTAAATATCTCATATTCTGACAGTCTTCATAACTTTCTATTATTTTAATTTTTCCCCCTCCCAGTACCCGAATGGGGTGCTTAATTATTGAGCCATATCCCCAGCCCTTTTTAAGTTTTATTTTAAGACAGGGTCTCGCTAAGTTGCTTAGGGCCTCGCTAAGTTGCTGAGGCTGGCCTTGAACTTGTAATCTTCCTACCTCAGCCTCCAGAGCCACTGGGATTACTTGTATGCACCACTGTACCCAGCACTAATGGGGCTGTCTTTATAAAGAAATCAGCATTAACTGAATCATTGGCCTCATGTCATGTTGCCCAGGGAAAGTTTAACAGAAGATAAAACCCAGTCACAGTCTTTAATGTTCAACCAAGGGCAATCACCAGAATTTTAAGGATGGACATACCAAAGAAGTGGCCAGCTGCTATAACAGCACATAATTACATGGAAATTCTCAGCAACGAAGGCCTGGCTCCAGACCAAAGTTTCAGAGGGGTCGGGTAGGACTGAACACTCATAAAAAACAACAACAACAAAAACTCCATTTGTGTGGCTGGGACATGGACACTGTTTTACAGGGCTTTGCATTGCAAATCCAGCACTATTTAGTATTGCAAATAGCACAGGTGGTTGGAACAAGGAACTCAGCTTAATCTTATGTGGTTCACGTAGCTTGGTTGGATTTATTCCTAGTCACAGACTAGACTCTTAATTATAAATGCCAGGTACCCTCCATATAAATTTGCTTCAATGATTGTTACACAGAATACTACTGACCACCTATCACTTTATTTTATTGGTACTAGGGATTTAGCTTGGGGGGAGTTACCACCGAGCCACATCCCAACCCTTTTAATTTTTTATTTTGAGACAGGGTCTTGCTAAGTTGCTTACAGCCTTGCTAAATTGCTGAGGTTGGCTTTGAACTTTTGATCCTCCTACCTCAGCTTCCTGAACCTCTGGGATTATGGGTGTGCCACCTTGCCTGGATCACTTACCACTCTTAAAATAAACAAAAGCATGCTTCTTCACGATACTGAGAGTAATCTCATGCTTTATATGTAAACGGCACAGGTACATAAAATATGTATATAGTTATGAAGAAGTACTTACAAAATAAGTACTTTGTATTCTTCAATTATTCTATGAAGTAACAACTCAAGATAAAATTTATCTAGGTATGTGCATGTAATGAAGTGTGTGTATATGTCTATGTATATATAATTTACATATACAATAAACATGTTTAGCTTGGACTTCTACTACAATATATCAGTGTCCAAGGGAACGAAGTACCTACCTGTATAAGAATGTCCATAGGGCCAGGCGCCGTGGCACATGCCTGTAATCCCAGTGGCTTGGGGGCTTGGGAGGCTGAGGCAGGAGGATCATGAGTTCAAAGCCAGCCTTAGCAACTTAGCGAGGCCCTAAGCAACTCAGCGAGACCCTGTCTCTAATAAAACATAAAAAAAAGAGCTGTGGATGTGGCTCAGTGGTTAAGTACCACTGGGTCCAATTCCTGGTACCAAAATAATAAAGAAAAAAGAAGAGAATGTCCATTGGGGTAGAGCACTTCCCTAGCATGTATGAGGCCCTTGGTTCAACCCCTGGCATTGAAGAAAATAATGAAGAATGTCCATGGTGGTTTTATTCATAAAAAAATGAAAACCTGAGAAGATGTTAAATGTCCCCCAACAGGTGAATGAATGAATGGATTGTGGTATTTTCATACAATGGAATACTGCTTAGAGATACAAAAAGCTCAAATTACTGATACATGGCAACAATCTCAGTGGATGAACATGTTGAACAAAAGAAGCCAGACACAAAAGGGTTTCTGCTACATGATTCATTTATGTGAAGTTTAAGAACAGGCAGAATCTAACTATGATGATGGAGGTCAGAAAACAAGTTTGTGTGTGTGGTGGGGAAGGGTAAGTAACACTGATTAGGATGAAGGAACCCTCTGGATTGATGGAAGTGTTCTGTATCTGGATCTGGTAATAATTATATTAATTATGCAGTTAAATCATTGAGCTATACATTTAAGAGTTGTACATTTTGCTATATGTAAATGATACTTCAATTTTAAATAAGTAAAAATAGAGCAGGGTGTTGAGCATTATATCTATTAAATGGCAGAGCAAAGGGTTTAGCTGGCTTGTTAATACGTTTATGTGAATGTCAAGGTCCTTTAGCTGTAAGTAGGAGGCACCAACTTTACTAGCTGTCCCAAAGAGGGGCCTTCTTATACCTCTGGATGAAATAGAAAACGGTTGCTTCCCTCTGAATGGATGAATTACATAGAAATGTACATGACCTCTGGGCTAATGCAGCTCCCAGTCAGAGTTTAGTGACCAGAACATGGAAACAGGATTTCACTTTCCCAGCCCTTTTGGCCTGTGTGTGCAGCACAACCTTACCAACCACCCAAGGACTGCCCCAATTTCTGGAAGGAAGGTGGAAAAAGCTCCAGGTATCTGAGAGCAATCCAGAAAGTCACCAGGCTGCAGGTAGCATTCTCTCTTTTGATGACAGATGTCTCTGCCTTTCTTTCACTTTAACTGGTTTATTTTCTCTATTTCTCTATGGCTGAAGGTGACATCCCATCATAACATGACACATGCACACAATGACATTCATTCACTCACCTTCCAAATTTTAACATGCCTCTCAGTTTTCGCCATACTTGCAGTATTAACTAGAAACCCACTGAAACACAACTTCAAAATCCTGAGAGAATCCAATTGGTTCAGTCAGGTGTATTTACCCAGTTGTAATGACTCCAGCCAAAGGAACAGGGCCAAGTAGCTCAACATGGATGCCAAGACCCAGAGAAAGAATGGGACAATATTTTGCAGAGTAAGTAATGAGATTATTTTGAGCTGGGAGGGCATCCCCAGAAGTGTTTGTGTCCAGAATAGAAATATTAGATAGAAAATATGACTTCCACTGGTTTACTCAAAAAATATGTCATTTTCCTTTTATAATAAGTCCAGATGTGGTCAACTGCTGACATTGTTTAGTGACTTGTGATATCTGACACAAGATGATACAATTCCCTCTTCTTTCCCTCATGTTGGCACACAGGCACAAAATGGCTGCTGTAATTCCAGATACTATGTTTTACATCCAAGGCAGGAAAAAAATAGGAAAGGGCAACTACCAGCCATCTGCATTCTCCTTTATCAAGAAAGTCAGAACCAGTTGTGGTGGCACATACCTGTAATGCCAGCAACTTGGGAAGCTGAGGTAGGAGGATTGCACATAAGCTTAAAGCTAGCCTCAGCATTTAGAGAGGCCTTAAGCAACTTAGCAAGACCCTATCTCAAAAAAAAAAAAAAAAGAAATTAAAAAGGCTGGGGTTGTGGCTCAGTGGTTAAGCACCTTTGGGTTCAATCCCTGGTACCCCCCCCCCAAAAAAAAAAGCAAGCCAGAACCCCCATGCAGACTTACACTACCTTTGGCAGTTCTCTTTGAGATGGCCACCCAAGTCAAAGCTTAGAAGTTGGAAAATCAAGTAATTATCATCAAGCATTGTGACACCAAATGAGACCTGGGTTTCATTAGTGCTGGCAATGTGAAAAATGGAGCTTTGTAGGTAACCGTGTGTGTCATCACACGCAACTATAGGAATCCATATTCTCAGAAAATTTACGTTAGCTATTTGGAATCGTGTCTGAACCCAGGTGACAGAAGGCACATTTAATTCTTTTTTTAATTCATTGCTTCTCACCACACACTAAGCCACTATATATTCAATTTTGCGCTCCACCACCTAGGATCCTTTGCCTAGGATTTGCATTTTATTTCAAAAGCTGTCGTGCAGGTAATTGGTGCAGGCAGGTTTCTAGGCTCTAACCTGACTATCTAACCACTACACAAATGCCTTTTCTACCAAAGTAATAGAGGATTATAGGAAGTGTATTTAAAGGATACTCAGCTTTCTCTAAATATACTGTTATTTCAGGAGTGCTCTAATGATAATGATTTCAATATATGCAAATAGATAGTACTCCAGTTTAAGTCTCTTCCTTACTGTGAAACAGGTGCAAGAAATGAAGGGGGAGTGTGGAAGCCACCAACTACAGGCAGACTTCACCTTTAAAAGGAATGGGTGGGGCTAGATGGCTTCTGGGTGCCCCTCCTTGCCTGATATTGCACTTTCTAAATGGACTGCAATCACGGTCTCTCCAAATCATGAGGGACATTTATAAGAATTGAGTCTAGATTAGTGTTCCTTTTCAATCAAGAGTCACTGTATTCTATGAAGGGAGAAAAATGCCATGGGAAAAGGCAGAATGAGCCCACTCAGATGAAGCAGGGAGAAATTCAAATCTTCTGATTTTTATATATCGGTTGAAGACTGAAAGACAATTACTGATGTTTTGTATATTTAAACATTTTATTTCTCATATGCACATTTAAGGGCAAAATTTGGGAAGAAGTCCATGCTACTGAGGGGAGATGTTTAGATATTTGTTCATAGAGTACATATTCATGTTATGGCATATTTATCATTTATGTTAATTTTGTCCTTACTTCAACTCACAGTCTAACTTAAAAGTGTAAGAAAAAGAATAAACTTTGGGGATCCCTTTATGTAAGTACCAGGTGCTACCAGATTGTACCCCTACCTCAGACTCCCTTTATAAGCCAGTATGAAAAGGAGTCCTAAATAGCTATATTAATTAGCTCTGAGTCCTTGGGCAAATTACTTTGGCTGTATAAAGCTCAGTTTTCTCATCCATGATGTGGAGATATACAAGGACCTTAAAAATCCTTTCCTTGGGCTGGGGATGTGGCTCAAGCGGTAGCACGCTCGCCTGGCATGCGTGCGGCCTGGGTTCGATCCTCAGCACCACATACAAACAAAGATGTTGTGTCCGCCGAAAACTAAAAAATAAATATTAAAAAAAAAATCCTTTCCTGCTCAAAAGTTCCATGTTGCTATTATTCCTAAAGAAGCGTATTTGAATCTAGTTTGTTCCAGTAGCATAAAGTCTTCACTTCTGGTTCAGAAGGTTCCCACACCACCCTACGTTTATTATTTTTTTTAAACTTAATTTTATTTTTTGGTGATACTAGGGATTGAACCCAGGGCCTCGTGCATGCTGGGAAAGCGCTCTACCATTGAGCTACATCTCCCGCCCTCCATTACTCTGAGTCTTCTGTAAAGTTTCCTGGTAGTCTGATAATAACTCCCCATTTTATTTTTATACATTTTTTAGTATATAATTCCAAAGACTTATGAGAATGTACAAAAATTCCCATAAACCATTTGCCCATCTTTATCTTTTGTTAACATTTTGCCACATTTGCTTTTCATTCTATTTGGGAGGCTCCTTTATCCAGAACTACTTCAGTATTGTTCTCTAAACAAACACAATCTCTTACGTAAATACAGTGCACCTATCAAAATCAAGAAAATTAATACTGATATAATACCATTACCTAATTTCCACCTTTAAATTTTTCTAATAATCCTAAAAATGTCCCTTTTTAAAAGCTACCCAATCCAGAATCACACAATGCATTTCATTGTCATGTACCTTCAGACTTCATTAATCTGGAACAGATCCTTAGCTTGTCCTTTCTTTTTTTCCCCCCTGACTTTGAAATTTCTGAAGAATATGGGCAATTTATTTTATAAGATATCCCTCAGTCTGGATGTTCCTCATGGTTCAATTCAGCTTATGTATTCAGGGCATGAAGACCCTAAAGTGATGCTCTGTCTTTTGTGCAATGTCATATTTGGAGGGACATGATATTTGACCCATATTGGTGACCCTTACCCACCCCCTCTATGATAGTAAGCTACTTTAAGTTGAATCTCTGTTGCCTGGGATATGAAAGGCTGTGACTAATCTAAGGCTTTTATTACTAAAGACCTGTAGGCTTGGGTAAAATACAGCTTCAACAGTAAGATGTGTCATCACTTAAGCCTGGCTGTATGCCAGCTGGAAAGGCCCAGAAATTAGGAGTTTGGACCAATGACAACCAGCCAATAAGTTAAAAATATTATGGAAGCCAGATAAGTCAGCCAAGTCAATGGAGGGGTAGACAGGTAGGTGCAGGAAGTCAGAGTCCATGAGGTCAAAGTCAGTAAGCTCCAGCCTAAAGGATACCAAGCTCTGATTTCAGGGCAGGGGCTGTGGGCTCAGTGCCCAGTGTTATAAAGCTAATGGGCGGGGCTGGCCGTGCGCCCATGGGTATTACTCATAGACCTCAGCGGAATGCAATAGTAAGGCATTCCTGGCTATAGCAGTCTGAGGTGTCAGCACTATTGCCTACCTTATTGTCGGCATTACCATGTTCTTTCTCCTTTTTCTAAACCAGGGCTACTCAAATTGTAACATGCATGTCAATTCCCTGGTAATCTTGTTGGAGTGTAGCATCTGATCCAGTAGGCCAGATGTTTGGCCTGGGATTCTGTATTGCTAACTAGTTCCTAAGTGATACCAGTGGTGATGATTCAGACCATCCTTTGTGTTCCAAAGCTGTTGGAGACCACCATTTTTGGCTATGGCTGAAATCGAGTTGCTACCATGAATTCACATATACTGGAGTGAGTGCTATTGTGACCTCTCTACACCATCAGATAGATGTTTCCTTGACTTGGTCAATTTGAAATTCACTGAACAACCTAACAAATCATTTAAATCCAAAAAGGAAAAGAGAAAGGAAAAAAAAATGAAGGGATAGGAAAGGAGAAACAGATATACATGGCAGGCTGCCAAGCCAGAAATATAGTGAAACTCCATGAACATTCAACAATGAATAATGACTTTATTTTGTAAATTAACAAGAAATCTCATTTTGATAGCCTTGAGGATGTGCATGTCCAGAGAGCAGGCGGTTCCTCATGGCAGGGAAAGAGTTGATTTTGCATTCATCCTTACTTTTTCTATGGAAAATTATAGTCCACCTACAAAACATAACGAACCTTGGTGACTCAGGATAATTTCCTTTCAGCAAACACCTCTAAATAGGCCCATCACAGTCTTTCCATAGTACTCCCAGATGTTCTAAAACTGAGAAGGTTAGAACTGAAGTAACAAGGGCATTACTCACAGGAACCAAGAACCTGCTTATTATAAACAATTCACATTTCTGGCAAATTCTTTAAAATCGGCGCCTTTTGTAAGGCTCTGTTTTGAAAAAAAAATACAAAGTCCAAGTTGGTATTATACTTCTGTGACAGTAACTTTAGGACACAGCCGCAGAAACGTTATACGAAGACAGTCTAGCAATGCAGCAATTTGATTATTACATTTGCTTTCAATTAAAGGCAAAGCGTCTTTAAGTCTTAAGAACAAAGATGCGCATTTGTTCCAGCAGAGGGAGCCTGTAAGTCAAAATCGACCCTGATCTTGTCAGAATGAATTAAGGGTCATTTGCCAAAAAGAGAGGGGAAAAAAAAAATACAGTTTATTGAAGCATGAAAGCATGAAAATGACCTTGAAATAATGATTCCAGGTATTCAATCAATACCCGCTTAGTGAATAAATGGTTTGCCTCTTTCCCCAGGGAGCCATTGTCTCAGTGACTTCCCATCTACTCATCAAGCTCAGGAATGCCAGCATTAAATCATACTACTGTCTTCTGAGAGAGGCTCATTTAGTAAACAATCAGACGTTTTGGGTGGGAGTGGAGGGCTTCCTTTTGTTTAGGGTCTCCAAAGGCAGATGGCTTATGACTAATCTTCACACTAACCTGGAGAAAAGGGCTCACTGCCATCTTGAATGTGAAGAGACTAAGGTTCTGAGAAGCTAGTGACTTTCTTAGATTCACACATCTAGAAAATGAGAGGATGGAAAATTGTTCAATGAGTTTGTTCTACTGTAATAGGATTATACATCCACATTTTTGCCATGTAACCAGGGTGCTTCACATTGTAGCTGGAGTGTCTATTTGTCCCCTGCTGATGGTGTTGGTCATGTGAATGGTTTTGGTCAAAGGAACGTTAGTCACATAAGGAGCTTCAAAAGAGCTGGTAACATCTGTATTGTCCCGAAGCACATGGAGTTAAGCTGAAAACTACCCATATCTTGAAGCAGAGCCACCCCTGATGACCTGCAGACCTAATTAGCAAGAAAATTCAATATTTGTTATTGAAAGCCATTGAGACTTGAGATTGTTGGGTACAAAGCAAAAACTGATAACTACAACAACTCTGTGAATAATACTTAGCCCCAATTTGTAGATGAGAACACTGAGGTATTAAGAAGTTAAGTGGTTTGATCAAACAGGAAATCAAGTTTGAAAGCTCCCAAGGGTACCCAGAAAGTTCTCCTTACATCTGATTGGCCAGAACTGTGGGACATGGCTCCCTCCAGCTGTAAGGGAAGCTGGAAAAACACTTGGCACTGTCAGCCTCTACTGTGGGCATGGGGTCCATCACCATGGGAGCAAGGGGAGATACATTTTTTTTTAGTAAGAATACAACAGTGTCTGCTACAGTGTTGTCAGGTTCCTAAGCCCATTATGTTTACTAGTAATCTATGTTGCCTATGTCGTGTTCTATTATGGACAAGCAAAAAGCAACTTGACCTCGGTGAGCTCCATATGGTGCTATGTTTTTGTTGTTGTTGTTGTTTGGGGTTTTTTTTTGGGGGGGGGTAGTACCAGGGATTAAGCCCAGGGGCACTTAACTACTGAGCCACATCCCCAGCCCTTTCTCATTTTTAATTTAGAAACAGGGTCTCACTCCATTGCTTAGGGCCTCACTAAGTTGCTGAGTCTGACTTTGAACTCACCATCCTCCTGCCTCAGCCTCCTAAGCTGCTGGGATTACAGGCATGTGCCACCATGCCCAGCTGGTGCTATGGTTTAGTTTCTCATTTGGAGCTTCTGCATTTGCCATGAGAACATGACTCAGGCAACAATGATCCAAGAGAATAAGAACACACATGGAACCCACCTAAGTCCACACAGAGCTGCCCAATGAATGAGAAAAACATTAATGTTTGTTGTTGTAAGTCACTGAGATTTAAGTACATTCATATGTATTTAAAAATAACTAATAGGCCAGGCATGGTGGCACAGGCCTATAATCCCAGCAATTTGGGAGGTGGAGGCAGGAAAACGGCAAGTTCAAGGCCAGCCTCAGCAATTTATCAAGGCCCTGTCTCAAAATAAAAAGGGTTGGGGAATGTGGCTTAGGAATTAAGCACCCCTCGGTTCAATCCCTAGTACCAAACAATAAACAATAAAACAAAAGTAATAACAGTGTTTTGAAGTTCACTCAGTCCCATGGAGTTATCAATTCTAGACTCCAAACAAATGGTACAGGTGAGCTTCAACTCAGGGGTCTCTGCACATGATACTGTGTGGTCACTACTAATCAAAGAACCTTCTAGTTTTCTATGGCATTCCTTCTCAGTGCCCCCAGCCTGACTGGCATATAATAGTGTGGGTTTTTCTCCACGTGGAAATAGTGAAAGATGGCCAAATCTCACATGGGTACCCCAAGAAGGTGGTGAATGTGAGCAGATACACTAGTCTGAACACTAGTGTTCCAAGGCTGAACATGATGAGAGGAAGCAGTGGAGACCAGGGTCAAGGCTGACCATCACCATCCCCTTCACCACTGTGGCCAATTGCTGATGTTGTGGTAAAGTGCAGTATAATCTATTATCTTAATACCTCATAAATGGCAGGTTAGAGAATCTTCGGAGAGGAAGCTTGGAAGGAGAGCAAAGAAAATGTTGTAAATGTGCTACTGATTATATTTGACCACAGCTGATACTAAATCAATAAGTTAGATACTAAGTGTACAATGGCCCCCAAGGAAACCTGGCCTCCATTTTTTATGGGAATTAAAATGAATTCAAAGGTATTATTTGTATAATAATTTAGTGTAATAAAATAATTTCCAGATGGATAAAATATTAAGCATCAAAAAAGTAACCATAAAAGTTGTAACAGAAGAAAACACAAAGGAATGATTTTATATGTTTTGGGAAAATATATAATAGATGAAATTAATATTTAAAATATCACAAACTAATTAGAAAAAGGGTAACAAATCAATGGAAAAAGACTCAAACAAAGAATGTGCATGTAATGATATGCAAAAGACTTAAACATATGCAAAAATTATTTTTGTAATCAGAAACATGCAGATTAAAATGGTAGCCTTTTGGGCCAGGGAAATAGCTCAGTTGGTAGAGTGATTGCCTTGCATGTACAAGGGCCCTGGGTTCAATCCCCAGCACCACACACACAAAAAAAATGATAGTATTTTTAATGTGTAGAGTAGCAGAAATGGGTAAGTTAAATTTATAGCACAGGTAACTGGTAGGGAAATGAGCATTCTCATACTCTGATGAGAGAGAGGAAGTAGGTGATGCTTCTTTGGGCATTTTGGCAACATTCATCAAAATAATTTTTTTTTTTTTTTTTAGTACTAGGGATTGAACCTGGTGTTGTTTTACCACTGACATACATTCCCAGCCATTTTTTTTTTTTTTGAGACAGGGTCTCACTAAGTTGCTTAGGGCCTCACTAAGTGGTTAAAGCTGGCCTCAAACTTGCAAACCTTCTGCCTCAGCCTCCCAAATTACTGAGATTACAGGCGTGCACCTTCACACCTAGCTCAAAAATTATCTTAATATCTGTACATCGTGTACAACCACAAGACTGGGATCCTAATCTGAATAAGATGTATTCGATGTTTATATAAATATGTCAAAATATGCTCTACCATAATGTATAACTAAAAAGAATTCTCTAAAAATTTTCTTAATGATTCCAGTGAATATTTTTCACCAAGTATACAAAGATAGATGACTTACACATGCAGTGTTATATAGCATGACAAGACTAGAAACAACCAAAATGCCTGTTGATACAGGACTTATTGAATGAAGTGTAGTGCATCCACACAATGAAACAGTCAGTCATGAAAAGAATAAAGTAGATCTATATGTGTTGATATGGAAAGATCCCTAATACACATATGGTCAGATAAAAAACAGGGTGCATAGAGCACACACTGCATGCTCCATTCACACATGCATGTTCATGGATATGTTTAGAACATTCCTGGAAAGATTAGGAAGTAGGTTAAATTGGTTGCCTGGGGGGATGATCTGGAGACTGAGAATCTAAGGCACCAGGAAGTCTTACCCCTCATTTTATATCTTTTTGTACATTTGGGTGTGTTTTTGTTTTTGTTCTTACCAAGTGCACACACTTCTTTTTAAAATGAAAATCCAGTTAAAAAAAATAAATCACATAATAAACAAATGACTGGACAGTCCCAAAGGTACACAGGAAAATAAACCCCAAACCTAATAGCCTTCCTATTGCTCTTGAAAAATCGATGCTTTTAAAAGAGTAACTTTTTAAAACAATGATCTAGAGATTAGACTGTGGAAGGTTGAATTTTCAAGGACTATTGAATTTCACTCAGTGGACGGAGAATGACCTGAAAAGCAAACTGATGACAGTTTTTCAGTTGGTAAAGGAAGTAGGGTTATTTACATAACTCTGAGGACACAGGAAAGATAAGTCTGCATTATGTTCATGGCTCCTCTTCTCCTGTAGACACTGAAGGGATGAGACCCTCAGTGTACACCTATAGTGTGGCTGGACAATTAGTGTTCTCGGGCATTGAGCCATTATGAAATTCCAAAGTAGTCAATTCTTGTTGAATTAGACAAAATAAATCCACAACATTCGTGCTGGGGATGTGGCACAGTGTTAGAGTGCTTGCCTAGTATGTATAAGACCCTGAGTTCTTTCCTTAGCACCGCAAAAAAAACTAAACAAATAGAGTAGAAATAAATGTATTGGACTTTAGCGGGGAGGGTGAATGTAGCATAGGTACTTTCTCAGGGAAGAACTGAATGGTACATTGTGAAGGAAACTACACTCAGTGCAAAAAAATGCCTGTCAAAGATGCTATTTCTAAACATTCTTGTTGCTCATGAATCAATGAAGAGGTATTTAATTTTGTTGTTGTTGTTTTAATTAAATTATTTATTTATTCTAATTTGTTATACATGATGGCAGAATGCAGTTCATTTCATATTACACATACAGAGCAGAATTTTTCAAGTCACTGATTGTACACAAAGTATTTTCACACCATTCATGTCTTCATACATGTACTTAGGGTAATGATATCTAACTCATTCCACCATCATTTCAACTCCCTTGCCTCCTCCCTCCCCTTTGCCCTATCTAAAGTTCTTCCATTCTTTCCATGCTACCCACTCCCATTGCCATTAGAGTCAACATCCTCATATTAAAGAAAACATTCAGCCTTTTTTTGGGATTGGCTTGCTTCACTTAGCATTATTATATTCTCCAACTCCATCCATCCATTTACCTGCAAATGCCACGATTTTATTCTCTTTTAATGCTGAATAACGTTCCATTGTGTATACATACCAAAGTTTCCCTATCCATTCATCTACTGAAGGGCATCTAGATTGGTTCCATAATTTTGTTGTTTTTGAGGTGACAGTCTTGCTATGTTGCCTAGGCTGGTCTTGAACTCCCGGACTCAGTCGAACCTCTCACCTCCTGAGCAGTTGGGACTACAGGCATGTGCCATGACACCTGGCTATTTGGTGAATTTTTTTATATCCTTGAAAGGAACTAAAGAGACATAGCACCGTTGATGGGATATGGCCATGCCTTATGGGAATGTACGTTTGTGAGGACAACATTTGGTCTTAATCTGGTATAGCACTGGAGACAGAGAATAGGCAGTCAGAGAAGGGGAAATTCAGAAAAGGCTTCACACAAGATTTGGAACATAAGCTGTGCCTAAAATTAAGGGTAAAAGGTAGGTAAAATGGCATGTGCAAAGGCTGGAGCTCCTCAAATTGAGCAAATGGACGCCAGCACATGAGGTTGTGAAGGAGAGAGATAATGATCAGGCTGAATAGAGAAACTTTTCTAGTTTGCCACAGGCTTGCAAGACATGAGGAAGTATACAATTCACATGTTAATCATGTGTTTACAAAATTCTGTCATACCAGATGATAACAGATAATTAGTGGGGGACAAAAGGACACAGAGGTTCTTGTGGTTAAATACTTGGGAAATACTCGATTATGTAGGATTTCTCAGTGTAATATGAACTTCTAAGAGTTGGCTAGAATTTGCAAAGAAAATATGTGACATAAAGTCCCTCTTCTGGCAAAATCATGATTAACATGACATTCTTGTTTGGCAGATGTCAGAGAGAGAGAAAACAGGGAATCCTTACTGATTTCAGAGAAAGGAAATGATCTATAAGTTGTGGGTTGTAAAACCAGTTAAAACAGCAACATGAGAACATTGGAAATTCTTCCTTATGAGTACACAGGTTTCTCCTCGACTTGAGCTCCTCCCATGTACGCCTAATTCTGACACCTTTTCACCACTGTAAGAATTATGACTGGGGCCAAGTGCCGTGGCCTACGCTTGTAAGCCCAGAGACTTGGGCGGCTAAGGTAGGAGGATTGCAAGTTTAAAGCCAACCTCAGCAAGTTAGTGAGTCCCTAAGCAACCTAACAAGACCCTGTGTCAAAATAAAAAAGGACTGGGATGTAGGTCAGGGGTTGATGTAGGTCAGGGGTTGATGTAGGTCAGGGGTTGATGTAGGTCAGGATTTATTTTGCGTAATTCAACAAGAAGTGACTGCTTTGGAATTTCATAATGGCTCAGTGCCTGAGAACACTAATTCTCCTGGACCAGCCACACTATAGGTGTACACTGAGGGTCTCATTCCTTCAGTGTCTATAGTTGAAGAGGAGCCATGAACATAATGCAGTTCAATCCCTGGTAGACACACACACGGTGGGGAGGGAGAGACAAAGAAATGAATTATGCCTATAAATGCCTATAATCTCAGCAATTTGGGAGGCTGAAGAGGGAGGATCCCAAGTTCGAGGCCAACCTCAACAACTTAGCAAAAGCCTGTCTCAAAATAATAAGGGCTGGAGATGTAGCTCAGTAGTAGGCCTCTGGATTCAATCCCAAGTACTGGGGTTGGAGGAGGTGGAAAAAAAAATTATGATTTCAGGAAATGTCAAGTGGGGATAAGGCAACTTTTTTGGATAGTGAGGCACTTAGAAAAGGAGGGAGCTGATAATTAGGGGGTAAGACAAATGGCAAAGAAGAACAGAGGCTTCGCTATGGTGTCTTGGTAAAGATGAAGGAAGATAAGACTCAGCCTGGGCTTCAGAACTGTAAACTGTTCTGGGTGTACCTGAGAGGCACGTACTAAAAGAGCTACAGTAGGTGTTTTGACCTAAGCTATGGGAACAGGGTCAAGGGTATGCTACCAGTTAAGTGGGGTGGAACAGAAGCTGAGCTAGATCAGAATCAACATAGCTCATTCCATCTCAAGCTTCTAAGTGCCTTCACATCCCTGGGGTATGGTAGTTCATAAAGGTCGACCACTTGGAGTTCAAGGTCAACTACCTCATAATAAAACCAGAAAGAATGAACATTAGGACAGAGACGTTATCTTTTCACAAATGAATATTTTGTGCACAAAACCAAACCAATCATTTCATTGAAATAGCAGGGAAGAAAGGCAATTCTCAAGGAAGCTGAATAGAAAAAAATAACCATCCATTATCAATTTAAGGTGATAAAATGCTATTGATATTCTCTTTATTTAGAATGCCATTTTTAATGTTTTACTTCAGTGAATGTAAAAATATTTGTAATGGGTTGCCATTGATCTGCCAACACTTATTTCCCCCATAAAGGTGACCTTTAACTAGAATTTTCTTTAGCAAGGGGGTTTTCTGGCACTTAAAGCTTGCAGCTACAGAAAGACTTCAGAACTGATGTCCTTCAGAATCTACCAAATATCTTGAAATCACTTGTCAAGCAATAGTCCGTGTGTGTCCGGCAGAAGCTGTGTAAAGCTCTGAAAAACCAACAAACAGAAGAACCAGTGCATGTCAAGGGGTATGTAACTGGACAAGAGGGGCAGAGCCATACAAACACTGCAGGTTTCCTGAGGAGGGAAATAATGGCAGAAAAGGATAAGGAAAAAGATATGCAAATCCGGATTTGTCCAATGTGAATAGGATGAATTCTTGTTTTAAGTGTTTCTTAATTTGGATGTAAATGAGATGGGGGCACTATGGATGCTTCAGTGACAAGGCTATGATCTGCACTGAGTGATTGTGATCTGAGAGTCTACTGTCACTTCCCCCAATCCTTCGGTTTATTCCAGGAGTGTGCTAGGCAGAGAAGAGTGCACGTGATAGGAAAGGGCCTCTGAGCTTTGGAAGGGACATCCCTCTAGGCCAGCAATGTGGGGTTCGATGTTAGTGAATAGATAAGAAGCAAGATAAATGTTCTGAAGCCAAGACCTCACTACTAAGTTCCATGTGGCTGTCATCTCTGGGACAGGACCAAAGTACTGAGAGAAGTAGCTGAGCTTTCCAGTCCTGATCATGCTCTCATGGTCAGTTCTACAGTCTAGGCCCTATTTCCAAGTTCACTGAGGCATAAGAAGTAAAATAGCCACAGGGTGCTGGGATTTCTGGCTCTAGAAGTAGGACCACCAGCATTTAAAACTGCATGGTTGGGGGCTGGGGCTGTAGCTCAGTGGCAGAGCATTTGCCTACCATGCGTGAGGCACTGGGTTTGATCCTTAGCACTACTTAAAAATGAAAAAAACAAAATAAAGGCATACTGTCCATCTATGACTACAAAAAAGAAATTTAAAAAAAAACTACATGGTTGGAGTTGGAGATATGGCTCAGTGATAGAGCACTTGCCTAGCATATGGAAGGCACTGGATTCAATACCCATCCCTGCCAAAAATTAAAAAAAAAATTTAAAAAATTTTTAAAAAACTGCATCATGTAGGGAGGAGTCTGAACCAGAGTAATACCCCAAATCTAAGCCATGTTGGACTTAAAAATCTTTGGAACTTCTCTGCAACTTGCTCAGCTTCTATAAAATCATGCAGACTCTGGAGCTGATCTCCATTTCCCCAGATCAGTTGGCATCTCGGTATTTGGAATTCACTGCCTCCCTCAGAGGCTTGATTATCTGTCTCCTTTTACTTAGAAACAGTTTCATCCTCCAGCAGCCAAGGGGTACCAGTTGCCTTCCCATATTTGAGACCCCAAGAGTCATCTGCTCTTTTGTCCCGGGCCTTCTTTCACTGGAGACTTCCATATTCTGTATTTTACCTTAGAAGTCAGCTGGGTCTTATGGAAGTACAGTTCCAGAAAACTCCAGCTGGTCAATAATGATGAACACCTTGAGATGGCAGATTATGGGGGTTCTAGAGACAGGAAGGGAAAAGCAGGCTGTGTCACCTGAGGCTTTGTTTACCTGCCTTCCTAGGGGCTTCCCCATTTTAGGTCTTCCAGTGTGAGCTCCAGAACTCTCTCCCTGGTCAAGTCTTGAAGAAAGAAGGGATACATTTTGGCAGAAAAGTAAGAAGCAAAGGCATTTCAGGCAGGAGTGACAATGTGAGCAATTGCTAAGTGCTTTTGTGAAGACAAGGGAATCCACACCGAGAGAGGAAAATGTTCTGAAGAAATGAATGGAACGTGTTGATAGAATGAGATAAAAGAAGGAGTCCCATGTAGCAAACAAGAGTCTTTGAGAACACTGAGTGCTGAATGGAGGTTCTGTGCAGCTGTTTTCCATTTCCAGGGAAAATGGGATAACAGGAAATTTCCACTGAGTGCAAGGAAACAGTCTTAACAGTTGATCTAGGGAAGACTGTGAGCCGACTGTGGTGGCTCATGCCTATAATCCCAGTGGTTCTGGAGGCTGAGGAAGGAGGATCACAGGTTCAAAGCCAACCTCAGCAGCTTGGCAAGACTATAAAGCAACCTGGTGAGATTCTGTACCTAAATAAAAACTTAAAAGGGCTGGGGATGTAGCTCAGTGGTTAAGCATCCTTGGATTCAATCTCTGGTTAATTTTTTTTTTTTTAATATATACCATTGGGGGCCAGGGTTGTGGCTCAGTGGTTAAGGACCCTTGAGTTCAATCCCTCAATCCCTGGCACCAGATTGCATTTAATAATAAGGTATATTACCAAATTATGACCATGTACTCTAAAATTCAGCTAAATTTTAAACCCATACTTATAAGTGCATTGACAGCCCTCCCCCAACACACTGAATTATGAATTTTAAATTCCATCTTATATTTCTTCAGGAAACATCCTCAAGGAGAGCTTATAGAGCAAAAGCAGATGCAAAGGGGATCTTGATCACTAGCAGAGAGGAATGTACTTCCAAATGAGAATTTGTGTGCAAGTGCTATATAAATGGTAATACTGGTAGTAATTATAATAATTATTATTCAGTTGATTCTGCTCTTTTTTATTCAAACTCAGAATCTCATGCACCAGATTAAATATAGGCATATAGTTTAGTTCCAGTGTCTCTTCTCATATGCCGCTCTACACAATTATCTCTTCAAGCAGAACATGAGGATGAAACTTTTTTTTTTTTTTGTACCAGGGACTGAATTCGGGGGCACTTAACTTCTGAGCCACATTCCCAGCCTTTTCAAATATTTTATTTAGAGACAGGGTCTCACTCAGTTGCTTAGGGCCTCGCTAAGTTGCTGAGGCTGGTTTTGAACTTGTGATCTTCCTGCCTCAGTCTCCTGAGTTGCTGGGATTATATTCAGTAAGTCTCCAGATGATGTTTATGGGCTGGTCCAAGGGTCACTCTCTGATGAAACACTGTTCTATGACTCCCTGTACCATTTGTATTATCCTTGTCACATAGAATCTCTAACTGGTAACCTCGTTCCTGTTTGTACTGAATCCCCAGTAGTTGTGTGAACTCCTTAAGGGCAGAGATCATATCTCAAGCCCTTTGGTGCCCCAGAGTACCTAGCCCAGTAGCATTCAAAAACCTTCACTGAAGGCCGGAGTATGTTGTTTAGTGGTAGAGTATGTGCCTTGGCATGTGCAAAACCCTAGGTTCAATCCCCAGCACCAAAAATAAAAATAAAAAAACTTTACTGAGTAACTGAATGAATGAATTCATGAAATGAATACAGCCAGATCGGTTTGTTATTCCTAAGAGTGATAAATGAGACAAGTCAGTACCTCCCTGACATTTCTGCAGAGAAAGTAACAGCTTCAAAAATGAGAGTAATATCCAGCCAAAAGTCCTTTTCTTAATATTGGGTCCCATTACAACATAGAGACACTAGGATTTCACTCCTGATTTCTGTTAGGTGAAGGCACTTATTTTTAGGAGTTACATATTTTATATTACACACTTTAGTCCCTCTGGTTCTCTGAGCCAGAAGTGTCTCTTTAAATAATCTAATAAGTAAATAAATTATTTTCTAGGCAAAGACTCTTTGTCACATATATACATTATTTAATTGGAAAACATTATCCAGAGTGGTGGGAATGAGTAGAGTTCTTCCTTGGAATTTTTTTTTTTTTTTTTTGTGTGTGTGTGTGTGTGTGTGTGTGTTGCTGGGGATTAAACCCAGGGTATCAAGTATGCCAGGCAATCGTGCTGGAATACTTGGTTGAACTGTTGCAGGGAACCTGACGTTTAATTCTTATTTATTTTGATGGGTCTTGTTCTCCAGAAGCACCAACCTCCCCCCCCCACACACACACCCCAGCCTCCCCAAGCCGCCACCCCCCAGGAAATCTGTGACCTTAGGACACGTGCAGGTGTGTGTGTGCTGTGACCTGAATCTACTGCACTGCACAATTATGTTGTGCTTTCGTCCAAAAGTTGAAAATCTTTTTGCTGATGCCAAAAACTTGGTTGTGGACTTATTTGTGAATGAATATTGCTTCTCTATTGGTACTGCTGTTCAGACAATGGAAAAGGAAATATTCATATCAGCAGGATGCCAAGTCTGTGCTGCTTTTTCAAAAGCAAAGGCAGTGTAAACAGACACACAGAATGATATTCCTAACAAAAACTTGCTTAGCTGGTTCTTTTTTGTTCCCTCCTAACAGCAAGGGTCAAATGACCTGTTTAAGATATCAGCAAGAAACCAAGGTGAAGAGAATGGTTGCTACTAGACTGAATTCCAAGTTGTAAAAAAGTACAGATGAAAGGAATATATTTGGGTTGTATTCATCACATTTCAACCTTTGACTATACAATGGTGGCCCATTGGGTATGGGGCTGAATGTCAGCTTAGTTATTCATTCATTAGCCATTTACCAAGCCCCCTAACATAGTAGTTAAGCAATCATCTTTGAAACCCAACTGAAGAAATTCTAAACACAGCTACACTGTATGTGTGGTGAGAAGTTGGTAAACTCACTATCCTCTTTGAGCCTCAGAATACTCACCTGAAAATGAGGACAATAATAGCAATTATTTCATAGGTTTTGTCTTTACTTCTCAAAATATAGCCGATCAATATGCTATATATCCACACCATGGATGAGCTGGTGAACAATGCAGACTCTTAGGCCAACCCCCCCCCCCACCTACTGAGTAAGAATCTGCATTTTAACTAGATCCCCAGGTGGTTTTTATCACATTAAAATTTGAGAAGCTTGGGTTAGGTGATAAGGAAGCCTCTGGGCTGTACTGCTTGAATCCTAGCTCTACCACTTATCTGTGAGGCCTTGGCATAGTACTTAACCAATTTGTGCCTCCATTTCTTTCTAGTTTGTTTGTTTGTTTGTTTTGGTACCAGGAATTGAACCCAGGGGTGCTTAAACACTAATCCACATCCCCAGCACTTTTTATGTTTTATTTTGAAGGAGGGTCTTGCTAAGTTGCTTAGGGCCACCCTAAATTACTGAGGCTGGCTTTGAGTTTACATCTTCCTCAGCCTCCCAACTGCTGAGATTATAGGCATGGGCCACATACTGGGCCTGTGCCTCAGTTTCTTAACCTAAAAAATGGGGATAATAAAAAAGCTCAACTCATAAGGTTGTCGAGAGAAGTAAATAAATGAACACATTTAAAGAGCTTTCAACAGAGCATAACAGAGAAATGCTCAGACTGCTATTGTTATAGTGAGGATTGACTGAGTTGTAAATGCTGAGCAGTAAATACCAAAAATAGAAAGTGCTTGGTAAATGTTAGCTGTGGTAGACAGAATAGAATTGGGCATTGTTAGGAAAAAAGATGATTTAAAAAATGAACCCTGGGGCTGGGGATGTGGCTCAAGCAGTAAACAAAGATGTTGTGTCTGCTGAAAACTAAAAAAAAAAAAAAAAGAACCCTGGCTGGGCGTGGTGGTGCACACCTGTTATAGAGACTCACTTGGCAGGCTGAGGCAGGAATATCACAAGTTCAAGGCCAGCTTAGGGAACTTTAAGAGACCTTTGGCAACTCAGTGAGACCCTGTCCCAAAATTTTAAAAATAAAAAAAAATTTTTTAAAAAATGAGAAAAGGATTAGAGATATAGCTTAGTGGTAAAGCACCCTTGGATTTAATTCCCAGTATCCTACCCTCCCAAAATGAACTCTGACCTTCTAACTATAACCTAATAGAGCAAACTCTGCTTATATGTGGTTTCACTGTAAAAAGAGTACAACGGCTTTTCAGAAGTACCTATTCAATGGTAGGTAAGCCGGGAGTTTATACGAGGGATCTAAATTGTCAGGCATGACAGTTTTAACTAGTACTGATCTAGACACCATGAAATGACTAACATGGTAGATGAAAAAGCCACATTCCTCAATGTTCCAATTTCTAAGCAGTTTTCATATAAATTGCTCCCTGAGATTTATAAAGTGAGCAGCATTGAAAAGAATCCCATCTGATAAAATGTATGGAAACAAATTTGCTCTGCCCAATGGGGAGAAGGGAGTAAGTCAATTCTACATGTTGGCATTGTTTTCTAGGATATGCTATGGCCTGCAAAGGTTCTCAAACTTGGCTGCCTGTCAGAATCCCCAGAAAGATTTTCAAAAATACTAATACCTGGGTCCCACTCCAAGAGATGCTGATTTAATTGCTTTGGAGTGGGGCCCAGGCATGAGTGTTTTTAAAAGTTCCCCAAGTGATATAAAGTGTAGCCATGGTTGAGAACCACTGCTATAAAACACATTAGACCCAAAGGTGTCCCCAGTGAATGGAGGGAGTTAGCAGAACAGGAAAACAATCCAAAATAGTTGCCCTCAAATCCATGTCCTTTATTTACACAGCCTTGCAGGAACTTTCTCCAAACTTGTTTTCTGTAATAGCCAAATCTGGAGGCAACCCACGTGTGAGCAGAAAGAATGGATTAGATATATTGCAGTAAATTCACCCAGTGGATCTTATAAATAACGATAAAGCAGGAACTGTTCCAACACAGCACATGGATGAATCCCACAGACATAATATTGAGAAGGCCAAGATTTATGAGCACAAACAACATGACTCCATTTATATGAAGTTCAAGAACTGGCAAAATTAATCAATGACAATAGAAGTCAGGAGAGTAGTTATCTCTTGGAGGAGGTCCTGACTGGGAGGGATCTGCTGGGTGGGTGGTGGAAATGCTCTCTATCTTGGTCTGGGTGGGGGTTATCATGTGCATCCATCACCATATTTGTGGGGTTGAACACTTAAGGTGGGTGTATTTTACTACATGCAAGTTATACCTTAATAAGAAATAAAGAAAAAGGAAACTTATTCACTATCCGTTGCCACTCATTCCATAAGCATTTCTGAAAAGTCTGCTGTGAGTCAGATCACATTCTAATTCTGGGTTACCGAGGTCTACTAAACTGACAGAGCCCGACCCTCCTGGCACTTGTATTCTAATACAGAAGGCAGACCCTAGAAGAGAAATAAACATATGTCACATGATGTCAAGTAGTAATAAGTGCCACAAAGGCTAACCAAGTAAGGTGAGGAGTACAGAGTTTGTGTATGGGTGGGGGATGCTATTTTAGATGACAAGGTCAAAGAAGGCCGTTTTGAGAGGGCAACTTTCCAGCTAGTTGAGAGTATCTGGTTTCCAGCCCACAGCAAATTAGAAGCAGTGCATTAGACGAGTATGGGAATGTCATCTGAAGGAAGACATCCTGATAGAAGGTAAGAGTGTCAATTAACAGCAAAGGAAGGACATAGGAACTACAGTCTAACAGGCTAGAGCACACAGTGGCTCAGCAGGAGAGCAACATACCTTCCCACTTTAAAAGCCTTTTGGGACATCTCTGTGGTAAAGCTCAAAACAGTCTTCTGTTTCTTCATGTCTTTTAAAGTCTTGTCACCACTTTCTGGCCTCTCTTACATTAGACAGTAAGCCTGCTGAAGGGAGGTATCTGGTCCTGTTCATCTTCGAATCTTTAGTACCGTCCAGAATGAGGAGATCTAGCAAAGCAGTCAATAAATATTTACCACCTATTCGGCTTTCTGATGATGCTGAGTCACCCCTAAAATATCACATTACCGTTTCCAGAATTTACTGTGTAAGAATGTGTTACTATTTTGAGTTAAGAATGATTAATATGCTAGGTGTGGTGGCGCACGCCTGTAATCCTAGCAACCCAAGAAGCTGAGGCAGGAGGATGGTGAGTTCAAAGCCAGCCTCAGCAATTTAACAAGTCCTGAGCAACTTAGCAAGACCTTGTCTCAAAATAAAAATATAAAAGAAGAGCTGGGGACATGGCTCGGTGGTTAAGTGCCCATCGGTTCAATTCTCAGTAAACCCCCTCAAAAAACAAAAAAAAAGTCTAATAATATATTAATTTTTAACTTTTGGGTTTTTAAAACAAGAGGGGAGTCTCAACCATTTGAAGAACTGACCTCCAGGAAACTCCTCATTTCCCAAAGATTCTGGAGAAATGAAGTGTTACTGTGCCAGTTGATCTTGTCTTGACATTGCTTCACCTCTCTCACTGCCTGTCAGCCTAGAGCAGTGGTGTTCAAACTTCAGGATGTATATGAATCTCATGCAGGGGAGGAGGGGCCTGGTTAGAATATTGATTTCTGAGGCTCCGTCCTGTGAGATTATGGTCCACTAGGTCCAGTAGATGGACTAAGAAATAATAAAGGCCATGTGTGGTGGTGCATGCCTATAATCCCAAAGGCTCAGAAGGCTAAGGCGGGAGGATTGCAAGTTCAAAGCCAGCCTCAGCAACTTAGTGAGGCCCTAAGCAACTCAGTGAGACTCTGTCTCTAAATAAAATATAAAAAGGGCTGGGGATGTGGCTCAGTTGTTAAATGCCCATGGGTTCAATCCCTGATTCCAAAAATAATAGTAATAATAATGATAACAATAATAAAACAACTTTTGAGCACTCTGTAATTGGCAATCATCATTCTAAATTCATTTCATGTTTTATTTAATCAAATCCACAAGATAATCATATGACACAGGTGCATTTAATAGATGAGGAAAACGAGGTACAGAAGGCTCAGGTCATTTTCCCAGGTCATACAACTGGTAAGAAGCTCTGGGATTCAAACTTGAGTACTCTGGATCCAAAAATCTATGCTTTAAATCCTTTCAGTCTATTGTTTCTCAGTATGTATTTATATTAAGCAGTCCAGTTATGCTGGTGGCTTGGGAGCTTCACTGTTAAAAACACTGGCCTATATCAGTCTTTTCCTTCACTTCCTACATCTCCAATCTATGACTAATGTAACATTGGCCCTCAACATTCAGGGAACACTTCTAATTCCCACATCAGAAAGGGACTACAGGGCCCTATCCTCCAGGTTTAAAAGGACAGGATGACTAGGCCCACATCTATGTCAAGGAGGGAATATAATACAAATCAGAGTAAGTTAGGCAAGCAAAGGCATCTCAAACCATGATTTGGTATAGGAAACAAATAAAGAAACCACCAGAGCTGTGGAACAGAAGAGATGGCCAAGGGAGAATGGAAGGAGAAGGGAGTTTATCAGCATCTGCTTCACTGTCTTGGCCTGTCTAGAGGGATCATCCGGGAGACAATGCAAAGTTTGGTACTCTTTGGCCAAAGGCTTTCTCTGTCTTCAACAGTGCATTTAACCCCAGCCTAGGGCAGGCCGAAAGTGTCAGAGTTGGCATCTTTAATTAATGAGGGACAGGAAGTGGTGAATAATATTCTACCTTCCTCATTCCTCTTGGGAGACAACTCTGGGTGTGTTCTACATCATCTATCAAGGTCCCCACTCCATGGGACTGACGCCCAGTTGCCCACAGAGGTAACCTGCTTATTATCAGATACATTATTTATTGGCTTCCTTCCTCATTCTACTGCTCCTTCTACTCCCTCTCTATCCCTCCTGGGATTACCTGTCAAATAAAATACAAGTTTTCAAATCCTTGTCTCCGGGTGTACTTTGGAGGAACCCAAACTAAGATGAAGCGTACACATGATAAATGTAGGGCCATGCGTCAAGGGCATACCTGTAATCCCAGTGACTTGGGAGGCTAAGACAGGAGGATCACAAGTTCAAGGCCAGTCTCAGGAACTTAGTAAGGCCCTAAGCAACTTAGTAAGACTCTATCTCAAAATAAAAAATAAAAAGTATTAGAGATGTAGTTCAGTGGTAAAGCATCCCTGGGTTCAATCCCCAATATCTGAAATAAATAAACAGTGAAGTTCTAAACTTGATGAACTTCTTAGTGTGCCAAGGAAGACCACTGCTGGCTGGAAAGATCAATGGTTAATACTTGCCAACTTCCATTTCTCTTTTTCAATTCTTTTTTTTTTTTGTCATGAGGCTGGGGATTGAACCCAGGGCCTTGTGCATGCAAGGTAAGAACTCTACCAACTGAGCTATATCCCAGCTCCACTTCTTTAATTCTTTTTTGACCATTTCTTTCCAAGCTCTGCAACCTGAAATATCTTAAGAGAGCCAACACCGACCTTCTAAACAAAGATGAGGGGGAAAAAATCAGGATTGCTTCTGGGATTGACCTTTTAGTAAGGGTCAAGCATTTTGTCTACAGGGATAAAGGAAGAAAAGGGAGCCAGGTGAGAAACACTGAGCATCTCTTTGGCTGTTGTAAACCCCAATTTTAAATCCAGAACATGTAGCCAGGTGTGGAGGCACATGCTTGTAGTCCCAGCTACTCAGAAGGCTGATGCTGGAAGATCACTGGAGCCTAGGAATTCAAGGCCAGTCTGGCAGCATAATGAAGTCCTATATTTAAAACAATAAAAAGAATAAAACCTAAACTGTGCCACAGGTTACCTGAGGTAGCAGTTTGTATTATCCAAAAATGTTCACAATAACCCATGTAACGTGCTTTTCTAGCAACTTGCCACTCCCCATCCCCTTGAGCTTCTATGATCATTGTGACTACTCCGACTACAGCAGAAGTGACATCATATGATATTTGAGGCTAGGTCATGAAGTGTCATGTACTTTTGTAATATTTTCTTTGGAAGCAGAAAGGCCAGTGTGGAGAGAAAACAAAGTTCCTACTCCAGCTGAGTTCCCAGTAGACATCCAGAACAGGCCTGCCACCCAATTGAATGAGCATCTTGAAAATGGCTCCGAGAGCTTCAAGTGGAGACCCTCTGGCTGACAACCGAAGAAGCAGAGGTAGGCCTGCTGAGAAGCAGAGGTAGGCCTGCTGAATCCTACCCAACCTGTATATTTAAAATAAATCATTATTTTTATTTTGAACTACTAGGTTTTGGGGTAGTTTGTTATGCAGCTGTAAATCACTGATATACCTAGTTTCCCAAGAATGGAAAGCTAACTCTTTGAGTTTTTACCAAAAAGCCATAATATATTTGCCCTGTTTTGAAGCCTGTAGTCAAGTTTCCCCCTGAATCTGTATGCCTTTACCTCTTTCACTAATTCTGCTATAGCAACAGGGAGTTTTGTATCTCACCAACAAAAGCTTTCAAATGATGATTAATCTTTAGTGATACATAAGCACGACATTCCTGGTATCCCACGCACTTAGGTTTCCTTAGAAACTTAATTTTCCATGAATTTTCTTGATTCTCTTTGGAAAACAAATTTTATTAGAGTAGAGATTTTAGTTTTAGGTACTTGGGTAGACTTAATAAATCTAAGTACCTATGTGGCTGGCCCAATTTTAGAGCAGTGTCTCTTTCAGCAGCTACACATAATCAAAAAGCAGCTTCTTTCTTTACTTGTCTCTCAAAGTACAATAATAAAGATCCATCCACACCCCCAGTAAGACTTCCATAGCCGCCCCCCCACTCTCCAATTCCTTTGTCCTCACAGCTGCTTCAAAGCCTTTAACACATCAATGCTTTTTCAAGACCCAGAATCCATCTGTGTCCCCGCCATCCCCACCTCCCCCCATTTTCTCTCCCCTTCTCCCAAAACCTTTACACCAACAAGGATTTTTTTTTTTCCATCTAGAAAGATGAAAGGGACAGTAAAGAGGGATTCCGAGCCAGCAAATATGGATTTCTTTTTACAAGGTAGAAGATTTCTGGAAGGAGGTGGGAAGGAAGGCTACTACCACCAATTTACCTACAGATTTGTCTTCATATATATTGTAAAGCATCCATTTGAATATAAACACCTAATGAATATTGACAAAAAGATAAAAACTAGAAATAAGTGAATATAAAGTGTATGTTAATAAAAAGAGGTGCTTAGACTCTGCTCTAAGGATTTAGCTCTCAGATTTAATTTAATGTCAGAAAGCCTAAAGCACATTTCTGACAACAAATTTGTTAACGGGCCTGGACAAACAAAATTTGGGGGGATTAAATTTCTATTTTAAATTGAATTTTCTTTGTCAACTCAATTACCCATTTTTGTTATTTGTTCCAGGCATTTCTGGCTCTCTTTTTTCCCCCATGCTAATGAGAATATTCAAAATGAATAAAAGCTACCTAAGAACTTCCTGGTGAGGATTTGGGTTCTGAAGAGGTATTTACAATTAACCAATTAACCCTTTTTTTTTTTTTTTTTTTTTTTTTTTTTTTTTTTTTGTGGTGCTGGATTCAGACTGACTTGGAGCACAAGAGCCAAATATTGGTTTTCTTGGACTCAGCCAAAATTCAAGGTAGGTATTATACAAACTAAACATGTTTTTATTTTTGTTAATTTCATTTTGTATTTTCCTTGTAAACTGTATAACTGTTGCCTATTAATGTTTTGCAGAGGTATTGCTTCAAGAACACACAACCTGGGTTAATTTCAGATAATAAGCCATCACCTAAGGGACAAATAAGACAATACAGACCCCAATTAATAAAAGGGATAAATGACTCTAAAGTTATACAGTACTCTTTTTTTATTTAAGAGAGAGAGAGAGAATTTTTAATATTTCTTTTTTTAGTTTTTGGTGGACAAAACATCTTTATTTGTATTGGTGCTGAGGATTGAACCCAGGCCGCACACATGCCAGGTGAGAGCACTACCGCTTGAGCCACATCCCCAGCCCCAGTACTCTTAATTTAAAACTGGTGAGGCTGACTTGCTAGATGTTTAAGATCAAGATTTAAAAATCAAAGTTAAATTAAAAGGGCCAAGAAAACCAATATTTGGCTCTTGCCCTCCAAGTCAGTCAGAATCCAGGGACAGGGAACTTCTAAAGAGCTTTGCAACTCCGGAACACATAACCTGCGGATCAGGGAGATTAATGAGACCCGAGAGCCAACTGGTGCACTTGCTATGAAGAGGAGGGTCACTGAAGAAGGGAGACATCCCTGATGCTTCCAAGGGAAGCCACATGGTCAGCAAGACCTTGACCCGTCCTAGCACAAATGGAACTAGCAGGATTAAGAAGCTGTTCTCAAGTTCCCCAAGAGTGAATCCCAAGGGAACTCAGCTGACTCTTAACAGCAGATAGGAACAAAGTTAATTTTGACCAGCTTGATCTTAAACTCCTAGCAAAAACAATTAAACCAAAACACAACCATTCCTGAGCATTAAAAAAAAATAGTTAAATGTAACTTAAGATATACACTGTGTTAGCCCTCAAGAGTAAGACTAGAGGCTACAAAAGAGAGATTCCTAGGAAGAAATGCCTGATAACTATCAAGAGAAACTGCCAGAGTCAGAAGTTTTTAGTCAGTTTAAGGCCTACAGATCTCCCTAATCTCCTACACAGGTTGGATTAATGTTTGTTAATATAATTATCTAGCCCTAAGTACCAGAATTAAGGGATCTCTATTAAACACAGAGGACATAACAATAAAAAGATAAAATCAGATGACATTAAATAGCTTAAATAGATCTTGCTAGGATGGACATCTGTGGCATTAAAAATTAAAAATTGTGTTTACATTCCTGATAACTCTATGTTAAAGATTTACATTCCCAAATAAAGGCCTTGTCCTATCCAGCCTTGTTATGGGAACAACTTCTCAGCCCTCACACATCCAGGTGAGAAAACTTCTATTATCTTCATGATACTGACATGTTCCAGATGCTGCAACATTTATTTTGTACTAATCTCATTCCAGTACTCATGTCTTTTTGTTTCACTCTCATAGCAGCACCCACCCCCAGATGACTTTATAACCTGTTCTTCCCCAACCAGACTTCAATCTGACCCGACTTCTAAAAGGAAACTCCAAACTGCTTGCCCCACCTCATGTTGCCCACTCTCAGCTCAAAGCAGCCAGAATGGTCATGGCCCCTTCTCCTTACAGCAGTAAGAAGTTCCTAAAATTAGAGGGGGAATAAACCAGAATTAGACAGTCAGTCAGTACAGACAGGTAAATCGAGTCAGGTTGGATCAAGGAGGCCAATTTGAGTGAGTCCGGGAAACTGGAGGCCCCTGAGGGATTGAACTGTTAATTCCTTCAGAGCCCTTCCTCCAGCCTTATCAAGAACCTGCCCCTGCTCAAACCTATTGCTAAGGTAACCAGAATTGTCCCACCCTATGGGAAGTTGTAAAAGTTGTTAATTAATGTGTCCTGGGCTGCTCCATCCCTTCCCCGCTGTCCATCTGCTTCTCAACTTTTGGCCATCTGAACTGAGCATTTCCTGGGCCTAATCACATATGCAGAAAGGAGAGGGATAAGGGGAAGAGAGTAGGAGAACAAAGGAAGCCTAGGACATATAAAAAGGCAGAAGGCCCGCACTTCTTGGAATACCAGGATACCAGCTATGGCCCTCTTCTCCCTCCTGAGAGAAGTCTGTGTTACCCCTTTTTAAATAAACCCTGCTTTATATGCTCACCTTGGCATGATTCTCTAAATGTTATACTTCAACATGTGAGGGAGCAGAACTTGTAACCGGTAACCAGAGGTATCACTAGGGATTGAACCCAGGGCCTTGTGCATTAGAGGCAAGCACTCTACCAACTGGGCTATATTCCCAGCCCTAAGCATTATCCTTTATCTTAACAGTATCTCCTAGTCTGGGATTTCATTCCCTGGACATTGGTTTGCTATAGTCCCTTTATTCATTCCCCAGTGTTATGATTTAGATTAGGTGTCCCCCCAAAACTTGTGTGAGGCAATGCAAGAAATTTCAGAGGTGAACTGATGGAGTTATGAGAGCATTAACCAACTGTGCATTAATCCACTTGAATGAATTAACTCAGTGGTAGCTGCAGGCAGATAGGTTGTGTTTGGAGGAGGTGGGTCACTGGGAGTATGCTTTTGAGAATATATTTTGTCCCTGCAGAATGGAGCTTACTTTCTCTCTCTGCTTCATGGTCCCATGTACTGAGCTGCTTTTCTCTGCCACACTCTTCCTCCATGATGTTCTGCCTCATCTCAAGCCCACAGAAAAGGAGTGGGCCATCTATGGACTAAGACCTCTGAAACTGTGAGCCTCCAAATAAACTTTCCCTCCACTAAAATTGTTTTTATCAGGTCTTTTGGTCACAGTTGTGAAAAAAGTTGACTAAACCATCCATGTTCCTAATGGGACACAATTCTGAGTTGGGTAAGGAATTTAAAAGGTATCTATAATGGACAGCAGGAACCTTATTTAGTAATAATTACAAGGGTGACAGACAAAGTAAATTTACTAACAGACTCTTCTACTCCCTGAGTACTAAGTTATTCAGGACTTGCTCTAATCAATCTATTGATCAATCAATCAATCATTTCTCCTGCCCCTACAGGAAATTCCACAACCAATTCTTAGTTTCTTATTATTCTCTCTACTCTCTAGACCAGAGGTTTTCAGTGTGGGGTCCCTGAACCAGTGCTATGAGCATATCACTTAGGAACTTGTTAGAAATGTAAATTCTCTGGTCCTATCCCAGATTTTTGCAAATAAAAACTCCATAGCACAGCCTGAAAAATCTATATTGTCAGGCTGTACTAGTAATTCAGTTGTCTGTTGGATTGTGAGAACCACTGATTTAGAATATAATTGTACCAGAATGGTACAATGACCTGAAAGTCACAAGACCTTAGTTCTTTTCTATGCTCTGCTATTAGTTTATTGTATGGCTTTCAACTCTGTCCATCTCTCTGGACCTGTTTTCTCATCTTTAAAATTAAGAATTTGGGATAGAAATTATTTAACATCTTTAGCAGTTATAGGAAATAACAGTCACCATTATCAAGAGCATTAGCCAAGTACTGTAGTATCTTGGCACATGATTCCATATTTTTATGTCAGTTTTTTTTTTTTTTGGTGAGTAGGGGCACTGGGGATTGAAACCAGAGGCACTTTACCATTGAGCTATATCTCAGCTCTTTTTATTTTTCATTGAAAGACAGGATCTTGCTAAGTTGCTGAGGCAGACCTTGAATTTGTGAATCCTCTTGCCTCAGCTTCCTGAGTCACTGGGATTACAGATTTGCACCACCACACCTGGCTCATGTCAGATTTTTTAATATTTGTGAAAAGGCTATCCCAATCTTGTCAAAATGACTAAATACCTTGAACAGCTAGAAGCTGTATTTAAAAAATTTCTGTCAAGACCAAGTCATTTGTTCAAGTTGCTGGTGAATGCTCTCTGACAATTTATCTCTCACAGAATTTATTGTATCTCAGTCAGAAATATTAATTCATAATCAGTCCAATAATTCTGATATGCAATTATTTCTTATTTGACCCCAAAATAGATTCCTAGTCCCCCTTTCATTCATAAGACATCCCTGTACAAAAATGACTCAGCCTAAGTTAAAATTGTTATTAAAATGCCAACCTAGCATATTCTATTGGTAGTAATGTATTAAGACATTGTTGCAATAATGTCAAAACTTAATTTTGATGACAAATGTTATTTTTATTCTATATTTTAAGATGGTTATTTGACATTTATTTTGGAAACCATTCATTTTTCATGTTGATAAATTCAATTCAGTATTTTTTGAGCTAAGACCAATATTAAGAAGAGGCAAAGTATATGGGGGGCTGCACTTTGTTGAATTTTAATAAGAGATTCATCCCATCAATTTGTCAAACTTCAAAATGTGACAGGCAAACTTGCAATGATATAGAAAGACTTTCTAAATGGGATGAAATCCTGACTCAAGTAGTTTTGAAATTAGCTTAGTCTTTCTATTACTGAGGGAGCAGGGAATGAAAAATGAAGGTTTTTTTTTTTACCTTAAAAAATCAAAATAATAGGTACACTGAAGAGCTTACACAATCACAATGAAAAAATGGTTCAGGACTGGGAAACAGAAAAAGGAGGAAATGTACTTTACGTGGAGGGAAAAATCCTTTAATATGGCATTTTTGCCTTTGAAAATAAACACTAAAGAAGAAACTGACATTGCTGGTATGAATGTCACAACCAGCCTCAGGTAAAGTCATACAGTACATCTGGGCCAGTCTCTAGTCCAAACAAGTTAAGAAATGTTTACAGGCAATATAACATTTACTTAGCACTGTGTCAGACACTGTGGATGACAAAATATAAATGTGGTAAAGAGGAAAACAGGATCAAGACAAGTGGACCCTCATTAAGCCACTAACTGGGGTACACTGGCCATGTTACTCCTGAGAAAATGGAGGGGGAAAGGTCCTTTCAAGTCTGATGCTGCTGGATCCCACTATAAGGGTCTGGAACTTTGTTGAGAAAATAGACTTATATGTGAAACCATCAGATAATTAGATTAGGGTGTGGCAGCTGGGCTGGTTTGAGGCTCCCTGGACAGGGAGATTCTTGGGTGGGATATAGTGGGGATAAATTAGACCTTTACTCTATTGCATAGTATTCCTACCATAAAGTTCACCCAAGGGCCTAGGTCCTGGCTATTTATTCAACAAATATTTACCATGTGTCAGGCACTGTTCTCAGATAATTACCATGTCTCAGGCACTGAGAAAAACAAAGATCTCCATCCTCCAAGAGCATATATTCTTGTATGGTATGAGAAAGGGGTCAATATAGCAGCTCCAAGACTTTGCTCTGTAAGTTTAGCTTTTGGTTAATGTTTTTGGGAGCTTGGATTTGGGGATCGACATTCCCAGTACTGGTAAAATTGGTTCAACCTGCCTAAACTGTTTGTGCAAACAATGTGACCTATATGGAAACCCTGCTTTCCTTCTGAGAGTCTGTAGTGTGATGGGCAGAGTGGGAGGTTATGTGATCAGTCCCCAACCCAAATCCTGGACACTCGAACAAGCTTTCCTGGTAGACACCATTTCACACATATTGTCACAACTCATTGCTGGGGGAATTAAGTTCATCTTTTTTGACTCCACTGGGCGAAGACACTTGGAAGCCTGTGCCTGTTCCCCTCCAGGGCTTAATTTCATGCACCTTTTCCCTTTGCTGATTTTGCTTTGTATCCTTCCACTGTAATAAATCATAGTTGTGGTTATGACTCTATGCTGAATCTTTGGAGCTCTCCCAGTGAATCACTGATCCTGGGGTGGTCCTGGAGATTCTCAACACACACAGACAATATGCAGTTTATAAGTGAATAAATGATCAAATATACCAGAAGGTGATCAGTGTTGAAGGAAAAGGAAAATATAGAGTAGGGAAGGCAGACTGGGATATTGGGTTGAGGGGTGGTAGTGTGCCAATTAAATAGGAAGGTCAGCATAGGTCCTCTTATCCCATCAAAGAACTAAAGGAGGGGTTGGGGTTGTAACCCAGGCTCCCTAGACAGGGAGATTTTTGGGTGGGAGATAGTGGGGATAAATTAGACCTTTGTGGTAGAGTGCCTGCCTCACATGTGTGAGGAACTGGGTTTGATTCTCAGCACCATATAAAAATAAATGAATAAGGGTCCATGAACAACTAAATAATAATAATAATAATAATAATAATAATAATAATAATAATAATAATCAGAAGGAGGCAAGGACATTAGCCAAGGTGACGTGTAGAAAATGTTCTCTAGGCAGAGGGTACAGCTCATGCAGCAGCCCTAAGGTAGGAATGTACCTGTGTGTTGAGGAAGAGTAAGGAGGCCAACAGGTTTGGAACGTGGGAGTCAGAAGGGACAGGCAGGAGATGAGATAGGAGAGGTAAAGGAAGAAGGGCTGTTGCCCATTATTTAAGGTCCTGTAGATTATCTTGAGGATAGTAAAAAATAAAAAAGAGAGTAAGAGAGGCTAGGATTGTGGCTCAGTGGCAGAGCACTTGCCTAGCATGTGTCAGGCACTGCACCACATAAAAATAAATAAATAATATAAAGGTCTATCAACAATTAATAAAAATATTTAAAAAGAAAAAAATGAGAGTAGGATAACTAAGATAACATCGCGGATGAGGTGAATATACAAAAGACATGCGCCATTGACCTTCATTGTCATTAAATGTTTTGGTCTGAGGGGATAAAACTCAGGTATGCCAACACACTATTTCAATCTTAAAGCTGGAACAATGTCAAATGCTACAACATAATAGTGTAATGATTGGTCTGAATAATCACCATCCATTTTTTGCTTTTTACATGAAGAGCAAATAGTAAATGCACATTACTGAACAATACTGCATCCATTCTGGCCTTATTCCACAGTTACATACAGTTAATACCTATTGCCAGCCTGTGGAGAGGAAATGGTAAATGGTTCAGGATACCTATGAAGTGAAGAAAACTGTTTGGGATTATTTACAGCAGCCCTAATGAGAGAAGATGGATGCAAAACTGTTCTGCACCTGCCACATCCCTTCTCCAGCAGACACATCTTTCCACCCTTCCTAGAAGTCTACATCCCTGAGAGCACATCCACACATCCATACCCAACACACTACTTCATACTGTCACATGTTGTAACAGATTGCAAAACTGACACAAAGTCTTTCCCTTTCTGCCCTTGGAATTCCACCTTCTAATTCCTCCTATCAAGAGGTAGAGTCCAGTTATCACCTTTTGAAATCAGATTGGCCATATGACTTGCTTTGTTCAATAGAATTAAGTCTCAAGATGCCTTACATGCTTCCATTACTACTCTTGAATTTCAGTCACCCCTACCCTATCACCCCAGCCACCAGCTGGCCAACTGAGAGACATATGAGTAAAGACATTCTGGCCCAGCCACTGTCAGGTGACCTTTCATCTCACTGCAGATACCTGAGCAAATCCAGCCAAGATCAGGCAAGCCTGACCCAGCTCAGCAGAACGACCAGATGACCTGTGGACTTGTAAGAAATAATAATAAATAATACACAATCCACTAAGTTTCACCATAGTTTGATTTGCAGCCAGAGATAACTGACACACATGTCCAGGCTTGAGTGTCTCTGAAAAAGTTCTCCAGATAACTCGTAACAGGAGTTCAAAGAGTTCAAAGTTAAAACCTCTGCAGAGTGTGTCACAACATCTTTTAGGACAAAGGTAAATCTGACTACCACTTCAAAGCCAGAAGCACTTAGAGGGAGGTCACCAACTTCAAAGATGGGATGCTTCACTTCAGAAGAGTCCTTACATTTTGGCTCGAGAGTCCAGCATTGGTCACGCTGCTTCATTTTCTTTCTCCAGCTCACCAGGAGAAGAGCAATTGAAATGTTGGAAACTTTCTCTGCTCAAGTACAACAAAGGGCACACTCTCACATGGCTCAGGGAGGCAGAGCTTTTGGTAAAGCGGGGAACAGCAGGAAGGGCACAGACGCTGGAGTAGCGGAGGAAGAACTCAGTGCCTGGGTGAAATGTCAGCAGGCTGGCAGCAGGGAGGCTGGCATCATTTCAATGTACAGCCTCATTTTGTAGAGCTGAGATAATATTTTCATCTCAGTAGAATAGCAGAGTTGTCTATTTTGATGTTTGTTTCTTAGGCAACAATGTGTAAAGGTAATTTATAACCTGAATGTGCCCAAGATGATCATCTTCAACATTTTTTCCTTCTCCCCATTCCCCCTACCTTTCCCCCCTTTACCGCTGCACTGGGTGGTCCCCTTTAATTATTGTGCCCTGAAAAGAAAAGGTCAAAATATCTCAAGAACTTTTCTGAGTCATACTGAGAAGTCTCTCAACACAAGTTGATTAAGAACAGTGGAAAGCAGACAATGAGAATATTGATGTTAAAATGAGATAAAAATTCAAATCTAAGAATTATAGTAAGGTTTTTCATTCATTTGTCAATCCAATGGGCATCCAGGATGGTGGTAAGCAAGACAGAACATACTCCTCAGCTCCTGGAGCTTGAGGTCTTAGATCTGCCCTCAAAGAGCTCTCAGCCCAGGCAGAGCTCAGGACACAAAGTACCAAGTGCTATGGCTGAAGAAAGTCCTAAGTTTTCTGTGCAGATATAAAAGAGGGAGCACAGCTTACAAGCATGTCAACAGGAAAAGGGACACTGATGAGCACAGCATTCCATTCCAATGGTCACATCTCCCAGGGTCTATGACTTCAGCTCATTCCCTCTGAGGTCTGCACAAAATCACCTGAAATGCTAGTTTTCATATCTCTGCCACACTATCCTGCTAGGACCCTGTCCATCTGCTAGACCCTGGCACGAGGTATTTTATACTTTCTTTTGGAAGTAGAAAAGGGAGTTCTCTAGGAAGAACTGATCTCTGGATTCAAGATACATCAAAGGAGCCTGGCCATATCTTTTCACAATCACCATTCTCTGCCAGACTTTTTTAATGGGAACCTGTGAAACACTTCTATTTCCTTTAGATGGGGGAAACAAAATTAAAATTTGTCTTTTATCTCACTTTTCTCCCCAAATTCTAAAATCTATGCAACACAGAAATCGTTTCTTTTAATCCGGTAACTAGACCACAGATAAAAATGTATGAGCTAATTCAAAGACAGAAAGCACAGAGAAAGAGGATTAAACAAGGCAATCACCTTCAAAATGTTACAAAGCCATGCTGAAAAGCCTGATTTTGACTGTACATACTGTTTTTAATTGAGAAAGGTGAAGGTGTGTGTGTGAGGGGATCGCCTCTCTGACGAAAATTGCATTTTTCTTCAATTTCAAAAGAGGAGTTAACTCTTAGTGGCTCAATTATTTTAATAAGGTTAGATGAAGATGAAGGGAACAAAAACAGTTTCCCAGGCTCAACAGCGTGAAAATCCTAGTCTAATGCAGGTCTAATTAACTTTAGTTGCTGCAGAAGGTCATCTAAAAATTAAAAGCAAAAATATACCAATGTTATTAGGAGAACATTTATTATTCAAACAGTCAAGGTACAAAGGGCATTTTAGAAAGGAATATACTCCCAAGATTTCCCCAATTCCATGCTGCTTCATCCTTTATCTAAAGACCTTATTGATTGCTCCTTATCAAGAACTGAATCTTGGAGCACCCAAGAGACATTCTAATTATAATTAATAGTACAGGGTTTTCTTTCAAGATCATTAGGGATTCATTAAGCTGACAACACAAGCTGTTTAATACTTGAACTTAAAAAAAAAGACTTCAGGATAAGGGGTGCCACCATAATTATGGCTTTGGAAATTCTGCTGTTGAATTTGCAGACTGCTATGTATGCACTATATGGAGGATTATGAGGTCCACTTGCCTTTCTTTTTGATCTCAGGTAGAATTTGTGCCTTTAGAACCCCATATGTATGTGTATCTGACTGAAGAAAATGGAGTTTGGATATTGAAAAGTTATTTGACCTTTGCTTCTTCCCTCTACCAAACCTCCCAACTGCCATACAAGCACACTATTTCCCACTAATAAAGACTGCATTTTGGAAAGAAAAGAACAAAGTTGAATCACAGCAGGAAGGAAAATTCTATTTCTAGTGACTTTTGGTGTGGCATGCAGTTTCATACCCCAAAGCCATTTCTGCTTTCTTTCTTAAAAGCTACTCTTTTTTCAAGGTAACCCAGATAAATGCAAGTTTTCCCAGTCTCCCTTATGTGGTCATGTAGTAATTCTGGTTTTAGATCTAAGGAGAATTTGCTGGAGATTTCTTGCATAAGCTTTGGCTTTCCTAATAAATTCAGACTAGCCTGGTAAGTTCCCAGCCTTCCATCTTCTTCCTGCCTTTGAATAAAGACATGGTATCTGGAGCTTCCACACAGCCAGGAGACAGGAGGGGCAGTGAAGTGCAGACACTGGCCTTGACATTGTCAACTCACTGAACAAATGCCAGCAGTTGGCTACTTCGAGACTTCTTTATGTGTTAGAAAAAAATCACCCTATTTTAAGCTACTATAAGACATATTTTCTAATCCTGCAGCTAAAAGCTTTGCTAACTGATACATTTGGCTATGAAAGGAATCCAGCATTGACCCTCAAATCTAAGTTGATTTCATTGTTTAAAAGCATCCCTGATACTTTACAAAATCCACTCCTTGGGAATAGAAACACACTAGGTCTCACAGAGCATGAGGGTCACACACAAACTCACTAATGATATCTCTCAGCACTCCTGTTTCATCCAAGACCAAAGCAAACAATGAAGTTATCACTTATTAAAGCAGAACTCATCTCATGCACCATTGATCAGTGATCACAAGTTGAAGTTTACAAGTGAAAGCTTCTGCCTTCTTCAGGATGTCATTAAGCAGCACATCATAGACCCTGCACCTTGTGTTTTTCCTCAGATTGTGGGAAGTTTTCTCTCATACTATGCTATGGATTTACTGTCAATATGACATTCATGACAACGCTTCCCCCAACAGCATTTTCTTTCCTTTTTATAATTGGTGTATTACAATTATACATAATAGTGGGATTCATTATGCCATATTTGAGCATGCACATAATTTGATCATTCTCATTCCCTAGTACTTTCCCTTTCTCTCCCATATTACTTTCTCAACTGTACTGATCTCCTGTTTATTACTGATATTATTATTTTATCTTTATTTTTTAAACATTTTTATTCGTTGTTGATGAATTTTTAAATTTTTAATATTTATTTATTGGTATGTGGTGCTGAGAATCGAACCCAGGGCCTCACACATGCTAGACAATCATTCTACCACTGAGCCACAACCCCAGCCCCTGCTATTATTATTTTAATAAGTGCATTATAAATATACATACACACAATATGTGTGTGTGTGTGTGTGTATGGGGGGGGGAAGATGTGGGGTTTCTTGTGGCAAACTCACACATGGCATAGCACAATTGGGTAGATTTCATTCCCCAGTACTTTCCTGTGCCCTGTCCTCTTCCCTCCCTCTTGACCCCCTTCCTCTACTCTTTCGATCTCCCTTCTATTTTTGTGAGATCCCTTTCTTATTCTCCCCCCTCCTCTCTAATCTTCACAAACAAGAAAAAACATTTCAACCCTTGATTTTCTAAGTCTGGCTTATTTCACTTAGCATGATGTTCTCCAGTTCCATCCATTTACCACCTAATGCTATCCTTTCATACTTCTTTATGAGTGAATAGAACTTCATTGTCTATATACATCATTTTTTCTTGATTCATTCATCTACTGACAAGCATGAGGGCTGATTCCATAATTTGACTATTGTGTATTGTGCTACAATAAATACTGATGCGTTTCACCTTCCGTTTGTTGATGGGCACCTGGGCTGGTTTCACACCTGCCTATTGTGAATTACACAGCTATAACATGTATCATCAACAACATTACTGATGGAAATAAATTTGATTATTTTTTGGGGGGTGGTGCTGGGTATTGAATGCAGGGTAATGCATGTGCCCTTCTCTGAACTATACCTGCAGTTCCTAAATTTGACAAATGTAACAACAAAGGTAAAAGGATCTCAAAGGATACAGAATGCCAAATGTTTAACTGCATGAACATAGGATGTAGGCAATAACTGTTTTGGGTGACCAGGCTAAATTTCTGGTGAAGGGCATACCAGTGTCCTTCTTCCCAGTTCTCAAGAGGGAGTGCCCTGTGAAAACAGCTGGTTCAAAAGTGTTTAGCATCTTGCCACTGGACATGTGGTTCTCAGATCTGGAACAGTGGCATCAACAAGGAGCTTAAAAGAAATGCAGAATCTCAGGTCCCCTCCTAGATCTCTAATAGGTCCTCCAGGTATATCAAATGCACTGGAGTTTGAAAAGCACTGCTTTACAACTTCAAGAGCGTTCATTCCTAGCAGGTTTAACACCTGGAATTAGGAGGTACTAATCATTCCAACCAGGTGAAAGGCAGGCATCATCTAACATTCTGTGGATGTTGCCTATGGACATTGCAAAAAATTGCAGGATTTGCCATGGGGACATGGAGGAAGGTTACTCTGCTCTGGCATCAATGATGAATTTTCTCCTAAAGGTCATTTTATCAAGGTCTCCATTGTCTCTTGAAGATGACAATTATAACAGATGCCACTAGAAAGCATACTGCGGATATGCAATGCAGATCTTTCACAAAGAATCTACCTACTGTCACTTGCTTTCTCAGGGTGCAAATATCTCAGAAGTTTGATAGGTCATCTGGTTTAAACCACAAAAAAGGCATACCTTGGGCTTTTGTGGCACTTGTACAGTCAGAAACTTGAGAATGCTGTCAACAGATTGTCCATAATATTCTCAGAAGAACCAGAAGCTCATTTATACCCAATCACGGCACCAGTTCCTTAGGGAGGTAAAACACACATTTTGCTCTTTTAAGAAGAACCTCTAATCAAACAAGATCATATATACTCTGCAGCCTACACTGATTGTGCCAGTTCTGAAAGTGAGTGGTGTTCTGAACTGTGCTCCAAGAAAATATTAAATAAACTAAGGTTGAGAGAAGATACTCTAATTTCACTAAAGGTTAAGAGTAATCGCTGAAAGTAGAAATCTTCCAAGAGAGCATCAGAATTTTTTTGTCCTATAAACCAAAGAGGAAATTCTTGGCATAAAATTTCTGCAGCTGGCAGTATGGTAGTCTTGGGACAGTGGTTCTTAAAATGTGGTCCCCAGTGCCCCAGGATCACCTTGGAATATGTTAGAAATGCAAATCCTCCCACTCCGCAACCTATGTAATGCCCAGCAACCTATGTGTGTATGTGTGTGTGTGTGTGTGTATGTGTATGTGTGTGTTTGTATCAGGGACTGAACCCATGGGTACTTAACCACTGAACCACATCCCCAGCCCTTTTTACTTTTAATTTTGAGACAAAGTCTTGCTGAGTTGTTTAGGGCCTTCCTAAATTGCTGAGGCTGGCCTCCAAGTTGTGATACTCCTGCCTCCGTCTCTCAAGCTGCTGGGATTACAGGCATGGGCCACTGCGCCTGGTGCAACTTGTGTTTTAATAATTCCTCCAGTATTTGAGAATGTCAGCACTATTCAGATTAACATTGGTGAAGGACTAGTCTTGTTTTGTTCACTATATTTCCAGTCCATTGTGGACTGCTACTTTTGTAAATAACATATTGTTACATTGCCAGAAAAATGACATTAAAGAGATATACCAAATACCAGTCCCAATTTTGTATTATTAGACTCAACTGACAAAAAATTACTCAGACTAATTGCTCAAAAAGATCCTCAATGCTTATTTCCAATTTCTGTACTTATATCCTCATAGACAAGGAACATACTTTCACAATGACACAAGATTGCAAGCTACCCTCTAAATAGTGCTTGTCTACAAACCGAGAGGGTCTTTTCCTAAACAAAATAACCATAGTACATAATTTTATCAATTGTGATGCACTTTTTTTTTTTTTTTACGACTTAACATCTCCAAAATTGGAATGCACCTCAAAAATCACAATCAGTCAGGAGGCAACAGAACCTAGCTCTGACAGTCTGTGCACATGCATCAAAACCTTAAAAGTGGATGTTAACCACGTGGAAAAAATTGCCAGAGTCAAAGTGGAAACTTTTTTTTTTTTAAATGCTGCATCACCACTGCTTTTTATGGCACAAAGGATGATACTTTGTGGAAAATCATGGACATTGGTGACTCTGAGGAGAAAGTGATTTGGGACTCTAGGAGCCTGAATATGAGAACATTTTGTAAATATTTTAGCCAATTTATTTAGCTTATATTTTTCCACTGGGTATACTTAGGAGTGATATGACAACAACCAATGTCTAAATCACTCTAAAAGAGATCTTTCAGTAAGTATGAAATCCTAAAGTGATACAAAAGTAACTCGTCCACTTAATTGATAGTGTTTTATTTATTTATTTTTTTACTGGTACATAAAAATATATCTTACAATGGACAGAATATTATAATCAATTAAATATTATATATCATTTATAAAACTTATTTACCAATATGTAATTAGGTTCTAAGAAAACAGGTTCTAAGAAAATATGCTCTGTAACCCCAACAGTTCAGGATGCTAAGGAAGGAGGATTTCAAGTCTGAGGCCAGCCTGGGCAACTTAGCAGGTCCCTGTCTCAAAAGTAAATAAAAAAAATCTGGGGATGTAGCTCAGTGCTAGAGTGTTGCCTACCATCTGTGAGGCCCTGGGTTCAATTTTTCACTATCAAAATGCACACATTAAAAAAATTATGAGAGAGAGAGAGAGAGAGAGAGAGAGAGAGAGAGAGAGAGAGAGAGAGAGAGAAAGTGGTGAAGCCCCAAGGTCCCATACTAAAGAAAACAAAACAAAACAAAAAAATTGTGCAGAAGTTTATGTGATAAGCAAAGCATAGCTGCCCTGAGGGCAAACGTTGATATCCCTACATCAAACTGGGAACCAGGAAGAATACTAGAGGGGTCCCTAGCATTGTCCATAGCTCCCAGAATCCACAAATGCAAATATTCTCCATAGGGAAATTTTCTCAGTTTAGGCACCACATATTGAACCTAACCAAATATGTGTGCACAGTGAGAGACTAGGACCCAGAGAAACAAGCCATTATGATTGACAGTCCGTAGAAACAATGACCAAAATTTTAGATCAACAAGAATTTACAATATGGAAATTATCAGACAAGGGATTTTTTAAAAAGCATTCAATACTACAAAGAAAAAAAATGATAAAATCACAGAACTTAGGAAATGAAACCAGGAAAAAGGATCACCTGGAACTTTCTGTAAGTACAGGAAAAAAAAACTACAATTGATAGATATAAAACTTAATGAATGTGTTAAATAGCAGATGAAACACTGATCCAGAGAGAACTGGCAAATTGGAAGATATATCTGAAGATGTTACCTAGAATGTGGCACAAAGTTGTAAGAACCTGGAAAATGTAAGAGAGAGAGCCATATAAAGTAATTAAAAAGTTGTAATATATATTCATTTGGAATCCTAGAGGGATATAAAACAGAGAGTGCTACCTTGGTTGCCAAATGGAATTGCCTGTGGAACTTTAAAACTATTGATGTTTTTTTCAAGATTGGAAATTCCAAATTTTTTTCACCCATTTTCTTATTGGTGCATTATATGTATACATAATGGTGGGATTTGTTGTTACATATTCATACATACACACAATATGACGATATAATTTAGCTAACAGTATTTCTCAGTTATTGTAGGAGATTCTGATTTAATTGATCCTGAGTATGGATGGCTTGGGCTTAAGAAATTTTTAAAGTTCCCTAGGTTATGTTAATGTATAGTCAAAGTAGAGAAGCACTGATTTAAAACAAACAAAGAAAAAAAAAACAGAGTATCATGAACTTGATTTAGACAAGATCCTCTTAGATATGACATCAAAAGCACAAGTAACAAGATATAAAGTAGATCAACTGAATAAAGCCAAATAAAAATTAAAAAGTTGTGCTTGAAAAAAAACTATCAACAGTTAAAAGAAAATCCACATGATGGGAAAAATGTCTGCAAATCATACTTCTGAGAAGAATTCCTATCCAGAATATTTAAAGAACTCTTACAACTCAATAACACTAATGGTAAAAAAAAAAAAAAAAAAAAAAAAAAAAAAAAGAAAAACTGAATTAAAAAGTGGTGCCGGGCTTAATCCCAGAAGTTTGGGAGGCTGAGGCAGGAGGATCATGAGTTCAAAGCCAGCCTCAGCAACTTTGCAAGGCCCTAAGTAACTTAGTGAGACCCTGTCACAAAATAAAATATAAAGAAGGAGCTGTGGAATTGTGGCTAAGAGGTTAAATGCCCCTGGGTTCAATCTCAAAAAAGTGGCAAAATATTTGAATATACATTTCTCAAAAGATGTGCAAAGGAATGTTAAGCTCATGAAAAGATGCTAAACATTACTATCATCAGGAACATGTGTATCAAAGTCATTAGATACCACTTTGCACCTACTTAACAAGACTATAATTTAAAAAGTCTGTCAATAACAAGTGTTCATGAGAGTATGGAGAAACTGGACCCCTCAAACATTGCTGGCAGGGATAGAAATGGTAGAGCTGTTTTGGAAAAGAGCCTGATAGTTTCTCAAAATGTTAAACATAGACTTGCCACATGATTCTTAGGTTTATACCTAAGCGAAATGAAAACACATGTCCACACAAAAAAATTGTACACAAATGACCACAGAAGCATTAGTCACAACAGCCAAAGCCTAGAAATAACTTAAGTTCCCATTATCTGTCAAACAGATAATAAAATGTGATACATTCACACAATGAAATATTATTTGGCAATAAAAAGGAATGGAGTCAGGCACAGTGGCTCACACCTGTAATCTCAGTGACTCAGAAGGCTGAGGCAGGAGGATCACAAGCTTGAGGATAGACTCAGCAATTTAGCAAAACCCTGTCTCAAAATAAAAAAAAATAAAATAAAAAGGGCTGGGAGTGGGGATGTAGCTCAGTGGTAAAGCGCCCCTGGTTCCATCCCCAGTACCAAAAAAAAAAAAAAAAAAAAAGAATGGGGTACTAATATACATGTTACAAGATGAAGTGACCTTGAAAACATTTTAAAGTGAAAGAAGCCTAACACATATTACATTATCCCACTCCAAAATGTTTCAAAAAAGGCAAATTGGTAGGGATAAATCTAGATTAACGGTTCCTAGAATAGTAGGGATAGCAGAAGGGATTGAGAGGAATAGAGACGTAACTGCTAATCACTTCAATGTTTCTTTTTGTGGTGATGAGTATCTTCTAAAATTTACTGGGGTCATGGTTGTCCAACTCTATGAGCATATTAAAACCACTGAATTGTATGCTTTCAGTGAGCGCATTGTATTCGATATGAATTATATCACAGTAAAGTTGTTAAAAATGGAGAATAGGCAATATTTAAAGGGACAATGGCTGACAATTTTCCCGAACTGAATAAAGAAAAATCTACAAACAGAAGAAGCACAACATAGTATTTTTAAAATTAATACATCAGGGGCTTGGATTGTGGCTCAGTAGTAGGGTACTTACCTAGCATGTGCGAGGCCTGGGGTTTGATCCTCAGCACCACATAAAAATAAATAAATAAAATATAATGTGTCCAATTACAACTAAAAAATAAATATTTTTTTAAAAAATTAAATCTACATCAGGCACACCACAGTGAAACGAGAGAGCCAAACCGAAGAAATCCCTGGCAATTAAAATTCAGAGGGCATTGAGAAAAGCAAAAGCATATTGCAGTATCTTAACTGATAGAGAACAGAACTTCAGAAGAAAAGAAGACTCAGAACGTACCCCTTGGTTTGAAATCTCTAGGAAAAAGAAAAGTACTAGATGGTAACAGAAATCAAAACAGTATTGTTCTGCCTTTGATTCACATTTGGTTTGTCAGGACGGGAACACAGCTTGCCTGATGTGAAAACATAAAATTCCTCAAGCTTGAAAGCTAAATGATAAAAGCCATTTGACACAGCAGTTTTAGTTAGAACCACAAAGAAGTTACCTGCACCAAAGGAAGGAATCAGGGACTTTTTTCTGACTACTGGTGTTAGTGATGGAGAGTTACCTATTGGTCAACAGCTTAAATCAGAAACAGTAGTACAATACAGGATGCCACCATGCTAATTAACAGCTCATGCTACCTAAAATGGAAAAATATTAAGTCAGAGTGTGCTTCAGAAAAATTCTGAAGATCCATTTTTCCTTCCAACTTCTGATTTAATTATCTCTTTAGACTGTTTATTCACCATGGGAAGGATGTGATTAAGTATTCATTTCTTAGCTACGGTAAAAGTAAACTTGCTGCAAACCAGCTTTGATTCTTTTAATCTTATACATACAGGATTCATAAATATTTAACAACTGTTTGGAGGGACAGTATTTTAATATGGAATTAAAGTGATAGTGTTCTATTGTAAATCCTCCTTTCTTCTTTACAGGAAAAAAATCACGAGTCCTTCAGAGCAAACAAACAAGAAAGTCTAATAGCTGATTAAGTGCTCAGATTTGTCCATGTTCAATTTATTGAGAGTGAATGCAAGATTTAAACAGAAGGAGATAAAGGTCCAGAAACATAGATTTTATCACCTGCATGAATATAAAAGCAAGGGGGATTATTTTTAAAAGCAAAGAGAAACCTTTTTATATGTCAGGTATTGTACAAGTCCAAAATTATAGTTTCCTAAAAGGCAGCTTTAATGTTAACAATCGCAGAGCTCTATTTTGTCAGCACCGGAAGGCAAAGTGGATCATTCTGCCCTGTCACAAGCTAAGCATATTTCCCATTTTGTAATGTAAAAGTGGTAGAATTTCACCATCCTTTGGCTGTCAAAAGGCTGTTTGTGAGTGAAAATATGACAATGTTCACAACTAACCAAGAATCCTGTCCATCAAATACGTAATCCTAAGTGGCTCTGCTGTCAGAGCCATAAGAGCAAAAACATATTTTAGTAGGAGCTTGTAAAGACCTCATTGTAAAATGTGGGCTGTCCCTTCTTGAGGCTATACTTGGGCCTCAAATAAAGGCAACTATTTGGCTTCAGGAAATTAAAAACATTTCATCTGTCTTTGTTCCTTCCTTCACTAAACATGCACTGAGAATCTTTTGTTCACCAGGAGGGAGCCCACCTCAGTAATACTGCTCAGTAATACTGAAACAAATAAACAAACAATAAAATAGTGGCGACAATAAAAGGTGTGGGGTTGTCCCAATTCTGCTGCAGGAAAAGCTCCCTAAGAAACATGTAGCATGAAAACAAATATCATATGTGCAGTGAACAGTACACCCAAAAGGGCAGCCAGGGACACCAGGGAAAGGGATCAAGAAAGAAAAAGCCTTGTGAGAAAAACAGCAAAAGAAACTCAGGGAACAAAGGTGATGTCATCAACTTTCTGCATACGGATCTACCTCACTATTTGCCATTGAATTTCAATGCACACACTTAACCATCCATGCTTGTCTCCTCCTTGTGCCTCCAGTTCTTTTGCCTTGTTTTATTCAGAAATCTCTTACCTGTACCCGAATGCCTCTCAGACACCTCTCCATCTATGACTTTTCAAGCTATTTTGGTATGTCATAAAAGTGAGCAACTAATTCAGTCCTGAATCCCCAAGCCGACTTTAGAAGCTGTACATAGAACCTTGAGGGATCTCTCAATGATCAGAAAAGATTATGTCATTTGGTCATTGTTAATTAGCATATTTAAAGAATGAGGAATTTCATTTTAACAGTCTTGGTACCACCAGACCAAAGCATCAAGAAGATCACAACTCTGGAGAATTTGGGTTCTATATTAGGCTCAATCCCTTATCAACTGAGGGCCACAAATCTTAGTGATAAATCTTGGTTTGCATCTGTTATCTTAGATTTCCAACTGGTAGATGCCTGTCAAAAGTATCCTGCATGGGAAATAAATGCTATTATTTTCCCATTTCTCAACCATATATTTTCTTGGGCAAGTTATTTAACCTCTTTGTAATATTTTTCATTCTGAGAATGAATGCAGTAATAATATCTCAACTAGAAGAGATTTTGAGATTATACTTGTGAGAATTAAATAGGGCAGTTCATGTAAAAAGTACTTGGCAACTCAATGCTCTATATAATTATTAGTTATTATCAGTAGGAATGACTTGGAAGCATTTTAGGATCTTGGAGCATCTCGGACCCACTGCCATGAAAAACTTGTGCTCATACTCTGTTTTGTATAAATGATTCAACCATTCTTTATTTTGTTTAACCATTTATCTTTTCATTTTTATTTTAACAGGGTAGTCTCCTCCTCCTCCCTGGGTAGAAGCTTAATTTAGTTTTCATTCTCATGATTTCACTCAATAATTTTCTAAAGAAGGCACAACCATTTAAGTTAAACCACATAAAGATTTCAAGTGATAGAAAGTGGCCACATCAATGTTTATAGCAGCTCAATAATTGCTAAGCTATGGAACCAACCTAGGTGTCCTTTAACAAATGAATGGATAAAGAAAATGTGGTACATATACACAATGGAATACTACTCAGCCATAAAGAAGAATGAAATTAAGGCATTTGCTGGTAAATGGATGGAACTGGAGACTTCATGGTAAGTGAAATAAGCCAATCCCGAAAAACCAAAGGCTGAATGTTCTCTCTGAAAGGTAGATGGTAACTCACAAGAAGCAGGGCGGTGAGGGGATGGTTCGGGAAGAATAGAAGTTCACTGGATAAGACAAAGAGGAATGAAGGGAAAGGAGGGAGAATGGGAATAAGAAAGACAGTAGAATGAATTGGGCAGAACTTTCCTATGTTCATATATGAATACACGACCAGTGTAACTCCACATTATGTATAACCACAAGAATGGGAAGTAATACTGCATGTATGTATGATATGTCAAAATACACTCTACTGTCATGTATAACTAAAAGCAATTTTTAAAAATTTTTTAAAAAATTGTGATGGAGAGCCATTTGACCATTCAAACTAATAAAATGTCATCATGTTAATTAAATCTTAATTTAGTGTGACTCATAAGGGTATAAGGGATATATCAAGCCAAATTTCTGACAGGAAATATTTGTTGACAAAACTGATCTATAAATAACTACATTATTTCATAAATATTCTCTAGGAACATTTCATTGGGCAGATACAAAGGAGAAGATATGTAGGATGAACAAGTCTAGAAAGCCAATGTACTTGAAGACTATAGACAATAAAAAGTGTATTTTGAGATCTAAGCTAAATCTAAATGAGTAGATTTTACCTTTTTTTTTTTTTTTTTTTGTCGGGGGGGGGAGGTACTAAGGATTGAATGTAGGGGCACTCTACCACAAGCTACATCCCAAGCCCTTTTAATTTCTTTTCTTTCTTTTTTGGTACCAGGATTGAACTCAGGGGCACTTGACCACTGAGCCACACCCCCAGCCTATTGTGTATTTTATTTAGAGACAGGGTCTCACTGAGTTGCTTAGCACCTCGCTTTTGCTGAGGCTGGCTTTGAACTCATGATTCTCCTGTCTCAGCCTTCCAAACTGCTGGGATTACAGGTGTGCACCACTGCTCCTGGCCATTCCCAGCCCTTTTCTTTTTCTTTAAATTTGAGATAGGGTCTCACTAAGTTGCTTAGGGCATCACTAAGTTGCTGAGACTGGCCTTTAACTTGTGATCCTTCTACCTCAGCCTCCTGAGTCGTTAGAATTATCAGCATGCACCACTTGCCTGCTGCTAGATTTTAGCTGTTCTTGCCATTTAAAAAAAAAAAAACACAAAACTTATGAGATGATGGATATATTAATTTTCTTTAGTACTGTAACCTTTTTACTATTAATATGTATCCCACAGCATTGTGTTATGTACCTTACTTATATGCAATAAAATTTATTTAAAAAATTACTGGGCAGGCATAGGATAAATGTGAAGGACAGAACAGATTGTGGAGAAATCACAGCCAAAAAGAACAGACAAGGTCAATTAAGAAAAAGTGTCTTTGGATGTTGATATTTCTCAAAGAAATATATGTGGATAATCTAAAAGTCAAGAGTTATCCAAAATAATAGTGGGTTCCTGCCCCACCTCTCTCCAGCCATATTCCAACTTTTTGGAGGCAAAACATTCAGATACTTTTAACTGTATAGTTTTCTAATAACTTACCTCCATATTTTAAAAATGGCATCCTTATACATCTGTTTCTTGATTTTTCCATTTATGCATTATCTATTAATCTGCTAATGTGAAAGATGAAAATTTAGCTCTCTTATAACCTCTCCATATATGCTTCTCCTTTCTCACCCAAAATAGTTTCATCACAATATTTGACTAAATCAATATTCACTGGGCAATATGATGTATAACGATGATCTTTTCCTTTCTCCTACTTTTTCCTCCTTGTCATTAATATCCAGCTGTCATACTGGATTGTCCTTTACCACCACTTTAGAAGTTTTCTGTGACCCCCACCCATATGGATCCCCAGGTTTTGTGATTCCCACATTTTCCTATTTCTTGCTTCATTTCCTCTTTTGGATGAACAAAAAAAGAAAAAAAAAAACTAATTCTTTTGGAGACCTTGGATGTCTAAAGATATTTTACTACTCTCATACCTTTTTTGTGTGATTGATAATTTTGGCATCTACAGAATTCTAGTTGAGAAATAATTTCCTCTGTGAATTTTGGAGGCCTTGCTCTATTATCTTGTAGCTTCCTAAATTGCTATGAAAAGTCTAGTGCTAAATCTTACAGGGAATCAGTCTGGGTTCTCTTTTTGGATGCCTTTATAATCTCTTTATCCTTTTTCCATTCAGCATATTAATGGGCCCTTTAAATCTAGTGTCTTTCATGGATAAAAATATTTTTGTTTTTTTTCATAATTTCTCCTTCATCTATCTTGTTTTTTTTAATAATTGGAATTGATTATAGACACAGGACAGACTTCCCCTAATTAATCTTTTCTCTTGTTATCAATCTCATGGTCTTTTGGTTGAACTTTCTGAAACATTTATTCAACTTAATATTCTAATCCTTCAAATGAATTATTATTATTTTTGCTACCACATTATTAATTTCTGAGAGTTCTTTTCTGTTCTCTGAACATTCTTTTCAATAATATCCTGATTTTATTTTTTTAATATTTATTTTTTAGTTGTAGTTGGACACAATACCTTTATTTTATTTATTTGTATGTGGTGCTGAGGATGGAACCCATGGCCTTGCACTTGCTAGGCGAGTGCTCTACCACTGAGCCACATCCCCAAACCTTTCTATTGTTTAATTTTGAAACAGAGTCTCACAGAGTTGCTGAGGCTGGTCTCAAACTTGTGATCCTCCTACCTCAGCCTCCCAAATCACTGGGATTACAGGTGTGTACCACTGTACCCAGTTAATCCTCCACTTTTCAATGAGCTACCCCATCTCTGTCCTTGACTGTGCCTTGGGCCTCAAAGTTGAGTTTCTCTGATTTAGTCTGTCTGGAAAGGTCTGGAGGGCCTGAGTAGAGGAACAAATGTTCCTCTACTTCTAGTTGGTTCTGACTCCATGTCCAAGTGTCCATGTGCTTTGCTTCTAACTATTTTTCCTGTACAGCCCTCTTCTAGGGCCCTCCTTCGGGGCTACAAGAGTCACTTTGGCAGAACACCAAGAGAGCTAGTAGTATCTGGAAGTTTATGTATCCTGACCTCCCCAAACCTGGAGCTAATTATTTGTATAAGAGAGTACCTTTAGCCTAGAGTATCATTTTCACTCCAGAGTTCCCTTACAGGATGAGACAGAGGCTGGGACTTAGCCTACAATTTTAGTCTAAAACCTTGGTTTCCTGTGCTTCACTGCTTTCTTCTTCACCCACTCTTCTATTGGTTTCTCCTGGGAGCATCTCCTGAACAAACACTTCCATATGAATTCACATCTCAGGTCAGCCTTTGAGAAATGTGGCCTAAGACCATCATTTGGATTGGGGAAAGGGTTCAGGAGTTTAACTTCTCTATCAAAGTCACAACTAGTTCTGTTTTCTGACCTACATCCCTACTACCATCTGATTTCTGAACCCATCCAGTGGTCAGAAAGCTGAGACAAAAAGGCTTCTGGAAATTTATAACAAAGAAAGAGCATCTTCTTGTACTGTCACTTTTATTCAATTTTAATGGCCATCTCAGAAACTTTGATTTTGATAAGAGTTGAATTTAGGCTGTTCTTTTAAATGTATTAGAGTACAAGTTCACAATCCTCTTAGAAGTATGTGATTTTAGCTGGGAGCTGTGGTACACACCTGTAATCCCAGCAACTTGGGAGGCTAAAGCATGAGGATCATAAGTTTGAGACTAGCCTCAGCAACGTAGTGAGGCCCTAAGCAACTTAGTGAGGACCTAAGCAACTTAGTGAGACCCTGTTTCAAAATTTAACAATAGAGGGCTGGGGATGTGGCTCAAGCGGTAGCGCGCTCGCCTGGCATGCATGCGGCCTGGGTTCGATCCTCAGCACCACATACAAAACAAAGATGTTGTGTCCGCCAATAACTAAAAAATAAATATTAAAAATTCTCTCTCTCTCTCTCCCCCTCACTCTCTCTTTAAAAAAAAAATTAACAATAGAAAGGGTTGGGATGTGGCTCAGTGGTTAAGCACTTCTGGGTTTAATCCCTGATACAAAGGAAGAAGGAAGAAGGAGGAAAAGAAGAAGAAGGAGGAGGAGGAGGAGGAGGAGGAGGAAAAGGGGAGGAGGTGATTTAGTAGAAAATCATGAAGAGAGTTTACCTGACTTAAATCTATTGAAGTTAAAGAGCTTTATAGTTAGACAAATATGGGTTCAACTACTTTACCAGCTATGTAATGATGGGTAAGTTACTGAACCTCATTATGTCACAATTTTCTCATCTGCAATGGAAAATATACTTATCAGACTATCTGCCATATAGTAAGTCCTACCCTTTGACTTATTTTCTGGTGATGATAAGTTTGTGGTACTACCAACATATGCCCTCATCTAATTCCAATATTTTGGAGATGTTTGGCTGAGGGTAAGGGCATAGGCTAGGAAGTAGTTCTCAAAGTGTATTCCCTAGACCGCCAGCAGCAGCACTGAAAACTTAAGAGAGCAAGATTTCAGGCTCAAGAATAGACCTACTGAATCAGAAACTTTAGGGGAAGAGCCCAGCCCTATGCATCCATTTAACAAGCACTCCAGGGATTCTAATGCATGCTCAAGTAGGAGAAGCACTGGCCTCAGAGAAAAATATACCAGACCAACATGGAGATTAAAGCCAAAATGTAACCTACTTGGTGTGGTATTGAAGATCATAAGCAGAACTAATAAATCTATATGAAATCTCACTAATTACAGATAAGGGAAAAATCATAATTACAGACTATTGGAGTAGTATAGTTGTTAATATTAAGAACATAATGTTATAAATGCATATAAATAAGATCTAGGCACTAAAGAGAAAAATGCAAATTTAAGTTTGTAAAATTTACAGTGAGCCTTTACCACATAGCTTTCAAGTACAAATAGGAAAGTGCATTAATACAAGACAAAATAATTTCTGTCCCCAAGAAGCTTAAGAAACACTTGAAAGACTCATTAATTGTATTAATACTTTTCTGAAACAAGCTATCAATTGTAGCTTGTCACTTCGACACAGTCACAACTATTGATATTTCTCTGAAATTCTGAGTTCATGTCATGCAAGCATATGATCTTTAGGAGCAAAGAAGAGAACTTCAGAGCAAGAATGAACTTGACTCTGCCACTTCAGAATACAGGAGGGAGGACAGAGTAAGAAATAAACATTCCAATATCTTCTGCATAGCTATTTACAGTAGATTTAAGCCAATCCGATTATTTACTCTTAGGTGTGCAAATCAGAGACAGAGGGAAGCCAGTTCCTATATTAAGTCTGCAAAGAGCCTAAAATTTTTAAAAGAGAAAAGAAGAACCCTTTCTTGGAAGAAGTGTAGAGGGCAACTCACTTAGGTTTATGTTTCAAGGGTGACATCAAGCCACTCAATTTGCTTTGACACATAATCTGTGTGAGCAGCTCAGCTTAATCTCCTGCATGGCAGAGCAGAGGATATTTCTCTCCAGCCCTTTGTGGCCTCTGTGTGAAAATCTCAAAGTTCTGCTGATGCCATTAGAAACAGCAGCTACAAAAACCACCACAGGGAATATTAGACAGACTGGCCAAAAGTCCAAAAAATGTACCTATGCTACCGAGTCAATCCAAGGTTTCACTTCACATTAATGGTAATATGCATGATAATGAAAGCTGACATACAGAATCTTTCTGGGTGCCTAGGGGACACTCTGCTAAAGCACAGCATGTGCACATTTGCAGTGACTCTTCATAGTCACCTAAGACATAGGTGCTGCTGGACTGCATTTTGCAGGTGAGAAAATGAAGCCTCAGAGATGCTAAGTAACTTGCCTAAGGTCAACCAGTCACTGAGCTAGAGCCAGGATTCCATCCCAAAGCTACTCAAATCTAAAAGGTCTGTTTTTAACCACCTTGTTTTGTTTGCTGCTTTAAAACTATACATAATAGTGAGATTCATTATGCCAGATTTGTACATGCATATAACATAATTTGATCAATCTCCTTCCCCAGTACCTTTCCTTTCCTTCCCCTCCTCCCTCTCCTTGTTCTGAGGATCTCCCTTCTACTATTATTATTATTATTATCATCATCATTTTAATTAATGCATTATTATTATATATAAAGGTGTGATTTATTGAACCATCCTGTTTTAATGCCTTGAGACTCCCAACCTATTCCAACAGTTGCGATTTGTATTATGTGTGCAATTCTCTTTGCCTCACAAGGAAAGAATAAACCAGATTGACAAGCAAAATTGCATTGCTGAAATGGGCATGAGGACAATACCTCCTTTCTGGCTGGGTATTGGATCTCTTCTGCCTTGGATAGCTGTAAAGTCTGTTAGGAATGTGGCTCCTTCCTAAAGTCATTGTGTGAGTGGAGATTCAGCTGGTCTTCACAGTGCTTGCTTTGAGATGGGTGATGCTTTGGTTGCCATGGACACCAGATTTCAACACACCACTGAGCACAGGGAATCCATTCCATGCAAAGCAACCAGGGCCGGCAGATGGGCACAGTAACATCTAACTGCACATTAATGCTATGGTCAATATTTGTTTTGCCACCTCTCATTTAGATGATGTTCTCACCAGTGAAGTCTGTAAGACTTTCTCTCTCATCTGGGAAACAGCTTCTTTACAGCCCAGATAGCAATACTTACACTTCAACGTGTCAGTCATTCATTTGTCTGAGTTGTTGAATGGTTAAAGCTATTCAGAAAGGGAAGTCAGATCGTAAACAAAACACTCCTTTGTTCAGCTTGCAAAAAGAAAGAACGGATTAAATGATTTCTTGAAAATTGAGTTTGTTCAAGTGGCTAGTACCCCCAAGAATAAGGGGTCTGTTAACTTAGTAGGTTTCCCTAGTAACGAAATCCATAAAGAAAATAATTAGGAAGAGATAAGTGGTACTTAGATGTATATAAATAATGCATGAGAACATGTTTTTATGAGACAAGTTGAACATTCAAGGCATTGTACTTAATTAAAGACTATAGGTCAGAGATCAATTTGTGAAATTGAATCATGAAGAGAAACACTTACTTGGACACATCTGAGACTGTTGGGTTGGTTTACCAAGAGACCATCTCCACTCCATGAAGGAATATGAAAGGACCTCCCTGCCACTTGAAAGAAATCCACTGTGTATTGTGTAGCAGACAGCCACATAATAAATGTCACTCGTTAAATTAACCAGCAAAAATGAAATTAGCCAAGAAGTTAATAAGAAATTAATACAACTTATCATTTTCACATTCAGAGGTCAATAAATATAATAAAATTCCATTAAAACAACCTTCTTAGAGAACTCGGGGAGTTATTGGTAAAATAATTCAGGACATTTAAAAGAATTTTTACCATGCTTACTTCCCCAATTTATTTATCCAGTAACAAGAATATTATGCATCATGCTTTCTTCAAATAATTCCAATACAAATTATATCTTGAGGTTTTAGTGGAATATGCATTAATAGATGAAAAGGTATAAATAAATAATTTGTTAAATCACTGTATCAGAAAAGATTTAAAAATCAAGAGGACTATGTCTGATCATTGTCAATCTAAATTAATTTAGGGTTGGGGAGAAGCACTACTTTATGTGATGCAGGTAAATTTAATTGAATGATTCTAAAATGGGAGTAGTATCAAGCTCAAGTTTTCTATCTGATCAGGGAATGATGTACTAAAGTGTCTCTTCTTGTATTATCATGAAATAGTTTTAAAATGCTGAAATGTGCTGGACACGGTAGTGCACGCCTGTAATCCCAGCAGCTAGGGAGGCTGAGCAGGAGGATCATGAGTTCAAAGCCAGCCTCAGCAACTTATCGAGGTCCTAAGTACTTAGTGAGACCCTGTCTCTCAATAAAAAATATAAAAAGGGCTGTGGATGTGGCTCAGTGGTTAAGTACCTCTGGGTTCAATCCTCAATATATATAAAAAAAGGCTGGAACATGGTTGATTTTGATTTGGGCCTTTAAAGAAATTCTAAAAGCCTCCTGTATACATTGCAAGATTACATTTAGTAAGAAAAAGCAATCTATGCATCCACTCATTCATTCAACATGTTAATAGAATCCCAAAACTTGCCAGGAGATATGCCAAGTGGTGAGTCTTTCCTTCAGAATAAACTAGGAATTGGAAAGCTGATATTCTGGCAGCTGTGGAAGAAATCATCCATCATACAAGGACAAAATGAAAATCATGAAGTTGGGAGGACTGGTCAAACTTTTCTGAGAAATCTCATGAAACTGAGAAAAATAGTGATTCAATGGACCAGCAGCAGCATCACATGGAGGCTTAGAGATGCAGAATTTGGGGCCTTATTCTAGACCCACTGAACCCAAACCTGATTTTGAGCAAGATCCCCCAGGGCTCACATGCATATTCAAGTGTGAGGAATACCAATTGCAAGTACAGATTTGGCGACAGAAGTCCATCTCTGCCATTGACCAGCTATGTGATATGGAACTAATTTCTCAATCTCTCTGTGCCTCAGTTTCCTCACTGGGTACGATGAACATTGTAATGGCACCTATGTCATAAGATTGTTGGTAGTATTAACCTACATATATGCAGAATCTAAAAAAAGTTAAACTTATAGAAGTAAAATGGTGGTTACTAGGCATGGGGAGAGGGGAGAAGAAATAAGTCAGCCAAGATGAATTCATTCTGGTTATCTAGTCTACAGCAGGGTGACTATAGTTAATAATAATGTATTGTATATTCCAAAATTGCTGAAAGTGGACTGAAAGTAAGCATATGAGGTGATGAATATGTTAATCAGCCTAATTTGCTCATTCAACAATGTATACAGGGCTGGGGATGTGGCTCAAGCGTTAGCGTGCTCGCCTGGCATGCGTGCGGCCCAGGTTCGATCCTCAGCACCACATACAAAGATGCTGTGTCCGCCGATAACTAAAAAATAAATATTAAAATTCTCTCTCTCTCTCTCCCTCTCTCACTCTCTCTTTTAAAAAAAACAATGTATACATGTATTAAAACATCACTTTGTACCCCATACACATATGAAATTATTATTTATCAATCAAAAATAAAATTAACAAAATAAAGTCATGCTTAAGTACATAAAAAAGTAACATAATACATGTGAAGTGCTTACAATAGTGAGTGGAAATAAATGATCAATCATTGTTAGTTCCTATTATATCCTTTTAGCATTTATAGGGTTCTGAATCATAAGTGATAAAAGATGTAAGGTGCAGCTTATAGTTGTGTCCCACTTTCTGAAGGGTCTATAATCAGGCAGTGAGGAACTAAACCAAATCTATAAAACCCCAGCTTCCCTAACCCTGTTGTCATTTCAAGCCAAACTTCTTGGTTTATGTAGACAGTGTGCAACCCATGCCCACTTAAAATCTGGGGACTGCTCAAATCTAAAAACGAAGTGAAATCCTGCAAATGCATTTTTTTAAAAAATATTTTTTTTAGTTGTTGGTAGACCTTTATTTTATGTATTAATATGTGATGCTGAGAATCAAACCCAGTGCCTCACACATGCCAGGCAAGTGCACTACCACTGAACCACAACCCCAGCCCCAAATGCATTTTTTTTTTTTGCAGTGGGGATTGAATCAAAATGAACAGTAAAGGAACTCATTTTGTACCCTAGAAACCTCCATCCTCCTTTTCTACTTATCAGTTAGACATATACTGAAGTCTGATGGAATGCACTGTTGAAAGAATGTTAGGGCCTGGGGTTATAGCTCAGTGGTAGCCCTGATTTCAAACCCCAGTACTATGAGAGAGAGAAGGACACAAAAGAAAAAAAAAAATGTTAGAATGCAGGAATTCCCAAACGCTTGTGGAAGAACTAGAAATCAATGTAACATTTTTGGAAAGCAATTTGATCATCTCTACTAAATGAAAAAATATAGGTGAACTTTGACCCTGCATTTGTGTCTTTAAAAACTTATCTTGCACATAAACTCACAAAAGTAGGCAAAGATAATATATAGAAAGACATATGTAAGTAGATACACATTATGTATATGCATATGTATATATGTATAGTATATGTGTATGTGATCGTATTCTTTATGGCATTATTTGTGATGGCAAAAAAAGAAAAAAATTGAATCAACATAAATGGCCATTGATAAAGGTTAAATCATGTTATAGTCATTCAATGGAAACAGGATAAAGAAAGGGACATCTCTGTATGCAAAAGGTGCAAAGATGCCCAAGGTACATTAAGCAAGAAAGCAAACTGTGGAGTATACATATAATATCATCCTTTGTGCAAGTGGATTAAAAATACTCTATTTCTTTAAAAAGAACAAAAGTTAGTAACTATTATTCCTAAGAAGGCTCACTTTGTATCCTGTTTGAGTTTACCTTGTGAGTATAATGACTATAATATTTTTTAAGAAAAACCATGAAAATGCAAACAGTTGCTACCATAAAATATACTCCAATATTTACTAGCTTAGATTTCAATAAAATTGATACCTTAGCTTTTATTTGATTGACAACTAGGTGATGACATAAACAAGACACCTTACAGGTGCTATGGGACATGGAGGTGACCTGGAAAAGGAAACACCAAAGGGAGGACAAGTGAATGGATAAAGGAGGTGGAAGGTCACAGACAGATCTTGCCAAGCGATGCCAAAGAGCAGACACTTTGGTAACCTCCCAACAGCCATTTCTCTCTCCCTTTCTTCTTTCTTGTCAGAATCCATGTCCAATTCTAAAGGTTAGAAATGAAAGACACTATCCTTCCCAGGCTTCTCTGAAACTAGGACTGGCCAGAGACCAAGTGCTAGGCAATCAGTCAGAAGGGGCATTCTTCTGGGATACAGCATTCTACATGATAAAAAGAGAAGCTGGGGGTGGGGGGGGGGAAGCTGCAGACCTTCCCTTTCTACTTCGGTCATATAGGAAGATGATGCTTGAAATGGTAGCAGCCATCTTGAATACTGAAGGCTGATCCAGCTCCCATATCCGAATAGCAGGGAAGGCCGTTGGAAAGGGTGTGGGTTTTGATACCTCTCCTGAGATGCTGACCCAATCCTGAAATCACCTCACTGTACACTCCTTGTTAGACAAAGTAATAAATGTTCCCATTATTTCAGTCATTTTTTGATTGTTTGTTTTGGCATGGGGTCTCACTATGTTGCCCTGGCTGGCCTCGAACTCCTGGGCTCAAGTGATCCTCCTTCCTCAGCATGTGCCACCACATCTGGCTTTAATCACTTTTTATTAGACATTCTGTTATCTTCCACTAAAAGCATCCTCACTTATACAGCTGCTCACCACCTGCCTTAGAAAGGCACTAAGGATCCAATTAACAACTGTGTGATTTTTAAAATCACAGCAGGAAGATAGATAATCTTGTGTCGAGTATCATTTTCTATCTGATGTTCAGAATTACCTTGGATTTTCTGTTAGTAGGAATGAAAAGAACTAACACTGACTTCATTAAGCTGCTACTATAGGCCAAGCACTATGCTAGGGATTTTATCTAGGGTTGGTCACAACAACTTCCGAATCAGTTCCTCTTGGCTGGGAAAATAAAATCACATTAATGTTTTCCACCTTATGTAAACAACTGGACATGCCCCTTTATTACATGTGTAGACCACAACGACCAGCAGTACTTGTGACTTTGTTACCTATAGAAATCACAGATGAGGGCTGGGGTTGTAGCTCAGTGGTAGAGAGCTTGCCTAGCACATGTGAGGCATCACATGAAAATAAATATAGGTACTGTGTCCATCTACAACTAAAAAAATATTTTAAAAAAAGAAATCACAGGGTAGAGCACTCGCCTTGTACATGCAAGGCCCTGGGTTCAATCCTCAGCACCATAATAATAATAATAATAATAATAATAATAATAATAATAATAATAAAATAAATAAATAAAATAAAGTTATTTTAAAAAAAGAAATCACAGGTATATGCATATCACACTGCAGGTGTTGAAGATAAGTCAAAATATCATTGCCCCTCATCACTGTCTCAAAAGCACCATAATCATTAGGCTTGTTGCAAAATCTTATTTAATGTGTTAATAAAAAAGCAGGCATGCTACTGCAGCACACATTTCAAAAATATTTAGGTAACTGAATTGCAATATAATTGCCTTCCTCTGGTAATGCTATGTGTTTTATTTTATGCATTTAAAAATGTTGTTCTAAGAGGTCCTGAAGAGAAAAAGGAGTCCTTGGCACAAGAGGTTTACACCCCCATAACCAGTTCTCCTTACCATCAGGGTGTGTGTATGTAGGTGTGTGTGTGATGCAGGAGATTGAACCCAGGCCTCGTGCACACTAAAGTACACACTCTACCACTGATTTACATCCCAGCCTCTCATCACTCTTAATATTGTCAATCCACTTTCCAAATAGAAAACCAGGGAGATCTTTTTAAAAGATAAACCCGATCAATATATTCCCTCACAGAAACATGAAACTCCTGACTTTGATTGACCTGGCCCTGCAGGATCTGATCTTAGCCGGCTTATATCTCCTTCTGTGGTTCTGAACTCCTCTCTCCCACTCTCTGCTCCATTCATGCCGGCCTTTTCTTATTTCTTTGAGATCTCCAAGCCATTTCCCACCTTGGGGGCTTTTTCTTTGCTCTCCTCTCTGCCTGGAATGCCTGCTCTTGGGGTAGCCACTTCATTTTCACGCTCTCCTAATGAGACATGACATTCCTTCGAGAGATGCCTTCCTCCCAACCCATCCCAAGAAGCAGCCCTGCCTTTCCCACCTGCCCCCAGTTAGTTCCTGTTTACTTTCTTCAGATCATTTATCATAACCGAATTATTTTGTTATTGTTGTTCAATACTAAATCCCAGCATCTGCCACGATAGATAAACCTAAAATTCACTGAATGAACATGTAAAGGGCAGAATAATTCAAAGAAGAAATTCTTACTAACACATTTAAAAGTGAGGAAACTGAGGCTCAAAGATGTTGAATTATTTGTCCAAAATCATTCAGTGACAAAATTATTTTAACTGATGTCCTAGGCCTCCCCTTAATCCTTCCACCATTTTCTGCTACATTTCCACCAACTCATGGAAAGCAGAATAGGCCTAATACAAATTCTATGACATGATTGCTTGGGATTTCAGTGCCCCATTGCTCAAGGATATGTGCCTAACAAATCCCCGCAGCTATTTCCCTCAAATATTTCTAGGAAGGCTGAGTTAAAAGAAAGAATATCTATTACCTAGATAGGGTGATTTTGTCTGTCTGTCTGTGTCTTTCTACATATACACCCACATTTTTTTCATCTGTGAATCTTATAAACATAGGTACCAACAAGAAAATCAAATGGAAGGAAGAAAAATTTTAAGAAGGTAAACTAAGGCAGTAACAAATTAGATAAACCCAGGGGTAAGTGCTGACATATAAAAATACATGTGATAAAGCACTATATGCTATCTTGGTGGCCCACAATTTTGGCCACTTACTTCCTAGTGGCCGACACAAAGTGAGAAACATAATCAGTTATATATTTTGAAGATTAAAATAATTCAATCAATTACCAGGAGGAGAACAACTATTTCTAAGTTCTGAGATTAAATTCCTCTTGTGGGTCCTTATAACAAAAGCATGCTGGGATACAGTAATCAGCATTCTAAACTATAGCCTTATAAATAAATATATCAAGCTTCAAAGAATGAAGTCTTACAACATGTCTTAATAGACATGGCTGGTATAATGCCAAAACCCATATAGCACTGTATTGCCTTGCTACTTGAATCATGACTCATGGACCAGCAACATCAGCATCACCCAGGGACTTACTAGAATTGCAGAATCTCAGGCCCCACCCCAAGCCTAAATCAGAACCTGTATTTTATTAAGATCTGCAGGTAATTCCGATGCACACTTAAGTTTAAGAAGAACTGACTTGATGGGTCAGCTTGATCTGAGGCAAAATCTGTAAAAAACTAAAATTCATTCATTCACCAAATATTTACTGAGACCTTGGTGGTAGGAAAGAATTTCTTTACACATGACATCAGAAGCGCTACCATAAAGGAAAATATTGACAAATGGGAGACCATTAAAGATGAGTAATAAAGCAAGCCACAGAGCAGACAATATGAGCAACAAAACCAAAAAAAAAAAAAGAAAGAAAAAAAAGAAGAAATAAAGATCAGAAGATTGGGTACTTAAATATGTGCCAGCCATCATGTTAATGCTAAAGATACAGTAATAAATAAAAAAATATCTACCCTTTTGGAGCTTACATTCTAACTAGTGAACATAGTTTAGCTTAAAAAAAAAAACAGGAAAAGGGGGTAAAGCAAAGGGGTGGGTTGCAATTTTAAATAGGGCAGACAGAAAAGGCCTCAATGAGGAGGTAAAGACCTATACAAGGTCACAGAGCCAGCTATAAAAATATCTAGGGGAAGTGTTCCAAGTAGAGAGAACAGAGAGTACAAACACCCTAAGACAGGAGAATGCCTAAAACAGCAAGAATCCACTGTGGTGGAAGAGGAGTGAGCAAGAAGTAAAGTAGGTACGCAGGGGGCTGGATCTTGTGGGCTTTGTCGGCCATTTTAAATATTGTAGCTTTAACTTTGAGATTAGAAGCCATTGGAGAAAAGGTAATAAGGAGGCACTGCAGGCTGTTGAACAGGGAAATGACATAATGGAAAGTGTTTTTAAGATGATTGCTTTCTTAAAGTTCGAAGGAATGGCTTAGTTAGTGTACCATGCACAATCCGGTATATGGTGAGTCATTCGTTTCACTATTTATTACATGGCAAAGATGTGCCAAGTGGTATGAGGAGGATCTAAAAACTAGGGTGATAACTAAGAGAAATGCCAAATGGAAGTGAATAAAAATGACATTGGAAGGAAAGAAACTTGGGACATAATGACAGATTATTTATACAGAAATGACACACAAGTTGGAAATTCAATTTAATCAAGGTTTGTGGATCATCCACTGATCCACAAAGGCAAAGTCATGTAATAGCTAGGACTTGGGGTGAGGGTAGCCTGATTAGCCCCTGTCCTACACTTTTCACACCTGAACTGGATTGCTGAAGCTGAGCCTAGCACTGGGACTGGCTGATCTAACAGATTAACAGGGTTTTTTTTTTTTGTTGTTGTTGTTGTTGTTGTTATTTTTAAGCTTCAGACCTTGTTCTGTCTCCTAGGAGCAGGGGCCAAAGCACATCAACCTGATTAGTACAAAAAGACGTATCTGGTTTGGCAGGAGGGCAAAAGAAAGGTCTTAATAAGTGTCTTTGTGGAGCAGTGTTCCAGACTGGCCTTGGACCACCAGTTCCGAAGCAGAGAGTTCTTCTGGTCTGCTTCCACATGTGACTGGAAGGGTCTCCTAGGCTGTCAGTCCATTCTGGAGAAAAGGACCCAAGGCACGGGAAGGGAAAGAAGCAAGTTTAAGGAAAACAACTGGAAAAAAAGAATTTGGAAATTGCCTGCCACCAGACTGCAAGGTCTGAGAAGCAGATGCAAATGCAATGCAAATGATATGTAAATAGCTCTGTGGCCTTCTAAAGGGTTTTATACAACTGGAAGGACCCTTGGGAAACTGCTAGCAGATAACAGTGACTCAGAAGCAGAGTGAACTATTTCAAGACAACTTTGTCACACAGACCTTTGCTGCCCTGCTAGCACACTGCACATTCTTTAGTAATCTTTTTATTCTCACTTGAATCAACCTCGACTGCTATAAATAAAAAAAAAAAAAATGAAGTCTGCTTCTGTAGAGGTTATCTAAGTTAATTACACTTTTAAAAAACACACTGTATACCTTTAATTTTTCTTCAAACGGTTTTCTCACCCAAATAAAGTCAAGTAAAATGTGTCACTTCCTTCCTAGAACAATATGTGGCTTGGGTGGATTATGAATGAAAGTGCCTCTCTTTCAGTGCTAGTTACTATGATCTTTCAGAGTCCCCCCCCCCTCTACTCCACAGGAACTGGCACATTCTCTTCTAATATCTACATTCTGTATTCAAAATGAATATATATATATATATATATATATATATATATATATATATACATACACACACACACACACACACACACACAACACACACACCTCCCCAATTCCCATCCAGTAGCCACTGAAAAGCTATTCATCAAGAAAAGCTGCCCTGTCAAGAAAGCTGTGGTCTTGATCATCCTAAGTACACATTTTAAAATGAAAAATGTGCACATTTGACCACAGTGGGGTACATTTTTGCCTACATTTATGTATTTAAAGGGAGGGCTTTCCCATCAAATATGCGTCTAATGTACTGAATTATATCAAGTAACATAGTAAGCACAGCTGACGTACAACTGGCCATTTATTCTCTGTCACAGACCCAGGGGTTCTGAAACAACTTATCTCCACATCAGTCCCTACTAGGAACATTACTTTTGTAGTACTCTAACATTCCAAGGGGCCTCAGCTTTTGACAGCAGGGTCAAAGGAAAGGAAATCCCTTCGGTTTTGAGTTTTCAAAATCTTACTTAAAAGGGCCACTGTCAGCCCCCAGGAAGCTGCTGGGCTAAGAGGCACCTGGGGTGAAGCCACTTTCAGCTTAACATAAGAACAAAATGCAAAGACCTGGAATCTCAACAAACGAGAGGCCAAAAAAGAGGGGGAAAGACGGACAAAAGCAGAAAAGAAACCTCAAGAGGCGGAAGAAATGAAAGCGCCAGACAAAGAGTAACAAAGAGAAATGGAGGGGAACTACCCGAGGCGGTGCTGCGGAAGTCAGGGAGTCCGGGGAAGCGCGGCGGGGCAGGGCCGGGAGGGTGGCGAGCGCCCTCCCGCGGCCGGGGCCGCCTCTTACCTCCTGGGCGAGTTTCTGCTTGAGCACCAGCGCGGCACACAGGTAGCCCGCGCGGCCCACGAACAGTTCGTCGGAGCCGCACTCCAGGAAGGAGACCGGTGCGCAGACGGCGCACAAAGCCCGGAACTTGCCCAGCGGCTGCACGTAGTCGGACCGGCCCAGGGCGTGGTACACCAGCGTGGCCACAGCATACACGCCCGCGCCCCCGAGCAGGAAGGCGGCGCGGGTGTCGGCGTCCGGCTCGCCCCACTCCTCGGCGCGGGCGCACGCGTCTATGAGGCGCTTGGCGGAGCGCAAGTAGCGCTCCCGGGCCGCGGCGAAGAGCGGGCTCTGTGAGACGTGGTAGAGCATGTAGGCCACCCCAGCCACGCCGCTGTACAGCCCACCCTGGCAGACGCTGGCCCCGGCCGTCGCCCCCCGGGCCTCAGCGCCGCCCCCAAGAGGGGGCAGCTCCTGGAGGATGCGCTCGATGGTGGCGGTGACCAAGGGCGCCACCGCCTCCTCGCACTGGCCCGCCAGCAGGCTGCCCTGGTAGTCATCGAAGCGGTTAGCGAAGCAGCGCTTGGTGTCCATGCTGTTGCCCGTGCCCCCCAATATCGAGCTGGGGACCGCTTGAGGGCGCGCCCTGCAGCCCCGCGCACCACCTCCGGTTCTCTGAGGCACTCGGATGGCGATGTATGCGGCGGGGACGGAGCAAGAGGGTGAGACGGGAGGTGACAAGAGGAGGCGGGCGCAAAGAAGAAGCACGGAGCGGATGGCCAAGTGGGGCACCGGGCTGCCGCGAGGCTCCCGAGTGGCCCGGGTGAGCGCGGGGGATGCGCGTCGTGCGCCCCCCTCCCAGAGGCCGCGCCCTTGCCAAACCTGCCCCCTCCTACGCCGCAGCAGCTCGGCCGCCTCTCCAAGGGGCCGAGGTGATCTCCGACAGGACCCACGCGGGGCCCGCGCCACTCCTCCCGCTCCGCCCTCGGCTCCTCCCCTCCCGGCGGAAGGCCAGGGACGTGCGGGACAACGATCCGGAACGCTGAGACTGGGCATTAGCACACCTGGTAGCGGAGACGACGACATCGAGTCCCTTGTATACTCAAAAGTGTGCTCCTCAGGTCAGCGGCATCAGCATCACCTGGGAGCATATTAATAACGCAACACCCCAGGCTTCACCCCAGACCTATTAAATCAAAATCTGAATATTTAGCAAGATCTGTAGGTGACACGCATGCACATTAAAGTTTAAGAAGCCTGTGAACTAAAGTACGGCAGAGTTGAGAGGGGACTGGGAGCCCTCCCCTAAGCTTGTTTTTCATCTTGATCACTATGGAGTTCTCACTCTGAATGTTTCAATTCCAAAGACTGGTGGGGTCTGAGTACATCTTGTTTCATGCGTTAAAAGGTAAAATGCCCCATAGGGAAACTTTTTTTCTTGTCTTTGATTGCCGAGCTTTGTTGATCTGTTTTGTTTTTGAAGTATACAGGAGTAAAAAAGAACCACATCTGGTGAAGACAAGGGAATGAGGTCTCCCCTGTCCCCCTGCGAATATAGTAAGAGGCCACTAAACAGGGAGTCATTAACTAGTTAATACAAGGACAAATGCTGACTGAGAATTTAATTAGGCCTTTGATCATTCTGCTGTTTCCTCCTTCCCTCCCTTCTTTTCTCTGTTCCCTTCTGTTTTCCTTCCACAGGCATTATTGAGGGTCTCCTCTGTGTCCTGGAACCTGGAAATAGATGGATGAGTAACATAGACTTGGTCCTAGGCCCCTTGGAGCTTACAGTTGTGTGGGAAAGACAGAAAATGAACAATTACACAAACTAGTTGCTTTTCTTGTGTTCAGCTCTTGTAAAACAATTTCCCAAAGTGTTGACTCTTGAAAGCTAACGAGGTCACATCTTTGGGGGTGGGGGTTGTATTTTGATAGAGATTGTTCAGAAAGAATAAATGACTCAGAAAGGTTTCTGGCACTTTGTGTGTGGTGGGGGAGCAGCTACTTCATTTACTTGAAAGGCCAATTTTGTTTGGAAGCATTAATTGTCATGATGAACTCATTATGATTAAATAGTTTGTCCCTCTATCCTTGCTGGATGTTGTATGCTGAAGGACCTCAGTTTGCCAGAATTATTGCCAGGACAATCATATTCACATCCAGGGACAGTATGGCCATCATCTTCCTATAATACTACCAAAATGGGTATACTTTTACTAATAATTAAAATATAATAAAGCTAAGTCCACTTTACCCAGGAAGCTTGATAAGTTAAAGGAAGAAAGGGCATCAAAGGAGCAAAAGGAATGTTTAGCCTTGAGGCTTTCTTCCTAATCCCACAATTGTAATAGATTTTAGGAATGACAAATGTCCCCTCAGACATAGAGACAAAATACAGGCCTTCACAAGGAGGAAATGAAACTGTACCTCTCCCTGTCAGGAATCCAGAGGCAATACTGTTAATTCTGACTCTGATTATCTTTCCACACATCCCAGCCCAGGGGTGCCACCAGCAGCAATGCCAGGAATCTATAGTAACTGATTTCAGAATAGTACTGTGAGCATGTCACCAAGAGAAGGAGATCTGCTTTTTCCCAGTTGTGGCAGTTTTCTATTGGCCCCAAATGATTCATAACAAACAACGACAAAGATCTTCTAAGGTCTAACAATATGTTTATTGTTCAGGTATCTGGAATCTCGGCTGGACTCATTTATGCATCTGGATGTAGGCTGGCTCTTGCTTGGGGATACTGACCTAGCTGGGCTCTGATCCACATGTCCCTTGTTCTCCAGTAGGCCCAGCCCATCATGCTTGCATGACGATGGCAAAGGGGCAAGAGCAAAAGCAGAAATGTGCAAGACTTCTTAGCTTTTAGTCTAAAACTGACATACTCTTTTCTGTCTTATTCTATTGGTACATCATGTAAGGAAACAAGGTTTCATTATGAATTCCAAAGTTATGTGATAAAGGTGTGAATACAGGGCAGGAGCTCCTAGAGATTTCTTTTGTATGTCATCAAGAAGATGCCATCAAGAAGAACTAGGGTCATAAGAAGAATATAAAACAAATGATTTGAACACTGGGTGAAGTAGCACATGCCTGTAATCCCAGTGGCTTGGAAGGCTGAGGCAGGAGGATCAAGAGTTCAAAGCCAACCTCAGCAATTTAGCTAGGCCCTAAGCAACTCGGCTCTCTACATAAAATACAAAAAAGGGCTGGGGATATGGCTTAGTGGCCCCTGAGTTCAATCCCTGGTAACAAAAACAAAACAAAACAAACAAACAAACAAAAAAACCAAATGATTTGGGAGAAGCAAGAGGTTATTGATATCTAAGAGCCTTCTTGAATTCACAGGACAAATGAACTCTTAGCCTATAGAATGCTTTCCCAAAGACCTCACTTCTTTGCTGCAGAATCACCTGGCAGAACTCCAGCCCAAAACTTCCTCTAGGGTAGAACAAGCTATTTAAACCACACAAAGTCCCACTGCTAATTGTCATTGACTTAATTTGCAAGCAGTGTTATTTTAATATCATTATTCCATTAGAAGACACTGTCTATGAAGGTAGGACTTTTTTTGTTACATTTACTTACTGATATGCACCAAGAGCCTAAAACAGTCCCTGACTATTTTATTACTAATACATGTACCTATCACTAAAAGTCTGTGAAACAAACGAATTACCCTAAGAATGCTATTGTTGCCTGGCAGGTGCACATCTGTAATCCCAGCAACTTTGGAGGTTAAGACAGGAGGATGGCAGGTTCAAGGCCAGCCTGGGCAACTTAGCAAGACCCTGTTACAAAATTTAAAAAATTAAAAACAAAAGGATTGGGGGTATAGCTCAGTGGTGAAGCACCCCTGGGCTCAATTCCCAATACCCCCTACACACACACACACACATACACACACACACACACACACACATAGTGTTACTATTAAGGTACCCTGAAGCATAGACTACATAGTGAGGCCTTCATTGAAACCTTAACTTGCCTTGTTTAACCTCCTGCAATGCTCTTGGATCCTATTGCTCTTATAGATGCAAAAATGTAAACATTCACAGTTTCTGCCTCCCAAATTTGTTTCTCCATGAGATTTGGTGACCTCTATACTTTACCTTGAATTCAGTGACTTCACACATTCTATTTTTACTAACTAAGCCTGTGTGACAGATATTTCCAAATATGGCCACAACAATTTCTCCTATGCCACATGCTCCTCTGCAATCGATGTGACCTTGATGTTCCTGTCATCAGGAGGAAGGTACATATCACCTCCTCTTGATTTTGGGTAGGCTTGTAACTCACTTGTAACCAATAGACTCTGATGAAAATGTCACTGCAAGACAGCCAAGGCTAAGTCATAAAAGGTGATGCAGCTTCTATCTTACATGCTGGAGTACTCACATTTGGAGGCTTGAGCTGCTTTGTAAGAATCTGATTACCCTAACACTGCCATATTGTGAGGAAGCCCAGACCAAATGAAGAGGCCATTTAAAAGTGCTTGAGTCAACAGCCCAGCTGACAGCATAAACTGATAGCCTTATGAATGAGCCACCCTGGATATCCAGCCAGGTGGAAACTTTAGATAACTGCAGCTCCAAGTGAGAACCACTATCTCAAGCCCTTACAGAATTTCTGACTCACAAAATTATGAGCAAAAATAAACTGTTACTTTCGGTTTAGGATTTAGGTTTAGGATTAGTTTTAGGATAATTTGGTATGCAGCAATGGTAACTGAAATATCCTGCTAGCTTCCTATTATTCAATGACATAAAAGTTCTTTCTAATCAACAGTGTCCACTCAATGGGGTAATAAGCAGTTGAAAAGAGAAGTATTTCTGAAGAATCTAGAAAATAGAGAAGTACACATGTACCCAGAAAGTTGTGTCCCAAAAGAATAATTCTAGTTGAATTTTTTTAGAAGTAGCAATGACCCAACAAGAAATGTGCAACCTATACAAAATCTTGCCAAGGCCATTTATTTTACCCTTATCTGCAAGATTTGTCCTGATATTCACAGAATTTCTAGCAGCATTTGCTGACAGGCAGCTCCTAACACATGGTTTCTGTGATCTTGCTGAATTGCTCAGTTCCTAGTTCTCCTCAGTATTTCCTTATTATGCAGATTATGTAAAACTATGGATGGAAAATAGTTTTAGTGGTTTCATCAAGTAAATCACATAAAAATTATGCAAAACTATCCAAGAAAGAGAGTATTAAAATCAAAGTGTTCCTTTCATGCAAATTATTACTATCTAATGGTGAAAATGAAAAAATATCAGTAGTATCCTAACTATCAAATCTCACCCTAGAGGTTTAATACGTTTTATTGGATAAACCACCTTAAAATGCCTTCAGAAAGTTTCCCAAAGTTCTTCTTTAGGGATGCATCCTGGAAATGGTTGAAATAACTGAGTTGCTCTCTGTCCAGTTCTTATAGCATATCTTCCGTGGAGATGCATCCCTGATTAACAAACTAATTGAAGACTTATCTCTTTATACTCTACTCCCTACAGGCTTTTCTCAAAACAGCAGCCAGATCCTATTTTTTGTATGCATGCACCAAATCAGATCCTATTTTTTGATGTCAATATTTCACATATCTCTCAAAGGAAGGTACAAATTCTTAGGATGTCCTGCTAGGCCTGCTGACATCTGGCCCTTATTACTTCTAGAACCTCTCCTCCTATTCCTCTTGCTTTTACTATTTCATCTCCAGCCATAATGACCACTGTTCATATTCCTCAAACATACTAGTCATAGTTTAACTCAGAGTTCCTTTACAGTTTCCTCTTCTTGGATTATTCTTCAAAAGGTGTATTCATGGCTGTGTCTTAACATCTCTCAGTGTGGTTTTCCCCAACTTCTTATTTTAAATGACAATCCCTCCCCAATTGTTAGTATCTAACAATTATATATTTTACTTATTTATTTTTTATCTGTATCCACTCACTAGAATGCAATCACCATGAGGACAGGAATTTTTTGTCTGTGTTTTTTCCTGTATCCCCCATATCTAGATCAATGCCTGACATACAATTTGTGCCCCAATAGATATTTCTGGATCTCTGTGACCATAATGTCAAAATCTATTCATTGACATCTGAACTTTATTATCTGTTTTCTTGATCAGTTTCTTGATTGTATTCTTCTGACACAAGCAGCCATAAAAATGTGCATTTTAAACATAGGATTTGATTCTTTTTCTTGTCTTTTTTCCTCTAGCTCATGTACTATGAACTTTAAGCATTTTGTTAGACATTATAAGTCAATCATAACCACCATTACATATTGTAATCACAAAATTAAAAACCAGATGCAATAAGCAAGCAAACTGGCACTCATTTTTCTACCTGAAGGAGGGACAGCCCAGTTTGGTCATATTGGCCAAGAGCAAGTATACACTCTAGCTTAGCAGATATGAGAAAAATGTCAATTATACCTTTCGGTCCTACAATGTATGTGTATGGATGTGTGACTTGAATGTACTATGATAGTACATTGCTATATAGGATACTGCTGAAACATGTATTCCTCCATTTAAACTTGATGAATTTGAGTAAAGTACAATAAATTGGCAAGCAGGGATGTAGGTGTTCCTTTAATTAAATTCTTTAATTTAAAAATTATAACAGCTTTCTACATGTAGTCATTTCTAAGGTTTACTCCAGTATTCAGGATGTTAGAAGGAAAGGAGTGATTAAGAATCTCTATGGTGATATAGTTCAACAGCTGTTAAATAATAACCTAGTAATGATAATGTGTGAACACACCTGCCTTTTGTCTTGTGGTAAGCCAATATTTCCACTTCTACATCTGTGGTTCTCAGTGCTATAAAAAGTTCCAATGCCAAAAATACAAGTAGAATTTATTCTCTGATATAGTCCATTTCTAGAACATGTGAATGAATGCAAGAGGTGGTAGTTAAAAGAACACATATGTCCCAAATAACTGATATTGTTTATGATTCTGGAATACCCATGTCCACACACTTCTCCAGCTGTTTTCAATATGACACAACTGCTCAAAATGACCCAGAATTCCCATGAGATAAAATAAGGGATAATATTCAGAAAGAACCTGGGTCTCAGTCCATAATCTAAAAGGCAATCCATTACCAGTGATCAAACAGAGCTAACTGCTTTAGACTGGCAAGGATTCGCAGAATCATGAAGCTAGAAGGATCCAAGAGATCATCAGTTTAAGCCTTTCCTTTAACAATGAGGAAATGAAGCCTACAGTGGTCATAATAGAGGGAATCACTGAATGAATATAAAAAGGAGAGTCACAGAATCATATCTGTGCTTTAGAAAGATTGTTTTCTTCAAAAATTGAAAGCTATATTTGAATGGAGGCAGATCTGTCAGGTGTAAGTAGAATAATCAAGAAATGAGGAAACCTCAACTAGGGCAATACCAAGAAAGGTGGAGATACTTAGAAAGAGCCAAGAGATACTAAGCAGGAAGGATATATAGGGTTTGATGGCCAACTGGATATGGGTATAACAGAGGAAAAGAGTCAAAGGTTACATCTGCTTTCTGCTCTGGACAATTGGGCCAATGGAGGTGTATCCACCAAGACAAAGAATACAGGCAGGGGGATAGATATGGGGCACAAAGGAAAGGACAACAGCTAATTCGGTTTTGAAACTTGAGTGTGACATTACAGTCTTTTTCCCCCAGGCATCTAAACTATTTGTTATAAGAGAAGGCCTACAGACTCCTTTCTTCTTGGACATACCCACCGTATGGTCACAGCACTTAGTGGTTTTGACATGCTGGCCTTGGACACAGAAGCCCCAGGAATGGTACAGCACCCATGGGCCCCGATCTTCAGTTGCTCCAGGCCTTTGAGTAGATTGTTGTCTAGACCACTGGCCAGAACCTTGCTGGATATTCCATCCTTTACATCCTGCAGTCTGTTCAAGAACCAGTCTGGGGGCTGGGGATGTGGCTCAAGCGGTAGTGCGCTTACCTGGCGTGCGTGGGGTGCTGGGTTTGATCCTTAGTACCACATACAAATAAAATAAAGATGTTGTGTCCACCGAAAACTGAAAAATAAATATTAAAAAATTCTCTCTCTCTCTCTCTCTCTTAAAAAAAAAAAAAAAGAACCAGTCTGGGATCTTGTACTGTCATGGATTCTGCATAATGGTGATCACACATTCAACCTTGTCCTCAGTGAGTCCTCCAGCCCTCTTGGTGAGGTCAATATCTGTTTTACTCAACATCACACGAGCATATCTTTGCCCCATACACTTAATGGCAGAGATAGCAAAGAATATTTTCTACTGCCCATTGATGTTGGTGTTGAGTACTTGGAAAATATGCTTGAACTTTTTAGGGATCACTAGAAACATGGTGGCAGCAGCAATGGCAGCATATAGACCTCTTGTGGAAGCAATTTTACAATCTTATGACAGAAAAAGATATAGATATATCATTTTATGTAAATATGCCTATATGTATACATGCACATAGGCATAATTTCAACACATATGTCCTGAAGATGAAACAAAAATGCAGTAAGATTGATTATGAAAGGCTGGCAGATATGAGCTTTGAAAATGGCTCACTCTAAGGATAGTAAGGGGAAAGGCAGGCTAGACTTCAGAATGAGGAAGTTTGCCTACCCTTTTCCTAAGAGCAATAGCTTGAGTTTCCTTCGAGAAACACTATCTCCCAATCCAAGAACATATGGTCTGAAAGGAGCTAAACCACTCCATTGTGCCCAAGGGTAGGCATGAATCCTAGGTTTGCCCAAGGAGAAGTAATCCTGAGCTTCTTTGGCTAGACACATTGGGAAAAATTGTTAAAGTAATAGGACTAAACGTGCATGGTAGCCATCCTATGACTGCAAGGAGAAAGCATTCTGAGAAAGCCACACAAAGGAAAGCTGAACTGGGTAACAAAAATATATGACAAAAAGTGTGACCTGATAACATTGTTAGAATGCCTGCACCTGACCTTACCTGAAGGCCTTTTAAATTAAAAGACCCTCTATATTCCTCCTTTTTGCTTCAGTGGGAAGCTATCACTTGCAAAATAAAGAGCTCTATATTTATTCAGGTTTTTGTCAATTTGAAGTAGTTTGCTGGGATTTGTTTGGGGAAGTTAGGTAGCTATGGAGGAAAGCCAGAAAAATGTCTGAATTTGCTCAAGTCAAGTTTGAGAACAGAGAATCTCTATAAGATTTTGGGCAATGAATGAGTGAGGTATTGAAATGACACCTGATGTCAAATCCTGCTCCATCAAGCCTAGCTGTTCGACCTTGGGAAAGTTATCTAATCTTCCTAATTTAGGTTCTCTCATCTGTAAATTGGCAATGATAACGGAATCTTTCTCAAAGAATGGTTAGGATAATGACTACAAATGATTTAACTTGGTGTCTAAATAAATGTCAACATTTGTCCAAAATCCTTATTAGTCTGCATAAAGTTGCTTTAAGAAATGGATTATCACAGCTCTCTCACCCCCTAACCTCTTGCATCTTTGTAAGTTGGTTCTCCTTAGAAAAGTCATGGGGTGTTTGCTTTTTGTTTGTTTTGCTTATTCTTTCTCAATGATTCTTAAATGTGTTCCATTTATAAGCCTACAGATTTTTTTCTTTTTCTTTTTCTTTTTTTTAGTGTGACAAATTCTACTTCTAAGGTGAAAAAAGAAACCATGCTGGGTTTTTCAGCTTTTATGTGATTGCTGGTAATAAAGATTCAAGTTGACAAATTTTGTTGCTGATGCATGAGACAGAATAAAATTAATCTTTTTCAAGGCTATCTTGTTCTGCAGCAGTAAAAGACAGGAAGGTAAAAACATATGACAGAAAGCTATGTGGGTGAGCAGATCTGTAAAGAGAGGATAAGCAGACGACTCTTGACTCAGTCATTTTCAGTCTTTTAAGTACTTTGGAAACTTTCCAGTTTCTCCTTGCTTTACCAAATTTTCCCAATTTTGAAAAAAACAAAATCCTAAAAAATGTCTTATGGTTTTCAATTATTTGAGCTACTTCTAGAAAAACTGAGAGAAACTTGGTTCATTATTAGCTAGAAGTTGTAAAAGCTAAACTTAGTTTAAAAAGTAAAAATTGAGGGCTGGGGTTGTGGCTCAGTGGTAGAGCACACGCCTTGCCTGCGTGAGGCACTGGGTTCAATCCTCAGCACCACATAAAAATTAATAAAGGTGTTGTGTCCACCTACAACTAAAAAAATATTTTTTAAAAAAAGTAACAATTGAGGGCTGGGGTTGTGGCTCAGTGGTGGAGTGCTTGCCTCGCACGTGTGAGGTCCTGGGTTCAATCCTCAGTACCACATAAAAAAAATAAATAAAAATATTGTGTTCATTTACAACTAAAATATATATTTTAAAGAAAGAAAGAAAAGTAAAAATTGAGCTGGGTGCAGTGGTACACACCTGTAATCCCAATGGCTCAGGAGGCTGAGGCAGGAGGATCAGAGTTCAAAGCCAGCCTCAGCAACTGTGAGGCTCTAAGCAACTCAGTGAGACCCCATATGAGGATATGGCTGGGGATATGGCTCAGTAGTTGAATGCCCCTGAATTCAATCCCTGGTACCGCCCCCTGCCCCAAAAATGTAAAAATTGAGTTTCTTCAGCTTCTAATTATATTTTCTCTTTCAATTAAAATGTTCCAGAAAACTGCTGAGCATGGTGTTCATCTACAGCTAAAAATATATATTAAAAAAAGAAAGAAAAGTAAAAATTAAGCTGGGTACAGTGGTACACACCTGTAATCCCAATAGCTCAGGAGACTGAGGTAGGAGGATCACAAATTCAAAGCTAGCCTCAGCAACTTAGCAAGACCTGCCTCAAAATATAAAATAAAAAGGGCTGGGGGATGTGGCTCAGTGATTAAGCACTCCTGGGTTAAATCCCTGTACCAGAAAAAAAAGTTCTAGAAAAATTATTATCTTTCTATTAACATATAGGTGGCTGGCTTATATTTACTTGAAATTCACAGTTAGAACCTCCACAGAGCTGAATCTCCAGGCTACCACTATAAGTAGTGGTTTATTTGGATAGTGACTTTTAGCCCCCTCCCTTTGCGGGGTGGGGGGGTGGGGGGTGGGGGTGGGGGTCAAGAATGTCAGGTCAGGCACTGAGGGAACCGCCTGTCAATCAAGGATCTCCTGGCCAATCCTGGATCTTAGCCAGCCTAGCCACACCACCCCCCTCCAGCCCCAATAGGATGAGGGACTCTAAAAACCCCTTTTCCTGTCCCAAGCTTCCCTTCATGCCCTAAACCCAGTAAAAATTCCAGTCTGTTGGAGTCCCTTGCACTTCTCTTAGACCCACTCTGAGAGTTCCTCCTGGGAGCGAAATCTCAATAAAGCCTCCTTCAGCGGCCTTTTAAAATTTGCTTCCTTTTGGTCACCACTGCCTGACCTTACAAAGAATGTTGTACATTTGGATTTGAGTTTTGTGTGACACATATGAAATTGGAATTCAAAAATATAGTACTAGTAGATGCAGAGGATCTATGTAGGTAAATACATGTAAATGATGAGTATAAAAGCATTTAAAAAATGAATGGGCCTTCTAAAAATGGGAGCCTGGAGATAAGTCAATGAAATAGAACATAATGACAGTCTAATAGGCTGCTGCTGCCAGATAAATGTCATGGAAAAGTGGACATATTTATCTCGTCTCAATATTTATTTTTAAATCTGCAGTCTATTATCTCTTCTAATGGCTTTATTTCATTTACTCAATGACTAAATATAAATAAAATGAGACCATTTATTTAGTACAAGATAACTATGGTTTCTGATACAGGCTAAGTATCTAACCCAAAGAAAGATACAGAGGTTAGCCCAAGAGCTAACACACCTAGATATCTCCTCTGTTCTTCCTAATTAACCAAAGTAGCATGAAACCAATTGTTTTGCTATGGTTAAAAATAAAAATAAATCAAGAGGAGGGGCTGGGGTTGTGGCTCAGCAGTAGAGCACTCACCTAGCATGTGTGAGGCCCTGGGTTCGATCCTCAGCACCACATAAAAAATGAATAACTAAAATAAAGGTATTGTGTCCAACTACAACTAAATATATATACATATATATATATATATATATATATATATATATATATATATGAATGAATTTGCTTTCTTGGGAAACATATTTGTATACATTCCCATTATTTTAAAAAATTTCTTGTTTCTCATAAAATATTTGAGAGAAGAAAACTACATTGAATCCTGAGATTTATATACCTTAAATTTGTAAAGTCTTAATTTCTCTTGGGCTGGGGTTTGTGGCTCAGTGATAGAGTGCTCGCCTTGCGTGCGTGAAGCACTGGGTTCGATCCTCAGCACCATGTAAAAATGAAATAAAAATATTGTGTGTCTACCTACAACTAAAAAATATATATTAAAAAAAAGTTTTGGGTTGGGGTTGTGGTTCAGTGGTAGAGTGCTTGCCTCTCAAGCATGAGGCCCTGAGTTCGATCCTCAGCACCATATAAAAATGAACAAATAAAAATAAAAGATATTTAAAAACATTTTAATTTCTCATCTAATATCATCTTCCACCCAAAGCAGGCATCTATCTCTTTTTATCCATTAGGGTAAGGTTGAGTCACATAAAAATAAATATACATTAAAAAATCTAAGCACAGTATGAAAGCAAATGAAAAAAGAAATGGAGGCAGACCTCTACAGATCAACAATGCTTTATTAAGCAATAGAGGGGCACATTTTTGAGGGGAGAATGCCAAGGGGCTACAATAGGGGCTGAATTTTATAGGGCTTAGTAGAGCCAGGTCATGGGAGGAGTTGGTCAATTACTTTTGGTGGGCTTACTTAGTGTGGGCAGGAGGGCAGATAGGGAAGTTCCCTGGGGCCTATTGTACTGGGGATAGCAGGTTCAGTCAGCTAGGAGCCAGGTGTGAGTTCCTTTGTATTCTTAGTTTCCCTTCCTGCCTTCCCTCTGCCTGAGGCCTAGGCTTCTAAGCTCCAATTTACCACAGACATCACCCCACACACATGACTGAAAGGCAGGTAGGAGAACAACTGTAGATAGGGGAAGTGTCCTGGGGCCTATTCTCCATGTCCTAAACAGTATAGCTTTATTTCTGTCTTCTATTTTAAAAAAAAAAGAAGCCCAAGGTGAAAAGAAAACGATGACCAGGAGATAGACAAGCAAGAAGTGAAAGATGGAGACCAGGCAGAGATACATATGGGAATTTATTTGTCCAAGCTGACAAATAAAGGCCATCTCTCCATAGACAGAGAGAGGGAATACAGGCTTGGGTTCCCAGACTTTTGTGGGGCAGGCTCAGGGATTAGAGCCAGGTGGGTCCTAATGCAGGTGGTTAAGGGTGGGGTTGTATGAGGGAGAGGTAAGGCTTTTTCAGAAAGGCCCTTGGGCGGGAAAGCAAAAACTTTTTCTTAAATGGAGGCTGTCACTTAAGATGGCCATCCAGATGCTAAGCAAGGACCTTACACAAGGTACAGAGAGTAACACCAGCAAGACAGCAGAATAGGAAACCTCAAACTTGCCTTCTTCCTGTGGAGACACATATTCAACAAAAAAAAAAATGTGAAAAATCTAGAAACTAGTTAAGTGGCCCCTGCACACTATGCAAACACAAAACCAGTCACATTAAAGATTGTGGGAAAACTTATGGCACCCTCAAGCCATAGTACCCTTGGCCCTTGGTTGCTGTCTGACTGGAAGGAAACTCCCAGCTCCCAGTTCCTGGCTTGTCCCTGGGAAGGGAAAAAGACTGAGCCACATGTCCAAAGTTTTCACTTTCAGGGGCCTGACTGAGGGACTGGCTTATGTCTTGCCTGAGAGTAATGATAGGAATCAGCATACTCTAGATACCTGAGGTATAGTGAGAATAAAAAATTTCTGGCAGCATGCTGTTACTACACAGGACTTGCTATACAGCAGATAGTGGCTGATAGCACTTGCTAGCATCTCCCTCTGGGAGAAAAAAAGATTGGAGCATATGTCCAACATCTGGCTTTTGGGGGCTGCCTGACACACTGGTTTCAGATAAGCTTGACTCAGGGAGCTGACAGGGCCCAGCATATTCTAGATGTCTTGGGCTTTTGAGAATAAAAGAAAAGTGGGGAGGGGCTGGATGGCAAGCTGTGGCTTCAGATTACCAGTACTACAGCAGACAAATACAGAGAAGAGCATATGAGCTCCTAAAAAAAGAAACTGGCAAATCCCTCAATTTAGGAATCCAGGCACTCAAGTGTCACATTCACACACCCACAGAGGCTTAAAGAGGCCCCCAGAATCTCTAGCCATGCTGATTGGCTAAGGTCTTAATCTTTCTGAAACCAGTCCATCACAATTGGGAGAGGTAGCTGTTCTTTCAAATACAAAAATACCAACACAAAATTTCAAAAAGCCCAAAGACACAGGGGGAAATGGAGCAATTGAAGGGAAAACAAAACAAAACAAAAACTGCTGGAAACTGACCTTAAAGATAGAGGGAAATGAATTACCTGAAACAAATTCAAAATAACTCTCATGAAGATGCTTAATGAGAGCCAGGCATAATGGTGCAGGCTTGTAAACCCAGAAGCTCTGGAGGCTGAGGCAGGAGAATCACAAGTCCAAAGCCAGCCTCAGCAATTAGCAAGGCCCTAAGAAACTCAGGAAGAACCTGTCTCTAAATAAAATACAGAAAAGGGCTGGGGATATAGTTCAGTGGTTGAATGCCCCTGGCTTCACTCCCCAGTACCACCCCCCCACCCACCCCCCCAAAAAAACTTAATGAACTCAGGAAAATGATACCTAATCAAAGTGAAAATCTTAACAAGGAGAGAAAAAAAAAAAAAAATATATATATATATATATATATATATATATATATATATATATGGAACCAAGCAGAAATTTTAGAGCTGAAGAATGCAATAACTGAAATGAAAAATTTGCTAGAGAAATTCAACAGCAAAGTAAGGACTCAAGCCAGGTATGGTGGCACATGCCTGTAATCTCAGCGGCTCAGGAGTCTGAGGCAGTAGGATAGTGAGTTCAAAGCTAGCCTCAGCAACTTAGCAAGGCCCAAAGCAACTCAGCAAGACCCTATCCCTAATAAAATATAAAAAAGACTGGGAATGTGACTCAGTGGTTAAGTGTCCCTGGGTTCAATCCCTGGTACCAATAAATAAATAAATAAGGGCTCAGTGAATTTGAAGATGGGGTCATTTGAAATTACCCAGTAAGAGGAACAGAAAGAAAAAAGAATGAAAATGAGTGAACAAAACCTAAGTGATTTATGGGACACGATTAAGTGGACCAAAAAAAAAAAAAAAAATGAGATTTTAGGAGAAGAGAAAGATACCGAAAGTCTAAAGAAATAATATCAAAACCTTCCCAAATTTGTGTAAAGATAGATATACACATTATAGAAGGCCAATAGATATTGAATAAGGTGAATCCAGAGAAACCTGGGCCAAGACACATTATAATCAAATCATCAGAAATTAAAAACAAAATTTTGAAAGCAGTAAGACAAAAGGAATTTACTACATGCAAGGAAATCTCCATAAGACTATCACAGATTTCTCAGCACAAATTCTGCAGGCCAGAAAGAAGTTGAATGATTAAATACCCCAACCCCCTCACCACATACACACACACAAACGAAGTGCTGAAAGAAACTGCCAACCAAAATACTATTTGGCAAACTGTTCTTCAGAAATGAAGGAGAGATAGACTTTTTCAAATAAATGAACATTGAGCATTGAGGGAATTCATCATCACTAGACTTGCCTTATAAGAAGTGCTAAATGGGGTTGTTCAAGCTGAAATTTAAAAATGCTAAACAGCAATATTACTATTATTATAGATACTTACATAAGTCCATGGTAATCTGAAGAAAGTACCTATAGAAGATGATACACAAAAGAAAATGAGAGAAAAACCAAAGCATGTCATTGCAAATAAATAAATGAAACACAAAGGAAACCAGCAAGAGTGACAAAAGAGCTATAAAAAAACCACAAAATAATTGACAAAATGGCAGTAAGTTCTTACCTATCAGTGATTACCTTAAATGAATAAAGAATAAACTCTCTAATCAAATGACATAAAATAGTTGAATGGGCCAGATGTGGTGGTGTCACATGTCTGTAATCCCAGCAACTCCAGAGGCTGAGGCAGGAGGATCTCGAGTTCAAAGCCAGCCTCAGCAACTTAGCAAGGCCCTAAGCAACTTAGTGAGCCCCTGTCTCTAAATAAAATACCAAAAGAGCTGTGAATGTAGCTCAGTGGTTAAGCATCCTGTGTTAAAAAAAATGAATGGATTAAAACACAGCCAATTATATGCTGTCTATAAGAAACCTACTTTGTATTTAAAGACACACACAGGCTGAATATGAAAAGATGGAAAGAGTTGCTCCATAGAAACAGTAACAAAAAGAGAGCAGAAGTAATAATATTTATATCAAAGTAGACTATATCAAAAACTTCATAATATATTAAAAAAGACATTATATAACAATAAAAGTATCAATTAAACAGGAAGATAAACCAATGATAAACATATATGCATCCAATATCAGAGCATCTAAATATGTGGAGCAAATATTTACAGACTGAAGGGAGAAATGATAGCAACACAATAATAGTAAGAGATTTTAATATTATACTTTGAATAACAGGCAGAGTATTCAGAAAGAAAACACAGGACTTATACAACACTATAGACCAAATGGACCCAATATATATATATATATAAAACAATCCACCGAACAGCAGCAGAATATACATTCTTCTCAAGCACACATGGAGAATTCCTAGCATAGACCATGTGTTAGGTCACAGAACAAGTCTTCAAACATTTAAGAAGATGAACTCATACCACATCTTTTCCAACCATAGGAATGAAACAAAACAGTACTTCTACTCAATAGTACAAGGAAAACAGGAAAATTCACAAATATATGGAAATCAAATAACACACTGCTAAATAATCGATTGGTCAGAGAGGAAATTAAAAGGATATTTTGAAAATATTTTGAGACAAATGAACATCTAAATACAATATACCAAAATTTATGGGATGCTGCAAATGCAAAAATAAGAGCTAACTTTACAGCAATAAATGCCCATGTTATATCAAATAAATGATTTATTTCTTGTACCTCAAAGAACTATAGAAAGGGTAAATTAAGTCCAAAGTTAGCTGAAGGAAAGAAATAAAAAAGATTAGAGCAGAGGACTGGGGTTGTGGCTCAGTGGTAGAGCACTTGCCTAGCATGGGTGAGGCTCTGGATTCAATTCTCAGCACCACATATAAACAAATAAATAAATAAAGGACCATTAATAACTAATAAAAATATTTTTTTAAAAAAGATTAGAGCAGAAATAAATGAACTAGAGAACAGACAGTAGAAAAACATCAATGAAATTAAGTTTTGGTTTTGTGAAAAGATCAAAAAAGTTGGCAAACACTTCCTTGACTAGAAAAAAAGAAGTTTTATATAAATAAATTAGAAATCAAGGAGGTGAGCCAGGCTTGGTGGTGAACACCTGGAATCCCAGCAGCTTGGGAGGCTGAGACAGGATGATCATGAGTTCAAAGCCAACTCAGCAACAGTGAGGCCCTAAGCAACTCAGTCAGACCCTGTTTCTAAATAAAATACAAAATAGAGCTGGGGATGTAGCTCAGTGGCGAGTGCCCCCTGAGTTCAATCTCTGGTACCCTACCACCACCAAAAAAAGAAAGAAATCAAGGAAGTGAAATTAACAACTGATGCCATAAAAATAAGAATTATAAGAAACTGCTAAGAAAAATTACACATCAACAAATTATAAAACCTAGAAGAAACAGATAAGTTCCTAGAAACATATAATCTACTAAGACTGACTCATAAAGAAATAGGAAATGCAAACAGATTTATAACCAGTAAGGAGATTAAATCAATAATAAACACCTCCCAACAAAGTAAAGCCCAGGACCAGATGGCTTCACAATTGAATTCTGTTGCATTCATTGGGGCCATATTTCTAAAAGACAATCTCAAAAGCCATAAATGTTGAAATTCTGAAAGACTGAAATCCCTAAAGTCTAAAATCCAAAACAAAATATAATTCTGGAAAAAAATAATTTCAAAAATTCTTTTTATTGGTGGGAGGCAACTAGGATTGAACTCAGGGGCACTTAACCCCTGAGCCACATCCCCAGCCTTTTATAATTTTTAATTAGAGAAAGGGTCTTGCTGAGTTGCTTAGGGCCTTGCTAAGTTGCTGAGGCTGGCTTTGAACTCAAGATCCTCCTGCCTTAGCACCCCATCCCCCAGCAGCTGGGATTACAGGTGTGCGCCACTGTACCCAGCTCAAAAATTCTTTAGAAGACATTTATTTACATTTTAAAAGGTATTTATTTGAGAAACATATAAAAATTTGACAGATACTTCATATACCACTTTACACAATAAAATAAGCAATAACATTTTTGCAAGAATAAGCACTCAGGTATACTAATGAGAGCTGAATAGCTATAATAGTTATGACTGGATGAACCATATTCATAGTGAAATAGGTCAAAAAGCAAAATGCATAAGCACATATCACTATGATTAGTAATTTTGTGCATCTAGCTTTATAACTGTGGCCATCTGAAATATTGAGATGGGCAACCTAAGTCTTTGATAAGATCAATCAAAAACATAATAAATCAATGCTGCATATATATCCACCCAAAGAACAAAGATCTGAAAATTTTGATCTTTCATTAATGCAGATGTACAAAGGACATCTCTTTATTTACTAAAGAAGTTTCAATGCTTTTACATTCACCCACATTGCCTGTATACAAAGTCAACAGTGTGATAATACACTTTGATGGATTCCAATTCTGTTCTCTCCAGGCCTGGGCCATTGGAGTGGTGCTTGCCCACACTGAAGGCAGATCTTTATCCATCTAGTCCAGTCATTCATACACTAACCTCCTATGAACACAGGCTCACAGACACACCAAAAATATTACCAAGTTTCTAGATAGTCATTCCACCTAACATGATGTGACCATACTGTGTACACCAAAATGCACTAATCCCTTTCCCAGAATTGTTTTCTACTCTACATAGATTTTTGTTTCCCAAAATAAAAAAAGTAGGAATTGTGTTTTTTTCAGCTTTCCACATTTCATCATTTTGTATTTGAGACTTTGGAGATTTTGATCTTTTGGGATTTTAACATTTATGATTGTAGCATTCAGGACTGTGTCTTTCAAGATTATGCTTCATGAATATAATGCTAAGTGAAGTTAGCTAATCCCCCAAAACCAAATGCCAAATATTGTCTCTGATATAAGGAGGCTTATTCATAATGGGGTGGGGGGAGCATGGGAGGATTAGATGAACACTAGATAGGGCAAAGGGGTGGGAGGTGAAGAGAGGAGGAATGGGGGTAGAAAAGATGGTGGAATGAGATGGACATCATTACCCTAAGTACATGTATGAAGACAGGAATAGTGTGACTCTACTTTGTGTACAACCACAGATACGAAAAATTGTACTCTATGTATGTATATGAATTATAATGTATTTTGCTGTCATATATAACAAATTAGAATAATTTTTTTAAAAAATGTTAAAAAAGAAAAAAAAAGATTATGCTCCACACTGATTCTACCAAATATCCAAAGAAGAATTAATGTTAATCCTCAAGTTCTTCCAAAAAATTAAAAATTAATACCAAACTTATTTTATGGAGCTATCATTATCTTGATACCAAAGCCAGAAAAAGATATTACAAGAAAAGAAAACTTCTAGGTGTGGTGGGCATGCCTATCATCTCCACTACTTGGGAGGCTAAGGCAGGAGGATTGTAAATTGGAGTTCAGCCTGGGTAACATAGTAAGATGGTGTCTCAAAATAAAAAAATAAAAAAGGGCTGGGGATGTGACTCAGTGGTTAAGTACCCTGGGTTCAATCCCCAATACAGGAAAAAAAAGAAAAGAGAGAGAGAGAGAGAGAGAGAGAGAGAGAGAGAGAGAGAAAGAAAATAACATGCTGGTGAGGAAGGGGAAATATCGGAAACCTTGTGCTCTATTTTGGGAATGTAAAATGGTGCAGCCACTATGGAAAAGAGTATGGTGGATCTTTAAAAAATAAATAAGTAAGTAAATAGATAAACCAATAAATAAAAGCCGAACTATCATGTGATCCAGCAATCCCAATTCTGAGTATTTATCCAAGAGAAGTGAAATCAGGATCTTGAGGACATATTTGCACTTCCATCTTCATTACATTTATTCACAACAGCCAATAGGCAGAAATTATCTAAATGTCCATTGACTAATGAATAAAGAAAATATGGTATATTAGTACCATACGCTACAACATGGACGAACCTTGAGATATTATGCTAAGTGAAGCATGACAGTCACAGAAGGACAAATACTACATGATTCTACTCGTACAATGTATCTAAAGTACTCAAACTCATTGTAACAGGAAGTAGAATGGTGCTTTTCAGAGGCTGGAGGGAAGAGGATATGGAGAGTTATTTCATTTAATGAATATAGAGTTAGTTATGGAAAAATGAAAAATTCTAGAAATCTATAGCACATTGTATTTATGGTTAATGATATTGTACTGTACATTTCAATATTTTTAAGAGGGTAGATTCCATGTTTGGTTTTTCTTTTAAACCACAATAAATAAAATCCCAAAGTACAGAGGTAGGTGTGATATGGTGATACCATATTGTCAACAAGGACCTGGGCTCCTTCTGCTTTTTTTTTGCTCTGTTATTAGTAATGCATGGTTTTAATTTTCTAAGTCACTTCATGAAGATGGCTGTATAGCTCCAGTCACAAAAGCTATATTCTAGCCTTGCAGAAGGGAAAAATTGTGGGAGGGTAAAAAGGTTGTTTTTCTAACCTGAGTCAGTCCTTCAAAGTTGCCTTTTTATTCTATCCCACAGATATTATATCCCACAGAATATTTCTTTTGTTCTAATTGGCCACAGTCATAGTGCCATGGATGGCTGGAAAATAATCATACAGTAAGGCGTATTGCCACTGTACACAAAGTCAGGTTGTACTACTAAGGAGTAATGGGGAAAAAGACAGTATGATAGGTTCTATGACCCACATAGAACATACTGCCATATGCTCCACATGCTATAAACCTTTAGCCTTTTTGTGATGCATTTCTCTGGAAATGGAGATCATTGTGAATCTGAAGATAGGCCATTCTACAAAAGGACATTTATATGCTAAAAATGTCTTATCTATATTGAGCAAGCTCCACTTATCTCAGTTTTGTCTACTAGAAAAAAAATTTAGCAATAGACCAATAAAGAAGAAGAGAATGGGTGATGGATGGATATGGAGGTTGCACTGGACAGCTTCCCTGGGGAAAGTGATGCTGTCATTTTAGGATTCTAAAACTAAAGAAAATGGGTTGATTATCTGGACTAAATTTTACTGATTCCCTCAATTTTTTCCTTATAAACTGGTTTCAAGATGCTTCTAGCCCTCTAAGAATTTCAATTGTCAATAACCCTCTTAAGAATCAGCCCTCCCCAGAGTGAACAAACCTCTTGAGGTGTGGTCTGCCCTCTGTGAAGGGTTTTTCACAGTTGTTTTAGCTACACACTAGCTGAATTCCCCATTCTCTGAGGATTTACCACTGTCTCCTCCTACAGAATTAAACATGCCACATAGAGTTTTCCCAGCATCCTTTGAAGCTAGAATGTGAGCATGTGACTATATTCTGCTAACCAGATACACAATCAGACTTTGAATTGAAGCCACCTGTGCAAAAAATCTGTAGCTGTGTAGATTCATCTGAGGTACAAAGTACGGCTATGTCAAGATCAAGTTCCCAGGGCAGCAGAGACAGGATCCTATAACAGCATGCAGTGGCCAATAGTTGTGGCACAAAGTATAGCATCCACCACACAGTAATGGTGGCAGCAGAGTCTATAATAGGCTGTTCTGTGGGGAGATTAAGGTCACTTTTCCTGGCCTTTCGCCTCTTCCTAGCTTTCTAGTCCTCCCAGAGGGCTAGAACTATGAGCTACCCAATTTCCTTTTGGTAAATTATTTTTCTATTCGAATCAACCATGGTTGTTTTCAGACTGACATAACCTCCAATCTCTATAAATGTCCAGGGTTTCTATTTTCTTCTGATCTTTGCTGCTCTAACCTTTTCAATTTGAAATTATTTTTTAATGGAAAAGTAAATAGAAACATAAAAGAAATGAAATAGTTTTTCTTTCCTTCCATCAACTGTTATAGCTCAACTAATATTCCTGTAACTTCCTTTATCTTCTTAGAAAATAATAAAAAAGGAATTGTGCATTGTTTTTGCACATTTACTTAGTGATCCTAAACTCTGTCTTCCCTAATACCATTCTTCAGACTTTATATTATTCTTTTATATTCGTGTTTGGTTAGTTGGTCCCATCTTGTCTTTGCAATTTTAAAACCTTTGTTGCTTGGCAAATTCTCTCCACAACTTTGTTGGATTCTTCAGATGCCTCTCTGTGCTGGGCAGGAACCCAACTCAAAGCTGGGTTTCAAAAAGGGAACTTAAAGGCTCACAACCAAAAGATCTTGTCATGGTTTGAACTAAGTGCTAAAATAATATTAAATTCTTCTTCTCCTCCTCCTCACCAGAGACAGACTCTTTTTTTTATATACATATATTGGTTTGTTTTAAATATGCATGACAGGGCTGGGGATGTGGCTCAAGCGGTAGCGCGCTCGCCTGGCATGCGTGCCGCCTGGGTTTGATCCTCAGCACCACGTACAAACAAAGATGTTGTGTCCGCCGATAACCAAAAAAAAAAGAAAAAAAAGAAAAAGAAATATTACAAAATTCTCTCTCTCTCTCTCTCTCTCTCTCTCTCTCTCTCTCTCTCTCTTTAAAAAAATAAATATACATGACAATAGGATTCATTTTGACATCATTATAAGAGCATGGAATATAATTCCTTCTAATTCAGTCCCCAGTATTTCCCCTAACCCTCCCTTCCTCCCACCCTCTGTTCCCTTAGCTGATCTTCCTCTGCCACTGATATTTCTGCTATTTACTTATAGATTTTTTTTAGATCAGTGTCTTGTGGATATACATGATGGTGAGATTCACTGTGGTGTATTCATATATGTACATAAGAATGTTAGGTCAGATTAAGTCCACTGCAGGTAGACTCTTTCTATAGCTTAGCAATCCTAAAAGAAAATGAGTACTCCTCTTAAGATTCTGACTCTCTTTGGCCTGGTTTTGGGTGCATGCTCCTTCAAGAGCCAATTTGATTGACCAGACTTTTGTCATAAGCTCATGCTTGGTAATATGACCTGGGAGTGGGAAACATCATTTTGGGAATGTGTGACAATGAAAATGAGGGTATTTCATTCCAAGGCAAAGGACGGGGGATACCGGGCAAACAAAACATTCCCAATGTTCTTAATGTTTCATTCTCACATTTATAGGGTAGTTGTCAAAGACTTCATTCCTGTCTTTTCTGTGAGAATTTAAAATTTTCAACTTCCTAAATATGCACCCAGACATATCCAGGGTCTAAGTTAGACAATGCCTATATCAACAAGGTACTAGTCTTCATATTTCTAACACTTGGAAATCACCCCCATCACTCCCAGTTCTTCCTGGTGGTTATAATTAAGTCAGGAGCAGTAGTTTCCCTTGTTACACTCACTCTCTCATTGACAGATGAAACATTCACTGGGACTAGACAAGAACTTATCAGATTTTCTGTCTGCAGTAGAATGAGATTTCTGCAAGTGTCTGGCAGCTGAAATCTTCCCTCATCATTGAACCAGTTTTGCTATAATGCTAAGCTGATTGGAAAGCATTAAAGGTAAAAACAATTCAAAGCTTTCAATCTCCGCCAAGTTTGATCTATCTGTTCTTTTTCACCAAGAAGGAAACATCAATAAAAATGTAGTCCTGGTTTTTCCACACATTAGCTTGTGACCTTAGGAAAGTTTTCTCTACCTCTTTGCATCTCAGATTTTTATTTCAGGAGTTGCCTATAGGCTGAGGTGTGGTAAAAATATAATAAAATGGTTTACAAATAATAGATCATAAGATCCAGGCTATATTTATTAGAATGTTTTAGGTTGCAAGGGACAGAAATCTAAATCAAATGAATGAGCAATAAATTCAGCAATTTATTGGGTCACAAAATCAAGGGAATCACAGGGAGACAGCTAGGCCTCAGAGAAAAGTAGAATCAGGAACTTGAGAAGAGTCTTAAGTTCAAGAAGAATTGCAAGAAGAGTCTCATTCTGATTCTGTCCTTCTTGCAAACAGGGGAAGATGGCTGCCTTATAGTTAGAAATGTTCTTTTATCAAAGCAAAGAGAGACACTCTGCATTAATTTGGTCAAATAAAGTCCAACTATATATACATCACTATTCGAGGTGCCAGATACACCAAAGAACAAAGCAAAGTTCCTGATCTTCATCTAGCTTCAAGTCCAGGAGCACCATATTTAAACATCTAAGAATTCTCAGTGGCTCTGTGAGTAATGGGCTTGCCCTCGGCCAATCAGTGATGGTCAGATAAAACTTTATTAAAGGGGTGTGTTCTATATCCAGAAAATTAGATTCAAAGGTTGTATTATAGAAATTTGCATGTTTAACAAGCCTTCCTGAGTTGATAGGTAGCAGAGACATGAAAGGTGGGACCATGAGGTTAAGGGGATAATTCTATAAATCGGGCCTACTGTGGTGACACCCCACATGCTTCCTTTTAAAAAACAAGTTGCCTAAGGCCACTCTGGCCCTGTCCTGGCTTAAGTCAGCGAACAGCCTGTTAACCTGCAGGCCCAAAGAATCTTTGCCTCCAATAAGAAGAACACAAGTTACCTGAAGTGGGGGACTTTTTGACCTTTATACAGATCACATTTCAGGACTTAGGGAAACATGATAATTAGAAGCAAAGTCCACCAACCACAGAATCTGTAAGTTTCAGTTAGAACCGGTCAGTGCAGGCCAAGGTGACCTCAAATTTTCTTTGGATCCTTAGCATGTCATTATAATAGTAAAGTTTCTGCTCCATGGGGTTAGACCCTATGAAGTATGGACTTAAAATCTGGCTATCAATCAAAAGTCAAAAGGTGGAGTTGGAATTTTCTGGAAACTTCCCTAAGAACTCCAATAAATCTGTAGGACAAGTGAGGTGTGCCATCCCTCTCCTCTCTGAGAGGACACACTCTATCCTTTTCTCCCTTGAGAATTGTTAGGGAGAACCTGACTTGGGCAACACCATTTTGAAATATTTGCTCCACCTTAGAACAACTGTCACCCTATGGTCACTCTGACCCAGAACTATAGTCAGCCTGACCTAAACTCCAGACAATATCCTATAATGAGAATTGTTACCTGGGACTGATATCATGAGAAACACCCTATTTGACACAGAACAGTGACCACCACAAATAATGATACTGATGACCTCAAGAACCCTTTCCTGACAACACTGTAGCAATGGCCAAATCACAAAAATCACTCTACCCTTTTTTTCCCCTATAACTTTCCTAGATTGTAAACGTAAGATAGGTTCCAACTTCTGCTGGGACCCTCCCTTCTCAGGTTTGTCCTGAATAAATCTATGTTACAGTTGAGCCACCTCTCCTCTATACATATTTACTTAGTTCAGTTCCTTCCTTACAAGAATGTTCCTTTTTCTCTTTTCTTTTCCCTTCTAATAAACTCCTGCCAGCTACTATATGTGACTCACTTCAAATTCTTCAGGCAAGATTGCAAGAACTGGTGGTCACAGGCAAGATTGCTTCAACTCCACAGGCAAATAGTACTCTGTAACAAAATGATTCTGATTTAGATGAAAATCAGAAAATGAGAAGCACTTCTCTGACACAGAGGCACCATCATTTTTTGGCATTGGGTTATAAAGTTACACCTTTATCCACATGCCCTAATGTTAGGGGATATGTTCTCCAGTAACACCTTCTGGTGCTCCTGCAATTAGGGCCAATCATGACAATGAAGGAAGAGCTATAGAATGAACATAACAGGGGCCATATTGAAACACTGTGGACCTTTGTAAAGGGCTTCCATGAGGCAGCCACTCAGGCATGGGAAAGCTCATGGAAAAATGGATTTCCTTTACTACATGTGACAAGTAATGAAAAACACTTTAGGTCTTTGGAATTTTTGCAACAGCTTGTTTTTTTCCTAGGCTACATGTTTAGCCAAGCCTAATTTGCATGGAGATTGGTTGAAGTTGGAGATCCATTTTATCTCTGTAGGACAACTTCTGAAATTTAATGTACAAGAAGGGCTTGATAGGAAGAATATTCCAAGGCATTATAGGTAACTGAGTCAAAGCAAACAAACTCAGGAAGGACCACTTCCTTTACTCTGGGGATTGTCCCTGCTGGGCAATTTTGAGAAGGGGAATTTTGCAGAACAGCTACATTGTCAAACTCATTTGGCTGTGTCAGAATTTTGCATGTGTGTGTTCCAAATGGGACTGAGTTGAAGGGATGTTAGGGAAACAATTTATGAAAAGGAATTGGGTAGGACTGGTTTGAATGGTGAGGGAAAGAGACTTAATGAAACCTCTTATCTCCTCTTTCATTTCTAATTATAGTTTTTTGAAAAATCTGTGTCAGATTATATTTGAGTAATTTTAGTAGGCATTAATCATAAAAGGGGCCAAAAGACAGATTCTGTAGGGATATAATTATTTTCACCATTTCCTACTTTAAAACTCTTTTGATGATGAATTCATTTTAAAGAAAAAAAATCACTTGGTTATTTTAAGTCATAGACTTTTGAATATATGTTCAGACTGTTTAGAAAAATAATCCTTTAATAATATATGCTTTAGGTTCTTCAAATATCACATTTGACTTTTCTTAATTAATGTATGCATCTATATAGATGTGTGTGCGTTCTGTCTGGTTTGAAAAACCACAAACAAAAATTTTGAGTACTTATTATCTATGGGAGTCTATGAGAGACTATGATTGGGAGGAGGGGAGAGAACAGGGGATTCAAAAGGAATAAAACAGTTCCCATTAACACAGTGGGAAATACAAAGACATAAATAGTAGAGATGACTAATTGATAAAGACAGAATGAAAGACGAATTAAAGAGTGCTGGGTATGTAAACCTCTTTGTGTATATATTGATATGGAAATACAGCATTAATAAGTCCCTTAGGTCATGATCCTTCGAAGCAGACCCTAAGAAGAAGATTGATAGACAACTGATTGGTTAAAGATATGCTTATGGGGATGGGGGCTAGTGATAGGAACTAGGGAAGAAGAAAGGGAAAAGAGAAAATAAACAAGAGTGCCCTTTTAGGCCAAGTCTCACATAGGAAGTCTACTGAGGAAACTCTGGAATGTCAGTCACACTTCTGAGTTGTCCCAATCTAAATTAAAGAAGCTATGCTTTCATGCCTACACATTCATTCTGTGTGGATTCCATATCTATGATTTTTACAAAGCATTTCCAATAGCCCAAAGGGAGTCCTTCTCCTGAAGAAGACTTCTAGCTGTTGGCCTGGCTGTGGCAAGCATGTTGGAGATGAGGCAGGGACATATGAAACCCTAAAAGGGAATCCTTGTGCCCTCTACAGCAAGCATGGGGTATTCTGCCTAATAACAAAGCAGACACTGTCTCCCACTGCAAAACATTAGCATATGATGATGCTCTTTTCACTTAATCTTGCAAAGGTGTGATTCCTTCATATTGTCACAGCCTACTCTAGTCGCTTAAAAATATAATGTCTTAGAGCAGATATTTAAAATGATTTACTAATGAATGCATGCATGAATGCACAAGGAATAGATAAAAGTCTAACAATCATAATACAAAATTTTCCTTAGAAATCACACAGTTGAAATAAGAGGCTCTATATTTCAGGACTTTGAAGTACACATTTTAATTGTTTTTCCTTTAAATAGTAAATGTCTTATAAAAATGCATCTCATAACTATCATTTTCAACACAGATGCTTTCTAGTGGTTTTCTATTCTGCCTAGTAAAACCTCTGCCATGCACCCTGGCAAGTATCCATGAGAGGAGGTGGTTTTTTGTTTCAATCATTGATTCATTGTATGCTTATTTATGGAAGGCCTAGGAGCCCTAGGAGTTCAAGGATATATAGTCCCTCTTCTGCAGAAGTGCATAGAGGAGAAGCGGGTTACAGCACACACTGCAGAGGAATTATAATCAGAGAAGGTGACACAGGATATTTCCCTTGAGTGGCAGCACTTAAGACTGAGGCCATGCAGGAAATCAGTATTTGAAGGCTAAGTTTGCATTTGCCAGGTGAGGAAGAAGCATAAGGACATTCCAGCCAGGGAGTTTTCCCATTCAAGGCAAGACTTTTGGACTGGAGTGGAGCTCAAAGGTAGAGTTTGTGCTTAGCACACAGGAGGCCCTGGTTCCAACCCTTAGCACCAAAATAATAGTAGTAGTAGCAGCTAATATTTATTGAGGATTTCCTCTGTGCCCCAAACCATGAAATGTAAATCAATATGGAGGTGTGAAAGACCTTGGGGTTCAGCCACAATGTGACTATAGCAAGTAGAATCTGATTGTGAAGGGCCTTGCTCGATAAAGTTTCAAAATAATGCTAGAGTAATTAATGTCATTAACTGACAGATTTCCTGGGGTAATGAGGAACTGCTAACAAGCAACAGAAACACTCCTGGCCTTTGGGAGATCATTACAAGCACACATCTACCTATGACCACAAAAGACTATCCGCATGCATGACCTTAAAAACGGAAGAGTAAACACAAATGTTAGTGACTACCTGCCTCAAACACAGCAAAACTACTTGTCGAAACAAAGGTCATCCTCATGACCTTGATCCTATTAACCTCAATCATTCATTTGAACACTCTAGAGTAGTGCTTCTCAACCTTAAACAGCAGGTGAATCATCTTAGGGTGTTGTCAGAATGCAGATTCTAATTTAATAAGTGTGAAGTGGGGCATAAGATTTTATGCTTAAGTTTCTGAGCGACAGGCCACACTTTTGAGTAATAAGACTCTATTTAGTATACTGGTTCTCAGTACTAGATGCATATTGAATCCACCTGGGGAACTTTACAAACTACTGATAGCCGGATTCTACCCATATACTGATTTCATGTATCAGGGGTGCATCTCAAGCACTGGAATTTAAAAAAAAAAATTCCCTAAGTAATTTTAATAAGCAACAAAGACTGAGAACCACCACAGTTAGTTATAAATGCACAGATATATGACCCAAGTATCCCTTAAATGTCAGAGAAGCACACTTGAGAGGATAAATAATTTTGTTAAAGAAATGATTTTGAAAAATGGAAGGACTATCACTTCTGATTAAAATAGAATACTTAGATGAATTTAAACAAAATCTATTAAGGCATGCAAATGATATTTCATATTGCATAGTCAATCATTCAGACTTTCATTAATAACTCAGTAATTAGGATTAAAGTGTGTCCTCTAAAGATTTACATACATTATTCTTAGTAAAAATGTTTTTTTTTCCATTTAGAAAAGCAATGTGTATTCATTTGTTATTGTTTGGATATGAGGTGTCACCTCAAAAGCTCCTGTATTATGCAGGAATGTTCAGAAGTCAAATGATTAGATTATAAGAGCTGTAAACTGATTGGTGGATTAATTCATTTGATGGATTAATAATTTGAATGGATTACTGGATGGGGGCTCTAGGCAGGTGGGACATAGCTGGAGGAAGTAGGTCACTGGGGACACCCTTGGGGATGATATTTCATCCCTGGCTCCTAGCTCTCTCTTTGTCTGCTTCTTGGTTGCTATGAGCTGAGTATCCTTCCTCTTTCACATTCTTCTGATGTGACATCCTGCTTGTACTCAGGCCCAGAGTAATGGAGTTGGCCAGTCATAGACTGAGCCTCTGAAACCACAAGCCCAAAATAAACATTTCCTCCTCTAAGCTGTTCTTATCAGATATTTTGGTCACAGCAACGCAAAGCTGATTAGCACATCATTGTAGAATATTTGAAAAACATAACCCATAATCCCAACACCTAGAGAAATATAACATTTTCTATATTTCCTTTCATAATATTTTATACATTTACACAGTATCTGTGACTGTGTCATATTTTTTAACAAAAAGTACCTTAAAGGTGAGCATGGTGGTATACACCTGTAATCCCAGCTATCTGGGAAGCTGAGGCAAGAAGATCACAAGTTTGGGGGCCAATCTGGGCAATTTAGCCAGACTCTGTCTCAAAATAAAAACTAAAAAGGGCTGGGACTATAGCTCAGTGGTAGAGCATCACTGGGTTCAATCCCTGGTACCACCAAAAGAAAGAAACAAACAACAACAATAAAACCTTAAAATAGAATTTTAATGGTTATAGTCCTTTACTGTTGTTTATTTAGTCAATTTAGCTGGGCATGGTGGTGCACACCTGTAATCCCAACAACTTGGGTGGCTGAGGAAGGAGGATCACAAGAACAAGGCCAGCCTCAACAACTTAGCAAGACCCTGCCTCAAAATAAAAAAAATAAAAAGGGCTGAGGATATGGCTCAGTGATTAAGCACCCCTGGATTCAATCTCTGGTACCAAAAAAAAAAAATTCTTAACCAATTTAGTCATTTAATTATTTTTATAAATGAAGATGAGACATAACATCCTTTCTCCTCCTTCATCAGTGGCTTATCTTAGCACATTTTATAGAACTTAAATAATCTAGTTAAATAATTTTTACTAGACTGCCAGTCTCTCTCTTCTAAAAGCAAATATTTATAGTGAGGCCTTGATATGAAAATTATATGACTCTGTAAATGAGCTATAACACAAGAACATTTAGTGTTGGCGGATTAGATTTTACTTTCCATTTGGACAAATGGGATTTAGATTAAAAGTTCACATAATGATTTTTTTTATCTTGCTTGGTTATTCAAACATCCAGTTGCTAATTTGGATGTTGAAACTGTTGCCAAAGAGATATATAGAAATTGCTCAAGACCTGACAGATACTTAAAATAGCTCAAGCCAGGCTATGGAAATAGCATTTGGCAGAGAGTACAATCAGCTTTGCTCTAAGTTGTGTGAAGGAGGAGTCTTTCTTATTGTTAGCAATAATTGAACAGTAATTCTTGTTATTTAGTTTGATAGGGCTGCTAGAGATGGCTTTTTAAAATTTATCCAGGCTAGCAGTTGGTGGTTTTATCACATCATTAAAAATTCTCTGAATACTTCATGTATATAAACAGTGACGAGACTTCAAAAATGCTGCTATAGCCATTTCTTCTTATTATTTTTAGTTGGATGATTTTAAGACTATACCCTTATGAGATCTTATGTATCCTCCCACTCTAGAGATTATCATAAGCCTAAATATGATGTTTATTTCCATTTATGCATCATACTTCATGTGTGTATGTATGTATATAAAATTTATACATTTATTTTGCCTGTTGATTATATATAAACAGTATGATACCATACCTATCTTCTGTAAATTATTATTCTTGATCATTATAGAATGCTGCAGTCTGGCTGGGCACAATTCAGGAGCCACTTGTCAAAAGAAACGAACTTTATTTTTAGAACCACACAAACCAAACAAAACAGCTCCTCAGGAAAAAACCCTCAGAGCCCAACTGCCACCACCGGCTTCCCACAAGTCTCTCAACCTCCCCCACTCCTCCTGCTCTTGAGGCCAATTGGCTGGGTCGCATGGGCGGAGCCAAAAAAGTCCCCCAATGAGCAGCTCCGTGGTCTGAAAGGGCAGGGAAACAGCCCAATGAGCATCACCACAGAGGAGTCAATCAGCTAGATGTTGCTGGGGCCGCTGTGAGCCAATCATCAGCTGGCAGTCTGAAAGTTTGCTGGGGCCCCTTCGGCTGTGGCTCTCAACATTAGGCTCTTGAGATCTGTCTCTTGATACATGTAACCCCAGTGGGTTAATTTTCATAACTGCATAGTATTTCATAATATATCACTACTATATCACCATATATTTATCTATTCTGCATTGATGAGTATTACAGCTATTTTCGTTATATTCCTACAAAAATAATCCTGTAAATATCTACTCATTTCTACACATGAATTTCTTTAGGGAGTATGCTTAGGGTCAGAAATGCTGGGTCTTAAATATGGGTATATCCTTTTACTGGATATTGCCAATTTTTAAATCAAAATGGTTGAGACAATTTACAATCACTACCATCAAAGTCAGAGAGATTGAATTGCTTTACATCCACATCAAACTTTTTATGTTTTGTCAATCTGATGGATGTCAAGGCATCTCGTAGTTGTTTTAATATTCATCTCCCAGATGAATTATTATATCATTAGTTTGTTCATTGGTCAATAATTTTTCCTAGTTATGAATTCCTTATTTCTATTTTTCATTTTTTTGTTCATTTTTTTATTAGGTTGTCTTTCTGACATTGATTTTTTTTATACTAGGTATTGAACTCAGGGGCACATAACGACACTCCCAGCCCTTTTTAAATATTTTATTTTGAGACAGAGTCTTACTATGTTGCTGAGGCTGGTTTTCAACTTACAGTCCTCCTGCCTCAGTCTCCCAAGCTGCTGGGATTACAGGAGTGTGCCACCACGCCCCAACTGACATTGATTTATAGTAGTGTTTGATATGGTCTGATAACTAATAGTGTCAGTTATATGTGTCACAAGAATTTCTTCACAGACTAGGTTTAGTCCTCTTATTGTTGTGGTGTCTTTGGATACATAGGCATTTGAATTTTCATATAGTTAAATTTATCAATCTTTCCCACTGTGGCTTAAATTTTAATGTCTTATTTAAGAACCCATTCCCTACATCAAACCACAAAGAAAATTTTAAAATGATTATCTTCTAGTTTCCTTCCAAAACTTTGAAAGTTTGCCTTTTCACATTTGGTTATCAATGCATGAAAATGTGGTGCCTGGTGTGAGGTACATACTCATTTTTCCCCATGTTGCTAACCAACTGCCTGATGCTGTTTATTGGATTGTTTATCTTTTCCCTACTTAACTGAAGGATCACTTTATAGGTAGATTCTGTACTTTCACCACGAGGCTCGTAATGTCTGGATAGCCCTTTACTGTGGATGTTGACATTAGAGATTACTCCAAAGGAACATGCCAGTCACATCACCATATCAGCTAAACTTCACAATAACCCACCTGCTCCCACAGAGTATCCAGCTCTTAAATACTTCATTGTTAAGTATGAACAGATAAACCAAAGAGAGCAATCTTCTGAGGAAATCCTCTAGTCTGAAATGTGGAGTCCAAACAAAACCAAACAAACATTCAATTAAAGGAGTGAGGGGAAAAATCAAGTTTATAAGGAGAAGAAAATTGTAAAGAAAAGGGTTTCATTAATATCCTCAGAGTGAAAAGAAAATATTGCATTTATGAAATAAGAAGAGGGTGCCAGTAAAAGGAACAGAGAGCAAATAAACAAAAAAGTCTTTTGGAGATTAAAATTGTAATAAAGAGATTAAAAGCTGAGAACATGAAGCTGAGAAAATCTTCCAGAAAGCTGAGTGAGAGGACAAAGAGGTAATACAGAAAAGGTAAGAAAATTAAAGGACCAACTGGATGATTCAGCATCCAATCAATGATAAGTTCAGAAAAAAAAGGACAAAGAAAATGGAGAAGAGATTATTAAAGAATTGGGAATTAAATGCCCCATAACTGAAGGACATGAATTTTCAAATGCCTGAACCTATCATATTCTTAGCAAAAGTAAAAAAATAGACCCACCAAAGGAAAGAGAGGTAAGGAAGCCAGGGAACAGTGGGTATATCTGAAGAGGTCACAGGATCTCACCAGCTTACAGGTGAGGGAGATCACAGAATGACATCCTTACACCAGAAGACTTGGTTGGATGCAGTCTAAAAACTTCAGAAAGTTTATTCAAGGTGTCAACATGGAAAGAGGACCTGATACATTAAAAGAGTTAACACAATATTTACACCGCTATTGGAGAGTTGGAGACTGAATTGGTAATAAGAATATAGAAAATTAAGTGAGCAAACAACCAATGGCAATCATTAACTCCAGGTAAAATAAAAAAAATATACAAAAATGGAAGAATAACCAGGGTGTTGTATGGGCCTCAGTTATGAATAATATTTACACAGTCAATAAAAACATTTAATATTGAACTAAATGTAATTATGCTATAACTATATGAAGATTATAGGTGATGGATGCCTGTGTGGGGTAGAGGCTGGGAGGGTAGAATTGAGCTAAATCCTTATTTTCAGTATTGAAAAGTCAGTAGATAATGCTGAAAACTGAAAAGAAAATAATGAGCATGGGTTGGTAAAGATATCAAGCTAATTAGCTAAGAGAAGTGAAAATCGCTGCCTTTGGAAGGTGGAAAATGGGTAAATGATTTGACTATACTCTGCATATATATAGCTTTGATATAAAAATAGAAATGATTATAAAAAATAAAGAGGACATCAATATTAACAATAATAATTAAAACACATCAAAAAATATTAAATCTTTGCCAGGAAAACAACTTATTATTTTGAAAGCTGGTAATAAGGGGAAAGAACCAACCATTTATCCTGACTTTCCTGTACACATTTATGTCAAAGTAGGCAGATAGTTGATAAGGGAAATTTTCTGGTTTTAGAGGTATTCTAGCCATAAATGAAGAAAGCATGATAGAGTTAGAATATTATCATTTCTTGATTTCTAATGATATGATGAATCCAGGCTGTGATCATCAGGTCTGCAATTTTACAAGACAAGAAAATCAGACATTATGAGCCTCATGATGGAATTACAGAATCTCCCTATAACATAACCTTTCAGTTAGGAAAACTATAATTCAATAACTGGCAATGAGATACCTTGGTTAGCAACATGGGACTCAAATCTGACTGTCATTTCTATAGGAGCAGAGTAGAAGAAGAGGGCTAGGAGAAGCAGCATTTCGTCTAAATGTTTACTTAATCCCCTATTTTTCATGTAGCTCTTCTGACCTTAACTGTACCTGGTGTTCCCCAGTTCAGATGTCCCCTGATGTATTCTCTTTCAAAAAAAAAAAAAAATTTCAGTTGCTGCTAGAGTGCAGGCAGGGCAGTCAAATGCTACACAGAATTAGGTAAGGGATCTGGACTCTAAATGGTTCATATACACAATTTCATCCAATCCTTCTGCTTTCAGCTCAACCCTCATCCCAACTTCCAGGGTTCAACTGTTACCAACAATTCCTAAAGCCCTTCCCATGATGCTCGGTATAGCTATTTGGTTCACAGCTTTCCACTATGCAGTTAACAATTCAGATTTCTTAGGTTTTCTAGGCCACTGACTGCTTTTCAGCTTCCAAATTTTGTTGCTATTATCTCCTATTTTACTGAGCTTTTCAAGCTTCTATCTTTAAAAAAATTCCCTTTTCTGTCATTTCAGAGGAGCTTTGAGGACCAAAAGGAAGGCCATACATTTCCTGATTCACAATTTCTTCTGAAGCTGGGGACTCTTTGTTCTCCTATGTTTTCATTATTCCTTGTCCTTTTTGTTCAGCCATTGATCTTCAAGAAATAAAATAATACCCCCATTTTACAGATAGAACATTTTAGGAACAGGAGAAACCAAGTCATTTTCCGCAGATGACAGAGTTAAAGGTGAACCAATATCTCAGTGCATTTGTGTTGCAGAAACAAACCAATTCTGTAACATTATTTAGTTGTCACATTCCTCACACAAGTTACTCTATCCTGCCTGCCTGTGGCTTTGCAGGTGACCTCTACCAATGTCACAGCCGAGTAATAAAAGCCAGAGTTAGTTGCTGAATACAAAATGACCTGACTAAACATTCACACATTACTCTCTTCTGCAAAGAAAAAAAAAATGGAACTAATGTGACCTAGTATTTTTCATGATAATGACTATAATTAACTAGCCAAGCTGAATGAGACTTGGAATTCATCTGAGAAAAGACTACCAGTGCCAGCTTTTGGAAACTGGAGGCATGACAAATTTGTGAGTTGGGTCTTTTAGAAACAGGAAAAAAGCTGAGGCCATCTAAAATTTAATTTAGTATCTGAAAGTAGGTCTCAAAATGAAAATGATGCTTCACCCTTTAGAAGCAGAATTTTCTGGATTCTTATTCCTCCTGAAGTGATTTACTGCATGGATTTCTCTTAGGTTAGCAGGATGGTTACTCCATGTTTAAACTAAGAACAATTCACAATTTTTGCTTAGATTCATTACTCTCGCAGATAGCTGTCTGCCTTTATTGCATAAGCAGCCAGCAGATAATGTCATAATCCACTGATGAAACCATTCATTACTATTTTTGCCATTTCTTTATCTATTTGGAATATAATATGTAGCTCCCTTATGAAAATGTGTCTGATGTGCTGAGGTTATACACAGCTTGATTGCATTCTCTTGACTTTATGGATGAAATGAACCTATACCAAAAACCTGGGATTACTCTATAAAAATGCCTCTGAATTAACTATGCTTCCTGTTGGTAAATTCTATTCTAAAGTGATTAAAATAAAAGTATTGAGCTAGCGATTATCTACACAAGTCTTTTCATTTTTATAGAAACCTGAATCTCAGCCAGGCTACTCAGGAAGGCTACTCTAAATGAATCAATAAAGAATAAATGTACTTGAAAAAGAATTTATGGTTTGGCATTCTTTGATTGAAGATGTAGTAAGAGAAGTCCTGCACAGTATGAGAACAAGAGTTAGAGATTATCTACACCAGTATTTTCATTTTTATAGAAAACTGACTCTCAGCCAGGCATGGTGGCTCACATCTGTAATTACAGTCACTCAGGAAGCTGAGGCAGGATGATCCCATGTTCAAGGCTAGTCTCAGCAATTTAGCAAGAACTTGTCTCAAAATTTAAAAATAAATAAATAAATGGGGATGTAGCTCAGTGGTAGAATGTCCCTGGGTTCAATCCTCAGCACTGGAAAAAAGAAAGAAAAAAAGAAAGAAGTCTTAGAGAAATTTAGTGACTTTGTCCCATAAAACTCAATTATTAGATAGTAGAGCTGGGAGTATCCAGATCTTAGAAACCTCAAATCCAGGGCTGGGGCTGGAGCTCAGTGGTAGAACACTCACCTTGCATGTGTAAAGCACTAGGTTGGATCCTCAGCACCACATAAAAATAAATAAATAAAATAAAGGTATTGTGTCCATCTACAAATAAGAAAATATTTAAAAAAAAAAAAAACCAAGTCCATTCTTTTCCTACTTTATTATGGCAGCAGGGTTGGTTAGAAAAAATTTCTCTACTTATTTATTTTTGATAATAGTTAATAATTTGGTACTTTAAAATAGGACATTCTACCTTCTTTGGGGGCTAATCAGAAGCTAACAAGAGTCAAATAAAACAAAATGAATGAAATATCTCTCTGTAGAAATGTTTCGAGGCCTACTTTAAAAACTTCAAAGTGATTTAATAATGAGCTGCTGTTGGGACTGGAGCTTCTCCCACATTTTAGAATATTATGATTTAAAAAGCTTGTCATTAACTGCCGCAGTCTAGCTGGGCACAATTCTCGAGCCACTTGTCAAGCAGGAACAAACTTTATTTTTAGACCGCACACTGCACCACCTGAGCTCTCCAGGAATTCCCTCAGAGCCCAACTGCCACCACCGGCTCTTCCTCGGGGAGCCTCTCAACCCCAACTCCTCCCGCTCTTGAGGCTGACTGGCTGGGTCATGTGAGCAGAGCCAAAAGAGTCCCCCAGTGAGCAGCTCCGTGGTCTGAAAGGGTGGGAAAACAGCCCAATGAACCCCGCAGAGGAGCCAATCAGCTGGAAGTTTGCTGGGGCCGCTATGAGCCAATCAGCTGGAAGTTTGCTGGGGCCGCTATGAGCCAATCAGCTGGAAGTTTGTTGGGGCCGCTTTGGCTGTGGCTCTCAACATCTAACAAACAACTTTCTAGCTAGCTTAGTTTCTCCATTGCAAATGAGAATTATCTTATGTGAATAGACACTGTTGAAGCAAGCTTGAATTCATTTTGCCTTTTGGTCAAGTCAAGGGTGTTTAGCTTGTAAGGAACAGAAACACACATAAACTAGCAGCATCTAGAACTCTACAGTTTCTGTGACTCAGCTATACTCCACATGTCTGCTTCTAAAGAAAGTCTGCTAGGACCAGAGTTGAGATCTTAGTTTGAGTTCTTCCCAACATAGATCCTGAGAATAGGGTTTGGATATAAACAGTTTATTTGGGGGTGTCTTAGTTAAGGCTACTGTATCCAATGATCACAGACTGGGGCAGCAGGTGGGGGGGGGGGACTTCAAAACCAAACATTTATTGCTTACCAGTCTGAAAGCCCGACTTCAGAGATCAGGGTGCCAGCACACTTGGATTATAGTGAGAACTCTTCCTGGTTTGAAGATGGACGTTTTCTTGCTCTGTCCTTCTTCCATAGCAGGGAAAAACAAGCTCTTTGCTTTGAAACTGAAGTTTTGAGATGAAACTCAATTCACTGCATCCACTAACAGGTGGAATTGGCACAAGCTGCATGCCCCTACAGCCAAGAAGTGTTACAGCTCTTAATGGCAGGTCACACTCTCCAGTGTTGAGGCTGACCCCAGCAACTCATCTTCAATTTCTTCTTCTTTCTGGGTTCTCCTCTAATTCCAAGAACGAAACCTACAGACCAAGATGAGTGAGTTAACAGTAGGATTTACTCAAAACGGGAAAAGAACTCCACACAAAATTACTTGCACCAAAAGACAGAACTCACAACAGGATTTCTCTGCGAGTGTGCTAGTCTAGGGGATTTATATAGCACTTGTTCACTATTATTGGTTTAAACTTATGCTAATTAGGGCTTGGAAATGTACTAACTCTATTGGTCCATTCTTTTTTGGGGGGTGGGTACTGGGGATTTAACTGGGGGCACCTGACCACTGAGCCACATCCCCAGTCCATTTTTTATATTTTATTTTGAGACAGGGTCTCCCTGATTTGCTTAGGGCCTTGCTAGATGGTTGAGGCTGACTTTGAATTCAACGATTCTGATTCTCCTGCCTCAACCTCCCCAGCCTCTGGGATTACAGGCATGTGCCACCACACGTAGCTATTGGTCAATTCTTGAGTCATTCAAGTCTGCCCCATTTCCATTTTCTCTCACCTTCTGGAAGTAGGAGGATGAAGTCAATGACTGTGCATGCTCAGTGGGGTGTCTGGAACTGCACTGCCCCTTAGAGTGTGGTTCTGCAGCAGGCATCCCCATTGTGTGGAATCTAGGCTAATACAGGGTGGCAGATAGGCTTGCCATGGCTTGCCTTAGCACTGGCCCATCGTGCCTCTCACTTGAAGTGCCCCTATGGCAGGCTCCACACTGCAGAGAGCTCCAACCCACTCGGCCCACCACTGTGCTGTACTATCACTCCATTGCTCCGCTGCTGCTTCTTGGCACAGACCAGTAGGCTGACTGCAAGGCCTGGCACCTGAGGAGCAATGTCACTGTCCTATAAGTGCATTGATCTCATAATGAGGGCTCAACCCTAAAAATCTAATCTCTGTCCAAACACCATAGTACTGGGGGGTGGAATTTCAACGTAGGACTTTTGGAGTGACACAAACATTTAGTTCACAGCAGGGGTTGATATTAGGAAGCACAGAGGAGGAAACTAGAAAGAAAAAGAACATTCAATACAAGATATGTTAATGAGTGGGTTATTGCTAGGGGACTCAATGTATTGGGCACCTTCTGAGAGACTTTATGGACCATGTTGCAGAATTATTCCTCCAAGAAAGTGAGGAAATTGGAGATGTTCCCAGTAACTCCTGTTCTACATTGGTTAGAAGGTACTCCTTTAGCATTAAATTCCCTGGCACTTCCTGGCCTAGCACATAGGTAGGCCTAGCACACTCCTATAGCCAGAGATTATTCTAAGTCAGAGAAATATAGGCACTTGAGGTAAAAAGTCTCTGGTAATATGGGAACATACTGTCCACTGAAGTTGCACATGATGTCTTTGATGAGCAGAGGAGCTATGGATATAATACCAATATTGACACTTTAAGTAGGCACCTGAGGCAAACTAGGCCAGGTATCTGGGAAAGAATGAAAAGATATCTGAACCAACACTTCAGCAATGGCTGTATGCACAGAAGTTCTCATAGACAATGTGAGAGAACCAGTATCCTAAAGCTTGTCTGCTAGAGTCCTTTCTGGATACACTAAGATCAATAAATTTCTCCATGGAACATTCATATGCTAAAATTCTAGGAAAGCCTCATGCTCATGATCCAGATATTCTACCTTTATATTTTCAAGGAAGCAATAGATCCATCTGCAGAAGCAATTATTGTAAAGATTCTTTAGTAATCAAATTCTATCATTCTGCTCATTTTTATCACCTTTTAGGATCATGCCTTTGGTTAATTTTTAAAAAATGAATTCATTAAAAAAGAGCAGAAGGAATGCCCTATGTGACCTTTGGAAAATCATTCAAGTATTCCAAATTACATGTAAGAATTTTTTTTCCTATTCATACTGGGGTTGAAAGGATAAATGAATCAGCCCTTTTTATTTCCCTCCTGAGTCACAAACTAATTGAGATCAAAACCACAGGAATAAAACAGATAAGGATAAAAATATCAGCGTTGTCATTCTAAGATTGAATTATAGAATGAAACTGGATGCAGACATACTGGGCACCTCAAAACCTCCCTCCCTAGCAATGTACCCAAGAATACAACCTCCTACTTTCAAGGAGAAGTAATTTTCTGGGAAACTTAGTTCATAGAGTTTATGAGAGTACATGAATCCTCTGGAGAGAGAGAGAGAGAGAGAGAGAGAGAGAGAGAGAGAGAGAGAGAGAACACATAAGTAAATAATCAAGCCATAGGACTACACTGTGTTAGTTGAATCTTTGGGAAGCAGCCTCTAAGTCAGAGTTAGGAGTGCAAAAAGCTTATTATGGCTAAAAACCTTTTAATAAGATAAAAGTGTGAGGAAGCAAATTGGGCATGGGAAATCTTCAGATGATGCTACAGTCTGACATCTATCAAAGAAAAGAAAAGAAGAAGCAGAATTGGGTAGGGATAACCTGGGATCTCAATGCAGATTGGACAAAGTCTCACACAACGCACTGGGGAACTCCAGAGTAAATAATCCTTATATTGGAGTCTCACATTGGCAGAAATGGGCAGGTTTTAGCATTCCTTCTGTGTTTGGTCACTGGGTAGGCTGCCAAGAAGAATATGATCTTAAAATTTTGGAGGCTGTCAGTTAGCTGCACTCCTTACAACTGAATGGCAAGTTCTCTCTTAAAGGAGGGTGATCTGAGTGGCACACCTTCACGGCTGCCATACACACTCTGTTGCTTTCCCTCCTGTTTCTAATTTTTTTTACTCATCATTAAAAGAGAATAAAATCATGGCATTTGTAGGTAAATGGATGGTATTGGAAAAGATAATGCTAAGTGAAGTTAGCCAATCTCAAAAAAAAAAAAATGAATGCCAAATGTTTTCTCTGATATAAGGAGGCTGACTCATAGTGGAGTAGGGAGGGGGAGCATTGGAGGAATAGATGAATTCTAGATAGGGCAGAGGGATGGGAGGGGAAGGGAGGGGATAGGGGATTAGCAAGGACGGTGGAATGTGATGGACATCATTATCCGAAGTATATGTATGAAGACTCAAATTGGGTGTCAACATACTTTATATACAAACAGAGATATGAAAAATTGTGGTATATATGTGTAATAAGAATTGTAATGCAAAAAAACCCCAAAGTACATGTATAAAGGCATGAATTAGCGTGAACATACTCTATATGCAAATATATGAAAAATTGTACTCTATATGTATAATAAGAATTGTAATGCATTCCACTGTCGTGTATTTAAAAAAATAAAATCAATAAAACTTTAAAAATGATAAAATAAAAAGAAAAAAAAAGAGGTGGTGGGCTTTCTTTTTTTAAAATTATTTATTTATTTATTTATTTATTTATTTATTTATTTATTTATTTATTTATATGTGGTGCTAAGGATTGAGCCCAGCACCTCACACATGGTAGGCAAGCACTCTGCCACTGAGCTACAGCCTTAACTTCTGTTTATATTTTTTAAAAAGTTACTTATTCACCCCTGGAGAGGGGTAGACAAAGGAACTGAGAGAAGCTGGATGTGTTGCTGCCATGTGTTTCTTTCTTGGGAAATGAAGTGTAAACACACACACACACACACACACACACAGAAAAGTCCTTAGGGCGACATGAAGCATAAGAAACTCCCACCCTTTCCACGAATAACATAATCCTATTTGCCTTCTAAGCCGAATGGGTCCTGTTAACTGGAGACCCCTATATGTTGTTGACCTAAAGAGTCAGAAGGGTGTCAATGAATCGCCTAGCAAGATGGAACAGAAAATAAGTGGGGGTATGGATGAGCCAATATATTAGTCATTGTATGAAGGACAGAGAGGAAAATCATTGTAACAGGAAGCCCAAGAAAGAACTTGGAAGAATATAAATGTCAAACAAATTTTGAAGTTGATTACTTTGAGGAACAGGATGTAAACTCTTGGTTTCCACTGCAAAATTCTAAGAAAGTCTGCATTGACCTCAAATGCTTTTTGAAAGTAGGTTCTTCATAGGAAGCTCAGTGAGGTATGACATTTTTATCTAAATGGATAGAGCATGCAGCAGAGCTAAGTGGTTGAAACAGTAATCTACCTCAGGTCAGCATGACGCTAAAGCACATGCTTTTAACCACTAGGATTATACTGCTTATTTGGCATTAAGAATGGCAGTGGCTCACAAAGTCAATGGAACAACCTAAAAATTGTGCTTTGAACATGCCAGCATCATGGAGTTCCTTCTTCTATGGTACTGTGTTCCCAAACTTGGGTGTGTACCAAGAGACTGCTTACCCACTCTGGTTTTCCATAGTTGCTCCTAAAGTAACTCTGCCTGATTAGTTAATACCCCAAGAGTCCACATGATCAGACAAAGAAGACAATTTTGATCTTCCTGTTCTTTAATTCAGCTGTGACCCACACAATTCACCCTGGGTTCTCCTGGAATATACTGGAGGTGATCAGAAGCATTATACTCCTTTAGTTGGAAATATAAACCCAACCAAACAAACCAAGAAAAAGAAAATATCATCTCTGGTGAAGAACCATAGAGTCCAAAGGCTCAAACCTTGGGTATATTCAATGAATGCCCCCAAATCTTCCCATTACCACCACTAGTAGTGGTAGTGGTGTGGTGGTGATAGTGCTGGTGAGGAAAAAAAGATTGTAGGAATCAGGAGAGGTCTATTCCTATCTCTTCTTTTTCCTACAGACTGCAGTGATTTCTACTCACCCTACTTCTGCCCAACCTCTACTGCTTCTGCTTCTTCCAGGAACTCATTCCCTTGCCTCATTGCCCACCTTTATTCTTTCACTGCTAATCTACTTTCTCCTTTTCTTCAGGCCAGCCTTTGGTCTCCTCTAACAATAAATATGGCAGCACAGTACACGTAGTAAGTAATGAACCACTATAAATCAAGGCCAAATGAGAAGCTATAAAACAAAGTACTTACCAGTTTTAAAAAAATCTATAATTATGACCATTCTAGTATGTTCTGTTTTAGCATTTAAAATTATGGTTAGCTAATGAGGAATATTTAAGAAAAGAGATTGTTAGAAATATGTATGTGTTTTTGCCTGTCCAAAATCATGAAGAAAAAGATTAGTTGGTTTCTACATGACCAGTTCCATGTGAGAAAAATTCTTATGACAGAAAATTTACTCATTAAGTCATATTACCTGATGAATATCATTTGGGAGAAAACAAACGTAACATGCTGTTGGTGCCCCACTATACGTCCTTGGCATTTACCTTGTCCATATATGCTGCTCAACTTCTAGCAGCCAACCCCTGAGACTTTTTGCTTGATAGCTTTCTCTGAACACTGGAGTGCTCTCTGCCTGTCCCTTCAAACCAATAACTAATGGAGTTACTGGATAAATATTCCAGCTCCCTTGCTGCATGAGTGAGATAAATCTGACACATGTTTTCCCAGGAGATTTTGCCCTAGTTGATTTTCATCATCTCGCTTGATAACACAAATTTTATTAGCTTCCTATTCTTCCCTGCTTTACTTCTCTATTTCCTTACTCATATTTCCTGGGATTATCTGCCAATAGACACTTGCATTCAAACCATTGTTCAGGGTCACTTCTGGAAAGACACAAATCAAGAGAACAATTTTGTTGGCTTGATCTGTTGCTTGCTAAGCAAATTTCTGATTGAAAGTTTAACTTCTTTAGTGGCCAATTTCTGATAAGACATGCAGGTAATCTGTCCTGTGAATATGTAAGCCCTATCTGTATCTGACTAGTAATTGTTGGGCAATATTGTTGGTGTGAGTCAGGCTTCTTTAATAGGAATTGGCAAATTATAGCCTCTGGGACAAATCTGTGCAACCACTCATTTTGTAAATAAAATTTTATTGGAACACAGCCACATAAATATATTCTGACTGACTGCTTTCACACTACAATGGTAGAGTTAAATAGTTGTGACAAAGAAGATGATATGGGATGTAAATTCTAAAATACTTACACTTTTTTTTTTTTTTTTTGTACCAGGGATTGAACCCAGGGGCACTTAACCACTGAGCCACATCCCTTCACTGAATTGCTTAGGGCCTCACTAAATTGCTGAGGCTGACTTTGAACTTGCCATCCTCCTGCCTCAGCCTTCTGAGCTGCTAGGATTACAGGTGTGCACCATCACATCTGGCTAAAATACTTACACTTTACAGAAAAAGGTCACTGATCTCTCATGTGGAACTGTATACCCTGAGATTCTTTGAGAGAAATAAACCCTTGCATTAACAATTTGCGGGCTAGAACTTGAACCAATGGCATAATGGCATTTTCACCAAGTGGCAGCCCTGTGACACTCTCAGCTTGAGATACAGACTGGTCTCCATCTACTTAATTCATTCTAGTATTTGAATATGACATGTTTAGAATTGTGGCTTGGGTATTTTAGAGCAGAAATAAGAAGGCTTGGCAGGGGAGAATAGAAGTTCAATGGAGTATACGAAGGGAAATGAAGGGGGTGGGGACAGGAAAAGGAAAGACAGTGGAATGAGTCTGCTCTAACTTTCCTATGTACATATATGAATATACCACAGTGAATCTCACCATTGTGTACATCCACAAGAAATTGTTTTAAAAAATAAATAACTGCAGGTAAGTGGAAGGGATTGAACCCAGGGGCACTTAACCACTGAGCCACATCCCTTCACTGAATTGCTTAGGGCCTCACTAAATTGCTGAGGCTGACTTTGAACTTGCAATCCTCCTGCCTTCAATAGAAGGAAGGGAGCAAGGAGTAGGGAAAGAGAAGAGGAAGGAGAGGTACTGGGGACTGAATTAGAACAAGATATATTCCATGCTTGTGCAGTTATGTCAAAATTAATCTACTGTCATGTATAACTAAAAAGAACCAATAAAAACAAACAAACAAAAAAAAAAGAAATAGAAAAAAAGAAATAAGAAGGTATGGGCTAGATAGGAATATTAAGAAAGTGTCTTTTAAAATAAGGTTCATTATCACACTTGAGGAAAGCTTCTTTCCAGAAAACTTCCTTTCTTTATTGGCCTAGTTCTTGCTATCATTCTGTCATACTATATCCTATTGGTCCTTACAGGCTCAGCATTAATTATTACTATTATTTTAAATATTTAGTTTTTAGTTTTATTAGACACAATACCTCTATTTTATTTATTTATTTTATGTGGTACTGAGGATTGAACCCAGGGCCTCACATATGCGAGGCAAGCGCTCTACTGCTGAGCTACAATCCCAGCCCTAAGCATTATTAATTAACTTGAAATATGTTGATAAGGTCCTTTATAAGTGATCCTAAACTGTGCCATGATTCTAGCTAGCTCAAACTCCTGCAGCATAGAAACAGTTTCTATTCTTTCTTGTCAACCTCCTATCCCCCAATAATTGATACCACAATATATTGTATATGGTAAATGCTCAGTAAAATTATTGTTATTACTATTATTGTGGTGCTATGGATGGGACCCAGGACCTCATGCATGCTAGGCAAGCACTCTGCCACTGAGCTATATCTTCAGCCCTCTGTAAAATTATTTGTCCCATATATATAACACACAGGTTTTCATAGATGAGGTAATAGGCTAATCAAGCTAGAACCATTTGGAACAAATGAAACAAACTACTAAGTCATAAATTTTAAATCTTAACCCTTCCTGAGTAAACAGTAATTAAACTAGCAAAGAAAGAAAGAATATGCATGACCTATTTGGGAAATTAACCAGATTATGTGAACTTTATATCTGGGAAGAAATTCTTCTGGGCAGAGACTAATTACTAAAAATGTGTTTTTGCTCAATCACCCACACTCTAGTTAGCAGATGAAATAGGTAAGCCAATAATGACACTTCAGGGTACATTTAGACACTGGAACAAGAGCCTATTGCAACACTTATTGTCTCTGTAGCCTTATTTTTATTCATTCTTTGATCTACTATGATCTGACTTTATTTTTTATTAAGTTTATCCTACCACTTATAAGCTCCTGTTTATATATATGGTAGGGCTTAAGGAGAGAAAAATGCACATGTTCCCTGCATTCACAGTTTCCATAGCCTATTAAGGGATATTGACCCATGAACCAAAAATAGCCATACAAAGTGTTAAATGTCATTAACAAGGAACAAAGTAGAAATTGTGGTAACACAGAGGATAATCAACTCTGTTTGAAGGTAAGTTTTAGGTTGGGCTTCCTGGAAGCAGATCCTTCCAGAATGAACTCAGGAGAAAGCCATGCAGCAGGATAGGGCCAGGGAAGGAACCAAGCAAGGAAGTGGTTTAAGGCAAAGTCTCACCTTCGCTAGATTAAAAAAAAAAATAGTCTCTGGATCATAAAACTCACTGCTTTTGTTCTTCTGTATCCCTGGACTTTGGCTGTCTCAGTTGGCCAAGGATAATCCTTCTGAAAAGGTCACAGACGTAAGCCGTCAGCTGCCGTACTCACAAGCAGCTGTGTCCTGCTGGTCAAGTGGATCTGGGAAAAGCACCAACAGCATCTACTAAAAGAGGGTTATAAGAACTAGATTATCACTTTGCACAACCTAACATCTGAGCATATTTCCTCTTAAGGAAAAGTATAAAGGTAGATGGGAGATAAGGTTCTATTTTGTATGATGCTTCCCATTTTCTGAGCGTGGTCCTACAGCTTTCCAAGTATGTTATTGGATGTCTTTCAGAAAATTTATTTTCTGCTTTGATTAGCCAGAGTTGAATTTTGTGATTTGAGATCCCAGAAAGTTACAGAGATTAAAAAAATTATTAGATCACAGATAATTATAGCCCAAAAAGGATATGAGCCGGTTGTGGTGGTGCACGCCTATAATCCCAGCGGCTACGGAGGCTGAGGCAGGAGGATCACCAGTTCAAAGCCAGCCTCAGCAAAAGCAAGGCACTAAGCAACTCAGTGAGACCCTGTCTTAATAAAATACAAAATAGGGCTGGGGAAGTGGCTCAGTGGTCAGGTGCCCCTGAGTTCAATTCCTGGAATCAGAACAAAACAACAACAAAAGGATATGGGTCATTAGGAAGAAGAGGAGCACATAGAAAGGGGGAGATATCAAGTCTGTTCAGGCAAAGAGCTATAAGTCTAGGGTGACTCTAAAGTTTATTACTTGAGAGAATGGGGCAGGTGTGGCAAACCTAGGGAGGGTTTGGCAAATAGACAATGAATTCATTTTGAGACTTGCTTACTCAGTTTTCTGAGAACATCCAGGGGAAAAGTTTCACAGGTGGATGTGCAAGTTTTGTCATTAAAAAACAAAATAAACACACCTGGGAGGAGAAAGAGACAGATTGGCCATGGATGTTGCTGAGCTGAAGGCCGCAGGTATATAGAGCAAGAATTAAAGAGGTCCAAAGTAAAATCTATGACCTAGCCTCCCTCTTAGCTCTATGTATTTCTCTATAGATTAATCCTTGGCAAACCAAGTGAAGACAAGGCAGGCAAGGAAGAAAGGACTAGCCACCACTAAGTGCTACAGATGATCAAGAAGGGCAAGTTCTGAAGAGACAAATAGTGATGTTAATTGGTAAATTGGTGACAACCTTTCAGAGAAGAGTTTTGTGGAATTCCTTAAGAAAAAAATAATCCCTCTTCCTGGATAAGATAAATCCATGCCTCTCCACTCCTCTGGGGGTCTTCTTTTACCAACTCTATCCCCTTATACTTCTGTCTTTGTAACTCTCCCTCTATTGCTTCCCCGGAAGCAAATGAACATAACTAAAGTATGTTTTCCTTTCTTCTTCATTTGTAGAGCTCCAAGTCACACTTTAAGGCTCGATCTCCCTCCACAGTAGATGTTTTTTTAACTCCCCAGGTAAGAATTAGACCCCCTTTTCTCTCCTGGACTCACACAACACTTTGTGTTTATATCTCTTTTAGATCTTACCAGATTAGATTGGAGATATTTATTTCTAAGTCTGTCAGACTGTGACCAGGAACTGTGCCCTGGCCACACTGTACCCTAGTGCCAAACATAACGTAGAACATGCCACAGAACCCAACATGATTTGTTGAAGGAATAACTATTTGGTTAAAAAAATTTAAAAATGCATGGTTGCTCCTGCCTTAGAATGTTTTCATTTAGACTTATTTATTTATACTTCTAAAATATATTTTAAATTGGTACTTTTAGTTATCAATAAACTTCATAGAAGAATTGAACTTTTGGGATGAGAAAAATCATGCACAGAAAATTATATCACAGGAAAAAAGAGAATAAATCTCCTTGGTCCATGTGGTACAGTTAATATCATATATAATGAATTATAAACCAAAAGCAACATTATAAAGCATAAACGTTGAAATGCAGATAAAATGGAAGAAGTCTATTCCACCTCATACAAGGCAGTAGCTTTGCATATTAATAAAATTTAAATACCTCACAGCAAGAAAATGATTGGAATAGATTGCAATGACTTAAAAATGAGTACACTTTAAATAGTCTCTGTGATGAATATATAATTATGGAGAATCAGTCAAAAAAGGTTAGTCAGGAATTGTTCCACTCTGATGCTCCCAGAAGCAGGATGACTGATGGCCTTCAATTAACAAAGGCACAATGAGAGACAGGCTAAACTGAAGACACAAAGTCGGACAGGTTGACTTGCTGAAATACACAAAGATGTTAGCCTGGAGATTGACAATCGCAATTCTAGTAAGTGTGGCTGTTGGGGATATGTGTAAAATATTACAAATATCTGAATCATTCTAGAATATTTATTGAGAGTGAACAAAGCAAAAGGTAATAGGAAAGGTAAATAGATGAGTAAATGAAATTGAAAAAAGCTTGAACTATATGGTAGCTGTAGGCGAATTAAGAGCAGTGGCAAATTACTATAAAATATAGTTTGGCAAAGATTTTCCATAAAAGACTAGATGGTAAATGTCTTAGCATTTGCAGGCCAAGTGGTCTCTGGAAACGAATTCATCTGTTGCGTAAAAGCAATCCTAAAAATAGGTAAGTGAAGTGAGGGGCTGTGTCTAATACTTTCTTACCAAAAAAGAATGAAGGGTGGGGCTGGGGATATAGCTCAATTGATAAAGTGCTTGTCTCACATTTACAAGGCCCTGGGTTCAATCCTCAGCATCACACACCAAAAAAGTGGGGGTAAATTTGATGGCTATTGCAGGCTGATATTTGCTGACCTATGCTATAAAAAAAAAAAAGTATATGAGGAATTACAGAATGGATAAAAGCTAATGTGTATGTGTATATGTGTGATCAATAATTATTGATTCAATAATAATTGTTGAAGTTACAGTAAGCTTTTATTGTACTTGGTCTAGTACTTACATGAGAATATAGCTGAGCAAGTGTTTGTAAATCCAAGGACTAGTATTATTTTCCAGCTCTCTAGGTGATTTCAAGGTGTAGTGTTGTTAGTTGAGGGTACTAAAACAGTGCTTCTCAAATTTCAGAATGCAAATTGACCACCTGGGGTCTTAAAAAAAGATTCTGATTCAGTATGTCTGGAGTGGGGCTTGAAATTTTGCATTAATAACAAGAGCTCAGGTGAGGTTCTGGTTGCTCTTCCACAGACCACTTTTGAGGTAGATGATAAAACACTAGTTTTCAATACCTGGGATACCTAGGTTTGCCCCAGAGGCAGATGCATTTGGACTGGATTGGGCCCAGGCACTGAGTGTTTTAAAAGCAGTGCAGGTGATTCTAATGCAAATCAGAGCTTGAGAACCTCTGTGCTGAAGCTCAAGGTGATTTATCCCATGTAGTTATTTTGTTATCAGTAGCCCCATTGTGGTCCTTTTTGCTCATTCTCCTCCCAACCCTGACCACCCATTTCTCTCCTTTTCAGATCCAAGCATCCAAACAAAGTGGGAAGTGAAGTTAGCACTTCATTCTTTTGCTCCTCTCCATCTCTGCTGAGTGGGGAGAAAGTTCAGAATGGAAGTTGGAGGCTCAGGCTTTTGAGAGAAGCACAAAGTGTTCTAGGGGTGATTTCAAAGGAAGGCAGGTGGAGACAGAACAGGGGCGATACCATGGAAAGCTGCCGCAGCAAAACTCACCTACATTTTTGGGCCTGGATTTGGGGCAGGGAAAAGAGCAAACCACCCTCCTGAGTCCTGGCACCTGACAACCAAAGCAGTTGCTAAGGATTTTCTTTTCTCAGTAGGTAGGGTGATATGGTTGGTAGAAATGCAAGAGAGACCTCCAGTGGCGAAGCATAGATGTGAAAAAAAAAAATTTTCCCCAAATCATAGAGATCACAAAAGAACCCAGAAATGAGGAATATAAGATGATGTCACACTGGTGACAAAGGATGGCTAACGTGACTTACACTGTACCAGGAACTCTTCTAAGTGATTTACACACAGCCACTCACTCGATCTCAACATCCCAGTAGGATTGTTAATTTTATTATCCTTATTTTACATGTGAGGAAACAAGGCATAAGAGGTTAAAGAGCTTGACCAAATTTACCCAACATAGTAAATGGCTAAACTGAGATTTGAATCCAAGAATTGTATGGTTAAGAAATCCTGGAACCATTTCAGGAAAATTGGACATCCACAAGCAAAAGACTGAAACTGGACTCTGACATTTCTCTCACTTTGTATAAAAGTCCACTCAAAATGAATCAAACCTTAATGTAAGACCTGAAACTCTGGAAATACTAGAAGAAAACACAGGAGAAACACTTCAAGATATTGATACAAGCAGTGATTTTCTGCGTTAGACTCCAAAAGCACCAGGGAATAAAGCAAAAATAGGATAGCGTCAAATTAAAAAGCTTCTGTACAGGAAAGGAAACAATCAACAAAGTGAAGAGAGAATCTATACAATGGGAGAAAATATATGCTAGCTATTCCTCCAACAGAGAGTTATTATCCAGAAAATATAAAGAACTCAAAAAACTCAACAATACACAAATAATCCAATTAAACATGACAAATGATCTGAAGAGACACTTCTCAAAAAAAGAAAAGAAAAAGAAACACAAATGGCCAAACATTTATGAAAAAAATGCTCAATATAACCATCAGGGAAATGCAAATCAAAACTACAATGAGATATCATGTCACCACAGTTAGGATGGCTCTTATAAAAAGAAGAATGCAGGCAAAGAAAGGGAGAAAAGGGAACTCTTATACACTATTGGTAGAAATGTGAATTAGTATAGCCATTATGGAGAATAGTATGGAGGTTCTTGAAAAAACTAAAAATAGATCTCTGATCCAGTTATACTACTCCTAGGTATATATCTAAAGGAAATTAAGTCAGCATTCAAAAGAGATTACCTGCATGCCTATGTTTATTGCAGCAAATTCACAGTAGTTAAGATATGGAATCACTTAGGTGGTCATCAAGAGATGAGTGGAAAATATATGGTCTATACACACAGTGGAGTATTATTCAGGCATAAAAAAGAATGAAATCCTGTCATTGGTAGAAAAATGAATGGAACTGGAGGATTTCATGTTAAATGAAATAAGTCAGATACAGAAAGACAAATATCACATGTTCTTTTTCATATTGGAAACTAAAACTCAGAGAAATAAATAAGTAAAACAGTCAAGCTGAAAGTAAAAGTTGGTTACTAGGGACTGGGAAAGGTGTGGGAATGGGGGGGCCCAAGATAGAAGAAGAGTGAACGAACATGATCAATTCACATGTATATGTATAGGGAAATACCACAGTAAATTCCATTCATCTTAGATTCTTGGACACTTGGCAAAATAAAAATTAAAATAAAATAAAAATTAAAAAGAACAAAAAAACCAAAGAATTTTATATGGTCCTTAGTCTCTTCCTGTGAAAAATGAAGATAATAATATCTATAATTACAAGGAGGCATTGAAAAAAATCAGTGCTCTAAATTTCCTCTCTAAAAGAGGAAATTAAGAAAAGTCCTGAATTTAAAAATTGAAGCAGTTAAATAGATGCTTACTCTGTGGTTAGTGGTTATTCATATCTAGAAGTGAAGCCTGTGACACACACACACACACATACACACACACACACACACACACATACACACACACACACACACACACATATATGTATGATTTTTAAAAAATAGGTGATTTCTGAATCAAAGGTGGAAGTCCTCAAAGCAGGCAGAGAAAGAAATACAGTGAGAAGGCCACATAGGACTGAAAAGTGCAAGGGGCAGGGGGCAATAACATTTTCTGGAAGCTAAACTCACAATGCCATAATCTTAACTTTTAAGAAAATCTTAAAGTGTAGTAATGAGGAAATAGGGAAGATAATTACTTCATAGCTAAACTTGTTGGTATTATAATAAATGTTCAGAGCAATCTGCTAACTTAAAAGGGATGAAAACAATTCATGTGTCTTTGACTACAGCTTTTAGTCTGTAATATTTTTATTTTTATCTTTATAACCCCAATGTATCACAGGAAAAAAAATGTTTTGAGTATTTTTTTCATGGATATGGACAACCTTAGTGTTTACATGGGTGGAGATTTCCTAGTCAAATAGAAGGTGGACCGGGAGGGGGTTGGTTTTAAAGGGGAATAGGAAACAAACATAGAAAATATCAATTCCTTGTGGAATAATTCTTTTACTGGAAAATAATTTCTTTCTACCCATTGCCATTAAACAAAGCAAAAGGCCAATTTTTCTCCACATTTTAAAGACAAACCAGAGGCCACATCTAGCTTCCAGAAATGGGCTGATTTTGAAATAAACTTGGAACAGACATGGGAACACTCTGGAAATAACATAAGGATCAAATGGAACCAGCAGCTGTCTGGGTGTTTCAATACATCAACCATCCTCTAATGTCAGTTGCCTTGGGCTTGGGGATGAGTTTGCTGTACTGTCTTTATGCTCTTTTTCTGGTGAGTATGTCCAGTCACATGGCTTTATTTATTTATTTATTTTTTGCAACTCACAAGAAAAAATATCATTTTATTTAATAACCAACTATACACATATTCAAACATACATATAACTAAAACAATATTTACTCTTCCTATGTGGGAGGCATTGTGAAATATTCTATTCTATGTTCTTCATTTTTAAAAAATTCTGATCACAATTTAGTAAATGGACTTTGTAAATCGCTATTATAACCCTTAATTACTTTAAAACATCATCAATGCCAATTTATAATTTGAGGGAAATTTGTAGTCTTCCTCCTTTTTAGAATTAGCCCATAAGAGTACTCTAAGTATTCAGAGGGAGAAAAAAGTTTAATGTAGCCTAATTTCTACATATCCAGCTTGGACATAATATATGTTTTCAATTTGTGTTTAAATCACCTACCTTCCCAGGCCAAAGAGCAGAAAGAATGATTTGCAATCATGTAACACATGTCCCTACAACTGTATTGCACATTTTATTGTCTTTTTTAAGTATATTATTTCATTTGAACCTCACAACAACCCTGTGAGGTAGGCAGGGGAAATACCAGGTTCCTTTACAGTTAATGAAGATAAGGTCAGTTAAATGACTTTCCCAATTATCATATAGCTAGTAAGAGGTGGAGGCAGAGATAGAATAAAAACCACCAAATTTCAGGTTGGGGGGTCTTTTCTCTAGAACACATAGAGAGCGTAATCTAATCTCATAAATATATGGGAGGCTTTTTGTTTTTGTTTTTGATGCTGGAGATTGAATCCAGGCCTTACTCATGCAAAATATATACTCTACTAACCTCAAATATTTTTAACATTTAATTCTCATTTTCACATTCTTGATCCAACTTTTTGTAGGCTACAATAAAAGACCTAATTCCAAACTTATTATGCCAAGTTTATTCTGTCCTACCAAGAAAAACTTATGGCCATAGAACATATTTTTTGGAATGCACCATTTTGTTGGCTCTTGTCTAAAGGAACATAAGCAATATAAAAGACCCTAATGGTCAAGGAAACTGAAGTCAGAGGAAGGGATATTTTTTAAAGTATATTAATGGAGTTGGGTCCCTTTCAACTTTTATTTTTGTGAGAGGGTTCAATGGAGAGCTTTAATGCAGATGACACTTGAAGCTTTTGAAGAGGATCTAAATCTTGATGTGGTTATTCATACTCAACTCTTGAATGCATAATGATGGTATGGTGGGTCATGGTCTTCAAAAACTTGGTACTTGATGCTGTAGTCTCATCTCCTCAGTAGGCTAAGACAGGAGAATTGCTTGTGCCCAGGTCTTCAAGATCAGCCTCTCCCAAAGTGCTAGGATTCGAATGCCACAATACAAATTGATTCATGTTTTTGTCCATTAATGGTCCGTGGGTTTCTTTAAATGAAGTTCACGTTAGAGTCCATAGATATCAGTGCTCTGTAAAAACTGCAGGGGATCCAAAGCTCCCAGACACCATAGATGCCCTGTCCCCACATTGCTTTAATATAACCTATAGGATGATGTCTCTCATATGTACATTTGGAGGGGAAAGGGATATTCATTTTTTTCAGCTACTTGCTGACCTTGTGACTTTTTGTCTAATAAGTATCTCAGATTTTGTTTCCCCACCCCCACCCGCAGGTGAACCTGCTGCAAATATTCCCGGGTTCATAATAGCATCACTATTAACCCAGATACTCAAGTCCCAAACTTCAGAACCATCTCTCATTCCTCACCTTTCCTTCATGAGTAACTTTGATTAACTTTCCCAAAACCAGTCTGGAATTTATCTGTCTTCCTTTCCTCAACCAACACCTGGGCTGGATACAATGTTTCCTCACTGGTCAATCACTTTCAACTCCTCCCACCCCTCTACAGTATTCCAAGTTGCTGAAGTTACAGGCTTACCATTCAGGACAACTTTATTGTTTTTTTTTTTTTTGTCCAATATAACAATTATGTTCTTCATCCTTGGCCTCATACTTTGCATCCTTCTAGTGACAGTTTTGGGTATCAGGTTGTTACCCCATCCCAATTTGGAAGGTTATCCCACAGAAAAACTAATATCCAAGAAACAAGTGTTGGGGAGAAATAAAGGTTTTATTTAGTGGTCAGAGAATAGAGAAATGGAAGTTCGTGTCACAAATCAACTCTTCAACTCCAGGGAGTTGAGGGGTTACAGATGTAAACATAGAAAAAATGAGGGAGAAAGACAGGCTAATAAAGGGGAGGAATATTCATTTTGGGGGAATAGCCACAGATCTTCCAGGAACTTGGCTGCCACCTCTTTTCACTCCTTTTTGTTGATGGTGGCTGACATAGATACCTTTAGCCTTCAAGGGGGAGAAGAGATGGCTAGGCAAGTCCAGGTCAAGTTAAACTTGTCTTAATAGTTTTGGACAAAACATTTCTTAGATGATCAACAGGAGCACATGCAAAGCTGAATAGAAAAGTGACCCAATGGTTAAGATGGCAAAAGAGATACAATATGAAGGCAGAGATGTCAAGCCTTTTCATTCTGTTCCAGTCACCTATTAAATATGTGTAGGCCCAAGTGAAGAGTCTGTGCTTTTAGCAAAAGCAGGCTCCAAGTCTCCGGAAAGTAACCTAGGCAACCATTATCATCACAACCCACATGTCAGAGGTGTTATCTACAGCAAAGCTCCTGGGAGATGAATAATGTATTGCCCCGCTGCATAACCACCATGATTTTTAAGTCAACGAAGAACAAGCGAAGCTGGAGAGTTTATTAATATTTTTCCTTAGTAATAAGGTCACTTTAATGGAAGAAATGATGCATATGGGAAAAAAAGAGGTGAAAATATTTGAGGCTAATATGTATTACTGCGCCCCCCCACACACACACACACACTGGTGACCACAGTAACTCACCTTGTATCTATGGGGAAGCCAGGATAAGGCTCAGTCCTTTCAACGCCCTCATTGTGGCTCAGGGTGAGGTGGTCAAAGAGGCACTCTGCCTTGCCATTTCATGGGGCTCTCATTTTGTTACCCAGAATCAACAAATGTTAAACATTTGCATATTCTAAAAAACTAAATGTTTTATGTAAAGTTGAAGGTGCCTTTTTAAAAATTTATTTTTATTTTTTGGTACCAGGGATTGAACCCAGGCACTTAACCACTGAGCTGCATCCCCAACCTGCTTTTTATTTTGAGACAGGGTCTCACTAAATCGCCTAGGCTGACCTCCAACTTGCGATCCTTCTGCCTCAGCCTCTAGAGTTACTGGAATTACAGGCTTGCACGACCAACCTCCCCCCACCCTTATTTTAATTCTCAATCCCGTTCCCTTCACTTGTCCCCCAGAAGTACCATCTTCTTATACTCAGCAGTGAATACCTACTAAGAGCCCACCGACATCCTCCCATGCAATCCTATCCCTCTTGTACACATTGTTTATAAGGGAAGATTAATTTTGTGTTTTCCAGGGGCTCCTGGTATACCTCTCCTCTTTACCCATGGAGATTCTGAGTAGCCTGTGGATGGGACAAAGGTGGGCAGAAAGAATCCTGGATACACAAGGATCTGCCCTCATTCTCAAAAGATGAGTGTTTTGCGCCCGCGCACACACACATCAACTGGACACTTTTATTTCTTTAAGAACCAAATAACTTTATTGGAAGTAACAATCAAACTGAAAGGCCCAAACTGAAGGGAACTTGCTGAAAGGGCAACGTGTAGGCCCGGCCTGGGACCCACCCGGGGGGGTGGCAAGGGCTGGGCACAGTCCTGCTCAGTCGTCCTTGTAGCTGCGGCCCAGGGTGAGCCTGTCAAAGAGGATCTCGGCCATGGGGTCTTCCAGAGCCTGAATCCTGCGCAGGTTGGTCAGGTAGCCAGCCAGCTCGCGGATGATGAGGACCTGCTGGTGCAGATAGTGGCGCAGAGGTGGGGGTCGCCCCTCTCAGCGGCCAGGTGGTGCAGCTCCAGGAGGCCCTGGTTGACGCCCTTCTCCAGGTGGAAGGCGCACTCCATGGCCTGGAGGCCGCTGTGCCAGTCGTCGTGGCCGGGCTTGGTGGTTTCGTGGAGGCGAACACCGCTGTCGCGCTGGTTCTGCAGCTCCAGGAGCTTCTTGGCGCAGACCTTCCACTCTTGGGAGCGGCTCAGGAAGAAACTGGCGAAGTGCTGCAAGGCCACGTCGTGGTGATCGCAGAAGAACGCCACAGATAGGTACACGTAGGAGGTGTACAACTGCAGTTGGATTTGGCTGTTGACGTTGGCATCGAAGTCGGGGTGATAGTTGAGGAGCGCCTGTGAGGGCTCGGAGTAGGCCATGGCGGACGCCCGTGCAGGCGCGGGTGGCGCGGGCACGAAGTCGAAGACGGCGCGGTAACACTGACAGCAGACAGTGGAGTCGGCAGCTGCGCTGGCCGTGGCAGCGACTGGGTCTTCTGGGCGCCCCCAGGATTGGTGAGGAAGGTGCGGCTGGCAAAAAAACAGGCTCGGGACCCGGGAGGGTCACCGTTAGGAGGACGTGAGGAGAAATGGAAGAGGAAAATGGCGGCCGGAAGTGAGCAATAGCGGATGTTGGCCTAGAAATGGCTGCCACTGGGCGGAAATCCGTTGAGGGAAGGTCAGGGGTCAGCCATCAGTGGCTGGGGCCGCCAGCACCTAGCTCCAACCGCAAACTAGCCAGTGTGCACTAACCTATAATATTTCTAAAAGGTACTTATGAATATAAGGACAAGCTTCTTGTGTCAATCACCTGAACATTTTCTTAAAGCAACTCATTGGAATATTGTCCAAATGTGATTGTTTGATAAAAATGTAGTACTTTTTGTGGTGTCCTTAGTTAATATCATAAACCTCTATTTAAATGGCACCTCTCTTTAGTGATTTCAAGGTTTATACTAATAATGACCCTTTTGAGGGAGGGGTTAGGTGTCAGTGGTCAGAGGCCAAGGCTTGGTACTGAGTTCCATCAGCAACCCAGGTGTCTTCACAATGTCTATTCTCCATTGATTTTTAATTTTGCAGTAACATTTCTAGCATTCAAGGACTTTCTCTTGTCTTCTGTTGTTTCCTTCTATAACAATGTGCTCTCTTTTTATAAACTTCCTGTCTTCCTTATAATTCTGAGAATATGAATTTTAATTTTGGCAAAGTTCTCTTCTGTTTCTTTTATTATACCTGTTTATTTCCTCCAGCATTAGTTTTATTTGTTTCTGGTAGTCTCCTCTTCATTCCCTGAAATAGCTGGCCAACCTTTGTTTATTCATTTGTGGGAATCAAGGACCCTTTGGATTTGCCCTAGGGAATTAGCATGACTCTGATCCACAGTTGTGAAGTCTTGGGAGGTCCACTTCACTAACAGGCTTCTCTGAGTATTAGAATATAGCGCTTCAATTAGACAGTGTTCTCCTTTGGGGATACATGGCATGGATCATCCCAGTTTCAAAATTTGGGCATATCCATTAGAAGGCTTTAGTGGATCTCTCTTCTAGGCAATATGTGCTGCTGTTTTGTGCCCTCCTGTTCAGTTATTCAGTTGTCTCAACCTCTAGTGTTATTTGGGTTTTCTTCCTGGTCAGATAATACTGTCTTTGAAATGTAGTTTTGGAGGACTAAAAGGGATCAAATGCTACTGGTGCTCATTACCCACTTTAACACACATGGCAGAGGGGTATAGCAAGGTAGGGGCAGGCGGATCTGCTGTTTAGAGAGGAACTCTTTAATTTCATAGTTGCACCCTCTGTAGTTGTTTGGTTTTATAAACACTGTTCTTGAATTTTCTCCAAGTATGTTTGACTTTCTACTGCAGGTGTTTTTAATTTTCTGGATTTATCAGTCTGAAAGCATCCTTTGTTTTATCTTCCAAGCACTCCTCACCTTTTCTGCTTTACTAACTGTATGTGTATGTGTATGTGTAGTAGATAAGTTTTTGTGTGTCTAGCTCACCACTATGGCTCCAGTAACCTTTTTTACTCTTAAAAATACAAATAATTATTTCTTAAGTAATTAATACATCCACATGATTCAAAAACAGCAAAAGTCTCTCTGCAGGCTACCAGTGGATATTACTTTTTCTAATCAGGGGTGAAAAGAGGAAGAGAAGGAAGAAATAATGCTCACATTAAGCAAAAATCATTGAGGTGTAAGGGGAATCTTTAAAAATATGTTCTTTAGAAGCACATTTGTTTTCAAGTTCTCATGAAGCATTTACAAAGATGGACCAAATTCTGGGCCATTCAACAACATAAATTTAGATGGATTTAACACGTGCAAAGACATGTTCTCTGACCACAATAACATTAAACTAGAAATCATTAAAAGAAAGATATCTGAAAAAAAACACTGCCAAATATTTGGAAAATAATAGCATACATCCAAACAGTACATGTGTCAAAGAAGAGATCAAGGGGTATGAAAGTTATTTGGAAGTGAATGATAGTAAGCCTAACATATCAACATTCGTGAGAGTCATCTAAACTACTTAGATGGGATTTAAAGCACTAAATGGCTGGCTATATTACATAGAAAAAGGTCTCAAATCAATTTTTTAACTTCCAAACTACAGAAACTACAAGAAGCAAGAACAAAATAATTCTAAATCTAGTAGAGGGAAGGAAGAGTTTGTTGCAATTCAGGAAATGTTTTGTGACCTGAGACAAAGCTAAAACATTGAGAACCCTGAATAAGATAGGGATATTAGAAGTCTTTTATTGGACATTGACCCCTAGGAAGAGGCCAGTGGGTTAACTTTAAGGTCTGTGGTTGGGCAAATTACTTGAAATAGAGGTCTAGGTGAGAACTTCCTTCCCTTTGCATTCACAGGACATTGGATCAAAGGCATGAGGCAGAGTGAGGGTTCCTCGTAGACTCTACTTTAAAGTAAATTGAAGCTACTACTCAAGACTTCATCCTTTGAATGATGTGTCCCTGCATGGCTAGAATCAATTGGCTGGAAAATAAAAGCCAATTTAAAAATCATATGTTCTTTGTGTAAATTATTTTCCTAACCTATTATCTCTCAAAGAAAATATAGAAATCCAACTTTCAGTCTAAGATTGTGCTTGGCTAATAAAAATTTTCCATTGTAGCTTTTCCTTGCTGTTTTATTTTTTATTTCTGTAATTGTGGGAATTGAATCCAGGGGCATGCTACTGAAAAAGGACAAAGTTGGAGGGCTCATAATTTACTGAATTCAAAGCTTATTATAACACTCCATTAATAAGGTTTACTTTACCTTAGCATGACAATAGAAGTGATGAATGGAATAGAATTGAGGAACCCAAGATAAACCCATATATTTATGGTCCGTTAATTTTTGACAAAAGCAAGGAATAGTCTTCTCAATAAGTGATGCTGAGATAATTGGATAACCATATATAAAAAAGTTAACTCACAGGGCTGGGGTTGTGGCTCAGTGGCAGAGCGCTTGCCTAGCATATGTGAGGCACTGGGTTCGATCCTCAGCATTACATAAAAATAAATAAAGGCATTGAGTCCATCTAAAAAAATTAAAAAATTAACTCACAAATGGATCACAAACTTAAATATAAGAGATAAAAACCATAAAACTTTTAGCAAAACATTTAGAAGTAAAACCTTATAATCTTGGACTAGGTACTACTTTTGTAGCTATGACACCAAAATTACAAGCAACAAAAGGAAAAAATAGAAAAATTTGACTACATCAAAATTAAAAACTTTTGACAAAAAGTTAAAAATATTTTTACTCAAAAAAAAAGAATGTACAGAGAGAAAATATTTGCAAATTATATAACTAATAAGGAACTTGTATACAGAATATATAAAGACCTCTTAAAACAAATGAGCAAAATCACATAATCCAATTGAAAAATGAACAAAGTTGCCGGGCATGGTGGCACATGCCTGTAAGTTCCAGCCAAGCTGCATAACAGAGAGAGACACCATCTCAAAAGAAGGAAAAGGAGAAGAAATAATGAGCATTGTGTTCAGATAAGAATATTTCCAAAGAAGATGTGTAAATTGCCAATAAATACATTCAAAGATACTCAATATTAATAGCCACCAAGAAAATTCAATCAAAACCACAATAAGAAACCATTTTACCCACACTAGGATGATAAAAATAAAAAAAGACAAATAATGGCAAGTGTTGGAGATATGAGGAAATGGAAACTCTCATACCTTACTGGGAGGATTGTAAAATGGTGGAAAACTTGGGTCAGGTGCAGTGGCGCATACCTGTAATCCCAGCAGTTCTGGAGGCAGAGGCAGGAGGATTGCAAGTTCAAAGCCAGATAAAAACCAGCAGTTTAGTGAGGTCCTGAGCAACTTAGCAAGACCCTGTCTCAAAATAAAAAAAATAAAAAGGGCTGGGAATGTGGCTCAGAGGCTATGTGCCCCTGGGTTCAATCCCTAGTACTAAAAAAAAAGAAGAAGAAAAAAAAAAGTATGTGGGGATCAGCACAGTGCACCCATTTTAGAGAATTATTCCCTTAATCTCACATTCCCACAACTTGCACCTGTCTGTCCCTTATCATAATGAAATACTAATATATGCTACGAAAAATATGAACCTTCAAACATTAAACTAAAATGAAAGAAGCCTGTTATGAAAGGCTGGTATGGTTCTGTTTATATGAAATGTCCAAAATAAACAAATCCATGGAGAAAAAAAGTAAAAAAGTGGTTGCTAAGAGAGGGGAATGTGGAATGATTGCTAATGGGTGTGAATTGGTATATAGCTTTTCTTTTGCATAATGAAAATGTTTTGAAATTGCACAGTGATGATGGTTGCACTACTCAGTGAAAACATTAAATTTTGAATTATACTTTTTAAAGAATTTTTGTGGTATGTGGATTTTATCTTAATAAATGATAAATGTTTGAGGAGATAAGATATGTTTAACCTGATTTAAACATTATACTATATATATATATAATCATATGGTACCCCATTAATAGGTGTAATTCTTATGTTTTCATGTACCAGTTAAAAATAAACTTAATTTATTTTTATATCCAGCCCTGGGAATATAGCTCAGTTGATGGAGTGCTTGCCTTGCATGCACAAGGCCCTGGGTTAAATCTCCAGCACCACACAAAAAATAAATAAATAAAAATTAAATATAAATTTAATTTAAAAAAAGAACAGTGTGTCAGCCAAATAGCAGAATATTCAGTGGAGATGAAATTCCAAGTGGTGACTATATGGCTCATTGGTCATGAAAACTGATTATTTTTATTATTGGGAAATATTGAAGGAAGTTAATTTGCATGTCGGTGATGACTTCTTTTCTACCAGAGAGGTGTAATAAGATGAAAAAAAGCATTTACAAAAGGAAATTTTAAGTTCCTTAAGGGAAAAAGTATGTTCTTCAATTAAATCCATCAACAAATATTCATGAATTTCCTATACAAGAGGCTGTGTTTTTAGGTACACTATGCAGGGAAGAAACATTAACCTATGTTAACCTATATATATTAACTGCCCTATAATACCACACAGGGGGGCTGGGGTTTTGGCTCAGCAGTAGAGTACTTGCCTATCACATGCGAGGCCCTGGGTTCAAGCCTCAGCAGCACATAAAGATAAATAAAATAAAAGTATTGTGTCCAGCTACAACTAAAAAATAAATATAAAAAAAGAAAGAAAAACATAAACATGGTGCATGTATTATACTAAAAGAAAATGTAGTATATTTAAAAAATATATACTTAAGGACACACACACACACACACACACACACACACACCTTAAAATTGGTTGAATTTGACCTTTGAGCTACAGCTGTTCTATATGAGGTTTGTTTTGTTTTTGTGGTGGTTGTTTCCCTTCAAGATGCTTTCGTCATTGATCTTGGATAGTGACTCTTGTTGGCCACTAGATGGAAGTCTAACAACATATATCTTCAAATACTTTTTTGAAAATGACTTGATTTATTCAAACTAGTTTTATGTCATGAACAAAAGCTATTGCTAGCTTGGAAAGTCTAGATTGTAGTCTGTATTTATTGCATAATTGTTCAAGGTGAGTAATTTATTGATGTTGCTATGAGTCAACCCAACTATAAGTCAGTGTAGCACCTTTTTAGAGACCCAAGATAGAAACTTTCCATTCATCATTCCCTTGCCACTTAGGGACTTTGTTGTATTCTGTTCTCTTGTGGTAGGTTGTATTATTTACTCACAGTTCATCCTTCCTTTTCTATCTTAGCCATGATTTCATTGGTGATGATAAATACTTCTTTGTCCCCTAATTTTGAGTGTCCCATGTCATTTCCTTTCATTAGTGGTGTGTGAGAAGATAAAAAGTCTGCTAAATGTGCTTATACAATTGTGGCTGGCCATGCACTGAACATTGTAGAATCAGGAGGCAGGTAGAGCAAATCTCAACTCATCTCAACCCAACTCAACCCATAGCCAAGCTGGAGACCTGTAACTGGGATTTGAGGATTGTATGTTAGTTTTATTACAGCAAAATTGTGAAAGACAACTCCTAGAACACAAGTTTTATACTTAATTCTTTGATTAAAGTGGTTCATTTGCACAGAATGATAGCAGCCAGAATTTGGTTATTCTCAGTTATGAATACATAATGGCTATAAGTACTTGCAAATTGGTGCCTGGCAAAGTCAATTTTGATGTTCAGTTCACTTTGGTAAATGCTTTACTAAAACTTTGACAAAGAGAAAAATTCCACATTTATGTGGTTTTTGGCCTGAAGTTGCCTTAGAAATTATCACATGATTGTGTCTGCCAGGAAAGAGGAAGGGAGGGTGGAGATAATGGTGGTAAGAGAAGAGAAATTTTGCAAAGGAGAACAGCTCTTTGCTTAGGGTTTGGAGCTGCCGCCTATATTTTGTCAGTTGAGTACCTTAATCATGTTTACAAAGTAGAAACAAAACATGTTTTCTAGACCCTCTGGTGTTAGGAAACAAGCCTCAAATTATATTTCATTGTTTCCAAATTGAGTGCTAAATCTTTGAGTCATAGATGTGTAAAATTGTTGCTTTGTAGAACTGGGAAGTAGTTTTAGTGGCCACGACCTACATATTAGATTAGTTGGTTGAAAAAATATCTTGAAAAGTTACATTTTGTAGGTGGGATATCATATTATTGTCTCTCATCTGCTTTTAAAATATTAATTGCCAAAGAGGATTGTTATGAATAAAGTTAATTTTAGAAGTTAAATTTAAATCATTTTTTATATTGTCAATCAACAATTTTGAGAAAAAGTGTGACCATATGTTTTTATACATAAAACCAAAACTAAATATTCTATTTTTTTCAAATCTTCATGTTGGCTTTTTTGAATGCAATAAAAGATTTGTGTGTTGTTATTTTCATCAGGAGTGGAAAAACTTTTTGTTAAGGTTACGTTCTCTAACAATGTTAGTATTTAAACATTGGGGAAATGTTACCATGGAAAGTTCTGGAATATACTGAAAAAAATAGTATAAATACTAGACACTCATTTATTATGAGACCTATGACTCTGAGAGAGAATTAGATTTTATTCTCAAGTTGTTTTGATTGGAAATGTAGTAAGACCTATTGACCTTTAAACAGTGTTATATAATAAACCCAACAACAAATCTAAAATAATTAAAATTATTGTTTTTGTGATACTTTATGACAAAAATATGTTTGTATGAAATAATATGTTGTGTTCTCCCTAAATGTGCTTTTGGGGGATGAATTATCTCTTGATCATGGATTATTTCAAATGTGTGCAACAACAACAAAAAAAAAATAAAAAGAATACTATAATAGTGTTATGATTTGTACGAGGTGTCCCCCAGAACCTCCTGTGTTAATGCAGGAATGTTCATAAGTGAAATGATTGGATTATGAGAGCTGTAATCTAATCAGTTCGTCCTAGTTTAAGTGAACTTGGTGGTAATTGTAGGCATGTAGGGCATGGCTGGAGGAGGTGTGTCACTGGGGTGAGCCCTGGAAGGATGCATCTTCCCTGTGGCCCCTTCCTCATTCCTCTCTCTGCTTCCTGACCCCATCATGAGCTGAGCAACCTTTCCTCTGCTGGATCCTTCTGCCAAGATACTCTGCCCCACCTTGGGGGCCCAAAGCTATGGAACCAGCCAAGGTGGACTAAATTTATGAAACGGTGAGTTGAAATACACTTTTCCTCCTCTAAGTTGTTCTTGTCAGGTATTTTGGTTGCAGCAATGCAAAGCTGACTAACATAAATAGATTCCCATGTTCCCATCTCCCACTTTGAACATTTATTTATTCATGGTGGTATACTACTTACATGTTGTTTTGAAGAAATTATAAGATATTGCCTCATTTCATGATAAATATTTCAATGTACAAGTCTAAACATTGAGAACTCTGTCAGATAAAATATTACTTAAATATGCTTTTAAAAGTTCTATATTTATAACTGGCAAGGCAAACAGTCACTTTCAAACAACATTTTGCTGTCACAAGGAGTGCATGTCTTATTCCAGATAAGTAATTGTTGCCAAGAAATCATTTCCTGTAAATTGGCAGTTACATGAGATATGGCTCTAAAGAGCAATGCACTGCAGTTAGCAAAAGGTCATGAGCTATGCTTTCTCCTCTGATTGGAGAAATAAAGCTTCAGGGTTACATATCAGCAAACACAGAAGTACTCAAGTGCTTTCTCAAGTTTCTTTATGTTTGTTGTGTTAAAAGAAAATAGGAACTTGTCTTTCTCCTTTGTAAATATTAAGAAAGCATCTTTTAACACTGCTTCAATCATACATATATCCCAGGAAAACTGGTTCTCAGAGCCATATTTCTGGCTCAAGTACACAAGACTATATAATAGTGATTCTTAACATTTATGGGTTTGTAAAAAATGGAAAAAAAAAGTACTATTAAGAACTAAGCTCAGGGCTCAGGGGTATGTGGGATCCATGCCTGTGATCCCAGCAACTTGGGAGGTTGAGGCAGAAGGATGGCAAGTTCAAGACTAGCCTCAGCAACTCAGTGAGGTTCCCAACAACTTAGTGAGACCCTGCCTTAAAATACAAAAAGCACCCCTGGGTTCAATCCCTGCTACCAAAAAAAAAAAAAAAAAAAAAGAAGAAGAAGAAGAAGAAGAAGAAAAAGAAAATATCATTATGTATTTGGTATATTCATTCTGTATGAAGTATATGAAAATACAAAGTTTGAATAAATAAAATTCCCATTTTTTATCAAAAATATTTGAATATTGTCAGCTTCATATGGTTCAACATTTATGTTAGTTGCTGTTCAAGGAAAAGCCTGACATATCATTTTGAGTTACACCAATGGGAAGTCTAATTGTTCATATGCAAGACTTTACTTTTCATCCGATAGTAGCATATTTTCATTTACTAATGAGTTAGTAAACTGTCTTTTAAGAACAGACCTTGCAAAATTAATATTTAGTACTTAAGAAGTACCATCCTAGCTGAAATCTTAGAGGTTATCTCATTGTGAAAAGCATCGCTAAATATCCTTCAATATTTTTTCCATTTCGTCTCTGCTTAATAGAAGTCCCAATATTTAGCTGGACACATGGCCAACTAATATGAAAACTTAGATCTATGTATCTTCTGCAGCTATATAGGCCAGGTAATTAAGTTCTGATCAGTAATGTGAGAAGAAATAATCTACTCCTCCCCTTTCTGATCTCTTCATCAATTGGGTGAATGCAGATGTGTATGCCATTTTGGATGCTGTAAGTCAGGGCAACATTATTCCAGTAATGGGAATAGCAAGATGATAGGAGCCTAGGGCCTTCCTTGCTTTTCTGAAATCATTGTATTCTCCTGGGCTACTTATGTCCAGACTTGTACATGAGGGAAGAATAATTTATATGTACAATGCTTTCAACGTGTAGGTGACAAAACAAAAGACCCAGAGGAAAGAACTTGCCCAGAATAATTCAGCCAGAGAGTGACAGTGTTTAGACTCTTAATGATCATTGCTCATCTTCTGCCATCTCTGTGAAATTGAGACCACTTAAACACAGGACTGACATGCAAAAAGGTAACTTTAAAATACTTCTTTGATTTGTTCTTAATACTTTTCTTTCACTAAGAATGAAGATTTGAACCAAATTAGATGATTTTACTCAGACGATGAAATGTTAGACATTAAGTCTTTGTATGTTACTGCCGTATGTAAATTTCATTTTATAGTTGTCCTTTTCAAGTTTACAGCACATTTAAGTTTCCATATTCATAAAACTACAACCAATGGATGAAAGAATAGCTTTATAAGATTTTTAAACATTTCAGTGGTCTCAGTTTCCTCTAAAGGCCCAAGGGCAATAATCAAGATAAAGTTATTTTTGTCAATTTTGGATATGGACTGGATAAGTTATTCAACCTCCCTCTAAAAGATGACAGCATCTCTGGAATTAGTAAATTGGGGTAGTCAAGTGTACCATCTCTTATGTTTTGTGGAGGTCAATGAACATGTATATATGTTTCTAAATGATCAATCTTAGTTGTCTTGATAGCCACTGCCGAAATTTGGGAATAAAATTGATTCTTAAACAGTTACTATATTTTTCTCTTGTTCTAGAGCCACATATTTCCTTATTATTAGCCCACACATAAGCCTAGGAATTACCATAACATTATTATTAAAATGCTTAGTTTTCAATGAAATATGATATACATAGAGAAAAGTATACAAATCATGAGTCAGCTTCGTGGGTTTCATATACATATGAAACCAACACTCATATCAAGAAACAGAACAAAACCAACATCCCAGATGACCCCTCATTCCTCTTTTCAGTCATTACCTCCCAAGAGTAAGTACTCTACTGAATTCTGACAACAGAGGTGGTGATCTTTGCCAATCCTAAATGGAATCATGTTGCATGTACTCTTTTGGATCTGCCTTTTCTGTCCAACAGTGAGATTCATTCAAACTTTTGGGTATAGTTGTAATTTTTCTTTTCATTGATATGTAACATTCCATTGTGTGAATGTATCAATTTTTCTGAAACTGTGAGCTGAAATACACTTTTTTAAAAAAATTATTCATTCCACTGTTGATGATGTGTCATCGTGTGAAGCCTGACATCTTTTATTAAGTGGCAAAGTTTTATTTTCTCTAATAATGACCATCTCAGATCCTGTATTCTGCAGTTGTTTTCTTTTTCTTTCTTACTTATTTTTGTGGTGCGGGAATGCAGGGCCTCATACAGCCCCTATATTCTGCACTTGTGAACAATATTGATAAGAAAGCCAGTTTTAATGAAAAGCACTGATTTTAAAAAAGCAAACGATTTCTACCTCCTTATAACTTAAATAATTAAAGATACAAAGCAGATGAATTATTTGATCATTTCAGCTGGCAAACTTGACTATGGTGATCAAAGAAGATAAACCTCAAAATTTGCTTTTGTCTTGATGATTCTCCATTGTTACCAAACTTTTCTTGGAGTTCATGCCCTTGGTGTATTTACTATATCACTTGTCTTTTTTGCTCTCTTTTGGTGATGGTCATCAAGGAAAGAGGTGTCAAAAATTCTGACACTCCTGGGTAAGATAGGAGAGCTTAGAGGAATCTGTCTATCCATAATCCTTCTTGATTAAGAGTGGCTTGCATTCTCTTCTGAGCAGGGTCACGATCCTGCTGGCCCAAGCAAGATTTCAGAGAGTGCTTGGGTGGCTCAGGGCAGCCCCCATCTGGTACCATGTCCAAAACCTGTGCACCTTGCTCATTTTTGGCTGTTTGGTCTCCCTTTTGGGGCTGCCTTCTATTGCATCTACTTCTGCCTCCCAATGAGGCTGGAGGAATACCAGAAGAAACAAGTCATAAATCAGGCCAATATTGTTCAATAAGATGTACAGCCACAGGGTTAAGAATGTGGTCTTATCCATTCAGCAGGAAACAAGAAGGCTGTTGCCAGCTGTGATTATGGAAGTAGACATCTTCATGCTTTGGCTCAAGTACAATAAATCACCTCATGCTAGAAGGATGGCTGGAGAAGAAAACTGTAATGCTGTCAATAAGAGTACTTGTAGTAAAAGACTACGCACAAGAATGAACATTTCCCTTCTTAAGTATGGGAAAAATCCTGGAACAAATGACTCCATTAGGAAGGTTTTCATGATTTTGGTTAACTTTCAAAAAATGAAGCTATCATGTGAGACTGTTTGTAGAAGATCTGCTCAATATTATTCAGTCTTTATCATTTACAAAGCTGTGATATAAATACAAGCAATCCATGGACTTAAGAAGGTCCATCTATTTTGCTATCTCCAAATGAAAGATTTCAGTGAAAAAAAAACACATGTTGAAGTGCTTTCTGGGGGTCTTTGAAGGTGGTCAAGTTGATAAAGCTTTTTTTTTTTTTTTTTTTTGTACCAAGGATTGAACTCAGGGCACTCAGCCACTGAGACATATCCCCAGCCCCTCTTTTGTATTTTATTTAGAGACAGGGTCTCACTGAGTTGCTTAGTGCCTTGCCTTTGCTGAAGCTGGCTTTGAACTCATGATCCTCCTGCCTCAGCCTCCAAAGGTGCTGGGATAATAGGTGTGTGCAACTGTGCCCAGCTGATAAAGCTCTTTGAGAACAAGATACTTTGTGCAGTTTAGGACTACACAGTCCAGGGACTGGGGATGTAGCTCAGAGGTAGAGTGCTTGCCTAGCATGAGAAAGGCCCTGAGTTCCATCCCTAGTACCTGAAAAAGAGCAAAAAACAAACACACAGCTGAGTGTGGTGGCACAGGCCTGTAATCCCAGTCATTTAGTAGGTTGAGGCAGGAGGATGGCAAGTTTGAGTCTAGCTTCAGCAACTTAGTGAGATCCTCAGCAACTTAGGGAGATCTTGTCTCAAAAAAAAAAAAAAAAAAAAGAAAGAAAGAAAGAAAGAAAAAAAAGGACTAGGGGTATAGCTCAGGGATAAATTGCCCCTGGGTTCAATCCCCAGTACAATAAATAAATAAATAAAAATTAGAATATACAATTAAACTCAACCATCTCTTTTTTAATGATTCCTTCATGTTCAAAAATAAAAATGCAACTAGATTGTATATATGTGCATAGTGGAAATCAGTGCTGAATTAACAGAAGTGAAAATATGTATTATTACAATGATTTATTTTTACTTTGAAAAGCAAAAAAGTGACCTTCACAGCATGTTTCAACTTGGTAAAATCCTTTTTGGATTCTCTCTTGCAAAGTAAAACTGTGAGATGTTGACAAATAAGGAAAATTCCTGCAAGATAGGTATAGTTACAATGTCTCAGGAAGTATAATCATGTATTTATTTGTAATAAGCCAATTTTACTGTGCAGGCAATGAATATATGTGATGCCAACTAACACCTCAATTTGCACTGAGGACCACAGAAGAGTGTCTAAAATACAGTTTATTTTTTAAAACAAATTTATAAATGGGGCCGAGGTCTGAAATTATAGTTCCATGGTGTGTTAGTGTGTGTGTGTGTGTGTGTGTGTGTGTGTGTATGAACACTGGTGAAGAGGCCCATAATGTGTTGCTGTTTATGTGAAATGCCTTCACGTAAATGATTCAGAAGATAAAACAATTTATCTCTCAATAAAGTGTCTAAAATCCTAGAAGATTTATACTTTAGCTCTTGGTTTCACATCTCAGTTTAGGAGTAGGAAAGTAGAGCCAAGCTCCTTATGCATTCCCAGTTGTACTATATTAGGAATACTGATTTACTGAGGTGCAGTCCTGTAAAATTCTCTTCTGCTTACTAAACCAAAATAAAGTTTATTTTGGCTTAAATTTTTAAAACTACCATAACAAACAACTTTCTTACAAGGTAGGATTCTAAGGACACAGGGAAATCCTTACAAGTTTCATGGCAGGATCTAGAATAGTCCTAATATATGCAATATCAGACATTGAGATTCTGAGAAGAAAAGAGTCTTTGTGTAGAGAGAGTAGCATGTGTTGTACCCAGCAGCCAGCAGAAACAGGAAGGTGGATGATTGTGGTATCTACTTACCCTAAGAGAAACAGTCTGGAAAATAAATCAATGTTCCATTGTCTTCAACTTAAGGAACATGGCATCAATAAAGAGAAAAAACAAATTTTTTTTGGTACCAAGGATTAAACCCAGGTGGTGGTGGTGGTGGGGGGGTTTACCACTGAGCCATATTCCCAGCCCTTTTTATTTTTTATTTTGAAACAGGGTCTAACTAGTTCGCTCACAGCCTTGCTAAATTGCCGAGTCTCACGTTGAACCTGTGATTCTCCTGCCTCAGCCTCCCGAGCTGCTGGGATTACAGGTGTGTGCCACCATGCCTGGCTAAGAGAAAAATTTTTGATGTATGATATAGCCAGACCTAGAAGAAACACCTGTAGTCCTCTATCCATAAAACTGCAAGAAGCTGAGAATAATGTGATCTTCTTGGTTACAAAAGATCCACCAGCTGTCTCTTGCATGGAAAGAAGAGAATCAAACCTTAGGGTAAGAAGATGGGATCTGGCCTGGTGGAATAACAAGTGAACGTTCCAGGGACCTTTCACTTCATATAATGAATTCATTATCAAATTGTGGAAATATTTCTGTCTCTGAAAATAGTATCTTTGCCAGTTGCTTAATACTATGTTCTGAACTAAGTATAGTGCATCAAAATATTCCTAGTACTGGGGATTGAACTCAGGAGTGTTCTACAACTGAGCTGTACCCCCATCCCTTTGTATTTTTGGGGATAGGGCTTCACTAAGTTGCCCAGGCTGGCCTCAAACTTGTGATCCTTCTGCCTCAGCTTCCTGAATTGCTAGCATTATAGGCCTGTGCCACCATTCCCAGCCCTGCTTATGTTTTCAATTAGTTAATTTTGTTAATTTAAATTTAAAATATAAACAGCAAAACTCTAAAGTTCAAAGTCACTCAAAATTCTAGGAATTGCTAATATAGGCATGTACACTGAAGTTTAAAATTAATTCTGATTATAAAAATTTCAGAGTCGTAGGCTAGAGATATAGCTCAGTGGTAGAGCACTTGCCTAGCATGTGCAAGGCCCTGGGTTCTATCCCCAGCACCACCCCCCACCAAAAAAAAAAGAAGAAAAATAAAATTAAGGGATCACCTACTAACTTATCTGCTATTTTCCTGACACAGTTCTTGTCTTAATAAGATGAGTTAACAGTGCCCACATACCGAAATTAGGTGACTTGAAGTGTTCCATAAAGAACATATTTGATTCCAATTGTTACCTGTTTCTACAAACTGTGTTAGGCTTTTACAAACAGCATCTGATAAATATAAACAATATTCTTGTTAGGGAGTATTCTTAAACAGACTAAAAACAAAGGAGCATCAAGATATAACCACAGAAAGAGATGGAGAATAATAGCCAGATGGTACTCTAGTTCTGTCCCTTTAATTTGTAGTTGAGAAAATCAAGTCCCAGAGTGATTAGCTGGTGGGCAAGATGAGTTACAGCCTGTGATCCTACATCCCACTCCAGAGTGTGTGAATTAGTGATAGTGATAGTTAGTCTCCAAGGTAGTCCCCAATGATCCTCACCTCCTGATGTTCCTGCCCTCCTGTAGTCACACTCCACAATGAATATGGGCTGGCTCTGTGTGACCAATGGAATGTTGTGGAAGTGGTGTTCCAGAACTTTAGACCTCAGACTAGATTTTAAGAAGCCCCGTGATTTCCACTTGGCCCTCTTGGAATGTTCATATTTTGAGAGCCCCCCTCTCAGGATCCAGGTGCCATGCTTCAAGAAATGCAAACTATATGGAGGATTTGTAGATGCGTTAGTAAACAGACCCAGTTACATTCTTGTCAAAAGCTAAACTTGTTAACTGCCAACTTTGTAAGTGCACTGTCTTGGACCTTCCTCTCAATTCAACCTTTTGAAAACTCCTTAGCCAGCCTCTGACTCCAATCACATGAGAGTCTCCAAGTGAGACAAATCTAGCCAAACTGACTCAACCCACAGAACTGTGAGGGACTTATAATAAATTATTGTTCTTAACCAACAACCTCAAATGGCACTTATGTGTCAATTTCTAACAGACAGTTTGTTTACAATTGTGTAATCTTCACAAACCCACCGAGGTCTGTTCTGTTACTATCCCCATTTATGGATGAAGAAACTGAGACATAAAATTGTTTAAAAGTTTAACATAATTACACACACACACACACACACACACACACACACATACACACACACACACACATTTTGTCTTGGGGATCTAACCCAGGGGTGCTTTACCACTGAGCCACACCCCCAAACCTTTTTTAATTTTTTTTTTTAATTTTAAGACAGGTCTCACTAAGTTGCTTAGAGCTTCACTAAATTGCTGAGGCTCGCCTCCAACTTGCAATTCTCCTGTCTCAGTCTCCTGAGTCTCTGGGATTACAGACCTGCCTTGTACAACTCTCTGTCCTCTAGATGGTAAGTTTTGGGGGTAGAGAGCAGGGAGGAGCGGTATTTATATTACTTGTGGAGTTCTCAAGAATTACTTCATTACTAGCACATAGTAGGCTTCCTGTAAATGAATAACCAGTAGCACTTGAGTACATTTTGGCTGGGAAAATGTATACTGGCCCAAACTTGAAATACAGAATATTTTAAAATAATCATAGGTTAACTTCCTGTTACCCTTGCCACGAATCTTAGCTGCTCACTTAGTCAAGGGAATGTTATAGGAGTTTCTGTACATTTGTAATACCTGTTCTTTCCTTATTTGAGACCTTATCTCCCTGAAATATGATATAGATATATATATAAAAAAGAATGAATTCAACTGACTGTAAAGCCAAGAAAGTAAAACCTTCCTAACTAAAAAAAAAAAAAAAAGAAAAGAAAAAAAAAAGAAAGAAAGAAAACAAAACCCACAAACCTCTTATTTCCTAGTTTTCACTGCTTTGATGCGAGAGGATGACACTAACTACCAGCAGGTGTCAATGTAGGACAGGACTTCAAACAAGACCTGGGAGGAGGGGACTTCCAAGGCTACTGCCTTGGAAGAGTTACTTGTACTTAATGTTTATCCACTTTGTGATACAGCTTGGCAGTTATCTTTTAAAGCTGAGCAGACCCAAAGGTAAATTTTTTTTAAATTTATTTTTTAGTGCATTATAGATACACATAACCATGGGATTAATTTTGACATATCCCTAAATGCATATCACATAATTTGCTCCATTTCAGTCCTCAGTACAACCTCCTTCCCTTCCCTCCTTCCTACCCCTGATCCCCTTCCTCTACTCTGTTGTTCTTCCTTCCATTTATTTATTTATTTTAAATTTATGCATTATAGTTATATATAAAGTTGAAATGCATTGTGGTGTATTCATACATGTACCTAGCATAATTTGACCAAATTTATTCCCTAGTTCCATCCCTTTCCCTCTCTTTCTCCCTCCCCCTTGGTCCCCTGCTCTCACTTTACCTATCTCTCTAAGGTAACATTTTTCAATCTTGATCTGGGTATTGGTCCCATGGCCATTTTCATTATTGGAAAATTCATTGATCTTAGCCTTTTATACCCCCGCCCACTGTATTTATGGTATACTTCCATAAGAAGTCAAAATACACAAAACAACTCTCTTAATCTGTTGAGGCTGTTATAACAAAACACGTGAGAAAAAAAAAATAATTCTCATAGTTCTGGAGGCTGGAAATTCATGATCAAGGCCCTGGCAGATTCAATGTTGAGTGAAAGCCTGCTTTCTCACAGACAGAGCCTTCTCATTTTAACCTCACATGGTAGAAAGGATAAGATGTCTCTCTCAGGAACCTAACTTTAGAGAGAAGAAACTGGGGAAAGGGAATTCTAGTGTTATGCTTGAGTTCGGGACCCCCAAAAGACCACCAGAGATCAAAATCGATGTAAGCAGCAAAGAGGTGTTTATTGCGAGCTAGCTGGGTCCTCTATGCACACACAGCAACTGGTGATGCTGAGAGGCCCCGACCCCAGGGTTTGCAGCAGTTTTATACACTCTTTGGGGAAGGCAGGGACTTCACATACATCATAGCATCTCTTAGCAAATCATCACACACCACAGGAAAATCATAAAACAACTCTAAAATATGATTAGCACATTCACTGGCGGGAACAAGTTGGGTAGGGGGATTTGTTTGAACTGATTGGTTTAGGCCACGAGGGGAGTACGTGCTGAACTACATGGTTTCCCAACATGTTATCAACCACCATAAACTCCTGGGAGGGTCATCTGGCATCCCAGGTATTTTCCCTGTCTCATGCTGATTGGTGGCTGCTAGGGGGTTGCTATGGGTCCCCACCTATCCTGACTGAGTCAGGGACACCTGGTGCCACAGATCTCTCCTGTTATTTGCAGACAAACAACTCAGCAGGGTGGGAATATGCCTAGGAGTACTCTGTGGGTCTTTCCAAGGACAAGGGTCACGCCCCCTTCCTTGGACAGGCTTTGCTCTGAGGTAGAGGCTAGTTTCTCAAAAATGGAGTCACATCAATTTCTCACTAGAGGGCACACACACAAAAAAAAATAGGCAGAAAGTCACACATTGGGAAACTTGTCAGAGAAACTAGGCCTGATGTTTATATCTTCTCTGAAATCTCAGAAAATTTATTATGCGTTATGTCTTGAACTGGCTTTTGATTCTTGATTTGCTATTTTAAGGTCTTGTGTTCCCAACTAGACTGTAAGTTCTTTGGAAGTATAATACATGACTGACAAGAATGACCATTTATTTAAATGGACATATCTTAGGTGTTTTGCTTATATCATTTTTTTCTCTTTTTAAAAATTTTTTTTAGTTGTAAGTGGACACAATACCTTTATTTTTTTATTAAGTTTATTTATGTGCTGTTGGGAATCAAAGCCAGTGCCTCATGCATGCTAGGCAAGAGCTCTACCACTGAGCCATGACCCAAGCCCTGCTTATATCATTTCTGCAACAAACTAAGGATATGATGTCACCTTGTAACAGTGGTCCACTTTATGCTTTGAATATAGCTTTTGCTATTCTGCCATTGCTATTTATTTTTAAAAGGCCATGGTTCTTTTAGTTCCTATCCCTGCTCCTCCCTAATCTCTCCCCCTCCCTAATCTCAGGGGAAACTGGGTTACTTACCTTTCTTCCCCACCCTAGGCAGAGCTATCTGTTCTTGAGCACACACCCACCAAAGGAAGAAGTAATCCAGACTTTGGAGATGGCACGAGAAGATCTCAGAAATGACTATCTCCCAAATTAACAAATGAATTACAACTCTGAACATAACTCTTGGAATTTAGCCCCCCCCCCCCCAGACTTTTTTTTGAGAAAAAGGAAAAAGAAGTTTTATTGCTTTGATAGCAAAATAAAAACACAGGGGACTCCTGTCCCAGAGGCTGTGATTCTGCCCATCAGCAGGAATAGGGGGCTTTTAAAGAGGTGATTCAAAGGCTACATTCCATGTGTTCTCTGTTGGAGTTGTAATTCACTTGTTAATTTGGGAGACAGTCATTTCTGAGATCTTTTGGTACCATCCCCAAGTCTGGATTAATTTGTTCCTATGGTGGGTGAGTACTCAAGGACAAATAACTCAGCCTAGGATGGGGAAGGTAATCCTGTTTCACCTGAGATTACGGAGAGGAGCAGTGAGAAAGGAAGAGAAAGAAACATGTTCATTTTAAAAACAAGTTGCAGTGGCATAGCATCAAGTGCTATATTCAAAGCATAAAGTGGATCACTGTTACATTTCCCCCACTGTCAATTTCTACATTCCATTTCTATTGAAAAATGGGTGATAACATATCTAAGCTGCTTCCTGCTGAAAGAGGGCAAAGTTGGGGAAAGTAACCTAATGTCTCTTGTTCTCTATAACGTGGGGCATGGACAATTAAGGATATTCAGCATCAGAGCCTCCAGAGGTCCACAGTGGCAGATGGCAGGTGACAAGACAAGGTATGCACAGGGCAGGGATCATGCTAAGACAATAATAAACAAGATAGCAAAGCACTGGAATATAGCCTTTGAATAACCTGTTTAAAATCCCCCTGCTTCCCTTGATGGGTAGAATCACAGCCTCTGGGACAGGAGGAGTCCCCTCTGCTTCTCCTTTGCTAGCAAAGCAATAAAACTTCTTTTTCCTTTTTCTCAAAATTGTGTCCTTGTTATTGGATTGCCATCAGGGATAAGGACTGAGCTTTCGGTAACAATCTACTTGAGTGAGATTCATTAACTTGCTCAAGGTTTCACAGAGGGCTGTGAGTCAAACCCAGGGCAGCTTGACCACAATATCAGTGCTTTTAACTACTGAAGGGAAAGCAAAGAATGAGAGATGGTAAGCGAAAAATGAAAGACTGAGACTAGGCAGAGATACCCACAAGAGTTTATTTGTCAGAGATGACAAATAAAGGCCATCTCTCTATAGGAGAGAGAGGCTTGGGTTCAGAGACTTTTATAGCGCAGGCTCAGGAATCAGAGCTGGGCAGGTTCTACTGCAGGCAGTTAGAGGTTGAGTTGGTATGAAGGAGTGGTGAGCCTTTCTCAGAAATGCCCTTGGGTGAGAAAGTGAAACTTTCCCCTTAAAATGGCCATCCAGATGCTAAGAAAGACCTTATAACTACTAACATGTGTCTTTCTTCTTACTCCATGGTCTTGCTTCCCAGGTGTAGCACAGACTCCCTTGTAAAGGGGGGGCTCAATTAATGTGGATATCTAGTAGATATAGAAACATTTGCTAAGTGAATTCCACATGTCCTTCAACATTGACATAAATCTCTGTTCTCCTGTGTTCTGACCCCAATATTTCATGTTTATGTTTTTCTTCACAGTATTAATATGAATGCTGTCTAGTATTCATTTTCTTTGGAGAGATTATCTTTTTATATCTAAGCCTGGTCCTCTAGCTTCTGCTGAATTCTGGAATCCAATAATTTCTTATATTTGATTACATTTAATTGAACCCTAGGGTGACTACGAGTTCTTCCTCCTCTTTTCCCACGATCAACCACATGTTAACATATCAAGAATAGGTCCTTGTCCTACCTCTTTAACGTCTACTTGTGTTCACTCCCTATCTTCCTGGGACATTGTAAAAATGATCACGTTCTTCCTCTGTTATGGTTTGGATATGAGGTATCCCCCAAAAGCTTATGTGCGAGATAGTGCAAGGAGGTGTAAGGGTGAAATGATTGGGGTTTGAGAGCCTTAACCTAATCAGTGCATTAATCCCCTGATGGAATTAATTGAGTGGTGACTGTGGGCAGGCAGGGTGTGACTGGAGGAGGTAGGTCAGTGGGGGCATGACTTTGTGGTATATATTTTGTGAACTAAGCTTAGTCTCTCTCTGCTTTCTGATCATCATGTGAGTCACTTCTCTATACCACAGTCTTCCACCATGATGTTCTGTCTCATCTTGAACCCTGAGGAATGAAGCCAACTGTCTGTGGACGGAGACCTCTGAACTGTGAGCCCCCAAATAAACTTTTCTTCCTCTACAATTGTTCTTGTTAGGTATTTTAGTCACAGCAGAAAAAAAAAAAACCTGACTAAAATGTCCATTTTCTCCACTCATGTCCTTATATTGTGACACTGTAAAACCTCCCATTTGCTGTGGTATCTATTTCTTGCCCGCTTTAAATCTCATTGAGTCAAGTTACTTGCTTTGGCCAATAGAACACTAGCAAACAGGGCACAAACATAGGTATGAAAAGTGCTTGCACATTGGACATGTCCTCTTGCTTCTCTTAGAACTCTGCTGCCGTGGGAATTCTCCTAGGAATGGCTGCAGGAGGATAAGAGGTCACATGGACAACTGAAGTAATCCAGCACGCTGACAGTCAACCATTCCCAGCCCATCCTGCAGTTGATGATAGATGCCTGATGGGGCAACAGCAGGTGAGTCTGGTCTAGGTATGAAGTTCTGCCTAGCTAAGCCCAGCCCAAATCATTGACCCACAGACTCATGAGTTAACAACAGTCTGCCAAGAGTCAGGATAGTTTAGTACATGGCCAAAAGTGATACCTCTCTTTTCTAAGCCTCAATTTAAAATTACTTCCTTAATGAGGTATTCTCTATGGCCAGATAATGCTTTTTTTTTTTTTTTTTTTTTTTTTTTTTTTTGGTACTGGAGATCAAACCCAAGGGAGCTTTACCACTCTGCCTCATACCCTTTCCTTTGTATTTTTTATTTGGAGACAGTGTCTTGCTAAGTTGCCCAGGATGGCCTTGAACATAGGATCTACCTGCTACAGGCTTGAGGGTTACCGGGGTTATGGATGTGTGCTACCATGCCCGGTTATTGTTTTATTATCTTGTTTACTTCATCTTTTGTCTCTCAAACTAGACTGCAAGTTCAGTGAGGGGAAGGACCATATTTGATATGTTCACTAATGAATTCTTAGTTCTAGGCACATAGCACCTATGCAATAAAACTTGGTCAAATGAAAACATTTGCCACATCACATTTTAGGCTTCTGACTGGTGATCACGTTATGTCTAGAGTACAGTGTGAGTTCTGGAAGGAGAACCTCCACCTTCTTCCTGGCACTGCTGCAGACAAGGGCACCTCTCCAGCATAGCAGATTGTCCTTCCAGTCTCCTTGCTCCTGCTACAGTTCACTACAGCAATCTCCCAAAGAGTTTTATTTTATTTTATTTTTTAGTTGTAAATAAACACACTAGCTTTATTTTGTTTATTTATATTTTTTTATGTGGTGTTAAGGATCGAGGCCAGTGCCTGACATATGCCAGGCAAGCACTCTACCACTGAGCCACAACCTAAAGAATTTATACAAGTCAAACATTAGAAGGTATCATTATGTAGTGGAGGAAAGATCCTTACTGGAGAATGTTACTTACCAAATTATATTGTTATGTTGTGGGCATGTATGAATATGTAACAATGAATTCCACTATTATGTGTAATTATAATGCACCAGTAAAAAAACGTGGAATTGGGCAGGGGCTATAGCTCAGTGGTATAGCACCTGCTTTGAAAATGTGAGGAACTGGGTTCAATCCTCAGTACCACATAAAAATAAATAAATAAATATATTGTGTCCATCTACAACTAAAAAAAAAATGGAATAAAGGAAAGAAATAAATAAAGATCTCTTATAGAGTAGAACAAGTGGTGAGAAGAGTTGTAAGCTTTGATCAGTTTGTGTGCCTTCATTTCTATCATTTTGAAATTGATCCTTTTAATGAGTGTTTTAGTCAGCTTTTTCATCATTGTGACCAAAAGACCTTACAAGAATAATTTTAGAGGAGGAAAAGTTTATTTGGCGCTCACGGTTTCACAGGTCTCCATCCATATTTGGCCAATTCCATTGCTCTGGGCCAGAGGTGAGGAAGAACATCATGGCAGAAGGGCATGGCAGAGGAAAACAGCTCAGGCCATCACACTAGGAACAAGAGAAAAAGAGCTCCATTCACAGAGAACAAAATATACACCCACATGGGGAGAGAAGAGCTCATTGGTTAAGAGCACAGGCTTTGGAGTCCTCTGGAATCAAGCTCCTCATTGGCATATGACAGCTATAATCAAGCTCCTCATTGGCATATGACAGCTATGTGTCTTTGGGCAAGTAACCCTACCTGCCTATAGTTACCACCCAGTCAATCCCTATCAGGAATTAACACATTGATTAGGTAAAAAACACTCAACCCCAATCATTTCACCTCTAAACTTTCTTGTATTGTCTCACTCATGAGTTTTTGTAAGACACCTAATGTGTAAACCATAACAATGAGTTATATATTAAGAGTTTATTTCTGCTTGAATAATGAGCAATTACAAGCATTGTTTGTAACTCAGTGGCCCACATAATTCCAGATGAATACCCCCTGTGGAACACAATTTTACATGAACAAATGGCTGAATGCAACAGGAAGTCATAATCACTTTTCTACATTTACTAAGACAGGAGTCTTTGTGGCCTGACAGGGCTAGCTGGGATTACAAAATAAAGAAAATGTTATATTTTCTGGGCCCCCATATCATAAATATGTTGCCAAAGGAAAATAAATAAATTTCATGTTAACATGGCTTAGCATCTAATACTGATGAATGCCACCATGTCTATACCAGCACTGTTCAGTAGAGCAGTCACTAGCCACATGTGACCACTAAGTATGGGAAATGTGGCTATTCCAAACCAAAATGTGTTGTAAGTATAAATAACACATCATATTTTGAGAGTTACTACAGGAAAGAACAGAATATTATTAATAATTTTTATATATGATGGCATGAAAATTGATATTTTACATATATTGACATAATTAAAATATATTATTAAACTTTTAATTTCTCTTCTATTTACTTTTTCACTGTGGTTACTGGGACATTTAGAGATTCCCATGTGGCTCCCATTTGTGGTCTGTTAGAGTGGACAGAGCTGCTCTAAACCTTTGACCTGGTGGACACCCAAACACTGACTTCTCTTTGGAAAAGTCACCCCAGAGCCAGGAGTCCAGTGGGGGAGTTTGGGCCTGTTCTTTTTATGGTCTCTGGAATTTTCTCCTTTCCTTATCTTCTCCCCTGTCCACAGTCTCCTCACTATTATTGATTGGTGGCCCCTCTATCCACTCATCTGTTATAGCTTTTCTATTGGATGTCCCTGCTGAAGGGCACCAAGTACAGAAGCGTCTAATTGGGTCCCCCACTGGTATCCTCAAACACTTTCCTCAACTAGGAAGTTGACCTATTAGAAGACCCTCTCCATTCTCGTTTGTTCTGGCTCTGCCCCTAACCTCCTCACTCATCATCTTGCCCTGGCTGCCCAAGCCCTTCTATGTCTCTCTTAGGTAGACTGCAAATTAGTACAATCACTGTGGAAATTAGTATGGAGGTTCCTCAAAGAATTAGGTATGGAATCACCATATGACCCAGCTATACCACTCCTCAGTATTTATCCTCAAGAATTAAAGTCATCATTCTACAGTAATGCATGCATACCCATGCTTAGATGCACAATTAAGAATAGTTAAACTATAGAAGTCTAGGTGACTGCCAATGAATGAATGAATAAAAAATGTGGTATAGATACATAATGGAGTTTGAACTCAGCCATAAAGAAAAATGAAATTATATCATTTTCAGGTAAATGGATGAAACATGAGACCATTATGTTAATCCAAACTCACAAGGTCAAGCGTCACATGTTTTCCTCATATGTGGAAGCCAGAGTGGAAAAAAAAAAAAAAAAATAAAGGTGTTGGTGGTTGAGGGTCTCATGAAAATTGAAGGGAGATCAATAGAGTAGAAGAAATGGAGCAGGGGGAGGGAGAAACAGAGGCAAGGGGAAGTTCTGGGGAATGATTAGCCAAATTACATTGTTATGTTGTGTGCATGTAGGAATAAGTAAAAACAAATCCCACCATTAGATACAATCATAATGCACCAATAAAAAACCGTGTAAAAAATAAAAACAAACAAAACCTAACAAACTGCTGATAATGGGTCACACCTCAGATCAATTAAACCAGTGTCTCTCAGGGTGGGGCCTGATGGATTTGCACTATAGCTCTCTAGTGTTCTAGAAATCTTCCTTCATAAGTGAAGGCAGGTGCCTGGGGTTTAACAACAGAGGGCCTTTCACCAGATGAAAGTGTCTAAAGGTAGTAGGATCACTGATTTCCTGGCGCTGTGCTCAGGTGTCCAATTAAGTGTCTTTTCTACAATGGATTCCATCCTCCTCACCATTCCCCAAAGCCATGGTTTGCAGGAGGGTCCTGTCTCATTGCCAGGACAGGGTGGCCTCACCCTCTAGGATTGTTTTTTAAGAAAAGCGAAGGGAACTTGGTCAAGAATCATCTCTCCCAACAAAGCCTGGCTTTCAAGATGGGGCTTCAACTCAAAATAACTTGCTCTTGTCAGTCCTGAGCAGAAATCCCACGTTCCTCTTTCCAGTTCCACCCATTTCATCCCTCTATTCCCCGATCCCAGGCAGATGATGCCTCAGAGGTGACCAGGGGCAGGGACAGGCAAATGAGAAAGGAAAATACTCGCTCATATTGTGAGAAATAGGAAGTCTGGAGCTCCATTTTCAGAATATAGTATCCAGCCTTAATTGGAACCAATTGTTCCAATTGTTCCCTTTGCCCGCCGCAATTTTAAAATTAGCCAATCACATAGATTGTATCCCTGAGCTCCTCCAATCAGGGTGGAGGGCAGCCCTGCATGAGGCATATAAATAGGCATACTGCCAGCCCATTTGTGCTTGCTAGCCAGGTTTTGTAGCAAGCCCTTCGGTCAAAAGTAAAGGTTTGCCTTGCCCTGGAACTTTCCTGTGTCACGTGATATATATATATATATATAGTGGTGTGGGGCAAGTACTCTATCAACTGAGATATATCCCCAGCCCCATCTACTGATATGCATTTTAAGATAGGATTATTACTACTCTATGGGAACAGTTCACTGAACAGGCTCTGTTCTGGGGGCTTTATAAGAATTAAGGCTCTTAATCCTGACCACAGCCTAATGGGGAAGCTGGTACCGAGAAATTAAGTTAGTTGCCCAAAACACATAGCTGTCATATGCCAATGAGGAGCTTGACTCCAGATGACTCCAAAGTCTGTACTCTTAACCACTGAGCTCTTCTCTCCCCATGTGGCCCTGTCCCCTCTGCATTTCTCCCCATCTCTTCTCTTGGGCTACACAGAGATGAAGAAGCTGTAAGAAAGCAATTTTTGACATGGGGAGTCCAGGAGATTCACTCATGGTTATGCTTATTGCAAGGAGTTGGAGTACTATATTTGAAAAATAAATTATGTGCAGGAGACTGTGTCAACTGTGCTTCTCATCCATCACTAAAGCCCCTTCCCCAATGGTGTTCAGTCAGTCACTGCAAAGTCCAGGTCCTTTCCTTAAGGCTCTCTGGAATTCCAGACACTTATGTGGACCCAGTGTGGCTTCTGTTGCCCCATCCCCTGCAACCTGGTCCCTGGCCTCACTCATCACAGCCTCCTGATTCCCCTGCTCCTCTCTGCTCTGCAGTTGATGACACGTCTCCATGTAGTTCCATGGTGCCTTCAGAGTGCTTCTACATGTGTGTTTGAGTTCCCCAACTTGACTCTGGGTATCTGTTTGGCATAGTAGGGAACACAGAGTCAGCGCACAGGAAATATTTGTGAGTTGATTCACATGGAAAGAAAAGTCATCTCCATGTCTTCTCTAGGAGTTCAGCTCTTTTCCTGACTTGTTTGCTCTCTGAATCTTTGAAATTCACACTCAATCTCTTGTTTCCTTTATATCTCACATGTGTGCATTGGGCTGTGAGCTAAGCTGCCTGGGGAATATTTCAGCACCGCCAGTCCCTTGCCCAGTGACTTTGGGCTAGGTGTACTAACCTCTCTGTGCTTGCTTCCACAATGTAAAAGGGTGTCTCAGGAAGTCACCGAGGGAAGTAAAGGGACAGTACACATGCAGCACCAGACACACTGTCCATATGTATCAGCTATGAAAACAGAAGGGGTTTGCTGGGCACGGTGGTCTGGGCTGAGGTTCCAGCTACTCCAGAGGCTGGGGCAGGAGGATCCCTTGGGTCCAGGAGTTCCAGGACAGCCTGGGCCACAGGGTGAGACCCAGTCTCAAAACAATAACAAATGGATTCATGCTTTTCATCTGCTTAGTGATCTCATGTCTGCTCCCTGGCTTCTGGTCCTCAAGGACCTACTTGCACATGCATGATAAAGCACTACAGCTTAAATATTTTGCTTTTAGTCTATTCACCCCTCTTTCATCACATTGTTCAAATACACATCATTTCCAAAAGCATCCTTTGGCTGTCACATTCTCCCTGGGCAGCAGGGTGCAGACTGTGGTCCTGCCTTAGCACTGGGGACCACCACACTCTGTTGCTGCTATGGAAGTTGCAAGCGTTCTAATGTTCTCCCGCGTGCTCTTCGTATTCTATGACTGGTTGACTCACCGCTTTATGCGTGTAACCCGTCCTCAAACACACTCCTTGTGGACTGTAGCCTTTCAGAAACTCAGTGACACTTACCCAGCACCCGACCCCTCCCAGGTGATGACCAAACATCATGCTTTTTTGTGTGTGTGCTCAGGCTTGCGTTGAGCCGGGGAGGAGGTGGTTACCAGGGGTTGAAATCAGGGGCACTGGACCACTGAGTCACATTCCAGCCCTATTTTGTATTTTATTTAGAGACAGGGTCTCACTGAGTTGCTTAGTGCCTGTCTTTTCTGAGGCTGCCTCCAGAGCCGCTGGGATTATAGGTATGCACCATGGTGCCTGGCAAGAAATCATGCTCTTAAAAACATCACCCTGTCTCTAAATAAAATACAAAAAAGGGCTGGGGATATGACTTAGTGGTTAAGCACCCCTGGATTTAAATCCTGGTACAAAACAAAACAAACAAAAACTCCAACCATCTTAAAAGGTCTGCACAAGTAAGTTAAGGCCAATTATTAAATATTAAAACCCAGAGAGGCAGGAAGGGCGAGAACCAAGCAGACCACCAATGCTGTGCCCTGCAAACCCAGACCAGGCCAGGAGGGTCAGATCTGATGCTCTGCCACCACACTGGGGCTTGCTCTGGCTTCAGAGCCCTTCTCAGCAGAATCTCCTCTGTGAGGCTTCCGTAGAGTGGCCAACAGGTAAGAGACTGTACTGGCCCTCCCAGGTAGGGCGAGTTTCTGGGTCACTGTATCAGTTCCCAGATGCTCTGTGATGCATTCAGCTGCATCCCAGAAGTCACTGCCTAGGTCTACTCGCCAGGTCCTCCTCCCACATGTGCTAGTGACAGCAATGTGGTAATAATAGCAGCCACCATTAATGAGCCAGTGCCATGCGCCAGGCATTTTGGCATTCACAGCAACACCCCATTTGATCCTCAAAACAGGCTGAGAAGTAGAAGTCTAGCTTGGGTTAAGTAATTGGTCAAGGTGGTGCAGCTACTTATTCAGGGGAAGAGCTGGGATGGAGTCCAGGCCGCCCGACTTTCAATCCCTGGCCCTTACCCTTCCACTACATTGAGGGCCTCCTAGTGGTCACGTTATCTTACTCCAGCAGCAGCAGGTAGAGCAGTTCCATCATGCCATGGGTCCCAGAAGTCACCCCTCTTCACTACCCCCAGCTCACAGCTCTGCAGAGATACCACACCTGGCAATGTGGTCTGCCTCTCTGGGAGAGCGTGTCCTCTCCTTGGAGTCCATTTCCATCAGGTGGAAAGAGGCATCACAGTACCCAGGCAGGCACAATGGCCCAGGGGCAAAGCACATGGCCTGGGAAATGACATTGTCTACAGAGAGGCAGAAGCTGGGTGCACTTGGGGCACATGGGGGAACATGGAGAAGTGGCCAGTTCTGCTGGACCAACGAAGAAGGAAAGAGAAGGGGTCAGCTCTTCTGTAGCCTGGGAGAGGGATGGACAAGCCACTTCTAGGACTGAGGTTCCCATGAAGGCTGCCTGGTTCTCTATGAGAGCACAGCAGACAGCCCACTCCTAGTGCTTCACCTGGGGGCTGCAGGCCCAGTTCTGAGGAAGAGACAGGAGCAGATTGCCCTGATAGTTTTGATTCACTGCAAGGTTGATTTTATTGGCCTGAAAAATGGGTAGTCATGGCAACTGTGGAAGCTTGTTCCGGAAGGGCCATACTATCTAGTGTTGGCATATAGTTTGTAACTTATATTCCAGAATTCTTCCACTTCTGGGTTGCAAACCATTAATGGAATCCCCCCATCAATTTAGTGGGACACAATCAGAAATATTCTTTAAATGGAACTAGACTAAAACTGAACACAAAGGAAAATATCAGAGTGCACTGCCTTCTATTTTTGTAATCAGGTACCCTGACTCCTTTGCTGTAGATTATATAAAAATAAGCACTTTAAAAAAATAAGAACTCCATGTCATCAAAAGATCTCACTAAGTAGTCAGGTGCTGTGGCACATGCCTGTAATTCCAACAGCTCAGGCGACTGAGGCAGGTGGATTGCTAGTTCGAAGCCAGCCTCAGCAATTTAACAAGGCCCTAAGCAACTTAGCGAGACCCTGTCTCAAAATAAAATATATATAAAAAAATGGCTGGGGATGTGGTTGAGGTTTTGAGTGACCCAGGGTTCAATCCCTGGTACAAAAAAAAAAAAAAATCTCATGTAGAGATTAGAGAGTAGAAATATAAGCTGTGGAACAAGAGAATATATTTTAAGACATATACCCAACAGAGACTTTTACCTAAGACTTGTAGAGTCCTTCTGATATGAGAAAGACATTTTCAGCTTTCAGCCTTTAATCTGTGTCTTTATTGGTTTCTGTAAAACATCTTTTCAATCGAAGGTTTACAGAAGTGATTAAACAGTTAAATTACATCAGGGCCAGTTAGTTCTAGTAAGTCCTGTCCATCAAAACTGAATGCAGAGGGTGTGTTCTGTATCCATGCTGTCTAATAGGTGTGGGTGTGGAGCATGAGATATGCCCAGTGTGACTGAGGAACTGAACATTAAATCATATTTTATTTCAATTAATTTGAATTTAAAGAACCACACATAGCCAGTAGGTACTTTGTTGGACAACACTAGTGGAAAGCCATTTGGTAGATATAATCAAAAGTACTGATAGGTGTCTTTTCTTTTGGGGGAGTGGGGTGCAGATACTGGGGATTGAACCCAGGGGAGCTCAACCACTGAGCTACATCCCAGCCCTTTTTATTTTTTATTTGTTTTTAGAGAAATCTAAATTTGAATTCTACCTTCTTGGTGAAATTCCAGGTGCACCCCTTGCACAAAGATCCCCTTCGGTATCATGGGGTTTTCTTTGTCTTTTGTTTCTTATGCTCAACAGTTTACACATTCTGTTCTTAGTAAAGAGGAGACATTATTTATTTCTTCACTGGGTGAATAATTCTTCAGAGTAGTCCTCCTTTGGTATGAAGAGGTCCAATCTCTTGTTTTATGTTACTGAAACTCAGTTTAAATTCTCTCTCAGCTTTTAAACTTCTTTGGGCCTTTCTAATATGTGTTAAAATAGGACAAGAAGTCTTGATAAATTTCCAGCATTTGAGAAATGGAATTCTCATTCACATTGTCAGGGGCTGAATTGGCTCCCCAAATGCATATTTGGGATCTTAGCTTCCAGTACCTCTGAATGAGGTTGCACTTGGGGATAGGTCTTTAAAAAGTCAGTTAAGTTAGAATAAGTCTTGAAGGCGGGCTCTAGTCCAATATGACTGGTGTCATTCATATTGATGAATCTAGTTTCATCTCATGATCTTTGAATATGATGAAGGCCTTGATAGGACCCATTAATATTTCTGCAGCTTCCCCTCTTGATGTGGTCTTTACAAAACAAGACCTTAATTAGGCCCATTACCCTGATTACCTGACCATTGATTATTCTTATTCATTTATCAAAAGAGGAGGTTAGGATGCAGATGTGCACATTTAAGAAAAAATGCCCTGTGAGGGACCAAGGAAGAAGAGGGGCATCTACAAACCAAGGAGAGAGGCCTAGGAATTGAACCAAACCTGGTGAAACCTTCATCTTTGACTCCTAGTCCCCAGAACTGTAAGAATATAAATTTGTGTGGTTTGAGTCCAACAGACTGAGGAACTTGGATAAGGTGGCCCTGCAAACTAGCACAACAATACTTGCTTCCATGAAGCTCTTCAATTTATATGTACTTGTGCAGATAATTTTGTCTATTACAGCTACTCAATTGCTATATTTCATATATATATATATTTATGAAAGTTCTGGTGGTTGTAGTTGATTGAACATTTCTGTATGAGCCAATTAAGGCAGGCAACTCTTAAAAGGGTTGCATAGTAGGTTTGCAGTTATACTATGGACGTGTGGTCTCCACAGAGGAATTTGAAATACTCCTTCACTCTTAGTCATGCCATATCTGAAACAAATTCTTAATTCTGTGTAGTATATTTCAAAAGGGAGGCTAATTCATGCATTGTGCAGTGACCACATGTGAAGCACTAGGTCTTGTGCCTTGTGCATACTTAATTCCCTCTCCCATTCTTCTGATGTCTTCCTTGGCTTCTTCATTCAGAGATCTTCACCTCACATGTACCTTCTCACCATCACTTCCTTCTCCTCTGGCTTCCTTATTGACTCACATTCAAAATGTAAATAAGTGGACTTGGTTCTTTCTATAGTTTGGATCTTGAATACCCCTCAAATGCTCATGTGCTTGTTTCCCAGAGTAGCATTATTGGTAGATAGTTAAATCTTTAGGGGGCCGAGCCTGGTGGCAGGTTCAAAATCATTGAGAATATCCCTCAAAGGAATTCTGGAACTTCAATCTCTTCTTCTTTCTTTCTTTACTTCTTAGCCACGAGGTGAGTGATTTTGCTGTGCCACATTCTCCTGCCTTGCAGCAGGCCCAAAGTAACAGGATCAATTGATCACAGACTGAAAACTATTAACTAAAATAAGCTTTTGCTCTTTTTAATTTCACTGTCTCAGGTATTTCATTATAGTGACAGAAAACAAAGTAACACAGTCCTGTTCCAATAAAACTTCATTACAAAAACTTGGTGAGCTGAAGTTGGATTGTAAGCCCTAGTTTGAGAGGTCATGGTAGATAGATCAATTTGGGATAAAAAAAAAAAAAATTGTAAACCTGTGTATGTTTGTGTCTCTGTGTATAACATCAATACAAATGAAATGTTTCCAAACCCCTTTAGATATTTGTCAATTCAATAATGTAGTTTCCATAAACTTTTATTTTGTTTGGTCCAATACTTGCATAAGAATATAATTGAGTGAGTTTGAATACAGGCATCAGTATTTGCCAGCTCCCTGGATATCTTAGTTTGCTTGAGGTTCTCTTAGAAATACCAGGTACCACAAGCAATTAAACGCTTGCTTAAAAGTGGGTGGGCAAGGCAAAACTTTACTTCTGCCAGAAAGGCATGCTACCAGAACCTGGCTAGCAAGTGTGCCTGGGTGGGCAGTCTGCCTGTTTATACACGGAACACAGAGCTGCCCTTGGCCCTCATTGGAGGACTCAGATATAATCTATGTGATTGGCTAATTTTAAAATTGGGGTGGGCAAAAGGGAGGGACTATCATTAAGATGACTACAATTAAGCCTGAATACTATATTCTGAAAATGCACCACCAGACTTTCCATTTCTTACAAATCTCCCCTTTTTCTAACTTTTGGTTTCATTAAAAAAATGTTATATATATATATATATATATATATATATATATATATATATATATATAAAACTTGTTGATGGACCTTTATTTTATTTATTTCTTTATTTTATTTATTAGGGCCATCAAAGACCTGTCATGCTGGTTGTTGTATAAAGGAATCTAATTTATAGAGCCAAAGATGATGTCCTCACTGTAACAGAACCAAAATTTGCGACCCAGAAGAAAGAAGGAGTAGATGTTAATTGACTCTGCTATCCTCATTTAACCTAGTAGATAAGGAGGCAGTGGACAAAATGTCTTAGAGCAATTAAAATGAGAGCCATGGGGTTTTCCTATGGAAACTGGCAGGGTTAGAAACCTAAGGACCCACTATTCTTCCTAGAAGGATAAGAACATCTTTCCCTGTAGTCCAATTACGTATAAAGTGATAAAACTGCCTATCGGTGGGACAGGATCAGTGCCATGTTCCTGGGGGAGGTTGCTGCAAGTCAGAGAAAGAGAAAGAAAGGGGCAACTTACTCATGCACTGGTAGTTTATGGGCGGGGCTTTGTCTTGGAGTCATCAGATCATGCTGAGAAGTAATCCTCTGCCTGGGATCCAAAGAGGCCCTCCCTCCACCATTGGATGAGAGGCCCTGAAAGGAGATTAAAGTGGAGACAGAGTTTCCATGTGTGATTGATTACATTTGGCCCTCTCTAGAGACCCTGTGTTCACACAGGGGAGTAGCCCTAGTGAGAGAGTTAGGATACTTTTAAGACAGACCTCAGTTTCTCAAGCAAATGGATTAATTTGGAAGGAGACTGAAGCAAAAATCAGACCAACATTTTCTTTGCCAAGGGCAGAGAGGGATTGATAAGTCTCACTCCAGCAAGGCCCTTGAGTCATGAGTCCAGCAGACACACTATCCATTTTTAACTAGCTTACAGGGTCCCAGAATTTTTAACAGAGACAGAATATATAAAATGGAGTATAGAACTCCTGGAAGAAAAACAAAGTGATAGAGCATTAGTCTGTTTCACTCATCTTCTGAAGATCCCTGTACAGCTTCCAAGATGAGCCAGAGTATTGACATGACTGGATTTCTTGCTTTGCCAACTTCCTCCTGTTTGTTTTTTTTTTATATTGATTTTATTTATTTATTTACTTTTTAAATACATGACAGCAGTGGAATGCATTACAATTCTTATTACACCTATAGAGCACAATTTTTCGTATCTCTGTATATAAAGTATGTTCACACCAATTTATGCCTTTATACATGTACTTTTTTTTTGTATTACAATTCTTAATACACATATATACGTCCTGGGTTTTTGTTTTACAGATTTGAAGAATAAAATACATGGACAACAAATGAAAGGGAAGAGTAAATGGATCAGGATCCCACTGGGTGAGAGGGGGCCAGATAGCAGGAAAAACCCATTTTGGTGTGCTAGCTTAGGGGCTTATATATTAAACAGGCATTGAAAAAGAATCAAGGCCATTAGTTTTATCCTTTAGCCTGAATTTTAATCCTTCTTTTTAACTCTTATCTGGTCACTCCCACCTTCAGTTTTTCCAAGCCTCTGGGACAAAGGAGGTAGCTGAAATATTCCCACAGGTGAGACTCATGGCCATTTACATTTGAAATAGGCCTTGAAGCTGCCCATTAATATTTCTACTAGTTAGCATCTTTTTTCTTTTAAATTTATTTATCCTAACTTGTTATATAGGACAGCAGAATGCATTTCAATTCATAGTACACATATAGAGCACAATTTTTCATGTCTGGTTGCACACAGAGTCACACCACTCGTGTTTTCATACATGAACTAGGGTAATGTTGTCAGTCTCATTCCACCGTCTTTCCCACCCATCCCCCTTTAGCATCTTGGTGTGTCCTTTGCCTTTGAACAAGATCTCATTTGGGGCCCATCATTTCTGATTGTTGACCATTGACTATTCTCATCCATCAGCACTCTGATTGATTGGTCACCTAGAAAAAATATTTGGGTTAGTAATTTCACACTTGCTTCTTAGCCAGAAGGCCTAGAAGCAATGGGGTTAATAATTTCAAAGGCATCTTTACTCTTATCAATTCAGATTGACCCTTTTTGTTAAAGTTTTATTTAAATCACTGAACTGAAAGGCATTTGAATCCATTAATTAAACTTATGTGTACTCATTTATCTATAAGCCAATTTTGATAGGGTGCCCATCACAAAAACATATGTAGTCACAATACAACACACAGGTGTGCACACATACATAAAACAGGAAACAAAGATCTTGTAGCTTTTTAGTAGGTAAAATAGAGCCTATCACATATTTTTAAAGTATGACCCAAAATTGAAAACAGCCTGTGCAGTTGGGAACATTAGGAATAGAATCTGCCAGCCAATGTGGATGTTGAAATCAAAGGTTTATTTGTCCTCCATGGGGAAGATTTACTCTCACTATCATCACGTTTTATTCTCCTTGCTTAGAACTCTTCAAAGGAGAAGATTTTTATATATGGGCTAGTTCCATTACTTTTTCTTGTCCCTAGCCCAAGAATTTTATTCCCCATTTTTGGTAGGTTCCTGTAACAGTTTCCATTTGTGCATTTAACTCCCCCCCCGCCCCGCCACCACCCCAGTGTGCTCAGTTCCCCTTATTGGAGATTTCTTGCATACCCCCATACCATTTTCCTAGGTGTGATCTTGTGGTCACACTTATTTAATCCTGGTATGGCTCAACCACAAAAGAAGTTCTTGGTTGTCTCTGTACTTGCTTAGGCCCTTTCCCTGTGTTGCTGATCCACTTCAGATTTGGGGTCCTTTGTTTGGCTCAAGGATTGCAGTTTCCTGTCTCTTTCCAAGGCTACTGCAACAATCCCCCTCTGAAGAGGGGGATTCCTGAGACCGCTAGGTAATACATGGAACTCCATGTTGGGTGCCAAAATTGTTAGATATAATGAGATTCCACAAGAAATTAAACAAGTGCTTGAAAGTGGGTGGGCAAGACAAATCTTTATTTCTGCCAGAAGGGCATGTTACCGGAACGGGGCTAGCAAGCACACCTGGGTAGGAAGTCCACTGGTTTATATACCTAACATAGTGCTGCCCTTTGCCCTGATTGGAGGACTTGGGTACAATTTATACAATTGGATTCAATTAAGGCTGAGTACTGTATTCTGAAAATGGACCACGAGACTTTCTATTTCTCACAACTTCCATAACAAAATATCAAAGACTCAGTAGCTTAAACAACAGAAATTTATTTCTCACAGTTCTGTCAGCTAGATGTCTGAGATCAGGGTATTAACTCTTCCTGACTTGCAGACAGTTGTGTTCTTACAGTGTGCTCACATGGCAGAGAGGGGGTGGGGAGGACACACTCTAGCATCTTTTCTTTTTTTTTTAATTTTTTTTAGTTGTAAATGGATCTTTTACTTTATTTATTTATATGTGGTGCTAAGAATCAAACCCAGGGCCTCAGACATGCCAGGCAAGTGCTCTACCACTAGGCCACAATTCCAGCCCTGGTGTCTTTTCTTATAAAGGCCATCAGAAAAGGTCCTACCCTCATGACCGCTTCTAAATCTAATTCCATACCAAAGGCTTCCACTCCAAATATCATCACAATATGCATGAGAGCTTCATAATATGAATTTGGGGAGGGCACAAATGTTCAGTGTTTTATCCCTGCCTTCCCAATATTCTATCCTTTACATGTGCAAAATACACACATTCTGTCCTGTATCAGTCAAAGTTTTCCAGAGAAACATAACCAGTAGGAGATATATATATATATATCATATATACATATTATATATATATATATATATATATATATATATATATATATATATATATATATATATGAATGAATGAAATTTACCATGAGAATAGAATTGACTTATACAGTTATGGAAGTCCCCCTATTGGCTGTAAGTTTGTAGTATAATTCAGTCTAAGTCTGAATGCCTGGGAACTATAGGAACCAATGGCATAACATCTAGCCTGAGAACCATAAGCTCCAATGCTAAAAGGCAGAAAAAGATGGGAATATCAGTATGTTTCCCAGGCTGGCCTAGAACTTAAAATCCTCTCATATCAACCACAAGTAACTGGGATTATAGGTCATTGTCACCATGTCCAGTCCTCAACAGTTTGGATGATGCCTGCCCACAGTGTGGATGGTTGTCGGGAGCCATTCTCACACGTGACTGAGTGACTCCCGGTTAGGGTCTGAGGTGCTCTGGCTGTGTGTGTCGGAGCTTTCCGGCCCTCTCCTGATGAGAGAACCCGTCCGTGTGGGGGTGTGACTGACCACTGACCCCGGGGGCCCAATCACTGACCCTGACCTTGGCGTGCGGCCCCCCTTCAACCTTCATTGGATGGAATTATCCCCTGAATTTCTTGTTCCCCAATAAAAGGCTACTCCCTGGCGTGCTCGCTCTCTCTCTCTCCTGCTAGCCCTGAGTAATCCTTGCTGCCCTGCCGGGCGGTTAGAAGAGGGAACCAGAGAGGGGAGCCGTCTTGGACCTGGTCATAGAAAAAGGTAACTGAGTCTGTGTGTTTATTTCGATCTCACTAGCTAACTTTTATGCCAAGAACCTCATTAATGAAACCATTGCGCTGGCCACATGGTGGAGATGGTGGATCTTTTTTACTCAGTTTTAATAGCTATTGGGGTATCTCTTAGCCTAGTTAAATGGACATATAATATTAACCACTACATATCCAAACAGCTCTAAAGATCATAACTTATTCCAGTATCAACTTTAAAGTCTAAAATCCAAATTCTTATTTAAATCAAATAGTGTGAGAGTGTAGATATGACTTTGAGAGATAACAAAGAGATGTCAGTAGTGGATAACTCTATGGAATGGACCTACTCTATTGATCCCCACATGCTTTCTTTTGAAGGCCAATTTGCCTAAGGCTGCTCTGACACTGCCTGGCTTAAGTCAATAGAATATGCTCATTCCTCAGCAACCAACCAGGTACTTGGAGGAGAAATGCAGGTCCAAAAGTCTCCTCCATGCTGATAAGAAGAACATAAGTGGGCTGGGATTGTGGCTCAGTGGTGGAGCACTTGCCTAGCATGCATGAGGCACTGGGTTGGATCTCAAGCACTACATAAAATATAAATTAATTAATTAATAAATAAAGTAAAGGTATTGAATAATAGTATGTGCTCATACCTGAATTGTCTCTTTCCAATGAAAACAAGAAATCCAACAGCCATCCCTTATTTTGAAAAATCTCTATACCTATCAGTTAAAACTGGTAGTGTTTCTGTCATAAATTCTTTATCAAGGAATAGTACAACCATCCATTTTGTGTCCTCTTCAGACTAAAAACTAAAAGTTTTCAGGTAAAATTAACGATTCCTTTATTTCAATACATGCTCAATCCCATTCCCTTCACTTTTCTCCAGAGGCACCAAGTTCTTACACTTTTATCCAGCAGTGAATAACAACAGAGACCCCATGACATCTCCCCACACGGTCCTATCCTCTTGCACACATTGTTTATAAGGGAAGATTAATTTTGTGTTTTCCAGGGGCTCCTGGTATACCTTTCCTCTTTACCCATGGAGATTCTGAGTAGCCTGTGGATGGGACAAGGGTGGGCAGAAAGAATCCTGGATACACAAGGATCTGCCCTCATTCTTGAAAAGTGAGAGTTTCTCTATCTCTCTCTGTCTCTCTCTCTCACACACACACACACACACACCAACTGAACACCTTTATTTCACTAAAAACCAAATAAATAACTTTATTGGAAGTAACAATTAAACTAAAAGGCCCAAATTGAAGGGAACTTGCTGAAAGGGCAACGTGTAGGCCCGGCCTGGGACCCACCCTGGGGGGTGGCATGGGCTGGGCACAGTCCTGCTCAGTCGTCCTTGTAGCTGTGGCCCAGGGTGAGCCTGTCAAAGAGGATCTCTGCCATGGGGTCTTCCAGGGCCTGAATCCTGCGCAGGTTGGTCAGGTAGCCAGCCAGCTGGCTGATGATGAGGACCTGCTGGTGCAGATAGTGGCGCTGCAGGAACTGGCAGAGGTGGGGGTCGCCCCTCTCAGCGGCCAGGTGGTGCAGCTCCAGGAGGCCCTGGTTGATGCTCTTCTCCAGGTGGAAGGCGCACTCCATGGCCTGGAGGCCGCTGTGCCAGGCGTTGTGCTCAGGCTGCTCGACGTCCTGGAGCCGGATGCGGCCTCCGCGCTGGTTCTGCAGCTCCATCAGCTTCTCGGCGCGGTCCCTCCACTCGTGCGACAGGCGCAGGAAGAAGCTGGCGAAGTGCTCCAGGGCCACTTGTTGGCGGTGGCAGAAGAAGGCCAAGGACAGGTAGACGTAGGAGGCGTGCAGTTGCACCTGGATCTGGCTGTTGACGGCGGCCTCGCAGTCGGGGTGGTAGTTGTGGCGCACCTGCGACACCATGATGGGCACCATGACGGGCGCGGGCAGGAGGGGTGCCACCACGAAGGCGAGGGCGGAGCGGGCTCTGGGGCTGCGCAGTGGGCAGCGGCGGCGGCCACGGTGGCGGCGACGGGGTCCTCGGGTGGCTGCCAGGGTGTCTGAGCGCGGCGCCTGGGGCAGTGGGCGGGGGGCGGTGCCGGGGCCTGGGCGGGTCTGACCTCGGCGGAAGGCAAGCGGGTAATGGCGGCTGTGGAGCCTGGCAATGGCGGTGGTGGCGTTTTCCTGGGGGTTGAGGGTCAGGGGTCAGGGGCCTGGCGGTACCCGGCTGTGCCCCGCTGTGCCCTGCTGTGCCCCGCAGAGTTCCCTCAGTAACCTGGGCGACTCCGCTGGGCGTCTCACCTGCGTAATGTTTAAGTTAGAGGCCTAGAGGGACGGGCGTCGTGGTCATCGTGGTCAGGTATGAAGAGGCTCATGTGAATACTGTCCAGTGGGACCCTCTCATTAGAAGGAGGGCTTCTGGGACGGTTAATATCACAGGCTTCATTTGAACGGCAGCTTTCCTCAGTGACGTCAGTGTCTAGACTAACGACCCTTTTGATTGTGTCCTCGCTCCATTCCCGGAAGTCAGAGGAAGTCCCAGCCACTGCCTCCTTTCTCCTTCCACTCATGATCATGCTCACACTTCTCTGACAGCAGAGCTTCACTCCAAAATCTCTGCATCCTTCTACCTTTCTGTGTTTCTTCACACTTTTCAGACTGGTTCCTCACTTCTCTATTCTCTCTGGAACCTTCCACCACCACCCTAGCAAAACATGCTTTTTGTCCTCTCTGGACTCCTAAATGGACAATCTCAATGGTCTCTTAATATCCTGGATCAGCTCACTCTCTGTACCTAGACCATGAATTTCTTCTTGTGAAAATACAACATTCTCTTTGCTCTGTCAGTAAAGAAAAGCTTTAGGTGCATTCCTAGGGGAAGCAATGTTAACCACGTAGAAGTATTCATGGCCTTCAACCTCCTCTTGACTTTGGCTGCCACTCAGGTAGCCTTGTTGTTGGTTTTTATCCTCCCACTTCGAATCAGTAAATCCCAAGGTTAGTCTGAGAAAGGGACTAAACTTGCAAAGGTAGCTTATTCAGGATAGATTTATATAGATAGTTCCTATGTATTGTCCTGAATTGCTATTTAATTTCAAGTGTACATATATTTTTTTATATTTAATTTTTAGTTTTAAGTGGACACAATATCTTTTTTATTTTACATGTATGTGGTGTTGAGGATGGAACCCAGCCTCATGCATGTTAGGTGAGGACTCTACCACTGAGCCACAATCCCAGCCCCTCAAGTCTGCCTATCTTGCTCCCTAAAAAGACTGTAAACATTTTAAGATGAAGATCCTTAGTTATGTGTATTTTTCCTAGGCAAAGCTTCCTGTACTAGGGAATTTATAATAGTGATGTCAAGAGATCTTGTTTTTAAAGCTATTTTCTTTTTGTATTACATAATTTTATTATAATAGCAATGTAGTAGATATTATGTTAGATTATTTAAAAATAGATCTTACTTTTGTCTATTGAATGCATAGCCACTAAATACTAGTACTGCTATTTTGTGCTTTATTTTAATAAAATTTGTTAGTTCAAAAAAACTGAACTTGTTTTTATTTAAGGAAATAAAGGAAAGAATACTATACAAAATGTACATAGATCTGACTAGTTTTTCTTTTTAGATGTTAGTTATTTTCCCCTGGACATCAGAAAGAAGGACTGGCTGATAAGATATGAAGAGAACCACAAGTAATTTCCAACAACTCATGTTGCAGGATTGGAGATGACAGGCATAGAATAGTTCTTTTAAATAAATTCTTAAGTTATTTGCAAGCTAGACCTTACAAGGGACCGCACCATAATTATGAATTTAGGGGCTACGAAATAATTCTATTAATTGATTTTCCTCTATTGTGTCAAAGTTTCTCTGCTACCTCCCTATCCTTAACCTGTTCTACTCCATGCTTACAATGTTAACTTTGTACATTGAACTTGAATTACATAAGAACGAAGCCTTTTCCACTGTTTGTTGACAAATGACACATCTCACTGCTGCCTTTGATGTAGAATTCTGTACTCATAAGAAATTTTCAACTTCACATATACATGGGGACCAGCTCCTGAGAGCTAATGGAAATGTAGTTTTTTTTTTGTTTGTTTGTTTTTTTATCATATGAAGAGTTCTAACCCTTTATTTTTTTGGAGGTACTGGGGATTGAACTAAGGGGCACTCAACTACTGAGCCACATCCCCAGCCTTATTTTGTATTTTATTTAGAGACAGTGTCTCACTAAGTTGCTTGGTGCCTCACTGTTGCTGAGGCTGGCTTTGAATTCATGATACTCCTGCCTCAGCCTCCCGAGCTGCTGGGATTACAGGCATGCACCACTGCGCCCGGCCTAGCCCTTTATTTTTTCTAGCTAAAAATGTGTTCTAGGGTAGAAAGAAGACAAGTCACATTTTCCTAGAAAATGGACATGTATTTCCATCTAAACATAGATCATAATTGACTTTAATGGATAATTTTAAGTCCTGTATTTTAATGACACAATAAATATTGTATAATTTATGATATGCCCAACATTTAAAAAAAATTTCCTCCTTACTACTATCAGGAAGAACTTTAAAGTAGGAAAGTAATTACTTTTTAGATTATAATGTTGGGCTGGGGATATAGCTCAGTTGGTAGAGTGCTTGCCACAAGGCCCTGGTTTTGCTCCCTTACACCACACACACACACACACACACACACACACACACACACACACAAAATCAACTCAAAGTGGATCAAAGATTTAGGCACTAGAACAGAGACTCTGTGTCTGATAGAAGAAAAAATAGGCCCAAATCTTCACCACATCGGCCTAGGATCTGACTTCCTTAACTAGACTCCTAAAGTGCAAGAAATATAATCAACAATTAATAAATTGGGGCTGGGGCTGTAGCTCAGTGGCAAAGCTCTTGCCTAGCATGTGTGAGGCACTGGGTTTGATCTTCAACACCACATAAAAATTAACAAATAAAAAAAAGGCATTCTGGCCATCTACAAGTATAAAAAAATTTAAAAAAGAATAAATGGAATAGATTCAAATTAAAAAGCTTTACTCAGAAAGGAAACAATTAATACAGTGAAGATAGAGCCTATATATTGGGAGAAAATCTGCACCACATGCATCTCTGATAAAGCATTAATCTCTAGGATATATAAGGAACTCAAAAAACTTAACACCGAAAAAAAAATAACCCAATCAATAAATGGGCTAAGGAACTGAACACACAGAAGAAGAAATACATTTGATCAACAAATATATGAAAAAGTGTTTAACATCTCTAGCAATTAGAGAAATGCAAATCAAAACTACTCTAAGATTTCATCTCACTCCAGTCAGAATGGCAATCATCAAGAATATAGGCAACAATAAATGTTGGCAAGGATGTGTTGAAAAAGGTACACTCATACATCATTGGTGGAACTGAAAATTGGTGCAACCACTATGGGAAGCAATATGAAGATTCCTCAGAAAATTGGGAATGGAACCAACATTTGACCCAGGTATCCCACTACTTGGTTTATACCCCAAGGACTTAAAATCAGCATCCTATAGTGATGCAGCCACATCAATGTTTATAGCAGTTCAACTGACAATAGCTAGACTATGGAACCAACCTAGGTGTCCTTCAATAGATGAATGGATAAAGAAAATATGGTATATATACTCAATGGAACATTACTCAGCTTTAAAAAGAGTAAAATTATGGCATTTACCAGTAAATGGATGGAGTTGGAGAATATCAAGCTAAGCAAAATAAGCCAATCCCAAAGAACCAAATACCAAATGTTTTTTTCTGCTATGTGGATGTTGATTCACAATGGGAGTGGTGGTGTAGGGAAGAATAAAGGTGCTTTGGATTAGACAGAGGGGAGTGAAAGGAGGGTAGGGGTCATGGGGTAGGAAGGATAGTAGAATGAACCCGACATTACAACCCTATGTGCATATATGATTACACCACCAGTGTAACTCTATATTATGTACAACCAGAAGAATAAGAAGTTATACTCCATTTATGTATGACATGTCAAATGCATTCTACAGTCATCTATAACTAATTAGAAGAACAAGAAAAAAAGAATAACTGAACTAAACAGAGACTTCATCCCCAAGCAGTCTATACATGGAAAAGATTTGTGTAGACTTGTTTGGGGTGGAAGGATGAGGAACTATGAAATTGGAGATCAATAGGGGATGTTATATGACAGGAGTTTTTCACTTAGGTTCATCAAGTTCCAGGGTTTGCTGTGGTGATGTGCATTGATCTTGACAAGGAAGTTCAGAGCTGATGGGGTTCCCAAGCTTCATACTTCTATAAGTAACCACAACAGTCCCATCTGTTTAATATATTAGGGTTCCATGAAAAAAAATTGTTTGAAAGTTACATTCCATTGCTAAAAAACACAACATGGACTAATGTATAGGATTTTGTGACAAAGATAACTATCTGTGAATACCATGAGACTATGGACAAGAAGAATCTCTGTGACCTGTACTGGAATTAGGATTATAAACCCCTTTAGAATATAAGTTTATCCCTGTTTTATTAGGACTGCAAAATCCCCAGGACAAAGGTTATAGAAATTCTTAGTTTCTAATTTTCTTACTGTCTTTTTTTCAATTTCTTAATGTCTTAAAATAGGAATTTTGTAATATCTGGCATCTGAGCTATAGAAAGAAATAAAGTTAGATAAGGTGTTTGGACAAGATTATAGAGGGTTTTGGAACTTAGAAAAAACATAGAAATAGATAAGTGATTTTACAAAATGTTATGACACAAAGTTTAAGGATATGGCATGTGATAAGAATTACAAAAAAGGAGTTGGGATGTAGCTTATTGTTATATTAGAGTGGGGCTTAGCATGTGTAATGCCCTGGGTTCACTTCCCAGCACTATTTAATAGCAGTAGTAGTAGTAGTAACAATAATAATGGTAATAATCAGCAGAAAGACAAGAATTAATGGGTCCAGATACTGATGCTTTGTTTAATTCATAACCCAAAAACTGAGGCTCTCAGTTTTAGGTATTCAGTCTTGACTCAAAGAGCTTAGGAATATAGAAAGTTTCAGAGAAAGCAAATAGGTGATTTAAGGACAGCCAAGAAATGGAAGAGCAGCTTAGAAAACATCTGGTTGGACTCTTTCTTAAATATCTTAAGAGCTTATAAAAAGAAAAAGGCAAGTTCATATGGCCACAGTCAGGTATGAACTTTAAGAAAGTGATCTATTATGACAAATTTAGGAATAGCATTATCATTCTTTCTCATTTTTATTAGTTTGTTATAGTTATACATAGTATTGGGGTTTGTTTAGACATAATTACAAAATATTTCTGGGATGTAATTTGTTACACTTCAGTCTCTTACCCTTTTCCTCCCCTCCTCCTTACCCTTGTTGCCTTTCCTATATTCTACTGATTTTTTCATCAATCTATTTATATTTTTTTAAAAAAATACTGCATAAGGTGAAATTCACTGTGGCATATATATGAAAGTTTGGTCAGATTTATTCCACTGTTCCTCTTTTTCCTATCCCTCCTCTCTCCCCTTCAATCTCCTTCCTCTACTCCACTGATCTTTGTTCTGTTTTCATGGAATCCCCCCTCCACCCTTTTGTTCTTCTTCCTTATTTTGGTCTAGCTTCTGCATATGAGAGAAAAATTTGACCTTTGACTTTCTGGGTCTGGCTTTTTTTTTCACTTAGCATGATGTTCTTCAGTTCTGTCCATTTACCAGCAAATACCATAATTTCATTCTTCTTTAAAATTGAGTAATATTCCATTGTGTATATGTACTATATTTTCTTTATCCATTCATCTGTTGAAGGACACCTAGGATGGTTTCATAGTTTGGCTATTGTGACTCGAGATGCTATAAACACTGATGTGGCTGTGTCAAAGTAGTACGCTAATTTTAAGTCCTTTGAGTATATACGGAGGAGTGGGATAACTGAGTCAAATGATGGTTCCATTCCAAGTTTTCTAAGGAATCTTCATACTCCTTTCCAGAGTTGTTGCACCAATTTGCAGTCCTGCCAGTGATATATGAGTGTACCTTTCCCCCAACATCCTTGCCAACACTTATTGTTACTTGTATTCTTGATAATTGCCATTCTGACTGGAGTGAGATGAAATCTCAGTGTAGTTTTGATTTGCATTTCCCTGATTGCTAGAACATTTTTTTCATATATTTATTGGCCATTTGTATTTCTTCTTTTAATAAATGTCTCTTTAATTCTTTTGCCCTTTTATTAATTGGGTTATTTTTTGTTGATGTTTCTGTTTGTATTTTTGAGTTCTTCATATATTCTGGATATAAATCCTCTGTCTGAGGAGCAGGTGGCAAAGATCTAGTCTTCTGTAGGCTCTCTGTTCTTGCTCCTATTTTTTTCTTTTATTGTGCAGAAGCTTTTTAATTTGATGCTATCTTACTAATTGATTCTTGATTTTTATTTCTTCTGCTTTAAGAGTCTTGTTAAGAGGCTCTTAAATGTAAGAGGCTTGCATTTTCTTCTAGCAGTTTCAGAGTTTCCTGTCTAATTCCTGGGTCTTTGACCCACTTTGAGTTGGCTTTTGTGCAAGGTGAAAGATAGAGGTTAATTTTTTTTCACAGAATTTTTAAAAAATTTATAATCAAGTTCTGTTGGGTAACCAAATCAAGATTCATTTCTTGACAAGAAGTAGATATGTAGAAGAGTTGAGGGGAAGGGAATCAGAAGTTCTGAAGACCAGTCAAGAGACCTATAGTTTCAGCAGTAATTAAGACCAGATCACGAGAGCCCTGCAACAACCCCCAGGCCCTTTGTTTGGTGTTTTTACTAATCCAAAAAAAATGTTTAGAACAAGTCTACTGGGTGAAGGACCTCCAGGCAAGGGGCTGTGCATCAGGCAGAACCAACTCTGGAAGGATGGGACATGTGGGGTGTCATTGACACTGTCATCCAGAGAGGAGACCCAGTGCTCCCCAATGAGGTATGGAAGATTGGAGTTAATAGTGTTTCCTACCCTAACTGAGGCAAGAGCCTGAACCTCAGCCAGGTGACTTGCAGGGTCAGGCTGTTTCAGTGTTGATTCGTCCAGGCCACTAGAGAGCTTAGTCAAAATTCTCAAAAATCCTGTCCAAAGGAAGGCCACCGAGCTCAAGGAAGGCTTGAGCTCTTCTCTGAAAGGGCATGCACCCACAGGACAGGGCCTTGTGTGTCCCTGCACCTCTCCTAAAGGTCATAGGCTGTGCCCACAGCACAGCTTTGCTCCTTTTGCCTACAATGACATGTACGCTTTGATGAGACCATGCCACGTGTTGATAGAGGAGCTGTGCTGTTTTGAAAGAACCTTCTCCACTTTCCCTGTGAGAACACTCCAAACACAGGGAGAGCCCTTGGTCTAGACTGCTGCTGCATATCTGCCATCAGGGCTGAAGATGACTGTGGTCCAGTCAGAGCTGCACTTGAACTAAGGTGCACTGAACTTATGCTTGAGGGCATTTGTCCGCAGATAAATAACTTTCAGCAGGTCATCATGGGAACAACTCAGAAGTTCAGTCCTTTCTGGGTTTAGGTCCAAGGCAGTGATCTTCCCCAACAGCTCCATTTTTCGAACCACTTTCTTTCTTTATATATATATATATATATATATATATATATATATATATATATATATATATAGAGAGAGAGAGAGAGAGAGAGAGAGAGAGAGAGAAAACATCTTTATTTTATTTATTTATTTTCATGTGGAGCTGAGGATCGAACCCAGTGCCTCATGCGTGGGAGGCAAGCACTCTGCCACTGAGCCCCAACCCCAGCCCCTCAAATCACACTTTATGATCTGATGTCCTAGAATGGCATTTTCTTATCAAAATGTCCACTCATTACACACTGCTCTGTGCAGACAATATCATTGCAATTGGATCCTGCAAACACTGTCTTTATGCAGCCTTTGCTGTGTAGATCCCAGAGTTGTGACTTCCTAAGATGGTCCGTGGATTGTCCATCAGGAGCTTAGCAGCGAGCACTTTCCCACTATGTCCTCTGAGCATTTGATGTAATCAATAATCATACACAGTCCAGATTCAGCTTGCAAAATCATTTGAAGCTTCTAAGAGGTAAATCCCAGAACTACCAAATTTAATGCTTATAATTCCAGCATTACTACTACCAGATAGGGAGCCTTTGAACTAACATTTATCTCCAAATGCTTCCAGTAACTTAACCCTATGGTCCATGCTTCCAATGGGAACCTGGACTGAACCGCACAGCATTAACTTCCCTCATAAGGCAGTAGTTGATACCCTCATATCTTTACCAGAACCAGGATGAGTATCTGCATTATCTGGAAGACTGGGAAGGAAGAGACAGAGTGTCTCCCAAAGATATTAGTGATAGAATCCAGAAGGCCTCCAGCAGGCTACTCTGCTGATAGCTCCCACAGGCAAGGTTTCCTGTATTTGCTCTGAGGTCTGATCCACTCTGACTTCAATGTCATCATCCTGTTCAGCTGGCAGCAATTTCTTTGCTGCCTCTGCAAGCTCTTTCTGCAGCCAGGCTTGCCATCTCCTGGAGTCCCTTTTGATCTCTGCCTTGAGGCGGTTTGCTTCCTGGGCTTTCTCAGCCATCCACCTTCAGTAGTTTTCCTCCAAGACAGTAAAATTGATCTGCAGGGCATCATATTTGTCCTTCAGGGTCTGGTTGGCTACCTGGAGGTCTGGAAGCTTGCTGCATAGATCTAGGCACTCTGTTGCCAGGTTAGAGATGATTTGCAAACATTTTTCAATTTTTGCTTCATTCACCTGCATCTCCCTGTCCTTCTGCTGCATTTGGTCAATCACCAACTGAGCTAACTCCCCATGATTCTTGTGCAATTCAGTCAGTTCTTCTTGATGTTTAATCCTCAGCTGAGCCATTTCTTATAGTTGACTGTCATTCCACGTGCCATGGTGACCAGGACTTATCTCGTGCCTGTTTGGGAGGTCATATTTTTCAACTTGTAGTTTCTGGGCCAACACTGAATGAAGATCTAACTTTTTCAGCAACTTGTTATCTTTTTTTTTTTTAATTTAATATTTATTTTTTAGTTTTCGGCGGACACAACATCTTTGTTTGTATGTGGTGCTGAGGATCGAACCCAGGCCGCACGCATGCCAGGCGAGCGCGCTACCACTTGAGCCACATCCCCAGCCCAACTTGTTATCTTTAAATGACAAGAGGTGGTCGTGAAGAAATCACTTTCATGCTAGTGGTTTTCCATCAACAGTAAAGGCTATGTCCCGACTAAGGAAAGAACACTGGGGTAGAGTAAGAGAAAAGACTCTCAGAAATCAAGTGTCACATGCTCTATAATACTCACCTGCAATGTTAATTCCTTACATTGGTGCTTGAAGTCAATTAACGCCTGTCTCATCAGTGCGATCACCTGCACGGGATGCTTCTGCAGGATGATTTCCTCCAACGACTGCCTTTGCTGCCGGTCAGGCCCTCAAGTCCTCTGCAATGTGGCCCTTACAGCTGGGAAAGTTAGCAGAGCAGAGGGCTGGGTGATTTGTCTGTCACACACTGCCTGGGTGCCTCAGGGCCATGGAACCCAACAGAGGCAGATTGCTGCAGCCCACAGCATGTCGCAGCTAGCAGGCAAGGTAAGGCCTAAATTTCATTCTACTATAGATGGATATCCAGTTATTTATATACATTTATTTTGTTCATTTTTATGCGGTGCTGAGGATCGAACCCAGGGCCTCCCACATGTGAGGCGAGTGCTCTACTGCTGATCCACAACCCCAGCCCCTGGATATCCAGTTTTTCTAGCACCATTTGTTGTTTTAAAAAGCTGTCTTTCTCCCAACATGTTTTTGGCACCTTCCTGGAGTATCAGATGATTGTATCTATGTGGGTTTGTCTCTGTGTCTTATATTCTATTCCATTGTTCTTCATGTCTGTTTTTTGGTGCCAATACCATGTTGTTTTTATTACTTTAACCACTATAATTTGAGGTCCAGTATTGTGGTGCCTCCTGTACCACTCTTCTTGCTCAGGATTGCTTTTTCTATGATGGGTCTCTTATTCTTTCAAATGCATTTTAGGACTGTTTTTTCTAGTTCTGTGAAGAATGTATTTTAATGGGAATTGCATTGAATATGTATAACATTTTTAATAGCATGCCTACTTTGATAATATTAATTCTGTCTATCCAAAAGCTTGGGAGTTCTTTCCATATTCTAAGGTTTACTTCAATTTCTTTTTTCAATGTTCAATAGTTTTCATTGTAGAGGTCTTTTACCTCCTTGGTTAGATTTATTCCTAAGTATTTTTTTAAGGTTATTGGGAATGGGATAGTTTTCTAATTTCTTTTTCAGCAGATTCATTATTGGAGTATAGGAAAACAGTTTATTTATAGGTGATGATCTTTATGCTACTACTTTGCTAAATTTGTTTATCTGCTCTAGATCTCTTTTGAGGGAGTTTTTTGGCTCTTCTAAATATAGGATCATGTCATCAACAAACAGAATTTGAGCACTTCTTTTCCTATTTGTATTCCTTTTATTTCCTTCTCTTTCCTAATTGCTCTGACTAAAGTGTCAAGGATTATACTGAACAGGGGTTTCAAGCTGAGAGTGGAAATCCTTGTATTGTTTCTGTTTTTAGAGGAAATGCTTTCAGTTTTTCTTCATTCAGTATGATATTGGCCTTGGATTTATAATAAATAGCCTTTACAATATTGAGGTAAATTTCTTCTATCCCTAGTTTTGTAGTGTTTTAAACATGAATGGGAACTGGACTTTGTCTGCCTCTATTGAAATAATCATATGATTCTTGTCCTTAACTGTATTTATGTCATGGAATACATTTATTGATTGGGGTATGTTGAACCAATCTTGCATCCCTGGTATAAAACTCACTTGATCATGGTGCATTTTCTTAATGTATTTTTAAATGCAGTTTACCAATATTTATTAAGAATTTTTTCATCAATGTTCATTAAGGATATTGACGTGAAGTTTTCTTTCCTTGATGTGTTTTTGTCTGGTTTTGGGATCAGGGTGATACTGGCTTCACAGAATGTTTTTGACAGTGTTACCTCCTTTTCTATTTTGTAGAATAATTTGAGGAGGATTGGCATTAGTTCTTTAAAGGTCTGGTACAACTTGACTGAGAATCCATCTAGTCCTATGCTTTTGAAGGCTGTTAAGAGCTGCTTCAATTTCATTACTTGATATTGGTCTGTTTAAGTTTTCTATAGCCTTATGGTTCAATTTCTTTAGGTCATATGTCTCTAGGACTTTGTCAACATCTTTGAGATTTTCTAGCTTATTTGAATATAAATTTTCAAAATAGTTTCTGATGATCCTCTGGATTTTGGCAGTGTCTAGGGTGATATCCCCTTTCTCATCTAATTTTGCTAATTTGGGTTTTCTCTTTCTTTTGGTTACTTTGGCTAAGGGTTTATTGATCTTGTTATTTTTTCAAAGAATTAGTCCTTTGTTTCATTGATCCTTTACATTTTTTCTCAATTTCCTTAATTTTGACTCTGATTTTTATTATTTCCTGTCTTCTACTGATGTTGGTGTTTTTTTTTTGTTTTGTTTTGTTTTTTTTTTTTTTTTGTTCTTCTTTTTCGAGGGCCTTGAGGTATAACATTAAATTATTTATTTGGCATCTTTCTGTTTTTTTTTAATGTAGCAAATCAGTGCCATAAACTTTCTTTTTAGAACTGCCTTCATACTATTCCAGAGATTTTGATATGTTGAATCTCTACCCTCATTTATTTCTAAGACTGTTGTTTATTTCTTCCCTGATTTCTTTCTGGTCCATTCATCATTCAAAAGTGTATTATTTAATCTCCATGTGTTAGAGTAGCTTCTGTTTTTTATTGTCATTGATTTCTAATTTCATTTCATTATGATCTGGTATTTGCTAAGATTTGCTTTGTACCTTAAAATATGATATATTTTAGAGAAAGTTCCATGTGCTGCTGAGAAGTGAATTCATTTGTTGATGGATGAAATGTTCTACAGATGTCTTTTATTTTTTTATTTTTTAAAGAAAGAGAGAGAGAGAGAGAATTTTTAATATTTATTTTTTAGTTTTCGGCAGACACAACATCTTTTGTTTGTATGTGGTGTTGAGGATTGAACCCGGGCCACACGCACGCCAAGCCAGCGCGCTACTGCTTAAGCCACATCCCCAGCCCAACAGATGTCTTTTAGTTACATTTGATAAATAGTCATTTTTAGCTCTGAAGAATCTTAGTTTATGTCTCATGACCTATCTAATGGTGAAAGAGGTGTGTTGAAATCATCCATTATTGTATTGTCATTTGTTTGATTCCTTATATTGAGAAGGTTTTATTTTATGTACATAGATGTACTGATGTTTGGGGCATAAATATTTATAACCATTATGTCTTGTTGTTGGATGATTCCCTTAACTAGTATGAAATGATTTCTTTGTCTTTTCTGATTAATTTTGGCTTGAAGTCTACTTTGTCTGATATATGAGAGCAGCTACCCCTGTTTATTCTCATTTTCCATTTGTGTGGTATGCCTTCTCACATCCTGTCACTTTCAGTGTGTGGATTTCGTTGTAAAATGAGTCTCCTGTAAACACCATATTGTTGGATCTTGACTTTTAATCCAATCTGCCAATGTATGTCTTTTGATTGAGGAGTGTTGACCATTTACATTTAGTGTTGTTATATAGAGTTGATTTTTATACCTGCCATTTTGATTTATTTCTAATGCTTAATTCAGACTTCTCCTTTAGTTAAGTATTCTTCTAGTGCAATTTATCTCTATTCTGCTTTTCACTTTTATCTTTCATTTCTTCTGCATGAAATATTTCATTAAGTATGTTTTGTAGTACAGGCATAATGTTTGTAAATTCTTTTATTTTTCTGTTTATCATGAAAGGTTTTTATTTCATCTTCAATTTGGACAGATAATTTTGCTGGATATAATAATTTTGGTTAGTACTCATTTTCTTTCAGGGCATGGTATATATTGTGCCTAAAAGGAAAGTGGCCACAACACTCTGAGCAACCAAGAGATCTTTATTGCAGCAGTGAGAAAGAGGAGAAGAGAAAGAAGGAGAGAGAGAGAAAGAGAGCAGGGAAAGACAGGAAGGGGGGGTGAGAGAGAGTGAGAGAGAGAGAGAGCAATAGCGAGAGAAAGAGGGAGAGAGAGAGAGAGAGAGAGGGAGAGGGAGAATGCACAAGAGAGAGGGACCCCGCAGGAGGGAGTTTTTACAGCCAAAATCTAATGGGGCCTTTGGGTCTGCAAGCTGCCTTGTTGGCATACAGGTGTCATCTTCTGCCTTCAGGCAAATGGGGCAGGGGTCAGATGTGGGTTTCTATTGCACCAGACAGGTGGGGGTTGAGTTATTTAGCCTTGAGTGGGGTTGAGTGTTCTGTCTTGACGCAAACAGGTGATAAAGGACCAGACTGAGAGGGGTTTGAGTGCCCGGGTTATCCTGCAGCTAACATTTGTTCAGCCTGCCCTGTAGACAACTTAGTTCAGCCTGCCCTGCACCTAACAATTCCAAGCACTCCTGGCTTTTAGGGTCTGGGTTGAGGAACCATTTGAAGTCTGAGTTGGTTTACCTCTAAATGTGACCTGCCATTTTTCTCTTGTGGCTTTTAAAATTTCTATCCTCATTTTTATATTAGACGTTTTCATTTATAATGCATCCTGGAGAGGACTTTAAAAAAAAAAAAAAACACCTTGCCTATTTTCAAGATCATATACTTTATCTTTATGGGCTGAAAAAATCTATCTTCAGGGTGGTCTAATATATTGGGGATGGTTTTCATTGAATTTTTACTTTGATTGAGTCTTTCATTTCCAGGATTTCCATTTGGTTCTTTATCATAATCTCTTATCTATTATGTAAATGATCTTTCAGTTTTTGTATTTTCTAGCTCATTCTTTACTTCTTTTTTAGCTTGCAGAACATTTTAATGTTGAACTTTCTAAATGGTTTCTCAGATATTTCCTCCACTGTATTGTGTATGGGGTTAATTGCAGAAGTGTCATGGGTTGATTGGTTTTCTCTCTTGCTTTTTCATATTGCTTATATATCTATCCATCTTTGGGGATGGTTATTACTCCTTCTTTTATGCAAGGGACTATTTAGTGAGCTTCTTTCTCTTAAGAGCCTCAGGCTAGGTGAATATTCCAGGTGTTTGTCATCTGCTTTTCCCTGTATCAGTACTACTTTGTGACAAAACACTAAACCCTATTTACTGCAATTACTTCAGAGAAAAGCCATGTAATATTCAACCTTAGAGGAGGAAAATCTTGTTGATACTATTCTCCACAGTTCCTCTAACCCAGGTATAAACTTGTAGTGAAAATCTGAAATAGGTTGAAACATTAGCTATTAAATATAATCAAATTTCTATAACATTATATAGGGGCTGAAAGAAGGCGGGAAGAAAAAATGGGCAAAAGAAGAGAGAAAAAAAGAATAGATACAACAGAAAAGAATAGTATGCACCAAGGTAGAAAGACAAAAAAAAAAATGGGTTTGCAGGGGTGCTTAAGACAATAGCAGATAATATAAGAGGGAAAAGAAGGGGTAAGGGGGCAAATGTAAACCTGAACTAGGAAAACAAATAATAATTCCAATTAGTGCTTTAAAACATTAGAAGAAATATAAAATCAAGTGGGTTGAGGGCACAATATTGAATATTAGCATAACAACTATCAAATCAAAATAGTGAGTGACATATATCAAAGTTGATGTTAGAGGTATTTATAGTAAACCATGCTGAGGTGAAGAAAATTCTTTTTGAGTCTTGGTTTGGATTTTCTCAGGTTTTGAGACCTTTAGAAGATATCTATTACTCGGATGGCATTAGAGCAGATTATGCTAAGTTAGCCAATCCCCCAAAAAACAAATGCCGAATGTCTTATATGAGGGGGGGGGTGACTCAAAATGGGGTAGGAAGGAAGAGCATGAGAAGAAGATTACCTCTAGATAGGGAAGAGATGTGGGAGGGAAAGGGAAGGAGAAGGGGAATTGCATGGAAAATGGAAGGAGACCCTCATCGTTATATAGAATGCATGTATGATGATGTTAGGGAAAGAAAAAAGAAGAAGTGTGTCACATTAGTTTGGGTAGAGAGAAGTGATGGGAGGGGAGGGGAGGGGAAGGGGGGAAAGGAAGGACAGCAGAATAAAATAGACATTATTATTGTGGGTATATATGTGACTGCATGACCAATGTGATTCTGCAACCTGTACACTCAGAAAAATGAGAAATTATATCCCATCTGATTCAAATGTATATGTCAAGATCATTGTACTGTCATGTGTAACTAATTAAAACAAATTAAAAATTATAAAAAAAGAAGATATCTATTACTCTTTTACTTTGGATCCCTCAGAGGTGCTAAGGCCCTTGTTGCTCTGGACCTTCCCCAGCTGGTTCTTGTTTGTCAGCCCAGGGGCCTGAGACTGGACTCTGGAAGGTTGCTGTTCTGGGTCTGCTGGCTGTTTGTGTTTTGTACTGGAGCTCAGAAATACAGGGCTGAGGCCTGTGGCTGTGACAACCGCAGGTTACTCTGCACCCACTCCCCTCTACAGGGTCCTCTTCAAAGTGGCATAGAGCCAGTGGCTCTCTGCAAGCATGAAACCTTGATTGTGGGTTCTCTGTGGTGCACAAGCATTCTCCTAACTGACACAGATTGCCAGGGCACTGTCCCTGCTACCAGGAAAGAGATTCAACTAGTTTGCCTGAGTTTTGAGTTATCACTGCCTAGAGTTGTAAACCATAGGCATTGCACTCCTTGGCTGACTAGGACAGAAACAACTATCTTGTCTGTGTCTAAGTTCTCATGGGTTGCAGCTGCAAATCCTTGGTGCCATCCTTCTCTGCTGTCTTAGATGGTGACTGCTCCCACCAGCCTGCTTCTGAACTCTCATTTCCTACTACTATGAATCTGCCTGCTCCATCTCTGCCCTCCCATGGAGTCTGTGCAGATGCAGAGCACTGGGTCAGAGCCAGCCCTTCCCAAGTTTCCTGCTCAGGTTACTCTAGTCCACTCCCCTTGTTGGCAGTAAGGGGGAGGAGTTTCAGCAACTTTCAACTAATCCCTTTACAAGTTCCTTCTAGATGGATTATTGAGACATCTGACTGCAGGGGTATTCCCTCTGGTTTCATTACTCCCTTCAAGTGGGGAGATGCCATGTTGATGTAACTTCTTCTTGGGAGGCTGACCAGCTGTGGACTCCATAAAATGACTGCTATGCCCTGCATAGTTTTCAGTTCATAATTTGGCTTAAACTACTTGATGTTTTATGACCCAGACACTGCTCTGGTTGTGTTTTAACTTGGTCTGTTTCCCCACTGCCCCCCTCCAGCCCCTGAGACCTTGGACACAGACAAGATGTTTTTTAGGGAGTGAGCTTATTTGCTTTTTCTCTCCTTTGGTCTCGGTTTCTGCCCTCCCCCCCCAAAAAAACTGATCCAGGTTCAGGGTCAAGGAGCTCTTCCCTTATTTTCTGCTATGGTTACCGAACTTCAAGTTTCTCCAGGTCTAGTCTAATGTTGGGTCTTCTAGCATTTATATTACCTACATCTCTGGTCAGCCGTTCCTTCATAGCCCCTTTCTGTGCTGTGGAGGGGTCAGGGGTCACCACCAAGCTCTGTTCTACCTTCTTGAATCCAGAATAGTATTATCTTTAAGGAGGTTATGAGGTATCCTTGGGGTGCTAGAACTTTTTCCCCCCTTTTTGCTGTGCTGGGAATTAAACCCAAGGCCTCCTGCATGCTAGGTGAGTGCCATACTACTGAGCTGTACCATTCCTAGTCCACAATGTCTTGATATAGGTGTTGAGTCTCGTTGAAATTGTTATATATTTTAAAAATTATTTTTTATGCTTTCTTGGACAAGTTCCTAGGGAAGTATGCTTATAAAATACATACTTAAGACATAAATTATATTTAAAATTCTTCCTTGAATATAAAATACATAGTTTTAATTTTTATACCATAAAGATCAGCTTATATTTACATTTGCTTGCCTAATGACATGATGTACTAGCATTTACTCTTTGAGGTGGCTATACTTAGGAGAATGCCCTGTGGTCACAATGTTTTCATCTTGTGCTTTCTTTTCTCATCTTCTCAAATGTCAAGAGCAAGCTGTTCTGCTAAGCAGGATAAAACCAGCTTTTTGGTATCTGCAAATGCCACCATTTCCAGGGCTCGACAAACTACACTACAGGGGGGTTTCAATCTATTCCTTTGTACTAGTGTTTTGTTTCTTTCTTCTTCTCTTTTTGTTTTTAGGTACCTAAGTTGCTTAGGGCCTTGCTAAGTTGCTGAGGTTGGCTTTGAACTTGCCATCCTCCTGCCGCAGCCTCTTGAGTTGCTGGGATTGTAGGTGTGTGCCATTGCACTTGGCAAGTGTTTTCATTTTTATCATGCCAGGGTCATTCAAAAGAAGTACAGAGAGGTTTTTATTATGTATGTATGTATGCACTGGGGATTGAACCCCTACACTTGAGCTATACCTGAGCCTAGAAAGTTATTTTTTTATGCTGAGAACATCCTGAGGTTTTTACCAGGTGATTTCTGGTTTCTTTGCTGAGCAATATTCCCTAAGTCCACAATAAAGGAAACATAATCATTGTACCTTATCAAAAAGAACAAATTTAATAAGAGCTTATGCAGCATGTTTATCATTTAACCATAATGATTAACACATGGCAGAAAAGGCCTCTTGGGTTTAAAAATAGCTTTATTTAGCATACTAAAAACACAGAAACATAAGAAAACCCCTACCTAGTATAAACATAAAAATAGTTAAATACCATAATTTAATGTAAACCAAGCATTTAAAAATGTGAAATGTTAGAATAAAATACATGCTATTTACATAGAACCAAGTTAAAGCTACCTCCACAGTTATTGGATCAAATCAGTCTTGAAGTCATCATTAGCAATGTAACAAACACTACATCTCCATTTGCATTGGTCAATAGGCAAAGAATAAATCATTTTATTTCCTTTAAACAAACACGATTTATTGTGACTTTTAGAGCAGGGAAGCAAAAAGTGCCAGTTTCAGGAATCCAGACACAACCACTGCATGTGGAGGTTTGTAAAGCATTCCACTGGAAGACCATTGAGTCCATTCTTTAATTTCAATACAAACTAGTTGATTCAGCTTAGTTACTGCTTAAGAAAGGTACTAAATACATTCTGCAAAAATAAACCTTTGTTAAAAATGATCAAAGGCGAATGCAATATCAATCAGATAAGAAAGGCAAAAGCATAAAAATATATATTATTCCAGACAAGCCCCTTAATTATAATAAATGTTAAGAAACTCAGTTTATAAAACCAGATGGGGTAGCAAAAGGGATTTTAAAAATATAAAACCCAAACCATATTCAAACAAAACAAACCTAAGATAATGTTTCATGAAGAAAGTGGTATCTTGTTTATTCACTCATAATTATGTGAAAGCTGCCATGAGATTTTGTGGCTGATGGAGCTATTACTATGGAGTAGGTTTTCTTTAACCAACATTATAAAAAGCTATAGTTATCAATCAGTTTAAAAATTTGGCTTTTGTTTCAAGGATCAACATTCTGTTTTTTTTTTTTTTTCTTTTTTGTACTGGGGATTGAACTCAGGGGCACTTGACCACTGAGCCACATCCCCAGCCCTATTTTGTATTTTATTTAGAGACAGGGTCTTATTGAGTTGCTCAGTGCCTCGCCTTTGCTGAGGCTGGCTTAGAACTCACAATCCTCCTGTCTCAGCCTCCTGAGCTACTGAGATTATAGGCATGCACCACTGCACCCGGCCAATATTCATGCTTGTACTTCAATTCAGGTACATCTAAGAGGTGGCATTAAATCCAGTATCAGGAGTTTAAAATGTAAAATAACATCTGAAGAATAGATACAAAATATAGACTATTGTGTTTGCCTAATCTTATAGTTCTCAAACTTTTGATCTCTGGATCCCCTCTTTCTACTTTTAACATTTATGGGGATCCGAATGCCAAAGCACTATTACTTAGGAGATTTATGTCTATCAGCATTTACCATATTAAAAAATAAACTGGAAAAAATTAAGTATAATTCACTTAAAAATTCATTATGTGCCAACATAAATAAATAATATTTTGATGAAAAATAGCTGTGATTTCTAAAACAGAAAAAAAGATGTGTGGGAAAACAGTATTGATTTACATTTTTGAACTCTTTGTTAAGAGAATGAGAGTGAAAAGTCAAATAATCTCTTTATATCATGATGAAAATTAGAAACCAAAGATCACCACGTAGTCATGGCAAACTTTGAAACAATATTATTGTTCCTGAGACCACTATCAAGATATCATCAGTTTTGGTCTATGGAAGCTGGGACATCTATTAACTAAACTCACATGTTTTATTTTCCTTTCTATTTCTAAACATTGTTTGATTGAGTTGGCAATCATTTTTTAAGTTGGCACAGCTTTGGTATAGACCAGAGTATAGCAAGGGTTAGGCAACAGCTCACATACTCAGACTGGGAAGATGTTAGGCATTTAAGGAGATGCTTGTTCTATTTCTCATTATGTGAAAGCTCTGATCAATTTTTGGGAAACAGAGGGAGAAAATTCTCCCTGAAGCACAATAATAATACCAGAATCTCACACTTGGATGGCTCTCCATGTTGGAGAAATTATAATACGCACAATCTCAGTTGATCCTTTTTTCTTTCTTTCTGAGCCTGTTCCTTCTGCTTCAAGGGAAAAATAAAAACCCTGCATTTAAAAAAAATCGAATGAAAATACAAAATGAAATGGCAACAATAATGAGATGTGTGTGGGACTGTAACTAGATTTAGTGTGCACCTGCCACAACATGTATCTTGTAGTCTTTTTTCACCAACTGAAGGGCAATGTAAAAACCACAGTTTATAATTTAATGGCAAGTGGTCTTGTAATCATCTTGAGGCAAAGACTTCAGACTGTACAAAAACATTAAGAATTGCAGAATTTTTATTTTAATTGAACTCATGGGTGCTTGAAGATTTTGTGGTGGTAGGAGAGAGTGAGTTAATAGTACAGTATAAGGCAACAAAATTGCAAGAAGAAAATAATTACTGCCTCCCCCCCCCCAGGAACAAGGACTAATTGGTATCTATTGCCTGTTATTAATACATTTATCCTCCTTAGAAATTATTCCATTGCCAGGAAATCCTCCCCACCAAGATATTAATAAAAATAGCATGAGACATTCAAAGATGCTAGACAAAACATTTAAAGGCAGGGGTAGGTGGTGGGTGGTAGTCAACCAAGAAGAAAATCTCTGGTACAAAATGAGCCAGATACCAATAAGGAGCAAAGATTTTGTTGCTAAAACTCTTTAAATACTGTGTGTACATGCTCTCTTTATCTTTTTCTGAGATGTTTCTAAAGTGGAGAATGACTCCATACTTTTTTTTTTTTTTTGCTCTTTTAAGGTAGATGAAGAAATAGGTTAACAAAAACCCATAAGAATTAGGAAACATGATAAGTACATCCTTTTTGCAAAACTCTACACCATGTTTATGGCTATGTATGACAAATTCTTGGTGCCCTTTTTTCCCCAGTTATGGTGAGTAATGCTGTCTTTACAGGTGATTTAGATAGAAGTTAATGGATTTTTAAGACAGTTGCAAATATATTGGGTTGATGCCCACACATGGATATATGTATATGTGTGTGTGTGTGTGTGTGTGTGTGTGTGTGTGTATGTATATATATATATATATATATATATATATATATATATATATATACATATATATATATATACATACACACACACACACACACACATACATACATACATATACATATATCACATGAAGACTCTCACTGGTATGTTTTTCCTTTTTTACATATTTCTTCTAGCAAAAATGAGCATGGATAATGATTTTGTGATAGGAAACAAAACTAAAGAAAATCAAACCAGTAAGAATGAAGTGGTATGCTGAGTCTAATAAAATAAGTCAATACACATTTATGTAGTGGTAAAGTGCTAGAAAGTTCTTTCATTAGTATTTTAAAAAATGATTAGAATAAAAAGAAGTTTGCAGCTTCATTTGATGGTGGTGACCACAGGCACCATAGCTATGGCACTGGCTGAGCTGGAGTTGACTATGTCCTCATATTCAGGGGGTGGATCTAAATGAGGTTCTGTTTCACTCCTCCGCAGGTTCACCTGGCCAGTGGCTTCCTCATAGGTTGGTGGGGGATCACAATTGGACAGGCGAGTGGAGACAGAATCTGAGCGCCCAACTACATATTCCAGAAAGCCTGGAGACAACCCAGTGCTCTCGAACACTTCATCTGGTGGGGGAGGTGGAGTGATGATGTTAAGGTGCTGAGGGAAAGGAATGTGGCTTTCAGTCACTGTCTGTCTACGAGTTTTGTTTCTTAGGAAGCATCTCCAGATAAGGAAAATGACAAGGAGGATAATGAAGAGGCCAAAGATTAGTGGAAAGGTAAGATAAAACTGAAACCAGTCACTTCCTCTGTTACTCTCTCCTTGTTGCGCTTTTGTGTAGGTGCTCCAAAACTCCTTCTGAAAATACAAAACAAAAGAAGTCAAAGTCAGTATGAGTGTGATCAAGAGATGGGAGATATCACATGAGCAAATCTCTGGGTTCAATGAATGTCATGAACAAAAGACCAAAACCAGACTTGTTGGTTTGAATAACTCACAGCCTGTATTTTCCATGACAAGAAATTACAAATATAGAAAAACGTTGACTTAGGATGGAGTTATGTCCCAATAAGCCCATCATAAATTGAAAATATCATTAATTTGAAAATTCTTGTAATAAACCTAACCTACCGAACAGCATAACTTAGGATCACAGCACAATGTAGAGTCCTGGTTGCTTGGCTGTTTGCCCTGGATATTGAGGGGCTGACTGGGAGCTAAAGCTCCCTGCTGCTGCCCAGGATGGAGAGAGAGTATTTTACCAAATAGTACCAGCCCAGGAAAATATCAAAATTCAAAATTTGATGTATGATCTTTACTGAATGCCTATCCCTTTCACTATCACAAAGCTGAAAAATTCAAAGTCCACCTTCAGTAACTGGGGATCATCTATACTTCATTGTGCTCGACCTGGATCCTCCTTAAAATACTCAGACACCAAGACTCTTTTTCAAAACTTGGAGATATTTGCATTTTCTGCTATGACATTTTAGATTAAAAAAAATCAGGAATGAGGATTTTTCTCCTTTTCAGATTATACCAAATAATTTATCATTAAAAATATAAGTTAGGGCTCAGTTGGTAGAGTGTTTGCCTTGCATGCATAAGGCCAGGGGTTCGATCCCCAGAACCACACACACAAAAAAATGTCACTGTCCATATCCAACTTGAGGTCCTCATCACATGATCTCCATCATCATTAATAGTGTGTTTAGGCAAGCACTCTACTACTCCATCCCCAGCCTTTGCCTCTATTTTTCCATGCTTAATCATAGCCAATAAGTACTTTTCTTACCATCTGTTATTTATTTGCAGGTGCAACAGGTCCCTAATATTATTTAAATCTTTTTGCATCAAGGGAGGAACCCTTGGAATGCAACTTGGAAAAAAAAAGGAACTGTAGAAGGGATTTTGATCATTACCCAAATGGGCAAATTGAGGGAGTTTGACTACATCAGAGATTTTAAACTCAGTTGTTTCATGGGTACAGTAGTGATGCAAAGTCATAGTATTCTACCCTGCAACTAGATCTTCTCTGAGGGGCATTATTACTACAACATTTTGTGATTCTAAGATGCATTGGGATGTGTTTTGAGAAATATTGTGTGATTTACGAGAGGCTTGTGCATATTTCAAAAGATATACTTAAAAATATACAAGGTTTAATATTAAAATAAGCTCCAAATAGAAAAAGTACACCCTGTGTACTTTTCAATTTCTAAAGATGATTAAAGATGTACAAACAGTTTCTAAAGATGATTCCAAAAACTTGAAATTGTCAAATGACTCATTTACTTCATTACTATTAACAATGTAAACACAGGTGAAAACTTGTGAAATATAGATGGATGAAGACATAGATATATATTTAGTCATTCCAGAGTTAGAATCCAGGGTCTTGTGCATGCTGGGCAAGTACTCTACAACAAGCTACATTCACAGCATAAGCTTCTTTTAAATAAGCGTACTTTAAAAATTCTTCATTAATTCTTTTTATAATTGTCATCTTAATAATTGAAAATTTAAATTTTGTACAATAATGTTTAAAATATAAAAAATAAATTAATCATACAAAATTTCACTAATGCAAAAAAAGATAAAACAGAAAGCAAATCACTTGTAATTTCATCACAAAGATATAATGTACTATGGACATTTTGGTTTACATAATTAGAAAAGTATTTTCATCTGCTCTTTCTCCCATGCTTTTATCAATCACGGTTGCCTCCCTACACAAGTATCCACTCTTTACAAATTTGGAATCAAATTGCAATAAGTGGAATAAAAAATATTAATCAGCTATTTCTAGAAACCTATCAAGTATCTTATACAGGCTCAATTTTCTTTTACCTACAGGTGAAATTTTACCCTCTCTCTTAGTCTCTCAGACCACCACATCCTTTGCTTCCATTTCATCTTATCTATGAATGCAAATAAATGTGATATCAAATAATTATATAATGTTAACCCTAAATAGGCAATAAAAGCAGTCATTTCATATTATCCACATTGCTTTAGAATAACAAGCACTAATAATGCACATGAAAATGAGTCATTTTTGCATGCCTGGATAGCATAATTCAGTTTGTCTGGTTTCTTTGGTAAGACAGGATATCAAAAATCTAAGCTATTTTTCTGTTTCCTTTGGAAAAAATTAAGGAAAAATACATTAATTTTGAAGGGATTTATTAAACCCAATTTTTATTTCACATGTAGCAACTCAGCATTTACTACATCAAATAATGCAGTTACTCTTATAATCCCCATTTTGCATGTGAGGAAATGGAGGCCCAAAGAGATTACGTAATAATAAACTCAAGATCATTTAAAATGTAAATTTTGGAGCTGGAGTTTGAGCCCAAAGAGGCTTGGCACCACAGCAAACTAAAAAGCAGTCTGTCTTGATGTATAAGGTATTTCAAACCAATTTGGCCACTCTCCTAGAAAATTCAATCTTGCCTTCATGTTTGATGTGTAGTCAAAAGCAAGCCTGCTCATTTTACAGATAAAATATTTCCAATTAAAGTAACAATGATCTGAATAAAAAGCTCCTGACAGATTTATTTCATTGGGAAATACTTATTTTGTCCTTGAGGTCAGAGGATCAGAAGAAAATTCACTTAAAATCAAGACTAATACTGTAATTGTCATTCAGACAAATAGATTCAGTTCATGTCTCTAAGCTATTTGCGCAGATCTTTATCTCACTGAAAGCAGCCAAAATTTACTTAGAACAAATAAATTTCAACATTTTAGTAGAACAGTGCTTTAGTAAGAATGAAAACTGGTGGTTTATAGTTATGCTTACAGCAGCACAAATTTTGACATAGCCAATGAAGAACTTCTAAATAATTAAAACATTTTATAGCAATCTACAGTACCATATCAAATATTTGTTTAATAAAAGAAAAAAGTGATTAAAGAGAATCCAAAGTTTTAGAACAGGCTAAAGTTATACAAATGATAGACATGATCTGAAGCTGCCAGAAAGGTCGTGTTAGAAATACCAAAGTGCCTGCTCCAAAGTGGGTGGGCAAGGCAAACTTAACTTCTGCCAGAAAGGTGAGCTACAGAACCTGCCTAGCAAGTGCCTGAGCAGGCAGTCCATCTGTTTATATCCCTCACATAACACTGCCCTTCACCCTGATTGGAGGAGCATGGGGTTACAATCTACGTGATTGGCTAATTTTAAAATTGGGGCGGGCAAAGGGAAGCACTACAATTAAAATGGCTATAATTGAATCCAATGAAGGTTGAACACTATATTCTGAAAATGGACCACCAGACTTTCTGTTTCTCTCAGTCTGACAACCATTTCAGAAGGAGGAGTCCAAAGAGGCAGACCTTTCATCATGATAGGGAGTTATAGAACAAAATTCAATAGATACAAGATTCCATCAAAGACTATCTGCTTCTCTTGTAGAGAATGTGTGTTTTTTTTTCTTACTGCCATTTATGAATAAAATTTGAGAGATTCAAGGCATGAAGGCCTGTTTTCCCAACTGGAAAGAGTAGAGCTGAGCATATTTTTACCATATTTGATTAATCAGCTCAGAACCTGGGAAAGTTGGGAAGTGAGTGATTCCCTGTGAGTTTGTAGTGCTGAGAAGGGCCCAGCAGATTGACATAGAACACTTTCGTTGACTTCTTTCCTTGAGCAATAATGACAGGGAAGGAAGGGAAGGAACTAGGCTGAGCGCGATGGTGCACACCTGTAATGCCAGCAGCTCGGGAGGCAGAGACTGGAGGATCGTGAGTTCAAAGCCAGCCTCAGCAACTTAGCGAGTTGCTAAGCAACTCAGTGAAACCTTGTCTCTAAAAAAATGCAAAAAAAAAGGACCGGGGATGTGGCTCAGTGGTCAAGTGCCCCTTAGTTCAATCCCTGTTACCTAAATAAATAAATAAATAAATGGAGCGGCTAAAAATGAATTCTAACTCCAAAAGCTGCTTTTGAAAACTATGGATTCCCTTTAATATACCTTTTCTTCAATAAACGAATAATTTACTTGGTATTTAAAGTTGTTATAAGAATGTTTTAATTATTATAGACTGAAATTAAGAGCTCCAGTGAAATTGAGGACAACTTCCTCAGGCTGACAGTACAAGCTGGAGGGCAGTCCCTGCCCTGGCCTGGGGGACATCAAGGAAACGGAGTGTGCAGATCTCCCCTGTCCTTGGGCCTGTCTAGCATAGGCTAACTAAATCTGCATATGTTTATATTCCACCTTTTGTCTCATTTTGCTGCCTTTTCACTTTTAAAAGCTTTCCTTTCCCTAGAGCCTCCTGAAGATGGAAAATTTGAAACCAAAAGTTTCTTCTATCTTCCTTCAAAGCTGGTATTAGTGCCATCTGGTAACACTTTGTTGAGGGCAGAGAGTCAAAAGAACTGCAAGTTGGAAATCCAAGCAAGAAGTCCAAAATTCTTCAAATTCCTTATCAAGAGAATTCTAGGGAAAACTGGCTGGACTTACACATAAGTCACCTAACAGGCATATCTAACTTCTGAGAAAATTAATACAAAAAGTAAGGTATTTTCGTGAAAATGGACACTAGGAGGTAGTGAAGTGTCTGGGAAACAGTATCTGCACTGGGTATGTTATGTGCCAACCCTTTTTTTTTTTTCTTAAACTTCCAGTTGAAATACAAACAGCTGGGTGATGTAGAAGAAGGGAAAGGCTGGCTTTGTCTTGTGTAGATTAATTTTGGGGACTTTATTTTTGCAAGGTGGCAGAGTACATAAAATAAAACCTCTTTAATTTAGATATGATTATTCAGGACACTTGGATGAAACCAATCAAGGTGGTGGATTTGGTAGCTGTCTTGGTATACGAGGCAAAAGGAAGAATGCCAGGTCCCAAAATATCACTAGTGACTAGTATGTAAAGTTGATTGACAAAAATTTATTTGAGGAAAATTAGCAAGGTGAAGGAGCCTATCAATGAGGCTACTGTTTGGGTAAAGTGTGTGAGTGTGGGGGCATATGTCCATGCACACTATATAAAACAAATGGATATAAGACTGTACAGAAAACTTCTGAGGAAGGCTACCTATTGTGGCAGGAAGGAAGATACTTGAGAACCTGAGGACAAGACCAAGGCTTCATCATTAATCATTTTATGTTTTATTCTTGAACCTTTTGGATATATTACTTCTTCCAAAACATAAAGAAATTCATTCTTTCAGGGAAGTCAGGGAATGACCAGATGCAACAAAGAGTGAAGCCAGATTTATAGATAGGTAGTTAGTGTAGTTAGGTAAATTGGGTCTAATATCGAGTAAGATAAAGAAAATGGAGACAGGATCTACTTTGGAGTCCTGTAATTCTCTTGGCCTTTCCTCATGGTGACAAGGTGACTTTGTCTGCTCCTGGCATCCCAAGAAGGATGATTATCAAGAAGATTAAATGCTTTCTTTCCACAAAGATCTGTCTTTTAAAAAAAAATCAGGGAAGCAAACATTTCTTAGAAAACCAGATATTTCCATGTATCCTTAGTCCAGAAGTCATATGGCCACCCCAGTGGCAAGAGTGACTAATACAGTATCTTAAAAAGGGAACCTGACTGCCATGACTAATGTAGACTAATTATGACTTATTAATAAGAACTGGGCACACTGTCACTTCCCCCAAATCAGTGTTGTGTTAATAAGGAAGAATAAGTGGAATGGCTGTTAACAGTGTCTATCCTACCATACTTTCCTTAGCTGGAAATGTGACATTAAATTAGTACAATCCTAAGGAAAATCAATACAGTTTATGCTTTCCTTTTTCCAGAGGATGTCTGAGGTAGGGAAATTGGTGATCAAACTGCAATGAGCATATTATAAGTATAAAAATAGTTGAAAAGATTTGGTAGTTTTGGCTAAATTAAAGGCCTATGAAAAGTTACTATAAAATAGTGTCAGGTAGCCAGGAGCAGTGGTGCATGCTTATAATCCCAGGGGCTTGGATGCTGAGGCAGGAGGATCACAAGTTTGAAGTCAGCCTCAGCAAACTAGTGAGGTCCTAAGCAATTTAGTGATATCCTGTCTCAAAATAAAAAAAATAAAAAAGGGCTGGGGATGTAGCTCAGTGGTAAAGCACCTCTGGATTCAATCTGAGTACCAAAACCAACCAAACAAAAACAAAACCAAAAGCGTCAGCAAACATTTTCTCTTAAGAACTTGACAGTATTTTGGACTTTGTAGAACAAAGTCTCTATCATACATATGAACTCTATGCTTCCTTGTCTTCATTCTCTCCCCACCCCTGACCACCCATTTCTCTCCTTTTCAGATCCAAATATCCAAACAAATGGGCAGCAGAGTTAGCACTTCATTCTTCTCTCCATCTGTGCTGAGTGAGGAGGAAGTTCAGAATGGAACTGGGAGGCTCAGGCACCAGGCTTTTGGGAGGAGAAGCACAAATTGTTCTAGACGTGATTTCACAGGAGGGCAGGTGGAGACAGAACTAGGGTGATAACCATGGAAAACCGCAACAGCAAAACTCACCTACATTACTGGGCCTGGGTTTGGGGCAGGGTAAAGAGCAAACCACTCTCCTGAGTCAGTTGGCACCTGATAACCAAAGCAGTCTCTATGGATTTTCCCTTCTCAGTAGGCAGGGTGACATAGTGGATAGAAATGCAAGAGACCCCAGGGATGAGGGATGGATGTGAAATGTCTTCCTCAAAGCATAGACATCACAAAAGAACCTAGAAGTGATGAATTTAAGATGACGGTAGTGAAGCTGATGACAAAGAATAGCTAACATGTACAGTGCTTAAACTGTGCCAGACACTCTTCTAAGAGACTTACATACCTTAACACAAAAGGTTGGATGCTTTTATTACCCCTATTTTACATTTGGGGAAATGGAGTCACAGATAAGCTAAAGGCCAAGTCCATCTAAGAGGTTGAACAGGGATTTGAACATAAGGAATGTGAGGTTCAGAAACCACTAGAGCAAACTGCCTCTCCAAAATGGAGATATAGGAAGGATCCACAGTGAACAATTTTAAATACTTACCAAGAGATGACTGTTTTGCTCTTCCTCATATGTAGGAAAAAAATGTATATTGACATACGCACATATGAGAGAGAAAGAGAAGGGACTGAGTTTCTCAAAGCAACCAGAAGAAATACAGTTAGAAGAGGCAGTTAGATTAAGATTAGAGAAAGGACACTGAACACTTTCTGAAAACTCAAATAGCCACTATCCTTGTTTTCAAGAAAGTGCTAAAGTACAATCAAGAAATGTGAAAGGTAATTGCTAAATCTGTTCACATTTTACTCACAGTTCAAACCAGTCACTTAGCTATAAAAGACTCCAACTACCCATGTAACTTTGAATACTGCATATGAAATATGTAATTATTCTGTTTTCTTTGTAATCCACAAGTAGAAGAGAAGGCTTCCAGGCCTTCATCCTCAGACTGAATTGCACCCAGTGGTCCCTCTTGTTCTGAGGCGTGCCAGCTCCGTGGACTGAGTAACTACTTGTTTCTCCAGCTCTCCAGCCTGCAGATGGCCATTGTGGGGCTATCCAGCTTCTGACTGCATAAGCAAATATAATAAATACCATTTCAAATATAATAAATACCATTTCATGTTTCTGTTCTTCAGGATAACCCTAATACAGTCTCCTAACTGGAATTGAGGCCTTGACCTCAACTTCTTCTGCCCCTGTACATTATTTCAAGCTGCTAGAATCATAAACATACCATTCAGGATGACTTATTCTGTTATGTTCAGTATCAGAGGTATGCCCTACATACTTGGCCTTGTATTTTACAGTCCTTCTATGAGATAATGTAGATATATTCGGTACCAGGTCACTTTAATGGAAGAAAGGATACACTTGGGGAAAAAAAAACCCAGAAGTGCAAGTATTCGAGGGTAATGTACACCTTTCATTAGTGACCAGAGTAAGTCACTTTGTGTCTATGGGGAAGCCTGGCTAAGGCATAGCCCTTTTATCACTGCGGTCTACTGTGAGCTGGTCAAAGAAGTACTCTGTCATTCAACTTTCCAGGGCTCTCATCTTGTTACCCAGACTCAACAAATGTTAAAGATTTACATTCTGGAAAGCTAAAAGTTTTCAGGTAAAGTTAAAGATCCCTTTATTTCAATATATGCTCAATCCCATTCCCTTCACTTTTCTCCAGAGGCACCAAGTTCCTACACTTTTATCCAGAAGTGAATAACCACAAAGAAACCAGGACATCTCCCCACATGGTCCTATTCCTCTTGCACACATTGTTTATAAGGGAAGATTAATTCTGTGTTTTCCAGGGGCTCCTGGTATACCTTTCCTCTTTACCCATGGAGATTCCCAGTAGCCTGTGGATGGGACAAGGGTGGGCAGAAAGAATCCTGGATACACAAGGATCTGCCCTCATTCTGGAAAAGTGAGAGTTTCTCTTTATGTGTGTGTGTGTGTGTCTCTCTCTCATACACACACACACACACACACACACACACACCAACTGAACACCTTTATTTCATTAAAAACCAAATAAATAACTTTATTGGAAGTAACAATCAAACTGAAAGGCCCAAACTGAAGGGAACTTGCTGAAAGGGCAACGTGTAGGCCCGGCCTGGGACCCACCCTGGGGGGTGGCAAGGGCTGGGCACAGTCCTGCTCAGTCGTCCTTGTAGCTGCGGCCCAGGGTGAGCCTGTCAAAGAGGATCTCAGCCATGGGGTCTTCCAGGGCCTGAATTCTGCGCAGGTTGGTCAGGTAGCCGGCCAGCTGGCGATGATGAGGTCCTGCTGGGCAGATAGTGGCGCTGCAGGAACTGGCAGAGGTGGGGGTCGCCCCTCTCAGCGGCCAGGTGGTGCAGCTCCAGGAGGCCCTGGTTGATGCTCTTCTCCAGGTGGAAGGCGCACTCCATGGCCTGGAGGCCGCTCTGCCAGGCGTTGTGCTCGGGCTGCTCGACGTCCTGGAGCCGGAAGCGGCCTCCGCGCTGGTTCTGCAGCTCCATCAGCTTCTTGGCGCGGTCCCTCCACTCGTGCGACAGGCGCAGGAAGAAGCTGGCGAAGTGCTCCAGGGCCACTTGTTGGCGGTGGCAGAAGAAGGCCAAGGACAGGTAGACGTAGGAGGCGTGCAGTTGCACCTGGATCTGGCTGTTGACGGCGGCCTCGCAGTCGGGGTGGTAGTTGTGGCGCACCTGCGACACCATGATGGGCACCATGACGGGCGCGGGCAGGAGGGGTGCCACCACGAAGGCGAGGGTGGAGTGGGCTCTGGGGCTGCGCAGTGGGCAGCGGCGGGGTCCTCAGGTGGCTGCTAGGGCATCTGAGGGCGACACCTGGGGCCGTGGGCGGGCGGGCGGGGGGGGGGGGGCGGTGGGCGGTGCCGGGGCCTGGGCGGGTCTGACCTCGGCGGAAGGCAAGCGGGTAATGGCGGCTGTGGAGCCTGGCAATGGCGGTGGTGGCGTTTTCCTGGGGGTTGAGGGTCAGGGGTCAGGGGCCTGGCGGTACCCGGCTGTGCCCCGCTGTGCCCTGCTGTGCCCCGCAGAGTTCCCTCAGTAACCTGGGCGACTCCGCTGGGCGTCTCACCTGCGTAATGTTTAAGTTAGAGGCCTAGAGGGACGGGCGTCGTGGTCATCGTGGTCAGGTATGAAGAGGCTCATGTGAATACTGTCCAGTGGGACCCTCTCATTAGAAGGAGGGCTTCTGGGACGGTTAATATCACAGGCTTCATTTGAATGGCAGCTTTCCTCAGTGACGTCAGTGTCTAGACTAACGTATCTTTATAAGGATGGTCAGGCATTGTGTTCCTTGGTCCTTTGGGTCCTGAGTCCATCAGCAACAGAGGAGACTGCAGTGTACGGTCTCTAGTGCATTTTAAATTTGCAGTAGTATTTGCAGTGTCTGGGGATTTTCTATTGCTCCTTTTTATCATAATTTGTTTTCATTTTATAAGTCAATGGTCTTCCTTATAATTCTGAGAATATGAATTTGAACTTTTTTTTTTTGTAAAGTTCTGTTTGCTATATTATATCTGTTTTTTCCCCCTCCAGAATTAGCTTTTTGGTTCATCATGTTCTCCTCTTCAGTCCCTGAAATATCTGGCCCAACTTTGTCCATTCATATCTGGGAATCAAGGACTACTTGGATTTGTCCTAGGGAATGAGCATGACTCTGATCCATAGTCGTTAAGTCTTGTAAGGCCCACTTCACTAACAGACTTCACTTCTCCTTTGGGGATGCATGGCATGAAGGTTGCAGGTGGGCTAGGGATCATCTCAATTCCAAAATTTGGGCATATCCAACATTAGAAAGCTTTAGTGGATCTGTCTTCTAGGTAATATGTGCTTCTATTTTGTGTCCCTTCTGTGCAGTTCCTTAGTTGTCTCTAGCTCTAGTGTTACTTGGGTTTTCTTTCAGGACAAAGAATTCAGGGTCCTTGCAGTGTAGCTTTTGGCGATTAAAGTTGACCAAATGTCATTGGTGCTCATTACCCACTTTAATAGATTTGGGCGAGGGTTATAGTGAGGCAGGGGAAGCAGATCTGCTGTTTAGAGAGTAATTCTTTTTTTAAAGACTTTTTAAAATTGTAGATGGGCACAATACCTTTATTTTATTTATTTATGTGGTGGTGAGGATTGAACCCAGTGCCTGTCACATGCAAGAGAAGTGTTCTACCACTGAGCCACAACCCCAGCCCTAGAGAGTAATTCTTTAACCTCCCAGTTGACCTAGGTCTTCAATCTTATTGACTCTCCCTTAAATTTTATCTGAATGTGCTTCAGTTAGTTTTCTGTTGCAAGGGTTTCATTTTTTTTTTTTTTTTGAACAAAGCAATGTGATGATGTCTCCTTTTCCATCTTAGAATTCCTAACAAATTTTGTTAATGGTAAGGGTACTCTTTTGTGTGTGCCCGTATGTGTGTGTGTGTGTGTGTGTGTGTGTAGATACTTTTTGTATGTTTAGTCACTACCATGATTCCATTACCATTTTTTAAATTTCTAAAAATGCAGGCTGGTGTACAGTTTAGTTTAGAGTTCCTACCTTGTGCATATGAGGCTCTGGGTTCAATTCACAGTACTATAAGTAATCATTTTTTTCTAAAAATTCAGATAATTTTCTGGATAGTTAATATATTCACAGTGATACAGCCCTCCTCTCTAGAGGCAACCAGTAATTTCTTATTAAGATCACAAAAAGAAAGACTAAAAAAGAAATAATACTCAAGTCATAGATAAAATGAACTACAAAAATCTAAGTGATAAACACACAAATCAAGCAGAAGGAAGAAAGGAACTAGTTTTTAAAAGGAGAATGCAGTGAATTAGAGGGGGTGGGAGGGAGAAAAGCAAAATTCCTGATATTAAAAAAAAAAAAAAAGATAACTCTCAAGACAACTTGGTTAGGAAAAAAGACACAAATTACCAATAGGAATAGTAATGAAAGAGAAGGCATTACTACAGATTAAAAAAGAACAATACTACTATGTAGTAATTGGGTATATATTCACTCCTAAAAAATTGAGGTTCTCTTGTCAAGGAAGAAGAGGTAAAATCGGTTTTAGATCAGTAATCAAAATTTTCTGCTGTCTTTGTCAGGAACACAGAATATATTAATTCAAGAAACTTCTTTCTTTTCTTCCCAGGGGTGGTAGTGGTAGGGCAATCAATGATTAAATTGCAGTGAGCCCAGAATTTGTAGGGTAATGAAAATGAGTAGTGCAAGAGATGATAGTATGAAGAAGGCAGAAGAAGGCAGGGGTCCACACTGGAAAAAATATCTCTTTGTGGTTTCAGTGATACTAAAATCTCTGATAGATAATTGTTTATCTGTTTTGTCTAGAGTTTGCCCTGAGTTTAAATATTTTAAGTTAGAAACAAGCAAACTAAATGGAACATTTCTAGTGGAAAAACTAATATAAAAGCCTGGGTTTATTCAGAATTATAATCTTTTACTCATTTATCCCATTTCACTTATTAGCACAAACCTAGATCTTTATAATATAATCTGTACTTCAGCATAATAAAAAATTAATCTCTGTAGTATTGAAAAAGTATGATACTTTAGACAGGACTATTTGTTTATCATCTCGCTACCTCTTTATACTTATAATGATATTTATACTACTAGACTTATAATGAAACTCTAGACTTATAATGAAACCTCATCATTTTATTTAACTGAAAGATAGCTCCTTTGAAATGATATCATAATCAAACCTCATAAATTCAACATCATTTAAGAGTTTAGGTTGCTACTTCTCAGAAAATAGTAGATCTCAGTTCACGTCTATGTTCCTTTCAAATTGGTCCAATTACATTGCAAGATCTATTAGGTTTCTTTCTTTTCAAGACATCTTTGTGTTTCAAGTGTGTCAACAACATATACTGCTGGTAATTAAACACCATGAGTTCCAATTCCAGTTAGAAATTGTATCATTGGTCTTTATGGCACACAAAATACTGGTTTAAAGATGGGAAAATATCACTTTGTCTATCCCAGTCTATGTTGTTCTGAAGCATTTTTAAAGCATATTTTTAAAGTCATAAAAATAAGCTAAATCCAAGTACTAGCCAGCACTTTTTCTATCATATTGACTTTGAATAAGTATTATGGGATGTACATTTACAAATGCCTAATTAGAACTAGAATAAGAAACTTGACGGTAAAATTGTTTATTGTAAAGCTCCTAGCATAACCATTACCAATTAAATTAGAAGAGCATTTTGTTCATTGAGGAAAGAGAGGAAGAAGGAAGTGGGGAAGACACAGAATTAGGAGACGTGGAACCTGGGTCCCATTTCTGACTTATAATGGGAAAAATAAGCAAATCTTATAATGGGAAAAATAAGCAAATCAACAACTGCTCTGGAGCTGTTATTTCCTCATTTATGAAATGAAGAGTTTGACCTACTTGGTTTTTGTAGACCCTGTGAGAAGATGATTAAAGCTTACTCAAAGAGTCTTTTGTCAATAATGGAATGGTATGAAAAAGCAGTCTTTAGCCTATTCATGATAAGCAATGCTTGGCATCAAATATTAGCTTTGGGAATTATATTATCTTGACATTCAAATAATAGTGTCATTTTAAGTGTGACCCTCTAAACATATAATTCAAGAAAGCCAGTACCCTCTTTGGATCTACTGGTGCTTGTGATGCAGTAAGGGATACATTCCCTTTTTCAGCCTGATGGTCCCTAAGACTTGAGCTAATGATATAGGTCTATTGTAGGGTTCCAAAAATTATTTTGCAACTGATTTTATTGTACATTGGAAGTGACTAGACTAAATCTTAACTTCTACTATTACTGATATTCCAACTATGAGAGCCATGGTCAGATGCCCTGGCCCAAGGGGACCATATTCCTAACACTAGAATAAAGAATCACTGACAACCCCCAGTATTAAAGGGATTAGCAACTACCTATTGTAACAGAAATTCATTTCCAGTAGTGTCCTCATCCACATTAGAATCTCTGGGAGTAAGCAGGGGTGGTAATTGGTTGCTGTCCTTTGGCAAATATGCCATGAACTGAAAAGGATAACATTTTTATATATTGAAAAAGAAAAAAAGTCAATTATTAATTAAATTTCAATTAATTCATGATATATCATTGTTTGTAAACTGCATATCAATTTCAGATAAGTTAAAATGTGAATAAATGAAATATTTATTAGGTTTTGTCATCCACTGATCTGGATACATTTATCAAAATAGGTATACTTTGTTTTTTTTACTATTCATGATTATTTATAATATTGGTAATTTATTTATGGCTTCAATTAATAGTGTACACTGTCAGTTTTACAGTATGATGTACAAAGACAGAAACTATCAAAAATTGTAAAAATTAGCATTTTCTGTTGGCTATTGTATTATTTTGCATTTCAGTGATATTATAGAATGAATTGTTATTTCCTTTTTTTTCCTTTTCCTTTTTTGCAAGGAGAGGTTCAGAGTCATTATGTTTAGGAATATGATGTGTTGGGTGACAGGTTGCCCCCTGTTCTCTGGATTCCTAGCTAACCTTCTCCCAATGGCTTGGAAGGATGAGACAGGAGGATCACAAGGTCAAAGCAAGCCAAGTTGCTGCACTGGGGTTCCATTCAAATCCAGTTAGAGCATGAGGGTTTTATTCTCATCAATTGTACTGACTACGGGCAGTTCATTATTGGAAAGCCAATTGTAGGTTACCTGCAAGAAGGGAACACTGACATCTCATTTCCCACATGGATGTCTGCTCAAACAGTTGACTGGTTGATCTGCCCCACTTCTGTACCATGTGACTGTGTTATGGTTTGGGTAGATTTAAGGAAAGAGCGGTTGAGAATAGGGTCAGTGATAGAACAGATCCTTTATATTGACTAAAAAGAGCATTAGGAATTTTCCATAGGTTCAGTGGAAAGCTTGAGCCATGTTGTTATGTTGTTGCTACTTTGTTCCAGAAAGCTGCTTGCTAGGCAGAGGGCCCCAACAGCAAGAGAGGGAGGCAGGCACAGTCGGAGTCAGTTGAGGAAGGAGTCAAAAGAGACCAACATGGAGCAATAACTCTGCTTCCTGGGAACTGTGTTGTAGGGAGGCCCCTTCTAGGCCTCCTTAAAGAATGCTGTGTGGAGGAGAGCCAAGATGGTGGAGTAGAGGAGACACTGCTTCTGGCGGCTCTGCACATGAATCTGAAAAAACAGTCAAAAGGCTTCTCCACCAGGTCCTGCCTTGACGGAAAACTACATCTCAGAGCATGTGAGAGGACACCATACAGCGAATCTTTCACAGATTCCACCAGAGTGGTGAGCGCGGTGCAGAACGCAGAGGCTTTGCTTGCCGGTAAGACTCCAGACGCTGGCCCCAAAGCCCGTAGTCTGAACACACACGCGAAACACAAGTGGCGGATCAGAAGTACAAAATCAGCACCGCTACAGAACTGTAGGTTGGCAGACTATGCTCTGCTCCCACGGAGATCACAAGACCGACCTCTGGCCATAGCACAAGGTCACCCCAGCACCCCCCACCTCACCAAATACCAGACACTGGAAACAGACACAAGCCATCTTGGAAAACCTTTCTCATCATCTCTTGGTGAACGTGGCTACCAGCATGGTTCTGTGGCCAATCAGGTACCTGGTTCCCAACTCCCCCACGCCCAGCTGTAATAACTCAAAACCTTTCTCACAATCTTTTGGGGGGCGTGGCTATCAACGTGGAACTGCAGCTGTATAGGCATCTCGTTTCCAACTTAGAGACTAAGAGCAGGGAGGTTCCAGGCAGAAGCTCAAGCCCTCTCACACAGGCTACCTCCACCACCCTGAAGGGCAGAGACTCAAGCTAGGAATAGACAACTTCACCTACTGGAAGAAAAGAAAACAGAATTCTGAGAGATTTTTTTTTCTCTCTCTTCTCATCCATTCTCCTCTACCTTTCCCCCTCTGGTCCTCACAACCCCAATATATGTGAAACCAAGAACTTTGCATAAAATAGGACTTTAAGAACTGAATCACCAGAATAATATCATATAGAGGAATTACATAAGCCCCTCCCTTTTTTCTTATTTTCTTTCTCCCTCTCTCTTTTTTCTCTTTCTTTCCTTTTTTATTTTTCTTCCTCCCTCTCTCCCACTTTCAACCTCCTAACTTTTACTATTTTTACTTCAGGTAATTTTCTAAATACATATAGTGTTTGATTTTATGCATTCTTCTCTAAACTACCTCCTGTCTATTAATTAGAATTCTCCTCCAAAGTTGCTAAGATACATACCCCATACCCTCACACCTTCCCCCCCTTAACATAACATCCTACGCCCGACCCTCAGATCTCTATACGCCACCAGAAACTGTATGCCTTTTTGAAACTAATGACTATATTTTAAATAATAATTGAATCCAACATCTCTAGAGATAGGGACTAACTATAAATGTATTAATAACGAAAACGTGCCATAGATGATGTATTGTTGATATTGGGAACTGTTAACATTGTCTTTCCCCACAAAGGAGAGATTTTGGAACTATACAAGAGCAATATAAATCTATAGGGGATAAACAATAACACAACAATCTCACCGAGCTGGAAAGAAATGTGAGCAACATGAAAAGACAAGGAAAGAAAAGACGACAAACAATGCAAGACAATACATCATTAGAAGAAGTAACATCTAGGGCTGGGGATGTGGCTCAAGTGGTAGCACGCTTGCCTGGCATGCATGCGGCCCGAGTTCGATCCTCAGCATCACATACAAAGATGTTGTGTCTGCCGAGAACTAAAAAATAAATATTAAAAAATTCTCTCTCTCTCTCTCTCTCACTCTCTCTTAAAAAAAAAAAGAAGTAACATCTTCATCAGAAAAAATGTCAGATAAAGATTTCAGGATATACATGGTTCAGATGTTCTAGAGTCTCAGGGAAGATATTAGACAACAAATGCAGATAATGAAAGATCACTTTGACAATGAATTACATAAACAAATCCAAGAAGCAAAAGATCAACTCTACAGGGAGATAGAGGTTATACAAAAAAAAAAAAAAAAAAAAAAAAAACCAAAAAACCCAAAAACAAAAACAACAAAAGAAACCAAACCAACCAACCAAACGAACAAACAAACAAAAACCCAAAAAACAAAAACAACAACAAAAAACAAACAGAAATCCTAGAAATGAAAGAAATGATAAACCAAATTAAAAAGTCAAATGTGAGTATCACCAGCAGAGTAGACCACTTAGAAGATAGAACATCAGACAATGAAGACAAAGTATATCAACTCAAAAAGAATGTAGACAGCACAGCGAGACTGATAAGCCATGAGAGCAGAACATCCAAGAAATATGGGATGCATAAAGAGACCAAATTTAAGAGTTATTGGGATAGAGGAAGGTATAGAGGTCCAAACCAAAGGAATGAGCAACTATTCAATGAAATAATATTAGAAAAATTTCCAGAAATGAAAAATGAAACAGAAATCCAAATCCTAGAAGTCTACAGGACCCTGAATGTGCAAAATCACAAAAGATCCACACCAAGACACATTATAATGAAAATGCCCAACATACAGAACAAGGAGAAAATTTTAAAAGCCACAAGAGAAAGGAAGCAGGTTATATATAGGGGTAAACCAATGTGGTTAATGGCTGATCTCTTAACATAGACACTGAAAGCTAGAAGTTCCTAGAACAATATATTTCAAACACTGAAAGATAATGGGTTCCAACCAAGAATCTTGTATCCAGCAAAATTAAGCTTCAGGTTTGAAGATGAAATAAATATCTTTCACGATAAACAAAAGTTAAAAGAATTTGCAGATAAAAAACCGGTGCTTCAAAACATCCTTGACAAAACATTTCATGAAGAGGAATGAAAAATAACAATGAAAACCAACAGTGGGAGGTAGTACACTAAAGGAAAAACTAATCAAAGAGGAAAATCAAGTCAAGTTAAATAACAAAAATAAACAAATATGGCTGGAAATACAAACGCTATCTCAATAGTAACCCTAAATGTTAATGGCTTAAACTCACCATTCAAAAGACATAGGCTAGTAAGCTGGATTGAAAAAAAAGACCCAACAATATGCTGCCTACAGAAGACTCATTTGATAGGAAAAGACATACACAGACTGAAGGTGAAAGGTTGGGAAAAATCATACCACTCACATGGACCTTGGAAGCAAGCAGGGGTGTAGACTCATATCAAATAAAGTAAACTTCAAGCCAAAGTTAATCAAAAGGGTTAAAGAAGGACACTACATACTGCTCAAGGGAACCATACACCAACAAGACATAACAATCATTAATATATATGCCCCAAACAATGGTGCAGCTATGTTCATCAAAAAAACTCTTCTCAAGTTCAAGAGTCAAATAGACCACAACACAATAATCATGGATGATTTTAACACACCTCTCTCACCACTGGACAGATCTTCCAAACAAAAGTTGAATAAAGAAACTATAGAACTCAATAACACAATTAATAACTTAGACTTAATTGACATATATAGAATATATCAACCAACATCAAGCAGATACACTTTGTTCTCAGTAGCACATGGATCCTTCTCAAAAATGGACCATATATTATGCCACAGGGCAACTATTAGCAAATACAAAGGAGTAGAGATATTACAATGCATTTTATTTGATCATAATGGAATGAAATTGGAAATCAACGATAAAATAAGGAATAAAAATTCATACATCACATGGAGAATGAATAATATACTACTGAATGAATAATGGGTTACAGAAGACATCAAGGAGGAAATGAAAAAATTCTTAGAGGTAAATGAGAACACAGACACAACTTATCAAAATCTCTGGGACACTATGAAAATTCATTGCGTGAAGTTCATTCCTTAAAAGAAGAAAAAGCCAACAAATAAATGACTTCACACTACATCTCAAAGCCCTAGAAAAAGAACAAACCAGCAGCAAAAGCAGTAGAAGGCAAGAAATAATTAAAATCAGAGCTGAAATCAATGAAATCGAACCAAAAGAAACAATTGAAAAAATTGACAAATCTAAAAATTGGTTCTTTGAAAAAATAAATAAGATTGACAGGCCCTTAGCAATGCTAATGAAGAGAAGAAGAGAGAGAACCCAAATGACTAGTATACATGATGAAAAAGGCAATATCACAACAGACACTACAGAAATACAGAAGATAATTAGAAATTATTTTGAAACCGTATACTCTAATAAAATAGAAGATAGTGAAGGCATCAATATATTTCTAAAGTTATATGACCTGCCCAGATTGAGTCAGGAAGATATGTATAACTTAAACAGACCAATATTAAGTGAGGAAATAGAAGAAGCCATCAAAAGATTACCAACCAAGTAAAGCCCAGGACTGGACAGATATATAGCTGAATTTTACAAGAGCTTTAAAGAAGAACTAATACCCATGCTTTTCAATCTATTTCAGGAAATAGAAAAAGAGGGAGTACTTCCAAGTTCATTCTATGGCATTCTATTCCCTGTGGCATTCTATTCTATTCTGATTCCAAAACCAGACAAAGACACCTCAAAGAAAGAAAACTTCAGACCAATATCTCTAATGAACACAGGTGCAAAAATCCTCAATAAAATTCTGGCAAATCGAATACAAAAAGATTGTGCTCCATGACCAAGTGGGATTCATCCCAGGGATACAAGGTTGGTTCAACATATGGAAATCAATAAATGTAATTCATCACATCAAAAACGTAAAGATAAGAACCATATGATCATCTCAATAGTCGCAGAAAAAGCATTTGACAATACAGCACCCCTTTATGTTCAAAACACTATAAAAACTAGGGATAACAGGAACTTATCAACATTGTAAAGGCTATCTACACTAAGCCTCAGGCCAGCATCATTCTAAATGGAGAAAAACTGAAGGCATTCCCTCTAAAATCTGGAACAAGACAGGGATGCCCTCTCTCACCACTTAACATAGTTCTTGAAACACTGGCCAGAGTAATTAGACAGATGAAAGAAATTAAAGGGATACATATAGGAAAAGAAGAACTGAAACTAGCACTATCTGCTGATGATATGAGTTTATACCTAGAAGACCCAAAAAACTCTACCAGGAAACTTCTAGGACTAGTAAATGAATTCAGCAAAGTGGCAGGATATAAAATCAACACCCATAAATCAAAGGCATTTCTGTATATCAGTGACAAATCCTCTGAAAAGGAAATGAGGAAAACTACCCCATTCACAATATCCTCAAAAAAAAAAAAAAAAAAAAAAACTTGGAAATCAACTTAACAAAAGAGGTGAAAGATCTATACAATGAAAACTACAGAACCCTAAATAGAGAAATCGAAGACCTTAGAAGATGGAAAGATCTACGTAGCTCATGGATAGGCAGAATTAATATTATTAAAACGGCCATACTACCAAAAGCACTATACAGGTTCAATGCAATTCCGATAAAAATCCCAATGTCATTCCTCATAGAAATAGAAAAATCAATCATGAAATTCATCTGGAAAAATAAGAGACCCAGAATAGCTAAAGCAATTCTAAGCAGGAAGAGTGAAACAGGTGGTATCACTATACCAGACCTTAAACTATACTACAGAGCAGTAGTAACAAAAACAGTATGGTACTGGCACCAAAACAGGCTGGTAGACCAATGGTACAGAATAGAGGACACAGAGACTAACCCACAAAATTACAACTATCTCATATTGACAAAGGTGCCAAAAGCATACACTGGAGAAAGAATAGCCTCTTCAACAAATGGTGCTGGGAAAACTGGAAATCATATGCAACAAAAAGAAACTGAATCCCTATCTCTCACCATGCATAAAAGTTAACTCAAAATGGATCAAGGAGCACTAGTAATTAAACCAGAGACTCTGCGTCTAATAGAAGAAAAAGTAGACCCTAATCTCCAACACGTGGGGCTAGGCCCCAACTTCCTTAATAAGACGCCTATAGCACAAGAATTAAAACCAAGAATTAACAAATGGGATGGATTCAAACTAAAAAGTTTTTTCTCAGCAAAAGAAATAATCTGTGAGGTGAACAGGGAGCCTACATTCTGGGAGTAAATTTGTACCCCTCACACATCAGATAGAGCTCTAATCTCTAGGGTATATAAAGAGCTCAACAAGATAAGCACCAATAAATAAATAAATAAATAAAACAAACAACAAAAACAACAAAAAAACAGAAACAAATAGTCAATCAATAAATGGCCCAAGGACCTGAACAGACACTTCTCAGAAGAGGCTATACAATCAATCAACAAATATACGAAAAAATGCTCATCATCTCTAGCAATCAGAGAAATGCAAATCAAAACTACTCTAAGATACCATCTCACTCCAGTAAGAATGGCCATTATGAAGACAAACAACAACAAGCTTTGGCGAGGATGTGGGGAAAAAGGCACACTCATACATTGCTGGTGGGACTGCAAATTGGTGCAGCCAATTTGGAAAGCAGTATGGAGATTCCTTGGAAAGCTGGGAATGGAACCACCATTTGACCCAGCTATTCTTCTTCTCAGACTATACCCAAAGGACCTAAAAACAGCATACTACAGGGACACAGCCACATCAATGTTTGTAACAGCACAATTCACAATAGCTAAACTGTGGAGCCAACCTAGATGTCCTTCAGTAGATGAATGGATAAAAAAAGGGAGATGACTCAAAATGGGCTAGGGAGAAAGAGCATGAGAAGAAAATTACCTCTAGATAGGGAAGAGAGGTGGGAGGGAAAAGGAGAGAGAAGGGGTATTGCATGGAAGAGGGAACGAGATCCCCCCTTTGTTTTACAGAATTCAGGTATGACAAAATGAGGAAAAAAAAAGGAGTGGGTCACATTAGATTGGGTAGAGAGAAGTGATGGGAGGGGAGGGAAGAGGAAGGAGGGAATGGAAGGACAGCAGAATAAAATAGACATTATTATTGTTGTAGGTATATACGTAACTGCATGACCAATGTAATTCTGCAACCTGTACATGCAGAAAAATTAGAAATTATATCCCTTCTGATTCAAGTGTATGATATGTCAAGATCATTGTACTGTCATGTGTAACTAATTAAAACAAATAAAAAGTTAAAAAAATGTGGCATTTATACACAATGGAATATTACTCAGCACTAAAATAGAATAAGATCATGGCATTTGCAGGGAAATGGATGGCATTAGAGAATATTATGCTAAGTGAAGTTAGTCAATCCCCCAAAAACGAATGCCAAATGTTTTCTCTGATAAAAGGGGGGGGTGACTCAAAGTGGGGTAGGGAGGGAGAGAATGGGAGGAAGATTACCTCTGGATAGGGAATAGGGGTGGTAGGTAAAGGGAGGGAGAAGGGGAATAGCAAGGATGGTGGAAGGAGCTGGTCATTATTATACAAAATACATGTATGAAGATGTGAATTTGGTGCCAACATACCTTATATACAAACAGAGATATGATAAATTGTGGTATAATGGTGTATTAAGAATTGTAATGCAAAAAAAAAGAGCTCACATATAATGGCATAATCTGGCATGAATCTACTTTATATACAGAGTTACAAAAAACTGTGCTGTGAATGGATAATTATGAATGTAATGCATTCCACTATTGTCATGTATGTAAGAAATATAATAATAATAATAATAAATAAGTAAATAAATAAATAAAAATTCAAGGAAAAAAAAGAATGCTATGTATCTCCCACCCAACTTACAACTGGGCCCACCATAGGATTAGTGATAGTTAAGAAGAGTTAACAATACCAGTTAACATTTTTTCTCTTTTCCTTTACTTCCTCCCAGTCCTCAAAATACCAGAGAAGAGACAAGTGGGAGAGTGTAGGAGTTAAAAAAGAGACTATGCCCCCCTCTCCTCATTCTATGATCTTGAGGTCAAAGTCTAGCAGCAGCTGAAGGAGTGGAGGAGGAAGAGGTAAGCATAAAGTACATTGAATGCTGAAGCTAAAAATGGATGAAAATGGATAGTTTTAAAATTTCTTATTTTTATTTTAATTATATAAATTTATAGCCCACAGGGATAATTTGATAAATGTATGCAGTGTGGTAATAATCAAATCAGATAATTAAAATTTCCATCTCCTTAAACATTAAAAAATTTTATTAACCCATAATAATAGTACATATCTATGAGGTACAATATGATATTTCAATATGTGTATACTTACTGATCAAATCAGGATAACATTTCTGACTTATCATTAGTTTGGAGGTTTTGAATGCCTTTCTTCTAGTATTCATAAAATATATAATAGCTTATTGTGAAGTATAGTCATCCTACCATACTGTGGAACACCAAAACTTACTACTTCCATTTTATGTACAGGTTATCTATCATTGCTCTATTCTCCCTTCTCCACCATTCCTAGCATTTAGGAATCACTATTATACATTCTGATCAACTTTTTAAAACATCCATATATGAGGGAGAACATGTATTTTGTCTTACTGTGACTGACTTATTTCACTTAGTGTGTGGTTCAGCTACCTCCCTCTGGGTATATATCAAAGGGAATGATATCAGCATAACAAAGAGACACATACATGCCTATATTTATTGCTGTACCATTCATAATAGCTAAAATACAGAATCAGCCTAGATGCCCATCAACAGATGCATGGATAAAGAAAATGTGTTAAATATACATGATGGAATATTATCCAGCCATTAAAAAATGATATCTTTTTCTGGTGAGGGATGCTAGTGGGGATTGGACCCAAGAGTGCTTAACCACTGAGCTACATCCCCAGCCCTTTTAATTTTATTTTTTTGAGACAGGTTCTTGCTAAGTTGTTTAGGGCCTTGCTAAGTTGCTAAGGCTGGCTTTGAACTTGTGATCCTCTTGCCTCAGCCTTTAGAGCCACTGGGATTATAGGTGTGTGCCACTATGCCTGGCAAACAGGACATTTTTAACTTGGCACTGTTGTCTATAATATGCAGAATTATTAAATCCACAGTGCAGTTTATTCTGCAAGTGTACCTGCCCATCTCACTAGTACCTGTACAGTAAGTTCAGATCTGAAAAAGGTTAACTGGTGCTGGGAGAGAAAACCTGCTGAGGTCACTGCAGGTCAATGTTAACACACTGCATAGCAGAAGGGACTCGCACAGGAGCCAGTATACTACTTTACTAATATCATATGGGTTGAAACCCTCCTAATTATGTTAGAACTATAACCCAACAAGAATAACTTGAGACTACAGAGGATTTATGAATTTACAAAAGGGCCCAACTATCAGAGGCTAAAATTCACCATGAAATTAACATCAAAATCAATAATATGATCAATAAAAACTTACTTTGATTGTGTAAGGGACAATGATGTCTGCCTATAGAAACCAGATCTTCCTCATCTCTGCAATAACTCAGAGTACCAATTGCACAAAATGACATATTTTGTCCATTTAACTTATTCTCAAGAGTTCCCAGAAGAAGTAGTGAGGAAGCCTTTGAGAGCCCCCAGGAAACCATCTCCAGCTGTCTAAAGGGGAACATCTTATTTGGCTCACTCAGGAGGGCCTGGGATGAGTCTAGGAATGGTGCAGGGAAATATGGCCATAGTGATATGTCAAGTTTTCCTCCTGTATTTCTGTGCCTAGGTTCACCTTCCACCTTTCTTCCTTCCTGAATTAAAGTTCTAAATCTAGCTCAAGTGTCATCAGCAAATCATGAGAACCTAAGTGAAACAAGAGTATCTCTAAGAGTGCCAAAGAATCTGAGTTTCTGCCTGCAAGTAAAATGAGTAATCTCCAGGAACTAATGATGAATTCTTAAATACCTCAGACATGAGCACTTCTTATAATTATTGTTGATAGCCACAAGTGTCTACATGCTACCTTTTGCCATGGACTCTGAATTCAAAGATTTCTAATGTAGCTTTTGTAACATGTTTGAGGGGATACTGCATGTCCTTTTCTTTCCCAGTAATTTCTACAAAAAATTAAATGACAACACTTTGGAATGAGAGGGATTATCTTAAAATAGAATTGCTGGACTTAGATCTCAAATTCTTGGATATTAACAACTTAGTCTCTAAATACATCTGTAACTTGGAGGTGGGTTGAAGCATGAGGTGTACAGGAAGCAGAACGACTTGGGATAATACCAGACATAACAGTCATCAACACCCCCAGAAATAACACACACTGTAGAAATCCTCAAGTATTCTAAGTTGGTTTTTGCTAAACAATTTGCTTTAGAATATAACAAAGTGTCATCTATTAAAGCAAGTTCCCTGAACCCGTGAAGTCCTGTGAACCCTGGATTGGGCATTTTTAAAATGAACTCTGTTAGTTTGGAATAATTTTAAATTTTACAAAAGTTGCAGAGATGATATGCAACATTTCCCAATACCCCTCACCATTTCCCCTAGTGTTTGTTAGCTTTTATATTAGCAATGGTAGATTTATTATAATTACTGCACCACTACTGGCCCACTGCTATTAACTAAACTTGGATTTCACTAGTTTCCCCATTGTTGTCCTGTTATTCTGGAATCTAACCCACATTCATTTAATCATCATGTCTCTTTAGTCTTTGCCCTGTGAGAGTTACTTCAGTGTTGTTTTTAAAATTTTTTATGACCTTGACAGTTTTGAGGAGTCACAGTCATTGTTATGGTTTGGATCTTAAATGTCCCACCAAAACTCATGTGTTGAAGGCTTGGTCCCAGCTGGTAAAGCTAGTGGGAGGTGGTGCAAACTTCAGGAGGTGGGGCCTAGTAGAAGGAAGTCAGATCACTGGGGGTGTCCTTGTAGGGCATATTGGGACTCTGGCATCTTCCTGTCTTTCTTTGCTTCCCAACTACCATGAGGTGAGTGGGCCTTCTCTGTCATATACTTCTTGCCATAATGTACTGTCTAACCACAGGCCCAAACTGATGTAACCAGTTGACCATGGACTTCTGAAATTGGGAGCCAAAATAAATCTATCCTCCTTTTAAGTTGATTTTCTCAGGTATTTTGTCACAGTGCAGAAAGCTAACTAAAATGGTCATGCATTTTATAGAAAAATTTTAAATTTTATCTGTAACTTTATCTGCACCTTGAAGTTTGGTGATAACCACTTTGGAAGTCAAACAAAATAAACCAGAAATTGTGAAAAAATAAAGTTATGAAATTGTTGTCTTCAAAAGTTATTGCTAGGACTGGGGATATGGCTCAGTTGGTAGAGTGCTTGCCTAGCTTACACAAGACCCTGGGTTCAATCCCTAGCACCAAAAAACAAAACAAAACAACAACAACAAAAAAAAAAACCTCAAGAAAACAATTATTACTATTTTCTTCATGGCACCTCCAGATTAAAAGTTCCAGTAGTTCAGGAGGTTGAGACATGAGGATTGAAGGTTCAAGGCCAGCCTCAGCAACTTAGCAAGGCCCTAAGCAACTTACTGAGACTTTGTCTCAAAATAAAAAATGAAAAGGGCTGGGAATGTGGCTCAGTGGTAAAGTGCCCCTGGGTTCAATCCCCAGTATAAAAAAATTAAAATAAATAAAAATAAAAAGGACTGGGGATGTGGCTCAGTGATAAATTGCTCCTGCCTGGGTTTGATTCCCAGTACAAAAAAAAGTTCCAAAATGCAGAGAACCCTCATGGTCCCATAGACAGGAGAGAAAAATAACAATGATAGAAATTAGTAATGATTCCTAAATAAAGTATCTATAACTCACCTAAAAACTAGAATAAAATGTATTTATTGAATGCTTTCTCTATGCTAGGCTGTGGGTATAATTTTCCCCCTTCAAAAGACATAAAAATAAATGGTGAAATGTTTATTAAAAAGCAATATAGTCAGTAGATGGCAGAGCTGAGACACCAAATCAGATCCATCTAATTCTCTACAGAGAGGATTTGGGCATGCCATTCAGATAACTACTGCTTTTTTTCTCCTTGAGCTTTACTGAGGTATAAGTGACAAATAAAAGTTTTATATATTTAAGATGTACAGAGTGTTTATGAACTTTTGTGTGTATGTCAGCTGCCTCTATGAGATCTCAAAAGCCACGAGTGAGTGGCAGGTTATTCACTATTGTGTGTCCTATGTCTGGTACATAGTAGATATTCAGCAGATAAGGTCTGAGTAAATCTGACCTAATTTCTATTTGGTGAAAAGGAGGAACATTAAGCACAATATATTTTCTCCCATTGTCTAATTATACTTGTGTTCCCAATTAGGTAAAGAATTATAAATAGAATTTCAAGTAAAATTTCAGTCTACTGAAAGTGGACTTTTAAAATCACAGAGTCTAACATTTGGGGATGATGAAAATATGTGTAAGTAAACCTGTTCTGAGCAAAAGAATTTAGTAAAAAACAAAAAAACAAAAAAAAAACCAAAAAAAAAAACCATAATAAGAAGTCTAAGAGTAGAAAGCGAATCTCTAAAGCCAAGCATTTTCTTCATTGTCAAGATTAAGATGAAACTGTGTTGTCCAATGCTAGATCCTTCTTAGCACATTAAAAAACCCCATTATTCTGAAATAGTTGTTCTAAAGCAAATAAAGTGTGAGATTGCCAATTTTATTACACTTAGACAAAAGCCCTTCAACACACTTTATTGTAAATGGCCTTTTAATGGCATAAGCAAACCTGGATTACAGACTTTAAACCATAAAGAAGAGAACAAACATAATTTCAATATAATAAAAATCCATTTTAAAGTCCACCTCTTTCAGTCAATGTGTGAAAAAGTTTAAAATCACATCTTCCTATGCATTAAATGTACTTCATAATATGCCAATCCATTAGTTCATTCCATCATCAAATATTTATTTAGTGCCCATTATGTGCCAGCTTTGCTAGGGACCATAGCTAAGAACAAAACAGATGAGAAATGCTGTTGTCATAGAGCTAAGAGTCCTGGGGAGAGAGTGATCAATTAACAAATACAACAAATGGATGTTAGATGGTGATAAATGCTGGGAAGAAAAATAATTCATGGAAGGGACTCCAGGTTGCAATTTAAGGTAGGATACTTTCTCACTGAGAAAGTGAACTTGAGCAAAGACCTGACCGAGATCAGCAAGTTCAGATACATCCATCTGGAAGAGCAAAGCACAAGTGCCAATGCCATGAGGTAGAACTGTGGTGTGTGTGTGTGTGTGTGTGTGTGTGTGTGTGTGTGTGTGAAGGCACAAGCAAGCCACAGCAAAGTGAATATAAAGGGTAGAATGTCGTAAGAGATGTGGCAAAAAAAATAAATAACTACAGAGCAGTGGAAGTTTGAGATGGAGATGATTGTGTAGTATCTTATATATGATTCTGAGTGCTTTGGCTTTTACTGAGGGAGATGAGAAAATGTAGAAAAGAGATTTTAAAGTATGGCCTGCTGTTTTGAGAATCAATTATGGGAAAGAGGGCCAAGAAATCATACAGATGAGAAGGTGGTGTGTCGCGACCCCTTGCCCGCAAGGAAGACGCAACTCAGGAATCTTCTTTCAGCAGTTTATTCAGGCCCTTGATATTTCTTCTAATTCCTGGTCGGATGCCCCTCCCAGCCTTAATAAAGCATCCCAAGCCCCAATGCGAAGCTGCCACGTGGAACTTTCTTACAGGGTGCTGAAAAACCATGCACCAACTCTCCCAAACAAGGAGTTGTTTGTCACAGACCACAGTGGAGCCAGGGCCATCCTGCAATGGCGACCATAATCTGCAGAAGCGGCTCACCACAGTGGTGGTGACTTGGATATATAATGGTAACATGTAAAGAGGCTGAAATGTGACTACATTCTGAATGTAATTTCAAGATAGAACCAACTATTGGCAGATGGAATGTGGGATATGAAAAGGAAAGAAGAATGGGGATTGAAGCAACTTCTGGACACCAGCAATGAGATGGATGGATGAAATTAATATTTACTGAAATCAGAAAGGTTGTGGTAAGAACAAATTTTAGGGGAAGGGATGTAAACTGAAAGAAGTCTTAGTAAAAATACTGACTTTTTTTTTTTCCTGGAGCTAGGCAAGTTAATATTAAAAGTTATATAGAACATCAGGAATGCAATGCTCACAAACCACTGAAGAAGTCAATAAAAAGGAGAAGTAGTTCTAATTTACACTAAAACATATTACATATCCACTATAATTAAAACAGTATGGTTCTAATATTTGAGCAGCAAGATGGCCCAATGGACGAGAATAGGGAATTGCCAAATAGACTAAGTACATATGGAAATTAGGTACATGATAAAATGTTAACTAAAATCACTAGGGAGAAGAAGAGCTTTATATTAAATGGTGTTTGGAAAACTGGGTATTCATGTGGAAAAATCAGATCCGTACCTCATACTATATACAACAATAAACTCCAAGTGAATCAACAAAGCTGATGAACTTCACAGATTATCAATTTCTAAATGAATTTTGCTTTCGCTGTGTATACTAGAACCTAGCAATCATGCCTCTCTAAGCATCTTCCCTTGAGCTCCTTCTGGGGCTTTCTCTACCTAACAAAAGATCAAAATCCCTCTCTTAAAACTCTTCTGCATCCACTGCTCCTGAGGTGTGTTCTATATCCCTCTAGCACCTCAGCCATCACTTGTTTAGCAGCTAGTGTTATTTTCATGGTGCAGGGCACTAGATCTTTCTACAATGGTTACCTCTGATAATGTGATTTCCAACTGTGAAGCAGTTCTATAGAATATATACCCCTGCCTTGTGATTTCCCATCCCTGCTCTCCTTGAAGAACACATAGTCCAGAATAAAGAGAGGTAAAGGGAAGTAGTCTCACAGAATGGGGATGGGGAGTCTAAATATGTCTTTTCTTTAATAGGAGAAGTAAAACATTTAAAAATATTATCAGCTTTCATTAGCTTCCTCCATCCTTTCTCTTTGATAGTAGGTAAGGATATTAACTTTCTAGATCAAAGCCTTGGGTGAACTAAATGCTTCTCCCCTGCCAAGTTGATGAATCTTTGCTCTTGGCAGAATTCTGTGGAAACACACCAGTGAACAGGGAAGTGAACTTAGCTTTCCCACGCATGGAATGTTATTACATGCCACTTTCAGGCTTCCTTGAAAAAGTTAATTTTTAATTAATAACAATGTGCATACTTCGGATCTCAAATATAAATCAAAATGTAGGCAAATCTGTGAGAATATTTAAAATTGCTCGTATACTTACAGTTTTCTCATTATTTTCAAAAGCTTCCCTGGCTTCTTCGAATGTGCAGACTTCTTCTTTGCACTCACGTTCAATGTTGCCCTGTCTTATTTCTTCAAAAAGTCCATTAGCTCTTCGGTAGCGTTTTAATACTGAATTGGCTCTTTCTCCCGTGAGGAAAACTAAAAAGAGATATAATAATAAGCATAAAAATGGAATGAAAATTCCATAAGGTAAATTACAATACAAGATGGAAACTGCCAGATGTTCTTCAGATAACACAGGCAACATCCTAAACCTCTTTGTGTGAGTCAGCAATGAAGTAACACTTAGCTCACAAGCACTGCATCTGCTAGCTTCCTCATATGTGAGTGTGTCCTTTCAGTAGCAGTTGCCCTGGGCAGGAACCGTGACATAATTTACCATGTTATATTCAAACTTTAGCACATTCCTGCCGAGCATGAGTGTTTAAATATAGTAATAATGATACCACTACTTATATTCATTACTGTAAGTGGATACCCCAAGGCATTCGGCTGTTGGACAGCAGCAACCAAATCTAAATTCAGACTGTAGAAGTCTTTCAGTATTTGTCCATCTAACTAAGAAGAAACAGACCTGCAATTGACCTAATAATATGTACCCAGAGAACCCTAACTTCAAAACAAGTGACAAAACAATAACAAGAAGTTAAGATAAATTTGGCTATAATTCCTTCCAAGGAAACACTAATAGTAATTTTGTTCTAAATGCACTTAAGTATAGTGTGGTGACACTTTAACACACCCCAAACTCATTTTACTATCCTTCTTAAGGAAAAGGAAATTATTTTGCATAACTTTCAGAGGCATTTCACATAAACATTCAAAACATGTTTATGACGCGCAGTATAATAAATTAGGCAATAGTTACATGTACACTTATGGTGCCTTCTTTTTATTTTTATACAGTAATACAATTTAAGCTGTACTTTAACAATGTTTTTCTAAAAGTGTCTTGCTTGTTGGAGACATAAATTTAATACCACCAGAATTTAATCTCTGTTAATGTCAAAAGATTAGAAAATTTTCTAATTTTATGAATTTATAATATGGGAGAAGGAATGAAACAGATTTGGGGGGGGTAATCAGGGATTGAATCCAGAGGTGCTTTACCACTGAGCTACATCTCCAGTCCTTTTTATTTATTTATTTTATGTTGAGAGAAGGTCTTGCTAAGCTGCTGAGGGTCTCACTAAATTGCTGAGGCTGGCCTTGAACTTGCCATTCTCTTGCCTCAGGCTCCAAGTTGCTGGGATTACAGGCATGTGCCACCATGCCCGGCTCAAAACAGATATTTTAAGATGATAAAGTGAAAGTTCTCCATTTTCCAAATTTCAAGTATTTTTTTTTTAAATTTTTAGTTGTAGATGGACACAGCACCTTTATTTTATTTATTGATTTTTTAAAATGTGGTGCTGAGAATTGAACCCAATGCCTCAAACATGCTAGGCAAGCACTCTACCACTGAGCCACAACCCTAGTCCCTCAAGTATTTTTAAAAGATGACAATGACAGTGAATTTATGTTTTACCTCATTATTTAAATGTATATTTCAGTTTATAGAAGATACATATTAATTATTTAGGATTCTTTAAAGTATCCAAATTAATACCAGCTAGATGGTACTTACACTAGGGTAAAAACCATGGTTGGCCTTCAGTAAGTATTTCTTTTATTTTACACCTTGTATGGGAAACCATCTATAAAATGAATTGAGTTGTATAATATCATTAGAAAAATAACTTAAAAATACAAATTATGGAAAATGATATGAAAGAAACCAAAAGGGCACTGTTGAGTTGGAGAATAACAACGGAATTTACTAGAAGTGCTTTTCACATTTTTAGCAACATCAGAATCTCCTAGGACTCATTATTACACAGATTGCTGGGACTCACCAGCAGTTTCTAATTCCAATGGTCTGGGCCAAGGTCAAGAAATTACATTTGTGATCAGTTCCCAGGTAATGTTGATGTTACCATTCTCATTATTACAATTTGAAAATTACTACTCTAATGCCAACTCCTTAGAAAACTAGTTCTGAGGAAGTTGTTTATGGAATGCGTTGATTAACAAATTTAAAGAGAAATCTTACTACATGATGTTTTTAGGGCCCTTAATATATATTTAATATATACTTGCACATCCCCTGAAAGGGAGCATGGTATATGCATTTGTCATATTTTTTTGACTATAGTGGTCTTTTTCAAGAGACATTTCACTGAATTACAATTTTTTAGCCATTAGTCTAAATTGCCTCTAAAACAACCTAAGTCTCCTCCAACTAGCACATGAAGAAAGGCAGTAACTATTTTTCCTTGGGGCTTCTCTTTTCCAAGGTAACAGGTCTTTTTTCTTCATCTGTTTGTCATATAAAGTGAATATCTGCACCATCTTTCTCTCAAAAAATAGTGTCCTACGTTAAGTGCAATAATCTGTATATGGTCTGACAAGTGCAAAGTTGATCAAAACCATAAACTTCCTTGTTTTTAAACAAAGTACATATGCTAGTGCAGTTTTAAGCTATCTCTGGGTTTTCAATCAGTTTTCCTGAGGAAAAAACAAAAAATTAGCAATAATGTATTTTGAAGGCAGAAAGATCAGCAAAGTAGAGGGAAAGGGTTGGGGGGGTAAGGGGAGGGGAGGGGAAGGAGAGGTACTGGGGACTGAATTAGAACAAGACATATTCCATGATTTTATAATTATGTCAAAATGGATTCTACTGTCGTGTAACTAAAAATAACCAATAAAATAAAAAAGAAAACAAGATATGAGATAATGTCTTCTGGATTTGGCAGAAATTCTAATGTTCCTTGGTAATAATACACCAGCATTCAAATCTTTAATCATCATCATCATAATAATGTACTTTGAGCTTTTAGGAGGAAAACTTACAAAATACTACAAAGAGAAAATATTTTTTCTTGCATGATAGCTAAATGGAAAATAAGAGTTAAGGAAAACAGTTAACTCTAACCAAACAGGCTAATTCAGAAGGATAAGTAACTGGGAGGTAATGAAGCAGGAAACAAGATCTTCTAATCCCAGCCTAATCAAATTACCAAGAGCATTCCATAAACATCTCCTATGTATTTCTTGTACCAAGAGGCAATGTAATATAATACTGAGAACTCTAGATGGACTAAGCTGGTGAATATATCTTATCTCACTTGCCAAATACAGTCAATTAAAAGATATTACTTGGAGTAAAAATCTGACCAGTAAGAAAGAAAGACATTACTATAGATTAGTTATGGCCACCAGGTACTAAAGAACAGAAATTAGTGGCAGAGCATTTGCCAGTCCTTTTCAAAGTAATCTGGAAATCTAATGAACCTTACATGATAACACCAGAATTAGATTTTTTTTTTCAATGTGGAAACATTGAAATAAAGGAGAAGGTGATAGCTTTGACTTATAGGATGAGATCAGATCATCTCCTTTCAAAAACAATGGGCAATTTCCTGGCTGGAAGGGCTAGGATTAGGACTTCAAAATTCAAAACTAGGGGCTGGGAGTATAGGTCAGTGACTAATATTTAGCACTTGTCAGGCCCTGGGTTTAATCCTCAGCACCAAAGGGGGGGTGGGAATCAAAACTAAAGCAATTATGTTTGACACTTTAGTTGAACACTTCCCTCTACTTCCTTCTTCTTAAATTGTGTGAGTTAACCCACAGCTGTCAAGAATCACATGCATGCCTTAACCATAGATTACATGATGTGACAAATGTACACAATGTAAATGTGCCTTGAGATGCTACTTAGAACATGTAGTTTTCCTTTAATAGGAAATAAAGAAAAACCTAAAACTTTTTTCAGATTCAGTTGAAATTACTTACAGAAAATATTTCAAATCTAAGACTGATAAACTCACAAATATGTTCATTAAAGAATAATAACCACTTTTTCATAGTGGTTAATAAATAAGCTCTCTGATATCAAATCAGAGACACGGCGTCTGATTGAAGAAAAAGTTGGCTACGATCTACATACTGTGGGTTTGGGCTCCAAATTCCTCAATAGGACACCCATAGCACAAGAGTTAATAACTAGAATCAACAAATGGGACTTACTCAAACTAAAAATTTTTTCCTCAGCAAAAGAAACAATAAGAGAGGTAAATAGGGAGCCTACATCCTGGGAACAAATCTTTACTCCTCACACTTCAGACAGAGCCCTAATATCCAGAATATACAAAGAACTAAAAAAATTAGACAATAAGATAACAAATAATCCAATCAACAAATGGGCCAAGGACCTGAACAGACACTTCTCAGAGGAGGACATACAATCAATCAACAAGTATATGAAAAAATGCTCACCATCTCTAGCAGTCAGAGAAATGCAAATCAAAACCACCCTAAGATACCATCTCACTCCAGTAAGATTGGCAGCCATTAGGAAGTCAAACAACAATAAGTGCTGGTGAGGATGTGGGGAAAAGGGTACACTTGTACATTGCTGGTGGGACTGCAAATTGGTGCGGCCAATTTGGAAAGCAGTATGCAGATTTCTTGGAAAGCTGGGAATGGAACCACCATTTGACCCAGCTATTCCCCTTCTCGGTCTATTCCCTAAAGACCTAAAAAGAGCATACTACAGGGACACTGCTACATGGATGTTCGTAGCAGCACAATTCACAATAGCAAGACTGTGGAACCAACCTAGATGCCCTTCAATAGACGAATGGATAAAAAAAATGTGGCATTTATACACAATGGAGTATTACTCTGCATTAAAAAATGACAAAATCATAGAATTTGCAGGGAAATGGATGGCATTAGAGCAGATTATGCTAAGTGAAGCTAGCCAATCCCTTAAAAACAAATTCCAAATGTCTTCTTTGATATAAGGAGAGTAACTAAGAACAGAGTAGGGACGAAGAGCATGAGAAGAAGATTAACATTAAACAGGGATGAGAGGTGGGAGGGAAAGGGAGAGAGAAGGGAAATTGCATGGAAATGGAAGGAGACCCTCAGGGGTATACAAAATTACATACAAGAGGAAGTGAGGGGAAAGGGAAAAAAATACAAGGGGGAGAAATGAATTACAGTAGAGGGGGTAGAGAGAGAAGAGGGGAGGGGAAGGGGGAGGGGGGATAGTAGAGGATAGGAAAGGCAGCAGAATACAACAGACACTAGTATGGCAATATGTAAATCAATGGATGTGTAACCGATGTGATTCTGCAATCTGTATACGGGGTAAAAATGGGAGTTCATAACCCACTTGAATCAAAGTGTGAAATATGATATATCAAGAACTATGTAATGTTTTGAACAACCAACAATAAAAATTAAAAAAAAATAAAAATAGAAAAAAAATTTAAAAAAATTTAAAAAATAAATAAATAAATAAGCTCTCGTGCTTTCTCTTCAAAAGAAAACAATGGAAACAAATGAAATAAGAGGGCTGCTCAATTTACTCCCTAAATTACTGACTTAAGCCAAAATATTTGATTGTCCCACCCATTTTATATTTAATGAACTGAAGGTTACTAAAATTGACATTTTAATGTAAACAATCTTTAGCTAAGTGAGATCATGTCCATAAATTTGCTGAAAAACAGCAGAGGATAGGGCCTAAAAATTAACAGCCTATTTGGAAAAACCTTTACTCCAGTTATCTAATTGGGTCTCTTATCTTGGGCCCAATATCATTGAAAGAACCAGTATTTAATGGTAACATTTTTATTTTAAGTGAACAAAATTATTTTTCTTAGGACATATTTACTTTATGCAATGAGAATATGACAAGTCACAAAGATGAGTAGCAGATGATCTCTGCTCCAAGGTTCTTTAATGCAAAAGGTAACAAAGATAAAAGATACAAAAAACTCTGCTGTAAGACTGAACTTGATATTCTTTAAGGTCTATTTCCACTGGATGCATGTGCATTTAGAAGTGAGGGGAAGCACCTGGGGAAGGGCCCCTGAAAAGTATACTTGAGCTGGTTTTTCAAAGACTGGCAGGATTGGAATGTGTAAAGCTGGCAAGAAAAGATATCCTAGGAAAACAAAACAATGAGAAATGGCTTGGAACTGAGCAAAGGGACACAAATGAGGCACAATGAGCTGGTTAGTAGGGGTAGAGTAGAAGATTCAAAATAGCTGGGAAGTGTAACTGGAAACTGGCCAATTTCCAGGTCATGGAGGCACTTAATGTTAGGCTTACACATTTTGAACTATTTTGTAGCCAATCAAGGTTTTGGATCAATAGTTGGGGCAGGCGGGGTGGTGGGCAGCGAGGAGTAACCTAGAAAACAGTGTATACACACACAACAGATTGGGGAATAGAATGATGGGTAAAGGCCAGGAAAAGTCTGCTTACAATAGACCAGGATAAGAAATAATGAGCCAGGTGAAGTGGTGCACACCCACAATCGCAGCAGTTCGGGAGGCTGAGGCAGGAGGATCCCAAGTTCAAAGCCAGCCTTGGAAACTTAGTAAGGTGCTAAGCAACTCAGTGAGACCCGTCTCTAAATAAAAAACAAAAAAAGAGCTGGGGGTGTGGCTTAGTGGTTAAGTGCCCCCAACTTCAATCCCTGAAGAGAGAGAGAGAGAGAGAGAGAGAGAGAGAGAGAGAGAGAGAGAGAAGGAAAGAAGGAAAGAAGGAAGGAAGGAAGGAAGGAAGGAAGGAAGGAAAGAAGGAAGGAAGGAAAGAAGGAAGGAAGGAAAGAAGGAAGGAAGGAAAGAAGGAAGGAAAGAGGAAAGAAAATAATGAGATCATTGATTAGAAAAGGACATGAAGGATATGAATATTGAGTGATTTCTTTGTTGCTTAACCTACCATGCATCTGATTATCAGCTAAACTAAATCTTAACCATTCTATAAATTGGCTGTTTTGTGCCTCCATAATTTTGCACCTGATATTTCTTCTGCCTTGTGAACTCCTATTCCTCTAAAACCATCCCCAGACTTGACTTCCTACTTCATTAGACAGACATGCTAAGGACTATAGCTATTAAGCAAATTTTATTATGATTTTTATTATGACTCTGGTTTCCCCTTAAGGTTATAAACTTCTTGAGGACAGGAACCACATATTATTAGTATTTTGACTCAAACTCTTTCTTTTGTAACATCTAGTAAAGAACTTCGTACAGAATAGGATTAATGAAAAGGTAGAATGGGAAAGACTTGGAGACTGAATGAAAAGAAATCTTGTAGGCCATGAACATACCTCTAATTATGAAGCAGTACTGAAATTTTAAAATATTGTTGTCAAAGATATTTGTATATTGTGTAAAATAGATTTGTAGCCAAGTTTCTAGGAGATAGCTAAAAAAAGATATTCAAATGCTAAGAGAAACTACCTTTGAAAATTTATAGAATACTTCTATTTGTACTTCCCATAGAGCACACAGTTTTGTTTTTCTGTAACAATGATTTAGTTTCTTTCAGTAGTTACTTAGATGTAAAATAGCTAGGCATCTACTGTTCTGGGAAGAGGGAGTAGTCAGATGCTTTTTGCTTTGGCAGGAAACTAGCACCTTGGTTCCCAAAGTGTGTAGCAAAGCCCTTGGGGGTAATCACAGAGGATATACAGTATATTTTACATTTTTGAAAGAGATCCAGTGATTTTTGAAGGAAAGCAGTGATAGTCAACATCTGTCAGACACCATAGATAGATCTACATTCCTCTTCCTTGCAAAGCTGGATTTTCAGCTGTGATCAAAAATACACATACACACACACACACACACACACACACACACACACACACAAGTGCCATGTGAAAAATCAGCATGGAACAAAAAATGGGGGTGGCAGTATCCAATCTGATTCTAAGATTTGAGAAGCTGGCAGGGCCCAACATGTGCATACCTTCTATTAGTATATTGCCATGTTATTTAAGATGAAAATAAAATATTGTTTTCTTCCAATTTATGCATATTACTCTTTCAAACAGCTACTATGCTGTCAGGATAAAAATGATTGAACTGTTTGGACCTAATTACTTAATAAATGTAACTATTAGGTCTTTCTTTCACCTGATAGCTGTGTTCCTCAGTGTGGTGGTAGACCTTTAGGAGGTGGAATCTAGTGAGAAGTCCTTAAGTCACTGGGACATGTCCTTAGAAGGGACTTGGAACTCCAGAATCTCTAATGTCATCCCATTTGGAGATATGATTTCTTCTTCTCACACATGCCCCCCATCACTGCCATTTGCCATAAGATGACAGTTGAGAGAGGGGCTCTTACCAGAGCCTCCACCATGTTGTTTGGACTTGCAACTTCCAAAACTGTAAGCTAAATAAACTTCTTTTCTTCATAAAATTAGTCTGCCTTAGGTATTTCATTGTAGCAACACAAAACAAGATAATACACCAGAGATAAGAAAGCTTAAACATTAGGTTCATTAAATGCTGAAATATTGAGAAACCAAGCCTATTATGCAATGAAGTAAGCGCAGGAAAGTAAAATTCTGGGTAGAACAGTGTCCTCCTAGCATTGTAATTTACCACTAGCCTAGTTGGGACAACCTATGTTGTTACTGTAGTGATTTCTCTAGTTACATTGGAACTATTCTGAGTACCAGAAAGCTGATTTTTGTACCCTGTGTTTTATGTAAGACTATACACCAGCAACAGTAGCAAGAACATCAAGAATAATGGAGAACAGGGACTTTCTACAAATGAACCTAGCATTCCAGTATCCTTTCTTCAATCCAAGAATCAAAGCCTATCCTTCTAGACCTAATGTGCAATTCTGGAATTCTTGGATTTCCTATGGGGACAGGGTTGACTGGGAAAGGAAGAAAAACACTCTTGCTGTTATGCTTTGGATGTGTGGTATTCCTCCAAAGCTCCTGTTAATGCAGAAATATTCAGAGGTAAATGATTATATTATGGGAGCTATAACCCAAGCAGTGCATTCTAATTTGAATGGAATGTCTGGATGGTAGCTGTAGGCAGATGAGGTATAGCATGAGGAGGTGGTCCATGGGGTGTACCCTGGAAGGGTGCATCTTCCCTGCATCCTCTTCCCACTCTCTCTCTCTGCTTCCTGACTCCATCAGATGCTGAGCAGCTTCCTTCTCTAGGGCCCTTCCACCATGATATTTTGCCTCACCATGGACCCAGAGCAATGGAGTCGGCCATCTATGGACTGAGACTTTGAAACAATAAGCCCCAAATAAGCTTTTTCTCCTCTAAGTTGTTCTTGTCCAATGTCTTGGTCACATCAACACAAAAGCTGACTAAAACTCATCATGGGGAGCTTGTGATTATTTGATTTGAAAAACAAATGTGATCTCATTGATATCCCAAATTAGTTAGAAAGTAAGTAGAAGTATTCCCCGAGCAAAAGCTATTGAGGAAAGCAAAAACCTAAGTATCATTTTGGGATCTATAAATTTGAATAGCAGTAGAAGGAGGAGGAACAGGAAAAGGGAAGTACTGGGGATTGAATTGGAGGAAATTATATTTCATGCTTGTATAATTATGTCAAAACAAACCCCAATATCATGTATACTATAATGTACTAATAAAAGTTTCTTTGAATAGAACTAATCTCAGTTATAAATGAAGTAATGTACATAGACTGCATTGCTCAGAAATTAGCAAAGGATGGATGTTCAATAAATAGTATTATGACTTGTGGCAGTTATTGCATGAAAAGAAAAAAAAGATCTACCAAACTGATAATAAAATTGCACTTAAGAGCAGTCATGGTGGTGCATACATGTAATCTCAGTGACTCAGAGGCTAAGGCAGGAAGATCGCAAGTTCAAGGCTAATCTCAGCAACTTATTGAGACACTGTCTCAAAATAAAAAATAAAAAAGGACTGGGGATGTAGCTTGGAGGTAAAGTGCCCCTGAGTTTAATTCTCAGTACAAAAAAAAAAAATTGTACTTAGAAAAATCAGAATAAATGAGCACAGACTGGGTTAGCTTGCAATGAGTCTATCTGCCTTTCTGCTTAACTTCAGGAATACCTGAGAGTTTGGTTCCCTGGGTCAAATCTGGGATAAAATATACTAGATTTACAAAGCTCAGTTTAAAGTATGAAACTCCTTTATAGGAACTCTGTATTAACTTTTCTAACTTGTTTAATGAAAACATATAGACTAATGTTTTGCACTTGATTTAATTGATTATACAGCCTAGTTTCAGCCACATAACTAGTGGGATATCAAAGAATCATGAGAGCCTTGCACATATCTTGGTTGTTCACAATTAGAAGACAAATGTGTTCTGTGTGACTAAAAATGGCCTTGGGAGCCATCTTTCGCCTGTGCACCTTACCTTTGCTATTATTAAACACTATGAGAATATACCCTATAGAATCTTCTAAGTCTTTTCAATTATCCAATGTGGTATTGTTGCTACAGTATATTTTGATGAGTCATAAATATTTGAGGGCTGTCATCAGATTTAAAAATTTCAGAGATTCTTCTGAATGTAAATTAAGGACTATTTCTAGTCCTTATTTATAAGGACCTGGTATTTGTAACAAACTCACAAAGAAACATCCTTGGCTATAATTTGTATGCTAGCTTTTACTTCCTTTTTGTCAAATGCATTTTGATAGATAACCTATCATCCCTGGAATTTTAACAATAAGTCACAAAAAAAAAACTTTTAGAAAGGATAGGTTAAGAAAAGAATATTACATATGTGAGAGATAAACAAGTTTAGAGAATCATGGGTAGTTACAAAAATACACTGGTTAAATTATGTTCTGTTGAATTTTAGGATGATAGTTCATGTGGCTATTCAATATTTTACGTAATCATTGTGTATCTTAATGATGGTAATACCTCATTTTTGCATAAGTCACTCAAATAAATCCATTCTCATAAACTCAGAAACAAAGAGCTGACCAAGGTCATGTATGATAACTCATGTTATGTTTTACCTTCAGGGGAGCCCCAGCATCCTTAAACAAATCAAGGGTCAGTTTCCTCTATCCATGTCCACCAGCCTGGCTGTGAGACTACAAAGCCTCACTGAACATTAAAACTAAAAAGTAGAAGGGTCAGTGTGGGCTGAATTAGATCAATATACTGACAGAAATAAGAAGTGAAAGCTAATTAATCCAAAGGCAAAGGAAAAGAAAGACAGAAGGCCCTTGGAGGGATATTTAGAGAGGGATCTAATTCCTCTCATGCTGACAGCTTCCAAAGCAGTAGACATCAATGATTATGTTTATCATGGCGAATCTGAGTCACCAGTAAAAGACCATATGATGTTCAAGATAATGTTTACAGAGGCACTGAATTATATTATCTAATTTAGAACTATTTCTAGAAAAATAGTACTTTAAAAATTTATTTTTTATTTTTTTTTTTGCAGTGCTAGGACTCAAACCCAGGGCCTTGCACATGCTAGGCAAGCACTCTACCACTGAGCTATACCCTCAGCCCAAAAGATTTTAACACATTAAAAAAGGGAGGCAATCTGCCAAATATATTTATTCAAATGGAAAATTTGGTCCCAGACAATACTATGTAAATGTTGGTGTACCACAGACTGAATCTGTAATAAGTCCACAAACTAACCAGACAACTGATTTTTCTTTTCTGAATAAATCTCTGCTATCTTGTTTAGTTGTGAATTTCCCATACAAGACTGCAGAACATGCAAAGCTATCTGATTATTCAAGCTTTCTGTTTGTCACATGAAAGATGCCCTTTGTTGATATATTGTTCAAGTCTAAAAGAGCCAATATTCATTCACCACTTTCACCAACCCTTGCATGGAGGCCCATGAAACTATAGAACAAAAGAGTGATATGGGCAGAAGGTCCTGAATTTGTGTCAGGAAATGTGATTCCTGTTCCCTTTCTGACACTAAACTGGCTGCATGATTCTAATATTTGTTGCTTAATTTATGTGGGCCTTTTCCTCCTTTGTGAAGCAAGGAGTTGGATGTGATTTCTTAAGTACTTTCAGTTGTCCTAATGAAGGGTTCCATCATTGGAAAGAATTCTGCAAAGAGGGAATAGTGTATCATACCCAAATTCTTTGGGGATATGAATATACTATTTTCCAGCCAAGCAATAAACATCCCCCAAACCAACATACTAACACACATAGAAAACTGACAAAGTAGCCTCCCCATCCAATTCTGCGCTTGGATTTATTTATTTATTTTTTAAATCTTATAAAGTGTCACATTCATGCTTCCTTGTTTTCTTTCTTATAAGCCATTTTGATACTATTCATCAATTGTGCCTGCATACAATGCCTTCAAGTTTTTTTTTTTCCTGTTAAAATAAGTACTTCTTATTATAGACCAATGTAGCCAGGCACAGTGAAGCACACCTGTAATCCCAGTGACTGGGGAGGCTGAGATGATCACAAGTTCAAGACCAGCAACAGCAACTTAGTGAGAACCTGTCTATTTTTAAAAAGGGCTGGGGATGTAGCTCAGTGGGAGAGTACCCCTGTGTTCAATCCCCAATATATATTACACTTAAAAATATATCTTGTCCCTTTATCATAGACTGATGGAAATAACTTTCCCTAGGAAAACAAAATCTCACAATCTGAAGTGATATTTCACTTAGTAAAAATAAAATTATGCAAAATAAAACAGACTACTTGAACCATCTTCCTATCTTTACTTAGGATGATAGAAAACAGAATATTTCTCAATTTTATTTCACCACTGTAATCTATTTATGGAAATTAAGGTTGATTTTTTCATGGTTGGTATGTTTATAATCTAGAATTTATTGTATGGTGGTGCTCATATGCCCAACCAGGTTGTCACTAACTTATAGTTTAGTTAGGATGGCATACAGTATTGTATTTACAAGGAATTAAGGAGCTGAGGCCATTCTAGAACTCAGGTGTTTAAAAAATAATTTGAAGTTTCAGGATTGAGTTCACGAGAGTACAGAGTTGGACTTGAGAGAAGAAACAATTTTTATTAATATCTTTAATAGCCAAAGTGTTCTTACAAAGACAATATGGTGGTTATGATCATTACCTAAGACTTTCTGAAAAATATCTTTCTGCTACCAGAGTCATACAATAAAATGCCAGATGATTACAGGCAGGTTTCCTGAACTAAGTGTGGATAATATGCCAGGAATCGGTTTCTAGAAAACACAAAAGAAATAATGTATGTCTATAAAGTCAGTAGTCTTTTAAAATTAATTAATTAATTAATTCTAATTAGGTATATATGACAGCAGAATGCATTTTGATTCATTGTACACAATTACAGCACAGCTTTTCATTTCTCTGGTTGTACACGATATAGTGTCAACGTGTGCAGTCATACATGTACCTAGGGTGATAATGTCCATCTCATTCCACCATCTTTCTTGCCCCCATGCCCCCTCCCCTCCCTCCCCTCTGATAAATCATTCGAAAGAGAATAAAGTCAATATTTTTTAAAAACAAAACAAACATGGTTCCCTTGGTGAGATACTAACTACCTCAATATATGGTTTTTTTTTTCTTTTTTTGGTATCAGGGGTTGAACCCAGGGGCACTTAATCACTGAGCCACACCTCCAGCCCCTTTTATTTTTTATTTTGAGACAGGATCTCATTAAATTGCTTAGGGTTTTGCTAAGTTGCTGAGGGTGGCTTTGAACTTGCAATCCTTCTGCCTCAGCCTCCCAAGCTGCTGGGTCTCAGTATAGTTTTCTTTTTCTTTTAGTATTTTTTTTAGTTGTAAATAGACCTTTATTTTATTTATTTATATGCAGTGCTAGGAATCAAACCCAGGGCCTCACATGTGCTAGGCAAGTGCTCTACCATTGAGCCACAACCCCAGCCCTCTTAAAAGGCAAATTTTAGATTGTATATTCATTTCACTTGCTTAATAATTTTATGCTTTGAAAAGAAAATGAAATATAGAGAAATGACCTAATAGGTTATCCTACAAAGGAAGGTTAAAGACAAAATTTTCTTTGAAGGGGTTTTACAGTTTCTAACTATTTATAAAAAGAATCCCACATGAAATGACAGATGGTAGCATTACTAAGAATTACATCAAATTACTAGCAATTATGCCAATTGATATAAAGGCATGGTATTCTAATGTGATATTTTTGAACTAGAGGCAGTGCCTTACCCACATGAATCAAACTAATATGGAATTAATAAATGATCTAATTTGACTAATTAAATACACAATCATGTGGAACCATCAAAACCGAAGTATTCAAAAGATGACTATCTTTCCTATTACTAGTGCCTCAATTTTATCAGCAAGGATATCAGCATTGTTCACATTTACAGTTGTTACAACCACAAAATTTCCCTTTGAGTTTATGGAGCCTATTTATATCTGATTATACTTCTGTCCCATATGGAAGAACATGGAAATAACTATAACTAATAATCAACATTTAATGGGGGAAAGGGCAGGTAGATAAAACTCCTTAAGTATGAAATACAGTTTTAAACACATAATTTTTTGTTATGGTGATTGCTTTACAACCCATCAACAGACAGTACAGTGTGTATTCTATGTGACAGCTATAATCTAGACTCTAGGAGTGAATAACTGAGTAGGACACATAATGTTACAACAAAACCACATTCCAAAAGTGGCTATCGTAAAAACATTCAGCTCTCTCACTTCAGCCCACATCAATGCATAATAGATTTAAGAAATGGAGTTTCACAGATGAATTAGTGCTTTGGTTATAATTAGTGGATGGATTTCAGAAATTACTTTTCAATGGTTAAATCATGTTGTTTATATGTGAGTTTGCTCTCGAATGACAGCAAAGTTTGGCCTGATTACAGTGTATAAATCTAAAGCTGGTATTTTGTACTCTTAGAAATGGTGGTCAAGACTTGAGTCTTAAAAGGTCCTGTGTTTAGCTTGAAGGAGTCTTGGTTTCTTTCCTCTAACTACATATGTTAGTTGAATAATATTGCTAGCATGCTGTTACATATGCCTCAGATGAACTTTTCATTTAAGGTATTGTGGTAGGATCTAAAAGGGAAAAGAAATGGGACCTCATAGAATTGATAGAATATGTTAGATGTTTCTTATTGATATATGTCTGTGTATATAGCAAAATTTGGTGTTAAGACTTAGTTATTATCTAGCAACTAGATTGTGGAAAGACCTAGACCTCACATACCTTTAGCCAATTCCAACATTTACCAAAAAGAACCTAATAACTTTAAAAACAAATTGATTTGGATTTTTTCAATACCTTCTTTAATGATTCCTTATGTATAGCAATACCAAAAGATGTGTTGGGTTGATGCATGGAATTATTTAATCTTATATGCTTCCAAACAGGATCTTGAACCACCCATGAGGTACACACTTTTATATGAGCTGGAATCTTAAGAAGCCTCTGAAGTCAAGGGCTCCCTATATGCACATTGCATTTAAATTGAGGCGTATGGAATTATAATTTTTGAACACCCAAATCATGACTTTCAGTCATATCACATGGTTCAAACTAATGTAATGAGTGTGTAAGACTACCCTGGAAACATTGGAAGAATTATATGCTTCACAACCATAATGCAGAGAAGCAACTGATTTGTCATGAGACTGAGAGGCACATAATATTAGCTATTCTTTTGTTCCCTGTGTCACTTTTCTTCCCTTTTACACATTACTATAGCTTCAAAAACTGGATTCTAAGCTGGGCATGGTGGTGCACAGCTGTAATCCCAGCAGCTTGGGAGGCTAAGGCAGGAGGATCATGAGTTCAAAGCCAGCCTCAGCAAAAGTGAGGCACTAAACAACTCAGTGAGATGATGTCTGTAAATAAAATACAAAATAGGGGCTGGGGATGTGGCTTAGTAGTAGAGTGCCCTTGAGTTCAATCCACAGTACCAAAAAAAAAAAAGGATTCTAATGAGAGTTCATGTATCACAGGATCTCAGATCTGGAAGGATCTATAAGATTTAATTAACCCGGGGGTTTTCTAAAGTTTATTAGCCATGGAATCCTGTGCAAATCAAACCTATGAGAAATAAAACAGATAAAATATAAAACAGTAGAGTTAGTCTGTCTGAAGGGGAAGTCCTATATACCAAAGGCACTTTACTTCCTTTCCTCCTTTCCTTCAGGGGCCCCTTTAGAAGATCAGGTGCTTAACTGAGTACACTGGACACTACATACAGATCCATCTCAATCTCTCCATTTTACTGACTGGACAACGGAGTTGTACAAAGTAAGTGACTTACCTCCAAATAGGAATGTTTATAAGATTAAGACTACATCCTAGACTCCACTTACTTCTATGGAAAACACTATACCAGGAGAATGAAAAGGCAAACCATAAATGGGTAAGAGTATTTGCAAAAGATACATCTGATAAAAGACTCTTATCTAAAATGTACAATGAACTCTTAAAACTCAAGAGTAAAACAACAGAATTAAAAAATGGGCCAAACACCTTACCAGAGAGGATATAGATGGCAAATACACATATGAAAAGATGCTTCACAGCATGTCATCAGGGATTTCAAATCAAAACAATGGGATACCACTTTATGTCTATTAAAAAGGCCCAAATCTAGAACACTGACAACATAAAATGCTGTCAAGAATATGGAACAAGAGGAATTCTTATTCATTGATGGTGGGAACGCAGAATGGTATAGCGACTTTGGAAGACAGTTTGGCAGATTTTTAAAAACTATTCTTACCATATTATTTAACAATTATGCTTCTTGCTCTTTACCCAGAGTTAAAAATTTATGTCCACACAAATATCTGCACATGGATGATTACAGCAGCTTTATTCATAGTTGCTAAGACTTAGTAGTAACCAAGATGTCCTTCAGTAGGTGAATGGGTAAGTTGTAATACATCCAGACAATGAAATATTATTCAGTGCAAAAAAGAAATGAGCTATCAAGCTATGGAAAGACACAGAAGAACATTAAGTGTATATAACTAAGTGAAAGAAGCTAATCTGAAAAAGTTACATACTGTATGATTCCAACTATGTGACATTCTGGAAAAGACAAAACTATGGGAATAATAAAATGCTCAGTAATTGCCAGGGCTTTGTGGGGAAGCAGGGCTGAAAGGGACAAATAGGCAGAGCACAGAGATTTTTAGGGCAGTGAAACAAACCTGTATAATAACTATAATAGTGGATCCGTGTATTGTCCAAACCCACAGAAAGTACAACACTGAGAATGGACCCTAATGTAAACTATGGATGCTGAATGATAATGATGTGTCAATACAGGTTCTTAGACTAACAAATGTACCACTGGTGGGGTAGGCTGATAATGAAGGAGGCTGTGATGGTAAGGGAGGCTATGATAATGAGAGAGGCTGTGATAGTAATGGATGCTGTGATAATGAGGGAGGCTGTGATAATAAGGAAGGCTATGATAATGAGGGCAGAGAGCATATGGGAAATCTCTGTGCCTTCTGCTTAATTTTGTTACAAACTGAAAACATTTTTCTAAAAAACAATAGAGTATATTTAAAAAGAATGAATGAGTAATTTTTTAAAAGAACAATATGTGAAGTTTGGCTTATCTCTTAAGATTCCCTTTGATTTATTTAATATCAGTGGCTCTCAACATTGGGCCACTTTTTTTCCTTAGGAGCTATTTGGCAATGTCTGGATACATTTTCAATTGTCACAACTTTAAGGACAGGGGTGCTACTGGCATCCAACGGAGAGAGGCCAAGGATGCTGTTAAACATCCTACAATGCACAGGACAGTCCTACAACAAAGATCAATCTAGTCCCAAGTGTCTTTAGTCACTGTTTAATGTGTACCCAAATAACTAAAAAACAACACTCAAACCAAAACTTGTACATTAGTATTCACAGCAACACTATTCACAATAGGTGGAAAATAAATAAATTCCTACCAACTGACAAATGCATAAATGAAATGTGGTATAATCATACAATGGGATACTATTCAGTCATAAAAAGTAATGTGGTCTAAATAATAACAACATGAATAAACCTCAAAAACAGTATGCTACATGGGGAAAAAAACAGATGCATGTGCACAGTGTATAGAACAAAATGTCACATATTGTATAATTTTGTTTATGTGAAATATCCAAAATAAGCAAATAAATAGAAAGCAGATTAGATTCAGTAAGCAGAGTCTGGAAGGAGGGAAACAGAAGGTGACTTCTTAATGGATATGGTGTCTCCTCTGCAAGTAATGAAAATGTTTTGGAACTATTTGGTTGTACAACATCATGAAGGTACTAAATACCACTGCGTGTTATACTTTAGAATAGTCAAGTACATGTTGGGTGAATTTTGCCTCAAATTTTAAAATACCTCAATAGTGCTGAGGTTGAGAAACCAGTCTAGACTTACAGATGAAATGATAAATTTAAAAAAGTAAAAGGCAGGAAGGACTACATCAAAGTTATGTCATTATAAAGAATTTTAAAAAGTAGACTGACCCTGAAATAACCCATTTTTCTGTGGTAGGAAAGACTTGCCAGGAAAAAATAATAGCAGATGTCAGCCCCAAACAGATTTGTATTACTATTATAAAATTATGAAGAGTTTACAATAAATTGGTGACATCATCTAAACTACAGAGACATGAAAATGTCACCGTAATAAAGACTCTCAGATCTAATAGAGGCCAGAAAATGAAATAATTAATTGACTTTAAATGTATGCCTTCACTTGAACTATAAACCAGGGAGCTGCCAAATGAAATTAGGTACTACATTATGAGCTTGTCACTTTACACGGCTTGTCAGTTTGAAGATTCATTCCCTGTTTGAAAATACAGAGCTGTATGTTCAGAGTTAAAGTTTAGAATTGGCCTCAACTGTGCAGAAGTTCAGCAGTGAATCAAAGAACTCAGATTTACTCGGGTGGCTGTAAACCATCTTTCCTTACAGTAAGTCTTAAGTTGGGGACATGGTTGACTTCTTGGGCCAAAGGAGTCAAGCACACCCATAGATTTCAAAGAATCATGCTGGTCTATTTTAATAAGAAACAAAAAAAAATTGACAGCATTCTACTGTTGACAGCATAACTATATAGTTATACCTGAACATCATGTTACTAATAACTATAGAAAATAAAGATGGAAACTAACTTTTCAGATTTAGATTTTATAGACCTAAGATTTTCTTCTAAACTTTGAACTCTTTTAATGACCTGACCATTTAAGTTATCTCTGAAGGCTAAATATTAGAAGAACCAGAAAAAAATGCTAAAATATTTTCACATTTTTATTCTAATTATCCTCCACAAACAAGTCTTATCTGCTTGCAATCATTAAGCTACTCCAGACATATTGTTTTCTATAAACAACATAAATTAATTTATGGCTATTATTCCTATTTTGTAAAGGATGGGTAGGAGCATCTGTGGTTGCTATTATTGAAATAGCATGATGATTTTTTCCAAAGAAACTCGTTCTTAAAATGAAAACAGTGAAATTAGCTATAGATAATTAATACATACTACAAATAACTGCTATAGCACTTGGAAGATGCAGTGTGTTCCAAGATAGAAAAATTAATATGAAAAGGCTCATACATTTTTAAAAATCAGATTCTACTTAAACATTCTAATAAAAAAGCAACAATCCCACATTTTATTTGTTTGTTTGTTTATTTTGGGGTACTTGGAATTGAACTCAGGGGCACTCAACCACTGAGCCACATCCCCAGCCCTATTTTGTATTTTGAGATAGGGTCTCACTGAGTTGCTTAGCGCCTCACCATTGCCGAGGCTGGCTTTGAACTCGTGATCCTCCTGCCTCAGCCTCCCAAGCTGCTGGGATTATAGGCATGTGCCACTATACCTGGCCAGATTTTATTTATTAAAAAAAAATTGGGGGTAAGAAAACACCCAAAAGTTGCATTCTGGGTCAAGACAATATTTACTGGGAGTATTGAGCCTTTTATCATTTTGTCATGAATATACTACTTGCTCAAGGGAGGAATGGAAAGGGATAATTAAGCTTTAAGTAAGTTCCACTTGAAGATGATTAAAAAATAATATACATACTATTTTGTGAGTCTATACATTTGTGAAGTCCTCACATTCCTTTCTTTGTGAAAATGATAATTCTGTTAGAATTTAATATGTAATTTTATTTATACATATCATTCTTTGTTGAACCAGCATCTTACCTTGTCTTAAATTATTCTGATGTTCCATGATATATTATATTATTTGTGCCAAGAAAAGGCATAAAGAAAATAAAAGGCATAAAAATGAAAAACTTATCATTCAAAAAGGGTGACTTTCACACAGGCTAGGTAAGCATTGTCGGGCCCCTTACTTTAGGCACCTTCCTTTGTGGGTTATGTGGAGGAATGTTTCCAAATTAAATTGTCTTGATATCTGGTATGATCAGCCAGCTAGTGCTGCTGCTTTTTGAATGATTACAAACAAAGACTGTTGCTGCTCAGAAAATGTTTGTATTTGAGGCACCCCACTATCTAATACATATGTGTCTTAGCTGTTAGGATAAATGCAGATAGACACTGAGCTTTCTCCTTCTGCCTATCTGTCCTGTCTCCCAAAATATATGAACATCATTGTAGATCTTAGAAGATAATTTCATCCATACTTTTGACAGCAATAGAGGGCTCCTAGGTTTTTAATCAATTTTATACATTACTGATGTTTAGGATATTCAGAACATGGTTTATTTAAGGAAAAAACTTTAACATAAGATGACCTACTTTTGCATTTTAGCTATTTACAGGCTGTAGACTATAAGATCTTCTGTTATTAACCTCAGTTTTATACTATATAAATGGAGATTATTCTCCTCATTTTATATCATAGGGTTACCTCATAACTCTAGTAGGATAATGTAAAGGAAATATTTATGAATTATGAAATGTTCTACAGATACTTGTTAATATAAAAATAATTATAAATCAGAGTCCCAAATACTAAGCCATGGCTAATACTTCATAGATAGTAAATAGGATTTCAGTGCCACACATAGTAGACACTGGTGGCTTAATAATAACTTAAAAACACAACTCTGTTCTTACCTGTTCCCTTTTTTTAAAACTTAAGACTGTTTATAATCTTTTTCATCACATAATGAAAAAATTCTAACACATTTGTAAATATTTTTTATCCTTATTAAATAATACTAAAATAAATTCACCTCAATCTTAATTTCTCACCTACACTGTACAGTTGGCCTGATGTGTTCTTTGTTTTCATGGATCCTTAATTTATTTAATGAGGCTGGTGCCATATCTCTGTGATATTTCCCTCGGTGTCCCTTTGTATGACACATTGAGCTATGTTTGTGAGAATCTTTGCCAAATCCAGTAAAAACTTCATTGTATAGAACCAGAAAAGAGAAAAATGAGCACACAGTAGCATCTTTTTCCCCCTACTCACAGTGTCAGCAATTAACAAATGTAATCAGGCTAACTAAGCAAAGTTGGGAGAATAAAGGATAGCGTCTCTTTGACACTCAGGATATTAAGGATGCTTTTAAAGTTGTCAACACTAGGAATCAAAATGCTGCTATCACAAGCTTCCAAGTTTGTAAAAGCAGCATTATGTGAAGCACTTCCCTTATCTCATCTCCAGGTTGGAACATGCCCATCTTTGCAGATTACATTATCCTGCCCTGTTCTTTAGCAGGAACTTTATTAATTGCCTGCCCATTCGAACAAATATTTGCTGAGATATCTTTTAAGGTAAAGACCTAATGATCCCTTTGCTAGCAACTGATGATTAGTCTGAAAAGAAAAGAGGAAACAAGAAAGAATGGGTTGCTTGTCTCAGTGTGGGCTCTCTTCTCCATATGGCTATGGTGGTATGTAACAATCAGAACATTTTCCACATCTACTTGAAGTTTTTGGGATTGGGTGAAGACCAAGCTACAATGAAATACTCTGGAAGCTTCTATTGACAGCTGACTTTGGGGCAGAGAAGGGTCTGGATTAGTTCTAGAAATTTGCCTAGGTGATTCCAGGTTTTTTAATTTATTTTTAATATTTCTAAGCCTTCAGAGATTGGCATCTTTTGTGAAGGTTTGGAAAGAACCAGAATTCCTAGGACAAATCAATTTCCAAGAGAAGCTCTGGAGAAAACAAAAGCAAAAGCTGATTTGTCAGAGTTCAAGAAGATTTTTTTCCATGACCGGTCCATCATTTGGGGGCTGCTTACCAAGACACATATGTAGATGAAGCAAATGAGGCGCAGTATAAGGAGAAGCTCTCAGTTACCTATACAACCCTTGCCCCAGCCTGCTGCCTACAGAGACATCTGATCAAATAACTTCATTTTGCCTGTTTAAAGAACCAGTAAAGATACATTTATTCAATAAGGACAGCAATGAGCCAATATCATTGCTCTATTCCATTATACTTTAGAGGTCTCAAAATACATGTATTATCACATTATGCCAACCACAACTTCCTGAGGCTAGAAGTACAGAATGCATTAATCCCACCTCAGAGATGAACAAATAATTTTAGGGAGGCTGTGAGATCTGATGGAGGTAGTAGATAAATAAAACTCAAATTCAGGCCTTCTGATTGCATCCAATACTTTTCTCACTATGCTACATCACACAAAGTCTTCTTCTGGGGTCCTTTATAGCACTCTAATTTTATCATCTTTACTGGTTAGAATTATTTATGAAGTCACTGTGGTAGCTGGTTAATATTTTCAATGAAATAACCTTAGATTTCTCTTTTGCCTACTTCCCATAGCCTTCTGAGAAAGCAAAAACAAGCACAAAGAATTGATCTAATGTTTCTTAATGCTGGGCCTTAAGATCTTAAGTGAAACCAAATTTTTTACAAATCAACCTCACAGATGATTCATTTTACTACTGCCATTGGTTGCATAAGAGAAACTTTTTTAGTTGTTTCTATTACTGTTAACAAAGCTTAGAAAACATTGAAAGCATAATAGGTAGCCTTGCTAAGAAGTGGGGAAAAGCTGGGTTTAAGCTGTCTTTCCCTTTACTGGTAGATCTCCACAAAAAAGCAGAATAAAAGACCAGTAGGCAACACGTGATATGTTTAGGTACACACAAACATACTTTGAGTTGCAAATGAAATTTCCTGGCTACAATGGATTAGTATAGAGAGATTTTAAATTACTTTAAAAGAATGAGAAACTTACCCCTCCCCATATTTTTTCGTGGCCTCTGGCAGGTCCTGGATGATGAAGGTTCTCTGCACAAAACAGAGCACATACACAGTGAGATTCACAGAGGCTGAGTCACTGCATCAGATAAGCTCCATTATAGCTGATGTGGTCAATGTGAGCATTTCATTTCAGTGCATTCCAATCTTGCTCCCTTAGAAAAATGTTTCTTCTATCATAGATATCTAACCTCAGAGGACAAAACACAGTATTGTGGAAAGCACAGGCTCTGTATTAACTTACTATGAGCTTCTTTATCTGGTATTAGTTTATGTCCTTGCCAAATAAAAATCAAACTGGTCACACACTTTCTCTTAGGAAGGCAGTGATATCAACAAAAACTGGTGAACAAAAATGCCAAAAGGCCCAGTGTTAATAACCAGTCTAGCATGTTATTAGCTTGCTTGTCCCTGGCTTCCCTTCAATATCATTCCGTGACAAATCCAATACCCTTTACAGTTGAACATTTTCCTGAATGGTATCAAACAGCAGCACCCCTAATCAAATTATCCCTGAGGCAAAGCAGCCCACAGAATGATTCCCAATAGACAGTATGAATCAAGGACCATGAACTATTGACAACAGAAACTTTGGAGAAACAACCACAGCCCCCGCCCCCAGCGCATGCACACACATGGACATTGTAGTTGTAAGAGGGGAAGGTATGTATAGGAGAGCAACATTTCTGTTTTTAAAAAAATCAAAAACTAATTCATACCATAATGCTTAATTTTCTTACAAGTTTCAATCATAGAGCTACCATATATTTACTAGAGGTGTTCACTTGTTATGTTCCCAATATGGAACTAAGCATCTGAGAAGTAAAGCTGTAAGATATAATCTATCAATCCATTAGGAAATTTATAAGTTAAGCAGAAACAATCAAGGATTAATATTAGACTGCAATCTGATAACTAGCCATGCAACACTGGATAAATCATTTACTATTTCAAATTCTTTGCAAAAGGAGGGTGCTGAACTATATGGGTATTTCCCAAATTATATGCCACAGGATGTTAAAAGGTGTTACTCAAAACCAAGGCTCTCTGATCAAATAAATGTAAGCTACACAGGTTTCTTTATTACAAGATTTTTCAGAGACTTTAAAATGAACAATATGGCAAAAGTACAGTCTCAACCTATTTAGCTACACAGTGCTTTTTGTAAACAATCAGCAGTTCTTAAGAGTTCTAATTTGGAGGTCATTTTGGAAAACAGGATAACTGCTAACATCTTTTGTAACTCTGAAATACTACTATTTTCTAACATGATACTAATTATATGGAACGATATTAACAAAGTGTATCAAAAAAGAAGGAAGCTGGAAAAAGATAAAGAAAAAAAAAGAAGGGATCTGGATTCTCAGAGAATTGTGGAGCTGAAAAGAATTTGAGAGACCATCTAATGTCTTCTCACTACTCCACCATTTTTTAAAGTATCAGACAGCCCTCAAAAAATCTTATGTAGAGCCAGGCATGGTGGCACACACTTGTAATACCAGCGACTTGGAAGGCTGAGGCAGGAGGATTGCAAGTTTAAGGCCAGCCTCAGCAACTTGGCGAGGCCCTAAGGAACTTAGAGAGACCTTGTCTCAAATAAAAAATAAAAATGGCTGAGGATGTGTAGCTCAGTGGTAAAGCATCCTGTGTTCGATCCACAATACCAAAAAAAAAAGAAAAAAAAAACTTTTGTAGAATACCAATTTATAAAATATAGAACTCTTCAAAGGGCTGTAATCTTACCTGCTGGGACTTTTCCTTGAGGCACCCTGAATATAAAGTTATCAGAAACTCAGTACTATAGGAGTGTGGAGTCCAGTGACTCCTGACCCTTCTGAGGAAGCTATTCAGGAAGGCTTTAGAAAAGAGCTGGAATTTTTACATATAGTCACAGGAAGGTCCTTACCCTTCTCAAATAGGACCTCAATTTAACTATAAACCCCTCCCAAGCTGATAAATGAAATAATCATTATGTAAACAGAATTATAAAACATTTCTTACTCCAGAAATAACTATAAGAAATTCAACATGCTAATGTGTAACCCATGTACAAATGAGAAGCCATGAAATAATTAAGCAGGTGAATGATATGGCTAAATTTGGATTTTAGGAAGATATCTCTGGCAATACAAGGGAAAGGAGATTTGAGGGGTGAGGGTGGTTTGACCAGGGACAGCAATATCAGATAATGATCAATAAATTTGGCAGGACTTCTTATATTTTATTTCTTGTTTATTCTTTAATATTTAATAAAGTCATTTTGAAAAGAATCAAGCTTATTTCAACAGTGTTGGGGAAACCACAAAGGAAAGGGTTATCAGACATAGTCCAAGATTTTCAAAGAGGAATTGCCTCTCCAGAGGTCAACATGGAGGACCCAAGATGGGAGCCAGCCATCTTCTAGGGGAAGAATAAAACCAAGGATGCAAAAGTGAATGCTCCCTGTCAGCCATCTCGCCTAGCCTTCTAGATTAGACTTTTGTTTTAAAGAAGATGATTTCCTTACAGAGAAACAGGGTTTGTGGCCTACTGCCCATATCATCCCAAACCCCAAATTCTCCCAGACCCAGGTTATCTCCGTGCTACTTCTTCTGTTACCAATGGTTAGCTTGTTCTTTCTACTCCGATCTCTTGCTGCTCTAGTTTCTTCTTTCAGCTGGCGAGTGTGTGTGTGTGTGTGTGTGTGTGTGTGTGTGTGTCTGTGTTGTATGTGTGGCACTTTAGTTTTTATATTTCTGTCAGCAGGAATATTAATCTATCTTGATTCTCCCTCAGGTCACAACCCCAAACTAAACATTACTTCTATAGTAATGATAACATACTTAACAACACCAACAACAAAGCAGCTTTTGGCTAGACATTAAGACATCTAAATAATGGTTCAATGGATTTACCCAGCCTAGCACTAAATATCCTCTCAACCAGATTCCATTTTCCTTAATAGTGATACTACACCCCAGTGAAAACAGCCTCTACTCCTCCTTTAAACATGCTTTGAACTGTTCCAACTGCATGTCTCTGATCATTTCTTCTGCATCATCTGCATTATCCTACAAAAGTTCTATTCATCTTTCAACACCAGTAGTGAAGTCTTCCTTCATTATCTGAGCAGGAAATAATCTCCTTTTCCTTCAAACTCTTATATAATATGGAACTTAGGTCCTACTGCATACAGTTGTGAATACCTTATAGGATCTATCAGACTGTCTAATTTTTGGAGAGTAAGCAAATTTTCTTCTACACCTATATCTAGTCTGTGCAGGGCACTGGAACATCCCAGTGAGGATCCTAGTGGCCTATACAAACAGACTTACGGGAAGCTCACATACCAAGAATGTTCAAAACACATCATTTGCCTGTTCCCCTTAGTACAGATCAGTGCTTCAGACTCCAGTTATTCACATGCCACCTTAATCAAATTTATGACTCTTGCCAAATGCTTCTATTATCTACACTTACTTAATGTTATTTCAATTAAGTTACTTCTTTTACTTCAGTATCCACTTTATTCTTGTCTTATTAAAAAGTGTGCAAAATCATGGGTTTGACATATTATAAATTTTTAAATGCACACGATGCTGAAATGTAATGTTCAATAGAATACTTAAGTCGAGTAAGCTAACATCCATAATATAAGGAGTCCAGTGTGACCAAAACTACCAAGGAACTATGAACAGAGTCATGCATCTCAAAATACAGGCTGGGCACTGCAAAGTGGACACTGCTTTAGATGAGGACCTAGACCAACCTTATATCAATGTCCTAGAACCTGCTATCAATTCAGTTCAGCAAATATTTTTTAACATTAAGCAGTTTGAACACTGAATAATTACTATGTAATACTATGCCAGGAAGAGTGTTAGGCTCCTTTATGTATTATTTATTTGGTGAGCTAAAAATTTCCTTAATTGGGGATACTAACAATAGAACTTATATTTTCCCTAATTTTTTAGAATTGTCTCAGTTTTTTTCAGTCTCTTTTAAAAAAATGTGGTGCATAATATAAAGAATAGTAGATTTCATGGTGGCTATAGTTTTTGAATTGTATATATTTAAGGTATAATATGATGGGTTTTTTTTGGGGGGGGCACTGGGGATTTAACCCACAGGTTCTTTATCTCCAGTTCTTTTTATTTTCTGAGACAGGGTTTCCCTAAATTGCTAAGTCTAGCCTCAAACCTGTGATCCCCCTGCCCTAGCAAATTGCTAGGATTACAGGTTTGCACCAGCACACCTGGATATAATGTTTTGATATACTTATCTGTTTTTGTGCATGGTACTGGGGACTGAACTCAGGGCTCACGTGTGCTAAGCAAGTGCTCAACCATTGAAGCACATCCGTAGCCCTTTTTATTTCTTTAAAAAAATTGAAGACAGGGTCTCACTAAATTGCCCATGCTGGCATTGAACTTGCAATACTTCTGCCTCAGTCTCCCTAGTACAGATGTACTGGGAGTACAGATGTGTGCTACCACGCCCGTCTTGGTATAATTATCTTGATAGCCATGTACATAGTGAAGAGTTGACCATAGTTAAGCATAGCTTTTTAAATAATGACTGGCTTGATATATCCTGATGAAGAATTCCAACAAGTTGGAGCATGGCTTTGCCACCACTTGTAACTGGGTTTGAGGCCTGGCATGCCAGTTACTATCTATCTGACCTTGGGCAAGTTATTTAACCTGTTTAAGCCTTGGTTTCTTCAAATATAATGGGGTTATTAATGATAGGTCTCATCTCATAGGCTTTGAGAGAGGATTAAATGAAAATAGCTATAACAATTCTTGATATCATTAAGTAGGAACTGTGACGATGATAACAAAGGTTTGGCATACCCCCAATATCTTTATTCAATCTGATTCTTATAGTTTAGTTTTTAGTTGGTCAATCTGGTTCAATACATTAAGTGTAACTAAGACTACTTAAGACAGAGCACACTGTAAAATAGATTTTATGAGCTGAATTTGAAAAACCAAAATTTGATTTTTCAGTTTTAGTTTTAACTGCACAACTAAGTTTGGGGTATGCATCCCTTGTTCTTTAAGAGTTTCCTTTGCCGTTTTTGATGTCCATTATATATACTTGCCCCCCCCCCCTTTCCCCAGCTTTCCTGTGTCACAGTCTAGAAATTCCTATTCCTGGTAATTATTCTTCTTCCAGGTATCCTCGGAGATTCAATTATAGCTACCTATTTTATTAGTTTCAAAACACTGCAGGCTACATTTTTATTTGTAGAGAAGTACTTCCTCATTGGCTTTACTTTTCAGCCACACGGCCCTTTCCAGGCTGGGTTAGAGAGTCCCTTCCCTGTCCTCCACTGTGATCAATGCACCATCCTCTGGCTACACTACTTAAGGTTTTTCCAGTTCTAGTCCCTGGCCTTTCCCCGAACCCCAAAGCCCTTCAAATTTTTCAGGGCAACTGGGCCTAAGGGCCCTGCGTCATACTCCAAAGATGATATGTTCCCTAGAGTCCATTCCCTCCTGGCACTATCTCTTAAAGACACAGCTCTCTTCAGTGGCCTAAGGGATCTTCTTTAAGTGAAAGGTTAATTCTATGAGGCCTCTGGGAGCTTCACCTCTGTAGCTTTTTGGATTCCATGTCTTTCAGATAATAAAGATTCAACTGGTATTTTTTGTATATCTATTTACAATAAGACATTTCATTTGTATTGTCTTGGTGCTCACGACAATCCAATGAGGTAGGTACAACAAAACCTAATGATGAATGATAAAACTCAATTTCAGAAAAATCAAAGTCCTCATGTTTCTACAGCTAGTGAGTAGGAGTGTCCCATGATTACTTATTTTTTTTTTTTTCATACGGGGATTGAACACAGGGCACTTAATCACTGAGCCATATCCCCAACCTTTTAAATATTTTATTTAGAGACAGGGTTTCTCTGACTTGCTTAGGGCCTTGCTATGTTGCTGAGGCTGGCTTTGAATTTGTGATCCTCCTGCCTCAGCCTCCAGAGGTCCTGGGATTATAAAGGCACCACCACGCCTGGCCCAGGATTGCTTTTTAACTTCTCCACATATATATCAAAAAGGCTAACATTAAAGCTCCTTGATTTGTCATAAATACACCTGTGTAATTGGCATTAAGATTCAGAACACATCTCAGGATCTTAACCTAGGGTTTCTACACCAAGTCCTGTGATCTTTCAATCACATCTGTAGGTATTCAACAAATATTTCCTTAATGCTTATGATGTTTCAGTAATTTTGCTGAACATTGGGGAGTTAATGGTGAATAAGACAGATGTGATTCCTGCTCTAATTGAGCTTAGCATCTAGGGGGAAGTTAGATATTTTTTTAAATTGCAAATAAAGGAATTTAAGTTATTCAGAGGAATTTAAATAAGTTCTGTATGACTTTGGCAAGGCCAGCAAAAGAGGTTAGACAAATGGTCAAATCATACAAAGGCTTTACTGGCTGGTAAACCTCTTGGATTTCTGGCCTAAATGCAATGGAAAACCACTAAGCGATACCCCTGGGTTCACAAAACAACCAGTTCCCTAAGAGCTCTCTTTAATTACCCTTCTTTTTTTTTGGCAGAGGGGGGGTTGGCTACTGGGGATTGAACCCAGGGGCACTCAACCACTAAGCCACATCCTCAGCCCTATTTTGTATTTTATTTAGAGACAGGGTCTCACTGAGTTGCTTAGTGCCTCACTTTTGCTGAGGCTGGCTTTGAACTCATGGTCCTCTTGCCTCAGCCTCCCAAGCCTTTGGGATTACAGGTGTGTGCCACCGTGCCTGGGTTTTTTGTTACTTCTTATATGCTTTACATTTTACCAGGTCCATTATCTCAAAAGCATAAAAACAATAACACATAAAACCCCAAGATATAGAGATATTATATGCAAATATTATATATTAATAATTGCTTATAAAATTAATAAAATATAACATTAAAATATGACATCTACTTTTAAAAAATAATATGTAATATAAAATATTTGTACATATATTTCCATACTAGACAGCAGAACTAAGCTCAGGAAGCTGAGAATGGAGGATTACAAGTTCAAAGTGAAGTGCCAAACAACTCAAACTTGCGATCCTCCTGCCTCAGCCTCCCAAATCATTTGGATTATGGGTGTGTGCTTCATCCCCATCCTGCCTATTCATTCAAACAAGTATGCTAAATGTGATAAATGGTTGTATATACCAGCAAGACAATAAAAAGACAATAAAGGAGGACAGACTTGTTTAAGTAATAATTATCTGTGTAAGACAAATACTTCTGCTCTTTTGATACTTTTACTAGTTTCCTTATGATACCATGGTTGGTGTATACTGGGATCAGCAGATGTTTTGTGTAAAAGGCCAGAGAATAAAAATTTTGGGTCTTGAAATCTCTGTTGTTACTGCACAAATCTGCTATTATAGCATGAAAGCAGCCACTGAAAGGGATTTGTATGTATATGTTTTAATAAAACTTCATTTAAGGACACTGAAATTTAAATTGTATGTAATTTTCATGTGTCACAAAGTAGCTTAGTTTTTCTCAACCATTTAAAAATGTTAAGGACATTCTTGGTTCATGGTTATAAAAAACCAGGCAGCAAGCCATTATTTGCCAATCCCTGGTATACACAACAAAATTATTTACTGAATTTTTATCAATCAACAAGTCAAACGAAATATAAGGAACCTCAGCATGTTATTGAAACATAAAGATCAGCACCATCAATAACAAGTTAGATAATTCTCTACAAACTTTCAAGTGTGACATGAATTTTATATGACAGTTGATCTTAAATTTCAAGTCCATGATAAAATATTAAAGATAATGGTATAACCATCTAAATAAATCATGTTAAAACTGCAGAAGCACCTCACTGAAAACTACGAACTAGATGGCTGATAAATCACCTGATGAAGTCAACTGTATTTCCTAACAGAAATAGTTTATTTTATCCACAGTAATGTTTCAGTTATCACTTCCATCTCAATAAAGCACAAATGTATATATCCCACTTTGACATTTCCCCTGAATCCCACAATTTCAAATACACTTATATTATCTTGCCACCACCTGGAAAAACACAGATCTAACATGAAATATTTTCTCCACTTCACGTGTAAATGGGCTTCTCCTCAAATTCCATAATTATATAAACAATATCTTATTTCATTCAACCCTAGTATTGAAGGATGACATTTTAAGATACTAACTAAAGTTTCGTTTTTCCCAAAAGTTCACTTTCTCTCCTTTCTTTACTCCTCACCTACCACTGTCCCAACTAGTAGCTAAGCCATTCTATGTTCATTCCATCATATGAAAAATAAGTTTTTCTAAGGTATTTGGGGAAAATGAGAGGCTAGAAGCAGAGAGAAAATGACTGAGAAAAGAATGTGAGCAGGGGATTGCCGTCCAATCCCACCTACCCACAATTCCCCTTCCAAGCTAGAAAGGTTACTCTGGGTTAAAGAGAAGAGAGAAGCCAATGGGGCCTAGGATGGAAGGGTAGACCTAAAGGGACCAAACAGATTCAAAATGAAGGGCCATTTTTAGTGAGAGGCATTGCTTGAGTACCCAGTAGCTCCTTGCAGAGTGTTGAACATCTACAGACCATATGAGCAAGCATATGGATAGACTCTTTTCTGGTAGTGAATACTGAAGGCCTCTTTTGGACAGTAGCCATTCCCTGACTGATCACCTTCCTGCTAGACAGATGCCTATGCATGCCTGAGGCTAACTCCAGTCCCTTTCAAATTCGCTCCACATAGACAACCATCCTTGCAACTTCCCTGAACCATCAGCCCTGAAGAACAAGAGGGCCCTACTACAAGAGGTACTACTAACTAGCCTGATTTATTAAACCATACGTGACTTTTATGTGTTTTGATTGTCACATAAATAGAATCATAGTGTACATTCTTGGATCTAACTTCTTTTGCTTAACATCTTATTTGTAGAGATTCATCCACACTGTTGCATATAGTTGTAGAACATTCGTTCTCACTACAGGCTCCGTGTTAAGTACACATATGTCCATATACTTACTCGTTCTCCTACTGATGGGCATTTAGGTTGTGCTGTTGTCTGAATGTTCGTATTCCTATAAAAATCCTATGATGATGGACCTGATGCGTAAGCACATACAAGTGGAGCCTTTGGGAAGTGATGAAGTTATAAGGACACTGTCCTCATGAATGGGATTAGTGTCCTTATAACAGAGACTTAAAGGAGCTCTCCAGCCCTTTCTACTATGTGAGGACACAGGAAGTAGGTGCCATCTTAGAAGTAAGAGAGTGAACCCTCACAGACACTGAGTCTGCTGGTGCCTTGCTCTTGGATTTCCCAGCCTCCAGACTGCACAACACATTCTTGTTGTTCATAAGTTACCCAGTCTATGATGTTTTGTGATAGCAGCCCAAACTGACAGAGATAGGCTGTTTTCAGTTTAGTATTAGTAGAACAAATCCCTGTCACCCAGGTTTAAGGCAGTGGCAGTACACACATACATAACTGAATCTAAATGACCAACCAGTAAGACCTACTTACTTTCTGTTCTTTAATACCTGATCCCAGTCTTTCCATTCTCACTATTACAAACCCACATCATATTTCTTCAGAATAATAGCATATTTCCCAAGGATGGGAAATATCTCTTTAAAATATATTTTTATTTTTAATTGATACATAGTGATTGGGGGATACTGTCTGACATTTCAATACTTGTACACAATGTGTAAGGGTCAAATCAGAATAACTGGTTTATCCATCACCACAAACATAATTTCTGTGAGTTGGGAACATTCATACTCTTCTCTATTAGCTATTTGGAAATATTAAATTAATTGTCACACCATAGTTATCCTACGAGAATTAGAAGATTCCTTTTATCCATCTGCACTCCTATACCATGCTCTATCCTTCCCCTCCTTTTAACCTCCTCAGGCTTCAGTAATCAGCATTCTATCCTTGCTTCTTTGAGATCAACATTTTAGATTCCACATATAAGTGAAAACAAAGAAATATCTTAATTCCTTGAATCTTTCATAGAATATGCTTTTGGTATGTGTTTGAGCAGTAGCCACTGTACATGTATAATTATTACTATCAAAGCAATCACTGACAACTTCTAATGTAAATATGTAATTGGCATTTTCACATCTTGCCTTATAAGGTCTTGGATTTTTTTAAGCATCCTATTTCAGGTATCTCTCAGCATTAAGAAATGTCCATAAGGCCCAATTCCAATTCCCCAACACTAAAATAGCCTCGCTTTAAATACACATCTTTCCTCATTTTCAGCAAGATGCTCAGAAGGAAGTGATAACTGAAGTAAAAGTGAAAAGGAAGAGGTAAGTTCTGGTAGGCTATTTGAATACAATGCTCTTTTAACTCATAGATTTAATATCGTCAGGAAAAACTGAAGAGGCTTTGAATATCACAACACATGAGAAGAGGAGCAGCAGAAAATCACATAGAGCATTGTTTCCAGATCGCTATGTTGATTACTTCCTTTAATCTTTGCAGTTTTATGACTTAAATATAGTACTATCATTACCCCCATTTTACAGATAAGGTACTTGATACACAGTAGTTAAGCAATTTGCCCAAGGTCATATAATTTGGAAAGTGACAGAGCTAAGACACTAACCCAGGAAGTCTGGCTCAATGATAGGCAATAACACATTCTTGACTAAGGGAGTGGAGGTTTACAATTTAACCTCAAAATTAGATTGAGCTACCTGTGAGCAAATATAAGTATGGATTTTAAAGATACATATTGTATGTGTAAGTAAAGCTTTCCAGCCCTTGAAAAGAATGAGAGGAGCATTACAAAGAGATGGGAGGAAACTTTTGAGTGTTATTAACTTGCTTATTATCTTGACTGTAATAACAATTTCATGGGTATGTACATACATAAAAATGTGTCCAGGTTAGCCACGTGTAGTGACGCATGCCTGTAATCCCAGCAGCTCTGGAGGCTGAGGGAGGAGGATCACGAGTTCAAAGCCAGCCTTAGCAAAGGCTTAGCGACTCAATGAGACCCTGTCTCTAAATAATAAAAAAAAAAAATACAAAATAGGGCTGGGGATATGGCTCAGTGGTTAAACACCCCTGAGTTCAATTCCTGGTACCCCCATCAAAGGTGTCCAATTTAAATATGTGTACATATGCTAATTATATGTCAGTTACACCTCAATCAAGCTATGTGTGAAAAGGATGAAATAGATCTATAGATGAGCCAATCACAAATAATTTTAATAAAGGAAGTCCATAAGGTATTGAGTGAAGAAAAAACTATGAAGCAATATTCATAATATCATTTGTTATATATATATAAACACATATGTGAAAACATGTATACCTGGTCCCTGGCTTTGATGGTTCATTTTACTATTTTTTTTTCAACTTTATCATGGTGTGAAAATGATATGCATTCAATAGAAACCACAATTTTTAAAATTGGCATTTTCAATTTGGACTTTCTCACAGGCTAGATAATGGGTCTGATCCTCTCTGGCAATGCTGGGCAGCAGTAACAGCAGTGAGCCACAGTGCGAGCCAGCCTGGAGATCATGAAGGTGAGACACCTGACACTCTTCAGTAGACTGTGTTGCTAAACTAGGAAGCGTGGTAGGTCAGATGTAGTAAATGCAACTTTCACTCAGGATATTTTCAATTTATGATGTTTTTTTGGGGATGTAAACCCAACTTAAAGTCAAGGAACATCTGATATAAAATGTAATCTGGGTTTTTTTAAAAAAAGATTTTTTAAAAGCTTTTGGTAATACAAAGAACTTTCCCTGAGGCTTGCCTAAACAGGTATATGAGTCAGCCATCTTGGAAGCAGATTCTACAGCCCCATTTAAGCCTTCCAATAACTGCAGCCCCAGTGTACATCTTGATAGCAATCCTATACCAAAACCACCCAGCTAAGCTGCTGTTGAATTGCTGGCTCTCAAACTATGTGAGATAACATGTTTGTTTTATGAAGTTGCTAAATGTTAGAATAATTTGTTATGTAACTGTACATGTATAATGCAGCACATATCACTCTTTTATGTAATATTTTAAAAATATAGAATACATATAGAAAATTTCAATAATCTTTTTGAATTTTCACAAAGTGAGCACACCCATATAACCAGCACTCAGATCAAGAAACCTGAACAAAACATTACTAGCACCCCAGAAAATGCCTTCCTGTCTATAGTCCAGTTTCTACCTCAAAGCTCCTAGGCTGATTTCTTATACCAGATTAGTTGTACATGCTTTGAACTTCATACAAACTGAATCATTGTGCATTCTCATTGAGATGAAGCTTCTTACTCAACATCATGTCCATAAGATTCATCTATGTTATTGCATATACTTTGTTCATTCATTCTTGTTACTGATTTCATGTTAGGCATAATGAAGGATATGGAAAATGACAACCACCCAAGACTGTATGACCCGGAAGGAGAAAGAGAGAGAGAAGATCCTTCCCCAATAAATTTTTCCTTTCCCAGTGACAAGACAATCCCTGGGAAGGAGACGAGCATTAATCCTAAAATGGCAGTCTCTGGAAAGAGGGAAACTATTGATCTTTTCCCAGTAAATTCTTTCCCAATGACAACAGACCCCAGAGGAAGAAGCCAAACATTAATCCTTTCCCAGTGACAGTATAATGATCCCTGGAGGAAAAAGATAAGCACTGGACCCTCCATCCTTACCCAGTAAAAACAAGTTTCAAATTCTCACAACCTGTTTCCTGAGTGTACAAACTGACATATTCTGTCAATAATTAAGTCAGTTCTCAGTGTAACCTATAAAAACCCAGGCCCCTCTTGTAACCGGTGGCAGAAAGTGAGCCCCTCCGATGCCTGACTCCGCTGCTGAAAAAAAAGGCATTGCTGATCCATGAAGTCTGCTCCTGTACCAGTTATTTGTGCTTTTAATATGGTGCCAAAACTGTTTTGGTTATTTTTGCTTACACATATATTGCCGTTTATTTATTCATTCTACTATTGATAGACATTTGGGTTGTTTCTAAGTTGTTTATTACCAACAGTGCTGTACACATTCTTGTAAACGTCTTTTGATGAACCTATATATTTATTTCTTTTGAGCATATGCCTAGAACTGGAATTGCTGAGTCATTGGCATGCCTATATTCAGCTCTACTCATTTCTGCTAAATAGTTTTGCACTATGGCTACACCAATTTATACTCCCAGCAGTAGCACAGCAGAGTTCCAATTGTTCCACATTCTTAAAGACTCTTGGTACTGTAGTTATTACATTCATTATTTTGGTAGGAGGTCCTGGTATCACACTGTGCACTGTTTTGATGAGTGATCAAGTTGAACACCTTCTATTTGTATGTTAATTGGCCCTTTTGGAGATCTTTTGTAAAGTGCCTGTTTCAAGTCTTGTCCACTGAAGCATATATTACTTTTAAGATCAGCAAAAGACCATAATTTTCTAAACTAATGAGTTCTCTCTGGGTATTGTGAAAACAAATGCCTTTGAGCAGCAGGACTAATAGCAGGAACATGGTTAGATGTGTCTTCTAAATCTAGAAATGTTTTAAGAAGAGCAACAAGAAAAGCAGTAAGGCAGAAGGAACTTTTAAGAATGAGACAAAAACGGGAGGCTATTATGAAGACAATGCATCTGGGTAGGATCTGCTTCCTTCTAATAGATGGAAAATAACCACATCCAGGAAATAGCTTGAGAACTGTGTTAGCCTGTCACTGTCCAGAAAGGCTTTTCTAAGGATAAGAAAGGGCACAAATGTTCGTTAGCCCTATGTCACAGTGCTATATAATTCAAGGAAGTTCAGTGCTACTAGGCAAAAGTATTCTGTAAATGAAAAAGTATATCACCTATAAATGTGGTCCCGTTACATCACATTTCTCAAAGGAAAAAAAAATAGTCATTTATATATACCCTTGAATAGCAAATAAGTATATACTAACCTTCCTTTAACCTATAAGACTACATTAAGCTTCACTTTCTTTTTTCCCTTTATGATTTACCAGAATGTACTGTGGCATTAGCTGTGTATTTTTAGTTTACTGATTAAATTTTAATAAGACTCTTCAGATAGCAGCACAATCAGTTAAAGAAAGTTAATATTGCTGGACAAGATCAATGCATAATGGACACCATGTATGAGTGAAAAAGTAGAAGAATAAACAATGTGACTTTGTTTCTTTTTATCTTAGGCATACCACAGCACAGAATTTCAGGCCCAAATGCAACAAACTAGTGTTTTTGATGTGATCATGTAACAAGTTCAGATATTACAATTTTTAAAATAAACAAGGTCAGATAACCAAAAACTTCAAGAGCTCAACACTATTAAACCAGAAAGAAATAGGTTTTCTCACATTCAAAATTCTTTCATTATTCTATTGTGTGAATGTCACCAAAAAAATGACATTAAGAAATCACTGTAAATAGTATATGGGACAAATTTGATATTTCTGAGGCCTTAAAAGGAAAGGTTTCTTTCTGTGACCTGTATTACTATTTCATCACTGTCTAACAAATCATATCATTTTAATAATTATGCAAGCTACTGGGAGATCAAATTTTATGACCTAACACAATTAAAATATTAACCTAAGGGCTGAGGATGTAGCTCAGTTGAAAAGCACTTGCCTAGCACGCATGAAGCCCTGGGTTCAATCCCTAGCACACACACATACACACACAAAAAAAAAAAGAAAGAAAGAAAGAAACCCAAAGCCCCAAATATTAACCTCAATAATTTTTTTAAAAAATTATATTTTGTAGGATGAAGTTCTTAAACAAGATTTATGGTTATTTCAATAAAAAATTATTTGCAGCTGGGTGTAGTGGCACACACCTATAATACCAGAGACTCAGGAGGCTGAGGCAGGAGAGTTGAAAGTGCAAAGCCAGCCTCAGCAACTTAGTGAGGCCCTAAGCAACATAGTGAGGTCTTGTCTCAAAATAAAAATTAAAAAAGGCCAAAGATGTGGCTCAGTGATTAAGTGCCCCTGGGTTCAATTCCCGGTAACACCCCCCCCAAGAAAAGATTATTTCCCAGTAAAGGCCCATCTTTATCTTATTATTATTATTTTTACCCCAGAACCAGGGGTTGAGCCCAGCAATCCACCACTGAGCCACATTCCCAACCCTTTTTATTTTTTGTTTTGAAACAGGGCCTTACTAAATTGCTGAGGCTGGCCTCAAACTTGCGATCCTCTTTCTTCAGCCTCCAGAGTGTCTGTGATTACAGGAGTGTGCCACCATACCAGATTCCTATAATATCTTTTCAAATATGTTTTTTAAAAGAAATTTGATTAAATTGATAATGCTACACAAGCAGTAAGAATTACATCCTATAAAAGCATGAGTGTGGGTTTATTTATTTTTTAAATATTTAATTTTTAGTTGTAGTTGGACACATACCTTTATTTTGTTTGTTTATTTCTATGTGGTACTGAGGATTGAACCCAGGGCCACATGTGAGGTGAGCGCTCTACCGCTGAGCCACAACCCCAGCCCTGAGTGTGGGTTTGTTTATAAGGCAAAATTAAAAGACCCTTGCAGAAATGCTTTTTTCCTTTGCAAACTAATACCTTCTCCTGCAGAAGCAGTCCAGAAAAAAATTACAAGGACTGATTCCTAGGAGAAACTATGTTACTGGACAAAACTAACCATAGAGGCAAAGAAAATCTAAAGATGATAGGGAATGTTAGGCTTGAATTGTCTCTTGCTTTTATTTTTAAACTCCTCTGCTCAATCTAATTGAACTGGAGAGTTAAGGATTAGGAGACAAAAAAGCAGAAGAGAAATGAAATGAAGGTCCTGAAGAGTCTACAAACTTAATCTCCAAAGGAAGATTTAATTTCGTGATGATGACCTATTTTGTTTAATGCTGGCAGCAATCATGAATATCTTTTTTGATACTATATCCTCACTAATCACTATACTTGACATATACTGGACATGCAAAATTTACCAAATAAAAAATACATATTTTAACAAGTTTAGCTCATATGATATTCCATTTTCTGTTCTGCTTTTCCACTCATACTTATTCTCATTTGGAGTTATTTCTGGATTTGGACTTTTGGAGTTATAACTAACTTACTCTTTGAGGCAAGCAAGCATATATTTCTGGGAAAATTAAAGAGATGGTTTTCATACAAGTGTAAATCATTTAATCAGCTTCTTAATACCTAGCTGAAACAGACTACAAAAACTGGTAAAGTGGAGATGGCACGGCAATGAAAGTGTTGGATCACAGAGGGTGCATGGAGGGTAATTGATGCCAATGAGGCAAGACGTACCAGGTCAGCCTGTTCTGTTCCTTCATCAGTTGTGAGATATTGCTGAAGTTCTGGTTCCTCTCCTATAAAAGGGTTCTTGGTGAAATGTATGGAGACTCAGGGAAGCTTGGGAAGGGAGGTATCATTTATGTATACCTGAAGGTGTTCATTGTGGGGGTTATTGTATACATATGATCAGTTGTTGCTTTAACTCTCAAACTATCTTATCTAAAAGTTCAATTGTTACATATTTCTATATATCACCTAATTGGTACCCTAGGTTATCAGCAAATCATGACAGACAAATAAAAAGGAAAAAAACCTGTGCCAATTCCACACTATAGATGGAATACTTCATAAAATTCACTTTATTTCCTCATATCCTACCTAGTTCTGGGAAGAGTTAAAGATAATTTGTATAAAAATCATATAATAAAAGAAATTAAAGTTTATTAAAAAAATGTGAGGAAAACACAACAAAGGGGAAAAAAATCAAGAATATAAAAGACAAAGACAGGATTCAAATTTGTATACAAAAAGTGCCAGAAAGGTTCTGGAACTTTGATAAAGGAAGAGATAAATTTCCCAGTAGCTAGTGCCAAGAAACCCAATTAGTTACATGAGCCATGATATCACTGAGATAAAAACAAAGCAGTTGCCCAGAAACTTCATTACTTATGTTTTGGTATTCCAAAGAAAAATTATCCCTAGGGTCCTCAAAAGACGAAATGTAGTGGACAATGGACAGTGTTGTCAATATCGACATACTAAATATAGTGACACATTTTATAGTACAATTTCTTATAGGTTCTCTCTTATAAGTAGGCCAAAGGTAAAATAGCACAGAAGCAAGGTACTCTATATTTGTATAATATATTTAGAAATTGGCCCACTCAGCTTCCTAAAACAGCCTAGACATACAATTAAAAACACCCAGTGGAATGACCGTCCGAAGAAGACTCAACTGCACCTGGCTGATCCAGACCAATGTCTAATAGCCATTCTATAAACAAAACCTAAAAGATCCAACTCCCTCTGCTGGCCTTTCTCCAAAAAGAATAGCAGTCCTGAAAGAAATGCTGATAAGGAACCCCAAGGTCAAGAGATTTCAAAATGTCAATCTATTCTAAATTATTAAGGACATTGGATATACTCCTTTTAGGGATAGCCTTGGGTCCCTAAGAATTAGTCCCCAGCAGCAGAATGGAAAACTTGCCAAGTTGGTTTACCAAATCAGTACAGCCTTGGGATCAATCAACCAAAACAAGACAGGATGTTTGCTATTATATAGTGAAGACTAAGGGATAATCCCAAAACCTCATATTGGTCCCAACTGTCGAGGGACAATGTACTAAGGTTCTAATGCTGGATAGGGGGAACATTTTTTCTGGACTTTTGCAACTTCAGTATTTCATTTTCACATGAGTTAAAATATCTCTGTAAATCATTTCTCCTAGTTACACACCTTTTTATCAGATTTGAGGTGAGAAAACCAAAGGTACAGAGGGGATTTTGTCAGAAGATTTTTCCTTTTGCTTCTTCAGCAGTCCATCAAGAAGGTACCATTTTATTTAATCTGTACATTAAGAACCCTGTGAGTTCAGAAAGGTAAATAATATACTGGTTTCACAGATGAGGAAACCAAGGCTTGGATTGGCTACAAAGCCACTACTTGGTTACCACATCCGAGGTCTGATTCTTAACTCTAATGTTGTCCCCATCATAGTATTGAACCAAGAATGTAAAATTTTCAGTTTTCGACCGAAAATATATGTCCCTGCAGTGGAGTCTATAAAATGGCTATTTTTGCAAATTCCAGTTAAAAGCAACAAATATGATGGTATGCAAAGCTGAATCACAGGTCCTAGAACAAGGCTCTCAGAGTTCTGGCCTTTTTTATTGGCTCCTCAAGAACACTACAAATGGAGTCAAGCCCCCTCTCTACAAAGGCCCTGTACTTTCCCACTTCCAATCCTTTGTTCACACCATGCCTCCTCATTTAAATGCGTTGTTCCTTTCTTTTTGGCTTGGCTGAATCCTAAAGCCATTATTAATGACAGTATAATTCCCAATTCCCCACCTCCTTAGAAATAAATTTCCATTAGCTCAGCAGGATGTCATCTTTCTGTCCTCTGAATTTCTAAAGAATTCAAATCTATAGTACATATTCTTACTTGCTCAGGGTTTTTTTAATCGGTTCTTTTTAGTTACACATGACAGTAGAATTCATTTTGATATAATTATCATAGTATTTCCCCCAGTTTGCAAGCTGCTTGAGGGGTAAGGCCAGGAGTTGGCCTCTCCATACTGATAACAGGACCCAGCACTGAGGAGAACACTCTGTAACTGATGGCTCAGGCACTGAATCCTCTGAGCAGTCTAAACAAACCAGTTGCATATTTTGCTACCTTTCTTTCACTGGATACCAATCTTTTAATGTCCCATTTCCCCCTTTACTTTTCTTTTCTACTGTATCCACAACATGAAACCATATGTTTGAACACTCAATGGACTATAGATGACATTTATGGGAAATATTTTCTATTCACCAAACTGGTGAATATTTAAAGCAGATAACTTTGAAAATGCTTTGCTGTCTGCTTCATAATCCATGATATGCATATTTACCTTTTATTTAACCAGCCCTGTTGGTGTTCATTTAGGATGGCTACATTTCTTTTTGTTATACATAATGCCAATAAACATACATATCTTTTAAGACACACCTTTTTTATTCTGAGATTAAATTCCTAGGGTGAATAATTATTGCCAAATTGTGATCCAGAAAGACTGTATCAATCTCATTGTCAACACCAGTATTTTCACCACAAGGGTTCTTTATATTTACAGAAAGTGGTTGCCTCCGGTTGGCAGTAAGGGAGAGGATATTGTCAGCCAAGGAAGGAAGGAAGGAGTAAGGGAACCAGATTAAGGAGGATTAGGTATTTAAAATATAATTTAAAATAAAATGGTTGACACAGAAGTTTCTGTTTAACTGGCTTCTCTAATTTTTGGTATGCTAATCTTTTATAATTAAAAAACTTTTAAGACAACCTATTCTGCATATTTATTAGCAATGAGTATTAGCATTTTGTTTTTCAATTTTGTGAATTCAGTAAATTAAAAATGGTATCTCATTAGTTTACAATTCCTTGCTTACTGGGAGGATTTGTTACTGGCAACTCAGCCCAGGGAGCCTGCCTGGATCCCAGCTGGCTGAGTTCTGCAGCCTGCCTGTGTGAGAAATAGGCAAAAGGTAGAAACAGGAAAAATGAACTTTATGCACTTTGATCAAATTGGAAGAAGCAACAGCTAGACTGCTTTTCCCATTGGTCCTACAGAAGCATTACAATATAAGGAAACATGCACTAAATGTGTAGATTTAGTAGGCCGAAAAGGCTTTTAGAGGAGTAGAAGAGGCAAAGTGAGACAAAAGGTAGGAAATATGCATATACAGATTGAGTTAGCCTACAAACAGGCCAAAACAGGGAATGGTCTCCACTTAGCTTCCTAGCTTCTTTGGCATCCCCTCCAGGTGTGTGTGTTGGGGGAGGGGCAGCCTTTACTTTTAGCATGAGTAAGTTGTTTTCCATTTCAGAGGGTCCCTAGCTTCAGTCTGTTTCAGACTGAATATATAATATACAATGTGTGTATGAGCTAACTGTATTTTTTTTTCTTACAGCTTGTGGATAAAATTGGATGTTCTGTTTTTTATGGGTATGACATTCTCCGTTTTAAATTTTAAAAGCATGCAAGAACATTTTCTTCTCAAAAAATAAGTCTTCTACCCTAAAGAATTACACTCTTAATAGGATCTTTTTTTTTTATTTGCTTATTTTTTTATGTGGTGCTGAAGATCAAACCCAGCACCTCACACATGCTACCATGTGCTCTACCATTGAGCCACAACCCTGGCCCTTTAGTAGGATCTTTATGTATGTGGACTTTTTGGATTTTTTCCTCCTCAGATATGTGGCCATCAAGGGGGAAAAAGACTTTACTACCAAATTGGACATAAATTTGGTAGGAACAATTCAAAACTAGAGAAACATTCAGAAAAGCTCTTCCTTTCCAAGAACAATTGAATCGAAGGCCTATAGAGGAAAGTTCAGTCTCCGAGGAAAGGGATTAGTCCAGATATCAAGGCAGGGTTTTCCTGTTACTGTAACAAGGTTAAAAAAAAAATTGTGGCTGAAACAAATGTTCTGAATTGAGAGAAAGAGGCATTAAAATGTTCAACTATGTAGAAAACACATAAAGGACAAATGAAAATTCATGAATCAAAGGAAGGAGGGCCCTAAGAAATCAAGGGAGAATAAAAGCAGGGGGAAACATCAAAGATTAGAGGGTACACTATGGATTCCCAGCTGCTCCTAGCCTCAATACAATTAGCTTAAAGAAACTATCTCGTTGATAACCGGAGACTCCTCATTGATTCAGAAATTAAGCACACTACAAATAAGGAGACCCACCAAATGCTGCAGCCCCTCCCTCTATCAAATTCAATACACAGGAGGAAGGAATTCAAAGCTAAAGGACACCTAGAAATCACAGAATCCTAGGAAGCAGACATTATTTTAATATTTATGAGCCCATCATTTACAGAATTAAATGTTTTCTATACTGCTGGAGCCATTTATGGAGTTCATCATTTACACAGTTAAATGATTTTCATACTGCTAAGGCCAAGTTCTTGGAACCATATTCTCTTGTGCTATTGCTTATTTCAACCTTAACCATATCCTTCATCTTGGAAATGGCCAAAGTCAGTTTAATTTGAAACCATGAGCCAAACCACACTTTTAAAATAGTACAAAGAATTTGGAGGAATAGCAAAGAAGCCGATTTTGTCCTTTAGATTTAAAATATGTTAAATGAATAACACCATTTACTCAACATGTGGCAAGACATTTTCAAGGGAGGCCCCAATCATGAACATGATACTGTGGCCATCTACAATGCCTTTCCCCCTGCCTTTTTCCAATAGAAGGACTGGAAAAGTTTTCAGATTCCCTTGCAATTAAGGGTGGCTATGTGACCCAGTTCTGATGAAAGTGATACAAGGGAAAAAAAGTCTTTTCAAAAAGAGGATATACTTCTGACAAACCCTTCTGCCATTTACCCTCTTTCTTTGTGCATTGAATACAGATGTGAAGGATGTACAGCCATTATACAATTGTGAAGATGAGAACCACATGCTAAGCTTGATAGATTGCAAAAATAGAAAGATATGCATCCTTGAAGACTTGCCCTGAACTGTCTATCTTCACATTAATTCTGTGAGATAGCCACATATTTATCTATTTCTCTAGCAACTGTACTTCCAGTTACTTGTAGCCACACTCTAACATACCAAGGATAGACAGATAAATAACAATTGAGTTCTCTACTGTGGTAGAAAGAGGTAGATGCACATTTTAAAATGCAATAAACTCATCATAGAACTACGAATGAAGGAAAGGGTACATTGAGAGAAGAATGGTTAGGCTAATTGTACCCAGAAATGATCAGAAAGCTTCAAGGACAAGACAACACTGAAGGGTCTGGAAAAATGAAAACTTGTTTGTCAGGAGTAGAAGAGAAAGGACATGTTACTCTGCCTCCTGTCTAACACTGCTATCCCTTTTTTTAAAAAAATATATTTTTAGTTATACATGGACACAATATTTTGTTTATTTATTTTTATGTGGTGCTGAGGATAGAACCCAGGGTCTCTCACGTGCAAGACAAGCGCTCTACCACTGAGCCAAAACCCCAGCCCCTAACACTGCTATCTCTATTTCCATGCTAAAATAAAAAGGTAAGGAAACCTAGGACAGTGTAATAACAATATAACTTCCCATTCTTCCAGCAAAATTAATAGGCACTGGGCTGGGGTTGAGGCTCAGTGGTAGAGCACTTGCCTAGTATGTGTGAGGCACTGGGTTCAATTCTCAGCATCGCATGTAAATAAATAAATAAATAAATGTCCATCAACAACTAATAAAAATGTTTAAAAAAATAATAAGGACTTACCACAGTCAACTATATTGGCAGGATTCAATGATTACCAAAATTATATAAAACTTGCCTTTACACTGCTTATGGTCTAATGGACATCTCTGAGGCTAGCTCACCAATCCAACTAGTCACAATTCTGTGGCTGCATAACTATATATTGCTGTGTCTGGTCTGAAGTCTGCCAAGTCTTCCAAACTAAACCTACTCTTGTTCCTTATCAGGTAGTAATTACTCACTCCTAGAATAAAGAGAAGGACATCATGTTGTCATTTGTGATCATTAGAAATCTCAGTGCAATTACAAATCTGGCAAAGATCCCAGGAGATCAAATCAGTCTGTTGGGTAACTCAAAGCTTCTAAGCCTCTGGGGACAATCAGGATCCAAGAACTTAAAAAAATTACCTCACCGCAGTCACCTCCTTGGAAACTGCTTCTAAAATGTCTAGCTGCATCGTTAGCTACCATGGAAAGCCAATCTTAGGAAGGACTCCTCTCACATACCAATGTCACTATTAATTTGAGGAGAAAATTTTCTTTGGCCAAGCATTCTGCTTAACTTTGAATAAGCATTATAGGATTCAAATACCTCACGCTGCAAATTCTAAAACAGACTTTCTCTGTATCCATATCACACAGACATTGAAATATGAGGAAAGTCCTTTGAAAATGTAGCTCCTTACTTCCCATTTAATTGAAGTATTCATCTACCTCAGAGATGTTAGAGTAAGACAAAGGGTAATAATTAATGTGGTCTGGTACAGAATCAACAGGAATTCAACTAGGTCCTAAGAAGAATAAAAAAATCCATTAAATTATAAATGAATCTTTTGAATCATCTGGAAAAGATATCCTTCTGGCAATATGCACAAATATCCACAAAAACATTCTTTAGCCTTGCTTACCTTGTTATTCTGGTCTAAAATTGTTTTTCACATTTTCAGTGCTCACTCATGCAATTAAAGCCTCAAAGCAGCTTGGAGCACTGGATTTCTACCCAGGATACCTGAGGGAGGGAGAAAGAGACTGTGCACAGGTTGATCTGTAGCCATGGAGCCAGCAGCAAGATGGATACCACAGCCCCTTAAGAACCCAGAAATTGCAAGTCTTTTCAGGGTATATCACTGAGTAAATGAAGACCTACCACAGAGAAATGAAAGCAGTTTCTGACTTATGATGCTAAATACTTGGGTGAATCCCAGGAAAAAGTTCCACAGTAATATCTCTTTTACAATATTCAACCTGAGAAGTCAAAGCCAAAACTCTAATTTTAGTGAGATTACTTTGATCTCATTCCCATTCAATACTGACCAGCTCCTATTGTAAGGCCTGTACTTTACCATAATGATATTAAGACTCCACATAATCTCCTACATGTGCATTAACAAGAGGATGAGTCAAAAGTTGAAAATGTTGCAAGTTACATTTTAAAGAATTTTATACATTATTTGTCTCCAGAACACTTTAACTCCAATATCAGAAAAAAACTTACTCTTTGCTATTCTATAATCTTGATTCCATGATAATTTCTAGAAACCTCCTAATTTCTATATGTATCTTTAAGGTATTCCTGTTAACATTCTCATTTACTTTGGCTGTTGTAAGAGGCAGAAACTACAAAATGGAATTTATTTAATTAACTAGCTCACTATTCCCTATAGTCCTTCAACAAATGAGTTAGACCGAAATAGGAAACATTACAGGGACCTCTCCTAAAACATTTCACCTATATAGCACTAATTATATGACAGATGAATCTTTTACTTAAAATGACTTGAAATGTTGACTGCATATCTACATGAATATAAGAAGAAAAACATAAAAATATTTTTTAACTAATCATCTTCTGAAATGATCAAAATGTTAACATTTAGCTAATTTATGAATACTGAGTAATTTCTTATGGTGACTCCAAACTAATGAACTCAACTAACATTTATTTAATATCCAACTTCATGGTAGGTATTGTAGTAAGCACAGTAAAAGAAGCGAGCATTTGGTTCAAAACAGCCAGAAATATATATATTTTTAAACATCCTCAGATTCTATAAAAAGTTATTCAAATTTTAACACAATTTAAGGCCCTGGAATTATGTAAATTGCTGATAACCTCCAAAGGGTTCTGCTTATCTCCCAGATTTCTCCCTCCCCTACTTCCTGTTGCATGGACAACAAAAGGTTAGGACATCACAAGATGCCACTTTACTGACAGTCACTGATAGTGGTTTCTAAGAGATTATTTAGTAAAGGAGAAGTAAGTTTTTTGTTTGTTTTCCTCAGGGAAATATTTCCACTTCTAGGTAATGATGAACTCAGAACCTGTAGGATCTCCTCCATCCTCAGCACACATGGAAAACAATTACAAAATCTGGATATAATAGAAAAAGAAATTAAGTTAATGTACTGGACAGTAAACAGAAGCATAGGAACTCTGATGAGGAACCCACAATTGCAAGGAGGAATGCAGACAGGGAGCTATACAAATTAAGTTTTCATCGCCTTGGCATTAAGCCTGGGCTAAGTGAAGTCCTTGTGGTGAAGAGCAGCTAGTGGAAGAGGGATGATACATGGAAAAAACCCTCATTTTTCTGGCACAGAGAACCAGAAAAGTTAAGTTGGAAAATGCTGAAGAGAGTGTGGGAGGACCAGAGGAAAGAGCCAGACAGGGAATTCCCAAACTGTCTACCCACATCTTCAACTGAATCCTCAACCAAGCTTGTGAAGAACAGATAGAAAACAAAAGAACGATGCTGAACTGAGACTAGAGTTGCCCACCCTGAAGGTACCAGTGAATGAAGAAGCAGAAACACACAGATGGAATGTGTGTGCTCACTTGGTGGAAGGGACATGGTAGAGTCAAAAGACATTCAAGCAGAAATGGACACCCATGAAAAACCCAGTCATTCAGGCCAGGAAAACTAGATTAAAAGAGTCCAGGAAATCATGATTATTAAAAAGAAAAAAAAAAAGAGTACAATCTTAAGCCCTATCGACTCATCTCTGACTAAACTCTGAACCATGTTTATGCCCAACAGACATTTGGTGCCTCATCCAAAACCAAAAGATCTGAGAAAAAGACAAAAGCTGCTGAACAAATAACATTTAGCTGTTCAAGTCCAGCTAAGAAAACCAGCTGCTAAAACAAAGCAAACAAAACAGCACAGTACAGTCACACCAACAGACATATGGACCAATGAAACAGAACAGAGAACTCAGATATAAACCCAGGCATAATAGTAAATTGATTTTCTCCACAGGTGCCAAGAATAGACAACGGGAAAAGGCCAGTCTCTTCAACAAATGGTATATGAAAACTGGATATCCACATGCAGAAGAATACAATTGGACCTTTACTTCGCAATACAAACAAAGTCAACTGAAAATGGATTAGAGACTTAAAGGTAAGACCTGAAATAACAAAGCTTCTAGAAAAAAAAAAAACAGAGGGAGAAAGCTTCATGATATTGGTCTGAGCAATTTTTTTGGATATGACACCAGCAGGATGGGAGACAAAAGGGAAAATATTGTCTTAATATTGATTGTCTCAAACTAAAAAGCTTCGGTGCACCCACGGAATTAATCACAGTGAAGAAAAAAGCCGTGGAAAAGGAGAAAATATTTGTAAGCCATATCTCTGATAAGGGGTTAATAGCCTAAGTATGTAAGTGACTCGAACACCTGAACAGCAAGAAAACAACTTGATTCTAAAATGAACAAATGAAATGAATAGACATTTCTCAAAAGAAGACATACAAGTATATGAAAAAATGTTCAGCATCAGTGATCATCAGGGGAATGCAAATTGAAATCACAATTAGATGTCACCTCAAACTTGGTGAATAGCTATTGTCAAAAAGACAAAGGACAACAAATGTTGGCAAGGATATAGAGAAAAGGGAATCCTTGTAAACTGTTCGTGGGAATGTAAGTTTACAGTCATTTTGGAAAGCAGTCTGAAAGTTCCTCAAAAAATTTCAAATAGAACTACCATATGATCCTACAATCCCACTACTGGATATATATCCAAAAGGAAATGAAATCAGTGTATCAGAGAGGTATCTATACTCTCATTTTGGTGCGGTATTATTCACAATAGCCAAGATATGGAATCAACCCAAGTGTCCATCAGTGGATAAATGAACAAAGAAAATGTATGTATACATACAAAATTACACACACTACTCAGCCTTTAAAGTGACAGGATTTCCTGTCATTTGTAACAATATGGATGAATCTAGAGGTTATTATAGGTAAGTGAAGTAAGACACAGAAAGACAAATATTACAAAATCTCACTTATACGTAGAATCTAAAAACATTAAACTCATAGAAGCAAAGGGTAATAATAGTTACTAGGGCCTGGGTAAGGGAGGATTGGGGAGATGTTGGTCAAAGGATAAAAAATCCAGACAAGCAGAATCAATTCTAGACATTTTTTGTTTTTTCCTTTTGTTTTTGTTTTTGAAATACTGGGAATTGAATCTTGGGCTGCTTTACCATTGAGCTTCATTCCCATTGCCTTCCCTTTTTTTATTTTTTGAGACACTGTAATAATTAGTTGTGAGACTGGCCTTGAACTTGTGATCCATCTGCTTCAAGCTGCTGAGTTATTGGGATTACAGGTTTATGCCACCACACCCAGCATCAAGAGATGTTTTGTAAGACATGATGACTACAATTAAAAATGATACATTGGGCATTTGAAAATCACTGAGAGTAGATTTTAAGTATTCTCACCATACCACACCAAAGTTTTAAAAAATAAGTATGTGAGGTAATACATGTTAATTAGGTCAATTTAGCCATCTCACAATATACATCTTTTTTAAAACATGTTCTATACCATGAATATATATGTGTGTATATATGTATACATATACATATATAATTTTAATTTGTTGATTAAAAAGAAGAGAGAAACACAGCTTTTGGGACAGAGTGCCCCATTATTTCTCCTTTGCTAGAAAAGCAATACACCTTCTTTTTCCTTTTTCTCAAAACCATGTCCTCGTTATTGGATTGGCATCAGGGACAAGGACCAAGCTTAACAACAAATTTGGTGACCCAGAGGGGACCAGAGAGCAGCTCCCACTCCAGCTCTCTTGCGCAGGCCTGGCCCTCTAAGGAATCCCACTTCTATGCTGAGGATTCATGGTGCTGTCAAACTTGTTGAGAGTCAACTGCAGGAAAGTTAGGAGAAGGTGGGTTTGCCTCCAGTTGAACCAGAGGAGCTACACCTGTGAGTAAAAGGAGGAACTGAGGGACCATCCCAGTAGCTGATGAAGCTCCTTTGCTTCGGAAAACTCCTGCCTTCTCTCCTTGAACATGTAGATTGATCCATCATGGTCCACTTTGAGAAGAAGGAAACTGAACTCAGGAAAGTTACACAACTTTGGCCATTTGCATGATCCCTGCCCTATGTATGCCTTGTCCAGTCACCTGCCATCTGCCACTGTGGACCTCTGGACTGCTCTGATGCTGAATGCCCTTAATGGTCCACACCTCATCTGATAGAGAACAAGGACTTTGGGTTACTTCCCCCAACTTTGCCCCCTTTCAGAAGGAAGCAATTTGAAGATGTCATCACCCATTTTTTCCATAGAAATGGAATGTAGAAAGACAGTGGGGGAAATGTAACAGTGGTCTACTTTATGCTTTGAATATAACTCTTGCTGCTTTGCCTTGTCACTTATTTTTTAAATGGACATGTTTCTTTCTCTTTTTCTCTCCCTGCTCCTCCCTAATCTCTCCCCCTCCCTAATCTCAGGGGAAATAGGATAACCTTTCTTCTACATTCTAGGCAGATTTATCTGTCCTTGAGCACACACCCACCATAGGAACAAGTAATCCAGACTTTAGGGATATTACCAGAAGAGCTCAGAAATGACTATCTCCCAAATTAACAAATGAATTACAACTCCAGACAGAGAACCTGTGGAATGTAGCCTCTGAGGCACCTCTTTAAAAACCCCTTCCTGTTGATGGGCAGAATCATAGACTTTGGGACACGGAGTCCCCTTGTGTTTCTCCTTTGCTAGCAAAGCAATAAACCTTTTTTTTTCCTTTTTCTCAAACAAAAACAAAAATGAAAAATAAAAAATAAAAAATAAAGAAGAAACCATGGATGCCAGAAATTAGAATACCGGAATAACATCTTTGACGCTTTGAGGTAAATAAAGAAATGTTAACATAGAATTCTATATCCAGCAAAAATATCACTGAAGAATGAAAGTGAAATAGATATTTTCACATCTAATGGTAGAGAGCCTGCCTACCATGTATAAGGCCCTAGGTTCAATCTCAGCACCACAAAAAAGAATTAAGATATTTGCACATGAAAGAAAACTAAAAGCATTTGTCATTGCCCTGCCTACACTGTAAGAAATGCTAGAAGTCATTTAGATAGATGAGAAATGGTACCAAATGGAATTAGGATACTCAAAAATGAAAAAGAACATCAGAAATGGTAAATGAAAGAGGTCTTTTTCTTCTTCTTTCTTTTTTCTTGGGGGGTGGGGTGGGGTGGGTGCCAGGGATTGAACTCAGGGGCACTCTTCCACTGAGCCACATCCCCAGCCCTATTTTTTTTTAATTTTTTTTCATTTTCACTGAGTTGCTTAGCACCTCACTTTTGCTGAGGCTGGCTTTGAACTTGTGATCCTCCTGCCTCAGCCTCCCGAGCTGCTGGGATTACAGGCATGCGCCACGGACCCAGCTCTTATGTATTCCTTATAAACCAAAGAGCTGTTAAAACTAAAATGATAACAGAGTCTTATAGGGTATATGTGGGGGGATGTGTTTTACATATAACAATTTTAACGAAAGGATGGGCATGGGCCTATAAGTTTGCAAGACTTCCATATTTTACTTAAAGTAGCACATTATTAACTAATTCAATGGACTGGGGAAAGTTATGGATATATATTGTAATCTCCAGGAAATCCACTATAAAAATAGTGCCAAAAAAGGCTAAAATATCAATAGAAAAACAAGTCTTATTCTGTGTGTGTGTGTGTGTGTGCGTGTATGTATTACCCAGGCTGGACTTGAATTTGCAATCCTCCCACCTCAGCCTACTAACTACTTGGGATTACAGTGTGTGCCACTGCATTCTGCTGAATTTTTATTCTAATGGAGTATAAAGAAAACTTATTCTAGCATACAAACAAACATACAAAGAGGGAGAGATGAAGAAAAAATAGATGTGTAGAAAATTAAAAAAAAAATAGAATGTGAGGCCTAGGCTCATCCATATTGATAATTATATTTGATATTGCTGGGTTAGACTCCAAATCAAAGTAGGTTGTAAGAGGGTTAAAAAAACCAGAACTAAGAAACTATAGAATGTCTATAAGACAGTCATTTTAAATATGAATACACAGTTTAAAAGTAAATGAATGAAAAAGACCTACCTTGAAAAGTGTGAGCAAAAGTTTAGAATGGCCATTAATATCAGAATACAAATGTAAAACCAAATGTATTATAAGAGGTAAAGAAAGATGCTTCATAATGAAAAAAAGAGTCAATTCAATAGGAAGGCTTCATGTCAAATATTTATGCATCCCATAACAGAGTTTTAAAACACATGAAACAAGAATTGACAGAACTGAATGGAGAAATAGACAATTCCATAACCATAATTGAGCATTTTAACACTCCTGTCTTAGCAATTGATTGAACTAGGAAAAAATACAAAGACATAGAAGATGTGAACACTATCAGCTACTTTGACCTAATTGATACTTACAGAACAATACACTCAATAATGGCTGAATACACATTCTTTCCAGGACACATGATGCACGTACCAGAAAAGACCATATTCTATATCATAAAGCAATTCTCAAAATTTAAAAAAAAAAAAAAACCTGAAATCATACAATGTATGTACCCTGACCACAACAGAATTAAAATAGAATACAGTTTTGGGGGGGGAGTACATAGGACCATCAACAAGTTCAATGACAATGATTAGGGCTCAATAAAAGGTTATACTCAACACTATAATTTACTATAGCAAAGACTAATGTAAAAGCAGCAGGAAAAAGTTATGCAATGGTAAAATTTCCATGAAAACTCATGGTAAAATGTAATCTTGATTGTGAGGTATTAAAAGGTAAGGCACTGTGCTTATTAATGAATTAACGGGTTATTGGGTTAATGGTTTATCTCATTTTGAGAGTGGGTACTATGTGTCCCTCTCCCCATATGGTTGCCTTGGAACTCTCTGCATTGCCTTAGGACTCTGTAGAGAGTCACCACTAGAAAAAAAAAAAGTACCCTCATCAGATCTGACCCCTTGACCCTGGACTTCCCAACCTCCAGAACTGTAAGCTAATAAACATTTTTTTTTACTTTATAAATTTCCTAGTATGTAGTCTTCAAGCAACTGAAAAATGACTAAGACAATTTGGTAGCGTCCAGCAAGCAACACATTTTTTATAGGTGCTTTTTCTCTACTAGCAAAATACAAGGACATGTGTAGAATATGTCTACCTAGGGAAGAGCAGAAAGACATTTGAATCTCAGCATTCATGGATTTCACAGAGGCTGACCATATAGGTATATCCTGCTAGGTGACCAGTCATGATAAGGGACACTCAGAAACCAAACACATCATCAAATTGCTTCAAAGCAACTCTAAAAACAGGTACCCAGAGCACAGTCCATTGCTCCAGGTGTACATAAAAGGTCAACCATTAGCATAAAAAACAACCTGAAGGCCATATTCCTAGGGATTGGCTAAGAGTCAGTCATAGTTCCAAGTTCCCTTGACACGGAAGGAGTTTACAACCAGACCTGCTCTGTTAACTTCTTCCTCAGAAATATCAATACAAACCCAGGAAAACTCTACATATTTGGAAAATAAACAACACAACTCAAAACAACCACTGGATTGAAGAATAAATTATGAGAAATTAGATAAAAATTTCAACTAAATGGTAATGAAAATACAGCATCAAAAATCTGTAAAATAAGCTAGGCACAGTGGCGCACACCTGTAATCCCAGTGGCTAGGGAGGCTGAGACAGGAGGATGATGAATTCAAAGCCAGCCTCAGCAACAATGAGGCGCTAAGCAAGTCAGTGAGACCCTGTCTCTAAAAAAATACAAAATAGGGCTGGGGATGTGGCTCAGTGGTTGAGCGTCCCTGAGTTCAATTCCTGGTACCAAAAAAAAAAAAGAAAACTATAAAATATAGTTAACATAGTTCTTAGAAGGAAACTTCAAAGCAGTAAAACCAACAAGTATTGAAGAAACCTTTTTAAAGATGTATAATTTTGAAATTGTTTCATATTTCCTCCTATTTTTTCCAGATGTAATGCCAGAATAGGAATGTTTTAGAGATACTTATATGATTTAGTTCCTTTGGAACCTGAAACATTATAGACTGAAGAGACCACACGATTTATGAGCAGGAAGCAGCCACATATTTAAATTATGCTTCCTTTCCTACCATACTCAGGTGAGTGAATGTGAAGGGGCAGCTTCAGAATTGGCATGATCCTTCCAATTATGTACATAAGACTTTCTTTATGAGAGGGTCTTGGTATTTGCCTTGGTCTAACAATATGAGAAAAGCAATCCAGAGTAATTTAAATAGAAAGCCCTGGCCTCTATCTGCCTGCTAAAGTGGGGGCTCCATTCTGCCCAGAGACAAGTACAAGACTCCAAGAATATCTCATGGCACACTTGCCAGCTGTGTGTTTGGCCAGTGAGAGTCCCTACTATGTCACATAAACATTCTCAAAGAAGCAACCTGGTGACTAACAAGGCTACATGTATTACTATTGCAGCTGTTAGGTTTGCTTGCCAAATTTCCATCAGTTTGGCTGGTAAGGAGACAATTTATTACATACATAGATAGCAAAAGCAAAATCAGCATGGTATCAGTTCCCCCAGTCCCTAATCTCATATGATGACACCAAACTGTAGGAGCCAAATAACAGATGGCCCCAGCAATGGGTCATGCTGCTCTTGAACAGCCATTGCTAAACTAAACTAAACTTACAGACTTATAGAGAAACATGTAGTTGTACTCTCACAGGACATGAGGTGGAAAATCCTGCACTCAAACTAGGAGATGGATGAGAAATGGCCATATGGCAGTTTTCTGTAAGATAGGGAAGAGCCAGTGCCTCACAGAAGCTCACAGGCTTCTTATCTTCCTTGCTCCAGCAAAAATTACAGGATACTTTGCTATGATTTGGGTCAGAGTATAGTCAGGCATTGGCCCAGTGACCTTTATGAAGTCTTGAAAGTATGTCAAGGTGCTACTGGATGCTTCTCTACATTATACTGAACTTTTCTGCTTTTCTGTGAACCAGGAGTAGTAGAATGATATTTGATTCCAAGACTTTTTAAGCACTTACTAAGAAGGGACACTGTTTTAGCTAAGCCCTGAATTAGTTAAAAGGAAGTGATAGTGAAGTAGGGCCAGTGTGAAGTTTTTAATAGAACATCCTCTGTCACCTCCCATAAAGTCTAATGCAATTAGTCACTCCATATACAAGCACCCTTGAATCAGGGGACCTATTTTTGGGAGCTGTGTGTTGTGAACAGTGAAGAAAGCACTTGAAGCAGCTATCTGACTTCCCTAACCACTCACTCTTAATCCCACAGAAGGATACTTTTAAGGTCCGGTAATACTCCCTGGAATTAATGCCATTGCTTCTGGTCAAACATAGTGAGGTCAAATCAAAGGCTATGGTTCTTAAACAACCGTTGCTCTATAATCAGAAACATCTACCAAGCCAGTGCCAGAACCTGAGGCTGTAAAACAAGCTCAGATCAGAGCTCTCTGAGATACTTTGCCTTAGTCCTCCAGCAAAATAAGTTTGAATCACATTTCTTTTAGTACAGATACAGACAGACAGATGATGGGTAATTCATATAGCAACTAAGATTTACCTATGCCAACAAAGCTAAGTTTTGGCCATCTTAATAAAATTCATAGCTGTCAACAATACTACATAAGGAGTTATTTTAAATATTTTTTAGGATAAAAAAATGCAATGACCTTATAAAGTTCTATTTAATATGACTAAATGTAAAAAGGAAACACTTAAGACATTTTTGTTGGAGCTAGGGTTGTGGCTCAGAGGTAGAGTGCTCGCCTAGCATGGGTAATAAACTAGGTTCGATCCTCAGCACCACATAAATATAAAATAAAGATATTGTGTCCACCTATAACAAAAAAATAAATATTAAAATAAAGAATGGGTTGGGGATATAGCTCAGTTGGTAGAGTGCTTGCCTCACATGCACAGGGCCCTGAGTTCAATCCCCAGCACCACACACACAAAAAATTGTTTTGTCAACATTATACAGAGACAACATCTGACTTAATTAAGGCTGTTTGGAAACAATTTGTATACCGTTTTAGACAAATCAAGCCTGCCCAGTGTGTGATTAAAACAAAACAAAAAAAAACCCAGAGGCAAAACCACAAGCCATTGAAATAATGTAACGGAAAAAACACCACCATCCCAGTGGCTCAGGAGGCTGAGGCAGGAGGATCATGAATTCAAAGCCAGCCTCAGCAACAGTGAGGCGCTAAGCAACTCAGTGAGACCCTGTCTTTAAATAAAATACAACTAGGACTGTGGATGTGGCTCAGTGGAAGAGTGCCCCTGAGTTCAATCCCCAGTACTGCCCCCCCCAAAAAAAAATCATTGGGCAGGGGCTGTAGCTCAGTGACAGAGCACTTGCCTAGCATGCATGAGGCACTGGGTTCAATCCTCAGCACCACATAAAAAAAAACAAACAAAATAAAGGCATTCTGCCCATCTACAACTACAAAAAAATTTTAAAAAAAATACCACCATCAGTTGAAGTCCAATAACTATAGCACAAGAAAGATAAACCATGATCCAGAGAAATAGGTTAAGAGTTAACTATACTGTGTCAGTGGGCAGGCTCTCTGCTGAGCGCTGGAAGTAACAGGAAAAAGAATTTGCAAAACAACTGTGGCCTAGTATCCAGCTAGGAAAGAAATGGACAACAGGAAAAAGTCCACACAAACCTTGAGAGAGTTTTGTGGATGTGAAACCTCAATGGTTGAGAGACTATAATTGTCTTTACTAATTAAGGACTACAGCCAGACAACGAGATGTACTAAACCTACAACAGAGAATAAAATCTCATAGTAACTTATAAATTCATGTGATTATTGTAGTCAACTGAATGTTAAATATCAGATGAAAATAAGATGATTTTAATCCCAAGATCTGCATCACATAAGCCTGGAATGAGACCTGTGTAAATGATAATCAGAGTGTGTTTTCTCACACATTATGCTCAAGAAAAGGAGATAATGAGAAAGAAGGTTTCCTCTCTTCCCATCCCTACTTGTATCAGCAAGGAGGAGTAGAAGGTTAACCAGCAAGAGAAACACTTAAAGGCAGAAACTTCTTTGAAGGAGTGATGAAGATTACCATTAGCCCCTTAATTTAGGGACCTTAACTCAAGGACGAGGCCTGGGATTTTTCCAAGACTGGAGAAGGGAACTCCATGGGGCCACTTTTTCCCAGGGTGCTTCTTATCCAGAGGTCTGAATTCAGAGCTTTCTTCCCATTTAACAATATGAGAAACAAAGGAGAAAAAGCAGATAATACAGATTGGGCAGTAGGCAGGGGAGAAGCTCTGTTTTAGATATTTTAGTTTGAGGTAGGCAGTCATGTATATATTCCTGAATCTTCTAGAAAAAATTCTGATTGGATAAAGATGTGGGGATTTTCTGTGTGCAGAATGAGTCTGAAGTCATAGGAACTGATGATGTTGTCCAGGGAAAGGGTAGAAGTCAAAGAAGAAATTTTAGGGAGTGAGAGGTCAAGTAACACACAGGTAACAAACACCTTCTTTTTGAAGTATGCGTCATATGAAGTAGGGTTCAACATATGATATCAAGGACATTTTGAGGGATCCAAAGGAAAAAAACATCCATTACAACTAGTTTTTTTTTTTTTCATCAGAAAATTGGAGCTGTGACTCAAATACTTATATTATCATCATCAATTTTAACAGAAATGAATAGTGGATAATATCATTAATCCAATAATATTTGAGTAGATAATGTCATCAGTTCAATTAATACTTTTGAATGTCTATCATAAGCCTGCCACTGTGTAAGCACAGGGAAGTTACCATTCTAACTAATTTGACTAATATCCTCTCATTTGATCACTTACCATTCATTAGCACTAACCCCTACTAGATCATAACACTAGATGGTTGAAATGCATATGTAAATGCTCAATATACATTTTCTCTTCCTAAAGAGTTCTACTGTGTGCTTGCCATGTGGAAGTGAATATAGGAAGACAAAGTCCTCAAAGCAAGCTTCATGCATGGGGGCCTCCTGAAAAAAGTTCCCAACTTTCATTGTCAGAGAAACCTGGACTGGAATTCCAGCCCTACCATATACCCACAAGGTGACCTTGGAAACTTAAAACTCTTTAAACTTCAGTGTTCCCACTACAAAGTGGGGATAAAGTCATATACTCTAGAGGGTAATACAAAGTCATGAAAATATCTAATACAACATAGAGAGGTTACTGTGATTGTGGTTATTGTTATGAATAAAGATGATAATCCATATGGGAAGGAGTTTTTTAAGAGATAAGAAGAAAAAATAGTTTAAGCAATCTTCCAAATAATGAACTATCACTATATTTCTGAGAAGGACAGGGCTGTCAAGAGAGTGGGTTTGGGTCCCAGAGGAAAAAAGAAAATCCCATTCTACACAGGATTTTCTCCAGGCTCCTTCCTGGTTCACTGAGGATTCTGATAACCTTTTCCTCTTAAGTTCAGTTAAAGTAGAGTAGGATCCACGTGCTATAGTGGCAAGGATTCTAGGGATATTTAGCACTGAGATTCCTGGTGGTGGGATGCAGGCCTCTGGCTAGCAGGCCTGAGATGCTGACAGAGAATTAGCACCAGTCAAAAGGCTAAGAATTGAAATGCAAATAAGGAATTCAAATAGAAAAACAGAAGAATGTACAACTCAGAAAAGTTAGGTACACACAGCTTTTGACTGAGTGAATAGCTCGGTCTATAGGGGTAAATGGAACCTTTATTTTATTTTATTTTATTTATTTATTTTTATGTGCTGCTGATGATCAAACCCAGCACCTCACACATGATAGGCAAGTGCTCTACCACTGAGCTACAAGCCCAGCTCCAGGAAGAGGTTTTCTTTTCTTTTCTTTCTTTCTTTTTTTTTTTTTTTTTTTTTTTTTTGGACTGGGGATTGAACTCAGGGACATTTGACCACTGAGCCACATTGCCAGACCTATCTTGTATTTTATTTAGAGACAGGGTCTCATTGAGTTGCTTAACACTTTGCTTTTGCTGAAGCTGGCTTTGAACTCATGATCCTTCTGCCTCAACCTTCCAAACTGCTGGGATTATAGGTGTGCGCCACCACACCTTGTTTAGAAGGTTTTCAATACCTGTGGATAGGCAGATCTGGATTAAGAGCAGGGAACAAATGACTGGGGAGACCACTTAAAAGGATATGGCTAAAGTGTTAGGAAAGATGTAAGAAACCGGGCTGGGGATGTGGCTCAAGTGGTATCGCGCTCGCCTGGCATGCGTGCGGCCCGGGTTCGAGCCTCAGCACCACATACAAACAAAGATGTTGTGTCTGCCGAAAACTAAAAAATAAATATTAAACTTCTCTCTCTTTCTCTCTCTCTCTCTCTCCCTCCCTCTCTCACTCACTCTCTCTTTAAAAAAAAAAAAAAGATGTAAGAAACCCTCAAACTAGGACAACAGTAATAGGAATACACTATTCAAAACTTCAAAGGTAAATTTTATAAATGTTGGTGAACATTCATAATTTAGACAATGAAATAAAGAAAATGCTAATAATAAATATGAGTATCTACCATTTGCATTTTAAAGCTTAAAGTTCAAAGAATAGTTATTTTTACAATACTCTTCATATTAATACAACAAAAATATTTGTATTTTCAGACTCTCTGCTTGAAAAACCTAATGAAGATATTTCTCTCATTTTTCACTTCTATAATATTTTCTTGATAAATCCAAGGGATTTTGAAGCAGGATAAAATTACATATGAAAGTAAATATATTCTTAACAAAATAAATATTCTAGTCCCATAAGTAATACTAATATAGGAAAAGAAACTTGAAATATATCCATCCCATTAACTGTTTTTTGTTTTTTTTTGCAGCAACAGCAAATTTTAAAACTGGGCTTATGTTCCTGACTTTTTCTGCTTTCTCCCTGAAGCAAACATGTCAGAATAGATTATTGTGGCAAGTTACTTATATAGTTTTTTTTTATAAAATTGGAATGCATAACACTAGAAACCAAATCACAAAGAATAGACACACCAGAGAGAGGCTGGAAATGATTCACAGAACATAAAGTGCTTTAAATAACAAGGCTTTGTCACTGAAAAAGGAGGCATGTGGTTAACTAGGACTCCAAAAAAATAACGCACATCTTCTGAGACAATTTTGAAAGGAGGAAAGAAAACAGAACACAGGGAGCTTACTCTATGTCAGAGATTTTAAATATAACAGATTTTCCTAAAGAAATTCTAGGTTCTACATTCTGAGGCACTGAAAAAAATGTGCCTAGAGTTCAAATGGTTATTTCAATTCTGGTACATTTAATTGCTAAGCCTTTGAAGAAGATAATGTGCTTTATCAAAAATTCATCACCAAGTACTTGAATGAGCTTGAAAATAACTATGTCAATTATTACCACACAATAAAGGAGAAAGCAAAGCAACTATAAGCATTTTTAAGAACTGTGATTACTCCAGCCCTATGACTCTTTGATTCTCACTTCATTATGCCCAATAACCAATAACATTCTTTTTGTTGTTGTTGTTTTTTGTTTTTGTTTTTTAGTACTGGGGATTGAACCCAGAGGTGCTCTATCACTGAACTACATCCCCAACTCTTTCTATTTTTTTATTTTGAGACAGGGTCTCCCTAATTGCTTAGGGCCTCACTAAGCTGCTAAGACTGGTCTCAAAATTGCCACCCTCCTATCTCAGCCTCCCTAGCTGCTGGGATTACAGGTATGCTCCACTGCACCTGGCCCAATAACATTTTTAAGAAGTATTTACAAAGGATCATGCTAGCACACACACACTCCTATATACCAAAGGTGTTCAATAAATGCTTAATTTAAATTAAACATATAAATTCACTTCTTTTTAAAAAAATATTGTTTTTAGTTGTAGATGGACACAATATCTTTATTTTATTTATTTATTTATTTTTTAAAGAGAGAGAGAGAAAGAGAGAGAGAGAATCTTTTAATATTTATTTTTTAGTATTTGGCGGACACAACATCTTTGTTTGTATATGGTGCTGAGGATCGAACCCGGGCTGCACGCATGCCAGGCGAGCGCGCTACCGCTTGAGCCACATCTCCAGCCCTTATTTATTTTTATGTGGTGCTAAGAATTGAACACAGTGCCTCACACGTCCCAGGGAAGTGCTCTGCCACTGAGCTACAACCCCAACCCTAAATTCACTTCTTTAGGAGGCTCTACAAGTCAACTTGCAATGACAATATCATTTCTATAGTCCTCCAGGTTTTCAGGCTAACCAAATCACTTTGCCATTATAGGAAAAATGTTACAATAGAAAGAGCTTGTCTTCAAAGCCCCAACAAGAAAAAGAATCAAAACAAAACACAGGAGCTATTGTTTCCTATAAAAGCCCTTTTAAAAAAGCTTTCTATCTTGACTGTTACTCCCATACATATGCGAGTGAGCACATACTCACTTGCACACAGGGCACCTGATAAGTCCTTTCTAACTTTTCCTTATGTCAGAATAACCTGAACAGGGGCTGGGGATGTGGCTCAAGCGGTAGCGCGCTCTCCTGGCATGTGTGCGGCCCGGGTTCGATCCTCAGCACCACATACAAACAAAGATGTTGTGTCCGCCGATAACTAAAAAATAAATATTAAAAAAATTCTCTCTCTCACTCTCTCTTAAAAAAATTTTAAAAAAAGAATAACCTGAACAGAATAAAGTTGGCAAAATCTTGCCTATAACTAAAAAGGCAATGTGAGAAATGTTCTGGGACCATATCACTATTTTATTCAAATCTTCAATTTACTATTCTGATCACAATACCCATGTTAGTATGAAATAATTTGTTCCTTCTTAGTTCCCAATCCTAGAAAGAAAAAAAATTTTGTGGAAAACTAAAGGACAGTTTCCCACGTCTTTTCTACCCTAGGTGAATATCTGTACAGTAAATAACTGAAGTATTCAGAGCATATTAAACAATCGAAAGTGGAATGAACTAGAACCATATTACTACAAACATTATTTGTGAAAGAGCAACATCAGCATCACATGGGAAATTAATAGGTAGAATCTCAGGCCCCATCCCAAACCTCCAGGGAATTCAGGTGCACACCAATGTTTGAGAAGCATACAACTAATTGACATTATCTCATATATGTAAATTGAGCAAAAAAAATATGGATATGCGGATGTTTTCATTTAATAAAACAGGCAAAATTAACTAATAATTTAGAAATAATTATATGGCTAAAGTCTTAAGAAAAGCAAAGCAATGGGAGGGAGGGAGGGAGGAATTAGGAAGATATTATTACAAGATACTTGCACTACCCAGGGGGAGAACAGTGTTTTTAAAAATTTATTGGATTCACTGCAAATGTATTTTGGAAAATCTAGAGCAACAATTTTAAAGTTTTTTTTAAAAGCATACTTGATATACCAAAAAAGAAGAGACAATTAACTATAATTTTAGTCAGCTTTCCATCACTACAACAAATTCCTGAGATAATCACCTTTTAAAGAGAAAAGATTTATTTTAACTCACAGTTTCAGAGGTTTCAGCCCATGGTTGGCTCCATTGCTTTGGGACCTGTGGCAAGGCAGCACATCACAGCAGGAATGCTTGGAAGACAAAGTTATTCCCCTCATGGCTGGGAGTGAAAGTGAGAGAGGAAGGGGCCAGGGTCCTACCATCTCTTTCAAGGGCATGCCTCTAATGATCTGAAGACCTCCCAGTAGACCACATCTCTTAAAAGTTCTGTCACCTCCCAATACCACTTTGCAGGGAGCCAAGAGTTCACCACATGGACCTTTGAGGAAACTTATCCAAACCATAGCACATATAAAATGTTTAATTAAACCCATAAGAGGTATAAAAAGTGTGGAAGACAAAAATAGTAAGGGCAATACATAGAAAACAATAACAAGTTCAGTAGATGTTAATTCAACTAAATCAATAATTGTTTTGCATGTGAATAGTCTAAATACAATTAAAAGAAACTCATTTTTACTCTAAAAGCACATAGCACTAAAATTAAAGAGATGGGGATAGATGTACCATGCCAACACTAGTTAAAAGAAAGCAAGATTAGTTATATTAATTTCAGATAGAGCAGACTTCAGAACAAAGAATATTACCAGAGATAAAGAGATAAAAATAGATAGAACTACCCATACTTATGAATTCTACCTGGCTATGAAACAAACATCTCAAATTCAGCATGGCCAGTATTTAATCTTTAATCTTTTCTTTCCGAAAATGAAATGGCAAGATATTCCATGTTCATGGACAGGAATACTCAATAGTCTCAAGATGTCAGTTCTTTCCAAGTTGACCTACAAATTCAATGCAATCCCAATGAAAATTTCAGCAAGTTATTTTGTGGGTATAAAAAAATTGATTCTGAAGTTAATAGTCAATACAATATTATAGAACAACAAAAGTAATGCAATCTTTCATATTTCATTAAAGAGCTACTCCATTCTCCCAGGTGCAGATGCTCAGCTGAAACTCACTGACAGCATCCTTGACTCTCATCTTCTGTTATATTCTACTTCCAAATCATCAGGAAATCAGATCCTTTAACATCACCTCCAGCATTACACTTCCTTAATCCAACCACCATAATCCCTCTTTTAATTGACCTCTCTTGTGTTTTTTCAATCTACTCTCCACACAAAACCCAGAAAAAAAATCCCTATAAAACAGAAATCTAGTAAGATCACTCTTGACTTTAAAGTCTCTAGTAACTATCCTCACCTTACAATGTCTTCCAATATTGAGCTGAATAGCTCTACAGGATTTTCCCACTCTCCAACACTCCTTTTTGCTTACCTGACTCTGTTATTATTCACCCCATGCTACTCTAGTTGCAGAGATCACTTTACTGTTCTTAGCAAGGTCTCAAAAAGGTCCCACTTCATGACATCTGCACTTGATGTTCTCTGTCAAAAATGCTCTTTCTCTATATAAACAGTTTTCTTATCTCTTATGGGCCTTTGTTGATAGTGAAGTCTTCCCTGATCACACCTTATTCACCCACAGGTAAGTGTTCCCCCAATTCACTGGCCCTGTTTTTTATTTCTCCCCCCAAAATACAACACTATATGACTTCATATATATGTGTATGTGTGTGTATGTATATGTGTGTAGTCATATGCCACTTAACAATGGGGATATGCTTCTTTGTCAATTGTTTTTAGACAAGCATCTTAGAGTATACTCACATAAGCCTAGATGGTATAGGTCAATCATTCCTCTTGGCCTTTTGATGCACTTGAGAGATACAGTAAACACAAGATGCATGAGGCTGCTGCTAGAGTAAATGGTATAGTGTTTTACAGTAATTTTTTTTATAAGTAGAAGCAATATACTTTAAAATGATGATCTAAAATTATACATAGTAAATACATAAATTGGTAACACTCATGTATTAGCATTAGCAAGTGTTAATGTACATACCTTATGGTAATACATACATTATTGTATGTGTTGTATTTTTATACAACTGACAGTGCAGTATGCTTGCTTATGTCATCATTACCACAAACACATGAGTAATGTGTTATGACATTACAATGCCTACCATATCACTAGGCTGGAGGCTGCCAGCTAATTTTGTTCCTTGCAGATAAACAATTTTCTTTCACAACGCTAGCAACATCACCTTTATTTGAAAACTTGATAGAAATGGAAATTTTCAGGACTTATATCATAAACTCTGGGGGTGGGACCAGAAATCTGAGCATTCTTGTGATTACAGTGCATGCTAAAATTTGACAACCACTGTGCTATAAAAAACTTGACAGAGATATATGGAAGGATACCACAAATACACAACTGGAGTTTGAACAGGGTGTGAGGTGTCAAAACATCCACATTTTGAAGTCAATTGATAACTGAAATGATGGGAGCTCACAAGAAATAGCAAATACAAATAAATTGCTGCCATTTTACGACATTAAGATAAGCTATTAAAATACCTGATCTCGGGCTGGGGATGTGGCTCAAGCGGTAGCGTGCTCGCCTGGCATGCGTGCGGCCCGGGTTCGATCCTCAGCACCACATACAAAACAAAGATGTTGTGTCCTCCAAAAAAACTAAAAAATAAATATTAAAATTCTCTCTCTCTCTCTCTCTCTCTCTCTCTGCCTCTCTCCCTCTCTCTGCCTCTCTCCCTCTTTCTTTAAAAAAAAATACCTGATCTCACTATCAGGTAAGTATTATCATTATCATTTTTTATAGATGAGGGAACCGATACTATTTAAAATTTTGTTTTCCTTCCATATCCATGTCCTTGATTGCCATAGTATTGTCTTCAGCATATAGTAAGAAAGAAAGTTTTGCATAGAACTCTAAGATAAAGACTTGGTAAATGAACTAATCAAGAATTAAAAGAAAAATGGAAACACAAGGAGGGAGTTATATTAGTCAGTTTTTCATTACTGTGACCAAAATACTTGACAACAACAACTTTGATGAAAAAAAGTTTATTTTGGCTCATGGTTTGGAGGTTCAGTCCATGGTTGAATGGCTCCATTGCTCTGGGCTCAAGGTGAGGTAGAACATCATGGCAATGTTCTATCCTCCACTCATGATAGCCAGGAAGCAGAGAGCAGGGGGAAGGGGCTGCAGGGAAGATAAATCCTTCCAGGATACATCCCCAGTGACCCACGTCCTCCAGCCATGGCCCACCTGTATACAGTTACCACTCATTCAATCCATTCAAACTAGGCTGTACTGATTAGGTTACAGCTCTCATAACAATCTTTTCACCTCAGAATAGTCCTGCATTAACACAGGAGTCTTTGGAGGACACCTCATATCCAAAGCGTAACATCAGTCTAAGTGAAGAAAGTTTTAGGAAGGAAGATATGCTTGCAATGGTTTGGTTTGTAATATTTTTTTTAATAGGTGGGTATGTAAGTCACAGAAGATGTAGAACTTTAAAAGAAAATTATGGGGCTGGGGATGTGGCTCAAGCAGTATCACACTTGCCTGGCATGCGTGGGGCACTGGGTTCCATCCTCAGCACCACATAAAAATAAAATAAAGATGCTGTGTCCACCGAAAACTAAATATATATATATATATATATATATATATATATATAAAATTAAAAAAATTCTCTCTCTCTCTTTAAAAAAAATTATGGCACCTGTTTATGTCTCTGCATCTCAAGTTTTATTAATAGAAATGTTGAACATGACCAGGCGCAGTGTTCTATACCTGTAATCCCAGCTAAGGCAGGAGGCTCATGAGTTCAAAGCCGGCTTCAGTGAAGTGCTAAGCAACTCAGTGAGACCCTGTCTCTAAATAAAATACAAAAATAGGGCTGGGGATGGGGCTCAGTGGTTGAGTGCCCCTGAATTCAATTCCTGGCACCCACTCCCACAAAATAATAAAATTTTTAAAAAACGTTGAACATGAAGTGGGGGGGGGCGGTAAATGGTTAATGTTATTTAAAGAGGTATCATGGAAATAGAATTAAGTCACTTTTACATTTAAGTAGATAGAGGTGAAATCAAGAAAGAAAAATAGAAGTTACTAATGACCAGAATAGATTCTCTGCACACAGAAACCTGGACTAACCAAGTAGTCAATCAGGACTCATTTTTAGAATAAAGAATCAATTACATTATTTTACAAAGTGAGTGATCATTTGCTTGTGACAGTCTCTCCAAATGGAAAATCCATTCATGAAATGAAAGCTGGGGGAGGGAATGATGAGATTGAGTGGATCTGGTGAGGAGCTGGGGGAAGTTAATTTCTGTAACCAGAGGTGAATGGAAAGCCAGTAAGGCTGGTGGAATTAAGAGAATATCAAAGGTAAGATGGCAGAAATGGTCAGACCAAACCCATCAGGGAATACTACAACTCAAAGAGATCCATTAACTAAAGGCTCAAACCACCTTAAGATATGGAAACATATATAACACAATTGACCAGGTTACACTTTCTTTTGTTACATCAGGCTTCAGAGAATACCACCTGCCAAGCTTTATTGTTTGTAATACCTCCTAAATTCCAGCAGCACACTATTTGTGTTTTTCTACAGATGGTTAATTTGCCACATGTTGATTTTTCACAGTTTCAGTATCAGAAATTAGCCTTTTAAAAACTTGGTCTTGGGGGCTGGAGGTGCAGCTCAATGGTAGAGTGCTTGCCTAGTATGAGGACATGAGTTCCATCCCCAGCACCCCCTCAGAAAAAAATCTGGCCATTTTCTGATGCCCTATTTTCCCTTTATCTGCAGTTTTTTTTACTTCTTTTATAAGGATAAACTAGGACTAATACATGGGAATATAATCCTGTACTTATTCCTCATCAATATTCCAAATAATGTTACTCAAATATTAAAAACGATTTTAGCATTTTAAATCTTTTATTATCCCATGAACTTTATGCAGAATGAATTACTATCTTTCTAACAACATTTATTAATACTTAACTATAAGTTTACTAGGCACTCACCACATGCCAGGTAGCATTGTGTACTGGGGTAACACAGAATCCTGAGCTTCTAGTAGAAATAAGGTCAGTGATATCGATTTAATGGAAAAGGGAATGTTTAATTTATTCTTGGTATGTTGGCAAATTTGTCCAAGAAGTGAATTGGGCTGAGTCTGCACAGGGAGTTCATTTGGGAAGTTCCGGGAGTTCCTTATAAAAGGGAGAAGGAATCACTTACTCCTATCTCCCTAATTTGATAATTTAGCAACTGTTTCTGTTTCTTAAAATAACAGAAAAAAAAAACCCAGAAAAAAGAGTTACAAGAATAAAGGAGCAGAAATCTTATTTACTTCATACCTGAGGTGGGGCAATTGTCTTTAAACATATTTCAAGTCTGAAAGTAAATGTTTATAAAACAGGATTCACAATCAAGGGAAAGGGGTGGAGGAAAAGGAAGATCAGTTTGTTGTATTAAGTTAAAACAAATGAGTAAAAATATCAATATTTATGCTTGGGAATACATATACCATCTTTCATAAAAGATTCTAAAATTGAAAATGAAAGCCTATGGACCCATATCCAACATCATAATATTTGCCCTAGTGTTTTGTATTTCTAATATCATTTTTAAAAAATGTTTTTTTACAGTTGTAGATGGACAACATGCCTTTTGAAATTTATTTTTTTAACGTGGTACTGAGGATCGAACCCAGTGCCTCACACATGCTAGGCAAGGGCTCTGCCACTGAGCTACAGCCCCAGCCTTCCTAATATAATTTTTAAAAGTTCTAAAGAGAGTCTGCCAAAGTACTTGGCAGCACCCTACCACCTATAGTATGCTTGTCTTTGAAACAATCAACAGTATCCCAACCAAGTTCTTACTTACCCTGACTTGCCCATCTTCACATCTTTCTAAGTCTGGCTTTAAACTATAACTTTTAAAAGGCAATTTTTTAGCTGTAAGTTTTGTCACTCCACCTCCTCACCGCCCCCATTTAATTACTCCTTTCAAATTCTATTAGTTTCGCTTTTCTCCCTGAAGGGACTCTAGAAAATATATGAACAACACAATCACAAAAGCAAAGGCTGCAGCAGCCAGAGCCTGAACATGCACACTAACATCCAGTCGTATCCCTCTTGAGGTTGTTCTACCACTGATCAAAATCAGCGGACCAGGAAGAAGGAAAAAGCTGAAGCAGGAAGGTTGTTCCCTTCCTTCCACTTCCCCCACGCCAGGCACCCCTTAGATCTCCCGTCCCCAGGGCCGCATCCCGACTTTTCAATCACCCCCCCCCCAACACATACACACACCCGCCCCCGCTGTCACCCGCCACTGCCTGCGAAACAGTCATAGCCTTTGTTAAAACGTCCACGAGCACAATGGACCAGAAGAGGGACACATTCCCGGGGGCGGGGTAAAGGAAAGTCATACGAAAGCTACGCCCTCCTTGGCACGAGCCCGGGCCAACAGCCCACCTCTAAATCCTCTCCCCAGCGATGGTGAAGGTTTCTGGCAACTATGCACCCCGAGAAGGCAGTGAGGGGGAAGGGATGTGTCTGGGACGCTGCTCAGGGGCACCAAGCAGGGGGACTGAACTTGAAGCTGGGACACTCTCCAGCGCCCTTGGCCAGCTTCCCGATCCTGCCAACCCCGTGTGTGGACTTCCAACCTCTGGAGCCTTTCTCCAATTTTTCTCCTTATACACACCCTCGCCCACTCTCCACAAGCACTCGGTTCCCCACGCGGTCCTGGCCGGACACCCTTAGGCAACGTCACCACCAGTGCTGCCTCACGTCTAGTTAGTTTCTCTTTGCTGGACTGAAATCACCCCCACGCACCCCGATCCCTCCTGGGACGCTCGCCTGGGACCAAGTTACCCAGGAGGAGCCCCGAGCTCCTGCCACACTTACCGCGCGTCCCTCTCCGCTACTCAGAGCTCTGAGAGTTGCTCGCCGCGCCTGCGCGCTCCCACAACTGCCGAGTCCAGCGGGAGCTAGCAAGCAGGAGCGGACGGGAAGGGAGGTGATAAGCTACAGGACCGGGTTGGGGCGGAGTTATGAAATAAGGGGCGGGGCTAGTTGGGGTGGGGAATGAGGGGCGGGGCCAGGCGGAGTGGGAAACGGAGGAATGAAGGGAGGAGTGGAGCCTCTGCTGTCACCACTGCCTCTGCCCGGAAGACCGACTACCCTGGGCATCGGTCTGGGGCTCTCCACTCTTGGTAGACAGAAAAGCCATCGAGTAGCCTCTGCACTCTCAAAAAAACCAGACCTGGCGCAGGGCCAAACAGTCAGCCCTCGGGACTTCCTCAAGCCACACAGATTCCTGCCAGAATTTACCCCTTTCACATGCCTATCTAACTACACATTTTTCTTTCCTTTGTCATTGCTCATCATGCACAGTCCTCAGCCCTTGTGAAGGGAGTGGAGATTTCTCTTCCACAGATGACCTATGCAGGTATTCAAGCGAGTCCAGATCATGACTGGCAACCATCCAAGCATTGCCCACTGTTACAGTTCTGGGAATTGCCCTTTCCCTAAGGACAAACTCTCTTGCCCTGCTTCTGGACAACTTTGGGGGACAACAGTGTGCTTTCTCTTGGGAAAAAAAAAAATCTTGAACAAACCTACAGGAATATTTTGGAAAGGAAAGAACATAGATTGTCAAATAACACCCATCTTTGAATCTGCCTTTTAGGCTGCTACTTTAGGATTTGTATTTTAGAATATTAAAAACCCTTCTTAGAAACAAAATAAAAGATCTGTGCTGTTGTGGAGATGACAACCTAAGGGCTGAAGGTTTTCTGGAATTTAGCATTCTAGGGAGCCTAACTTGATTATTATTCCATGCTGCATGTGTGCTTAATTGGAAGCTCTATGCTTTTCTGTTTAGATTCTGGTCAGCTGTGGCACCTCACATGCCTTCAGATCGGCTATTAAAATAAACACACACCTGAGTGAATCCAAAGTGAATTGTGCTGTGGGCCTGAAATGATTTATTCCAAACTAATTTCCCCCTTTTCTTTTTACTTTAGTAATGATGGAATTAAGGCGTATTTGGTTCATTAAGAATAAATGAATCACCACAGGATCACACCAATATTCCTTCCCAGCAAGTATTTTGATTGTAATTGTAGCATTTTACGGAAGAATCTGGTAATTGCCTTTAAAGATAAGACTATCATGAAAATCTTATTAACCTTTATGGTTCTTTCATTTGTGTATTTTACAAAGCCAACTTTCTTGAACACATTTCTATTTTGCGTTTGTCAAATAAGCATAAAGAGATTGTAGGAAGGACTTATTGCAGAAAAGTATGTTGGAAAATACAGACACAGGTGAATACATCTATAAGTGTCTGGAAGCAGGGCATTGTCCTATTCATTTCACTAGTAAAAGTTTTCCCTTATGGAAGGTACTTTAAAAACACAATGGGTTAATAAAAAAATAATTTTTTGCATCCTAACAGATGTGTATATGTAGGTTTTTAAAAACTTTTCATTTAATTACTGGGTTTATTTATTTATTTATTGTCTGCATTTGTCAGGTTATTTTGATTGGAGTAACAAATACTAAATTGAAGTAGCTTAGGTTATTGTGTAACCCAAGTTGTAATTCTATGATTGGTCTTGGGGATAAATGGAACCAGAAGCTAGAATGCTTCAAATTCCAGTTCAGGCTCTCAATCTTACCACTCTCAGACAGGGTCATTTTTTTTTTTCTAAACCTCCCAAAGTCATGAGCTACAGGCTTGGAACCATGGCCTCTGAGAAGTAGTAGTGGGATTATGCCTATTAAATTGCTATCAGACAGAAGATGTCTCTCTTTCCCCATTCCCAGTTTTGTTTTGTTTTATTTGTTTGTGTTTGTTTTTGATTTTGAGACAGGGTCTCAACATCATTCCAATTTTTAAAACACCAAAGGAAGAGCCTAATTGTGTGGGTTTGGGTATCATAACCACTCCTGTAAAGAAAATACATGTGTGACCTAAGAAAAAAAATAAAGAGAAATATTTCTAAATGAAAAGGTTAGATGGACATGCTATTTTTAGAAGAACAAAAAGATACACATCTTACATTTTTAGAGGACAGAAATCTAAAAATAGTCACACTGGGCTAAAGTAAGATGTCCACAGAGGTAGAGATCCTTTCTGGGGACTCTTTGGAAGACTTCTTTTTTACCTTTTCCAATTTCTAGAGGCTGTCCCCATTCCTTAGTTCATGGCCCCCTTCCATCTTCAAAATCAGCCATGATATTTCTCTGACACTCATTTTTAAAACTGAATTGCTGTGAGGGAGGTACTGGAGAATAAACCCAGAAGTCCTTTACCACTGACCTATATCCCCACCCTTTTCAAACCTTTTAAAAATTTGAGATATGGTCTCATTAAATCGCTGAGGGTCTGGCTAAGTTGCTGAGGCTGACTTCAAACTTGTTATCCTCCTGCTTCAACCTCCTGAGTAGCTGGAATTATAGGTGTGTGCCACTGTGCATAGCTGACACTGACATTTTTGCCTACCTTGTCTACATTTAAGGACCCTTGTGATTATATTAGGTCCATCCAGATAAACCAAAATAATATTTCTTTAGGGGAATTAGAGTTATAGATAGAATTATTGTTCTTGTGGTTGTTGTTGTTGTTATGGTTGATAATCACCTGACCTTCAGATTTTCACAGGTTCTGGTATTAAGACATAGATATGTATGGGGGGGATTGGGGAGAGCTGGCATTATTATCCCTACCAAAGTATTTCTTTTCATAAAAATAATGGAGCCTAATCCATTGGTTTTCAAAGTGGGGCATTTATAAACAAAAATACTGACTTCTGGATCCCACCCATTATGATTTAATTGGCCTGGAGTTCCTTCGCCCCTTTAAACATACACACACATACAAAGCATGTACACATGCACACATGCACTCACACACACACACACAATTAACTGGATTAAAATGGGACATCTCACCCATGCTGGGCCAATGGAGAACTTCCCTGGGGATTTAGAATAGGGAGAGGCAATTGGTAATATTGAGTATCCGATGCTATATCATATCCATGTAGGTGCTGTAGCATCAGGAGAAGTAGAGAAAACAAGACTGGAGGGAATGGGAGAGACAAAGAAAAAAGGTAGACAGAGTGTAGCTGAGCCTGCATCCTCAATGGTTGTCTGACTCATGATTAAAATGGCTTTCTTAACTCTGGGATTCTATGAGGAATCACTGAATCCACATAAGAAAGTCACTTATTCTACCAAAGCTAGCTCAAGTTGATTTCTCTTACAGAAACCATAAAGTGTTCTAATTAATATGTGATGTAAGCTTAATTTTCCTCCAGTTACTTCTTTTGATATGTCTGTTGTTTAATAAATAAGGCAGGATTAAAAACCAAATTTTTAGAGTTGTTATTACAGATCATCCTTCTACATCACCAGCACTCATCTGTTGAGAGCCACAGCCGCAAACACACACGCCTCACCACAGGAGCTCTTCAGGAATTCCCTCTGAGCCCAACTGCCACCACCGGATTCCGCTGAGCCTCTCAAACCCCCACTCCTCCCGCTCTTGAGGCCGATTGGCTGGGTTGCATGGTCTGAGCCAAAAGAGTCCCCCAATGAGCAGTTCCGTGATCTGAAAGGGCTGGGAAACAGCCCAATGAGCATCACCGCAGAGGAGTCAATCAGCTGGAAGTTTGCTGGTGCCATGGTGAGCCAATCAGCTGGAAGTTTGCTGGGGCCACTTGAGCTGTGGCTCTCAACACTCATCTGTTATCCCATATTCTTCTATTCCTCCATTCTCTTAATAGTTACTCAGAGTCCTTGAAAGGGGCTTCTCCCTCCAATAGTCCAGTTTCCCTCAGACATACCAGTCAAGTATAGATCCTGCTTAACTGATGTCCAGTCAATAATAATGACTTGCAAATCAAATCTCTAGCACTAAACCCTTTTCTGATTTTCAGATCTATGGTAACAGCTGGCTAATGGATCCTTCTTCTTCAAGGTAAAAGAAATAGAACTCAGTTTTTCTCCCCAGATTTGCCTTTTTATTGCATTTTCTTTCCTTGTTAATGAGACCACCATGAACCTACTACATACATTCAAAGTGGAAATAACTAATGACCACTTTGTCTTAATTCCCAGGTGTCTATTCATTCTACCTCCTTTATGTTTCACTTATTAATTCCTCTCTCTTGCCTCACTTCAGATTGATCCTCAATCACTTGAGCTACAACATGGTCTCCCAATTCATCTTCTTGTCTTTAATTTCTCACAAATCCAATCCACCTGTTATGATTTGGAAAGGAGGTGTCCCACCAAAAACTCCTGTGTTAATACAGAGGTAAAATAATTAGATTATGACAGCTGTAACATAATCAGTCAATCCAAGTTTGAATGGAATGACTGTGTGGTAACTCTAGGCAGGTGGGGTGTGGCTGGAGGAGGTGGGTCACTGGGGGGTATGCCTTTGGAGGTTATATCTTGTCCCTCTGGCTCCTCCTTCTCTCTTTGCTTCCTGGCCACTGTGGGCAGAGCAGCATTCTGTCACTGTGCCCTTCTGCCATAATGCTCTGCCTCACCTTAGGCCCAGAGCAATGGAATCAGTTGGCCATGGACTGAATCTCTAAAACCATGAGCCAAAATAAACTTTTCCTCCTCTAAGATGTTCTTCTCAGGTATTTTTGGTCACAGTGACATAAAGCTAATACACCATCCTTCCCAATTTTGCCGATTATCTTTATAAACACAAATATGATCAAGCCTCTGTACTGCTTAAAAACATTTTATGACTACTATTCACTTAAATTACAAACTCCTTAGGCACAATCAAATTTTCTAATTATCTGGCTCTATCATGCCCTTGCAAATTCGTATCCCCACTCATCATATACATATACCCTAGGCTATTATTTCAATTTGTCTTATATTTTCTTTTTCTTTTTTGATACGATAGATTTTACTTATAAAATGATGTAAATATCATTTGAAATTAGGAAACAGTGCAAATTTTTATTCATAAAATTATGAATAAAAATAGCAAAAGTGGATTGATAGAGCCACACAATAATAACAAAACAGGAAGGCAATGAAACATTCCAGAGACATCTTGGAAAGTTCCAAAGAAACACATTTGAGGCTAGGAATCCACTTAAGCTGTGGTTGCGCAACAGGTTATATTCATTCCTACATTTTTCTCAATAAGCTCTTCCTTATGTTTGCCTTTTTCTTTTCCAACTTGTTGAGACTTGGCTTTGCATTCAATAATTTCTTTTTCTATCTTTGTCCAGTTTTAGCCTGATAACCACCTTGCTTAGGTGAATGCCCACTTAAATGGTCGTGTCATTAGCCTTCTCATGCTGCAACCATTTGATATAAATGACATATTTATTTCTATATACCTGGACTTCCTTGCCAATTTTGCAATCATTTTAGAGTCTTAAACCCTGAACTTTGTCATTCTTGCAGGTGGGTATGGAATGAATGTTTTATTTCTGCTGCAACTTGTTGGAGAGCAGAGACTACTGTAATCTTCCTGTGCATGTGTGAGAGGGCACTGAAATAGCATTTGTAGTTTCTGCTGCATCACAGGATCACCACAAGGTTGAACTCCATAATGGTTGTCTACCTGATGCCTCTGTCTTATATTTTCATTCTGTTAGGCATTTTTCATTCTCTCTGTCCAGTAGACACATGTTTAGAGACCAAGCTCAAATGATATCCACTATCTAAGATACTCTTGATGCCACTCCAGGCAGAGTAAACTAGTTATTTCTACTTCATCTTGCTATTCTAGTACTAGCATCATCATCATCCTCCCCCCCAACTCCTCCTCCTCCTCCTTTTGTACCAGGGATTAAACCCAGAGGCATTTAACCACAGAATTATATCTCCAACCCCCTTTTTATATATTATCTAGAGACAAGGTCTCACTAAGTTTCTGAGGCTGGCTTTGAACTCACAATCCTCCTGCCTCAGCCTCCCAAGCCACTAGGACTACAAGCCATGCACCACTGCCCCTGGCTAGTATCCCACTTCTTAAAGCTTGTACTCTACCAATTTATGCCTGCGTCTTCCACTTCACTAAGAGATCTTTGGGTGCAGAGACAGTGCACAGCCAGCATTTATCACAAAGCATGAGACATATTAAGTTAGAAAAAAAAAATTCTTGTGGAAAAAATATGTACTATGATTTAAATATTAGTTCTCTCTAAAATTCATGTTGAGATTTAATTTCCATTGTAACAAAAATGAGGCCTAGGGCTGAGGTTGTAGATCAGTGGTAGAGTGCTTGCCTTGCTTGTGAAAGGCACTTTGGTTCAATCCTCAGCAGTACATAAAAAAATAAAATGAAGGCACTATGTCCATTTCACACTATATATATATATATATATATATATATATATATATAGAGAGAGAGAGAGAGAGAGAGAGAGAGAGAGAGAGAGAGAGGCCTAATAGAAGGTACACAAATCATGAGAGCTCCATCATCATGAGTAAATTAATGCTTTTATCACAGGAGTGGGTCAGTCATAAAAGAGAGGGATGGGGCCCTCTTTTCTTATCTTTCACATGAAGTGGATTTCTGTTACCATGTGGTACCCTCCATTAAATTATGGGAGAGCAAGAAGGCCTTCACTAGATATAGCCCCTTGATCTTGGACTTCTCAACATCCAGAACTGTGAGAAATAAATTTATTTTCTTTATAAATTACTCAGTCTGTGGCATTCTGTTCTAGCAGGAGAAAATGGACTGAGAAGGAAAAAAAATGGAAAGAGATTCCAAACTGTCTTTTGTTCATGATGTCCCAGTTCTCTTTTTAAAATCTCTTGTGTTACATATCACTTCACTAATATTCACTCCAACAGTTCATTCCCAACACCTGTTTTAAGAATTGGCTCAAACACACATCCAGAAATAGTGGAGTAGTACACGTGCTGATTGAGCCCCTGCTCTGATAGATAACTTCCTTTAGGACTTTTCATCACTTATGTATTTAATCCATACTGACAACATAATTTTAGCTGTTCTTAACTTTGTATGTATGAATATATGTGTGTGTCTGTCTATCTATCTGTCTATTCTATCTATCTATCTATCTATCTATCTATCTATCTATCTAATCTATCAGGGATTGAAACCAGGGGTGCTCTACCACTGAGCTACACCCCCAGTCCTTTTTATTTTCATTTTAAGACAGAGTATCATAAAGTTGCTGAGGCTGGCCTTGAGCTGACAATCATCCTACCTCAGCCTCCCAAACTGCTGGAATTTCAGGTGTGTACAACTACACCCTGCATCTTTATATTTTTAACACTTCCCTGTGATTGGTAAACTGCAAGAAAACAGGGTTTTATTTTTGTATTTCTTTCATATCTTTTCAAAAACTGTTGGTAAACATAAATGAAGTAAGATAGAGCATCTGATGGACCATAAAATTTGGCTCAATAAATTTAAAAGGATTGAAATTATACAGATTATGTGCTGTAACTACAATAAAATTAGAGATCTAGAAAAAGCCCCATATATTTGTAAATTAAATAACATAAACATTAATTACATTTTATATACTAGCACACATTAGAGAATAAAATTTTAATTACAACAACAGCATAAATTATATAGTGTTTAGGGACAAATATATCAAAGTATATTCAAAACTTCTATATTAAAACCTACAAAATACTACTGAGAAAATTTCATCAAAACCTAAATGAAAAAAATGTACCATTCTTCTACATAGGAAGACTCATAATTGTTAAGATATCATTTCTCCAACATGGATTTTAGAAGCAGCATACTCCTAATTGTAATCCCAGAAGAGTTTTAAAGAAATACTAATTGGATAGGGCATAGAGGAAACTAAAGGCATATGGAAATACAAAAAATAAATCTATATTATGCAAAGTAATTTTGAAAAAGAATAAAGCTAAAGAACTTAAAATAACTGACAATTGAGGCTTATATTTTAATAGTAATGAAGACAGTGTGACATAAGGATCAACAAATATATCAGTAAAATTGCATAGAGAGTGTAGAAACATCCTCCCACCTGTAAAGTCATTTGACTTTTGGACAAAATAACCAAGGCAATTCTTTGGGGACAGAAAAGTCTTTTCCATGCATGATAATGGAACTACTGAAACAAAACTCAATTCTCTTTTGGGAGGGTATGGGGGGTAACCGGCGATTGAACTCAGGGGCACTCAACCAGTGAGCCACATCCCCAGCCCTATTTTGTATTTTATTTAGAGACAGGGTCTCACTGAGTTGCTTAGCGCCTGGCTTTTGCTGAAGCAGGCTTTGAACTCGTGATCCTCCTGCCTCAGCCTCCTGAGCCACTAGGATTGCAGGCATGCGGGCTCAATTCTTACTTTATGCTATAAACAAAAATTAATTTGAGATGGGACAGATATGTAAAATAAGAAGTAAAACTATAAATCTTTTACATAAATTCGTAGACTATCTTTGTGACATGAGGTCAGGTAAAGGTTTCTTAGAATAAAGAAAGCAGTAACCATAAATGAAAAACAATGATAATTTAGACTTTGTAAAATTTAAAACATTTGCTCATCAAAAGGCATCATTAAGAAAATTAATGAACAACTAGGCACAATGGCACAGGCCTGTAATCCCAGCTACTTGGAAGGCTGAGGCAGGAAGACGGCAAGTTTGAAGCCAGCCTCAGCAACTTACAAAGGCCCTAAGAAACTTAGTGAGACCCTGTCTCAAAATAAAAAATAAGAAAGAGCTGGATGTAGTTCAGTGGTAGAAGTACCCCTTGGTTTCATCGCCAGTATCAAAAGAAAAGAAATTAAAAAACAATCATCAGGCTGGGAGAAAAATTTGTAAAATATATACATTTGACAAAATACTGGTATTGATATATATACACAATCTTTGCAACTCTACAATAAAAAGAAAAAAAAACTATTTAAAATGAGCAAAAACATTAAGTAAAACCCTCACATATATGGACAATGAGTACATGAACATATGTCCAATATTATTAGTCATCAGGGAAATGCAAAATAAAATTACAATTAGCTAACATAGAATACCTACCAGTTTGACTAAAATTGAAGGTATTAACACCATTAGTTTACATATAAACTAGTACAAGAAGGTTCATAGCAGCTTTATTTATAATAACCCAAGATTGGAAACCCATGTAACCTTCTTTAGGACAATGGATAAACAGTATCTTCACAGAAAGAAATACTAATTAGCAATCAAAAGGAACAACGTAGATGAATAGGAAAAAATATGTTAGCTGAGGGTGGCTCATGCCTATAATCCCAGTGGCTTGGGAAGCTGAGGCAGGAGGATCAAAAGTCAAAACCAGCCTCAGAAATTTACTGAGGCCCTAAGCAACTTAGCAATACCCTGTCTCTAAATAATTTTTAAAAGGGGGGGGGGGTGCTGGGAATGTGGCTCAGTGGCTGATTGCCCCTGGGTTCAGTCCCCAAAAGAAAAATGAAAGAGAGAGGGGAAGGGGATAGGAAGGAAAAGGAAAGAAGGAAAGAAAAAAAGAAAAAAATGTTGACTGAATAAAGCCTTAACAATAGAGTATGTACAGTTCTAGTTATATGAATTTATATAGCATATGAAACTCATTTATGATGAGAGAAAAGTACATAATGGTATTTTCTTATGGAGTGTTAGGAGATTGGGAAGTGAAATGAGATAACATTCTGATGTAATATTGTTATTCTGTGTTCTGGTTGAATAGATTTGTGCATTTATGAAAATTCATTGAATAATCTATTCAATACATTAGCATCACATTTTATCAAAATTTTACTTCAAAAGAAAACACAAATATTAAACTTCATTTAGTTCTGATGTATTTAAGGGAAATAATGCTGATGTATATATATACAATGTACTGATACAAGCTGTACTAATTTATTTTCTGTTACTCTATAACAAACTAGGTAATGTATAAAAAATGTATAAAAAATGAGGTTTATTTACTCACAATTCTGAAGATTCAAGAACATGGTGCTCACTTCTGCTCAGCTCTGGTGAGGCACCACTTGGCTGTGTCACAGCATGGCAGATGGCATTGTGATAGAAGCATGTGTGAAAGGGATAGAGCATGTGTTGATACAGGAAGTCTGAGGTATTCAGGGACCAGGCTCACTATTTTTATAACAACCAACTCAGGAGGAACTAACTGGAATCCCGGGAAAACTATGCTGATCCCTTCCAAGGGTGTGCTCCCAATGACCTAATCACTTTTCATTAAGTCCCACCTAAAGGTGGCTTCCACCACCTCTTAATACCACCAATTGGGGATCAAGTCTTTAGCACATGAACCTTTGGGGAACAAATCACATCCAAACTATAGCCCAAGGATAGAGAAATGGCCTGACACACAGATAAATGTGATAGGACAAGTGAAGTTAAATGCTATTTGTAGAATCTAGATGTGAGTATTCACTATACAGTTCTCCCCAATTTTCTGTATGTTTGAAAACTCCTATGGTAGAACACTGGAAAAAGTACACAACAAAATGTGGTGTACTGCCACGTGTGGTAGTGCACACCTATAATCCCAGAAGCAGGGGAGGCTGAGGCAGAAGGATCACGAATACAAAGCCAGCCTCAGCAATTTAGCGGGGCCCTAAGTAATTTAGCAAGACCCTATCTCTACAAAATAAAAATGGTCTGGGGTTCAATCCCTGGTACCTAAATAAATAAATATGGTGTAATTAGATGATGTTAAATGAATTTTTTTTGCTATCCATATTTACTGATCTTATCAAAATAGAAGGATTTTTTTTTTGGCTGCAGAATCCAGAAGTTAGTTACATAAAACTATGGCTTATTTATGTACAGAATAAATTTCTTAAATCTTTAGGCTATCTAGAGAATCAATATTCATATTTCTTAAAATGTCTTAGAGTGAATTGGAAATTCTACTATATATCTATAGAATTCAATCTGTCAGTTCATATGTCTCTGTAAAAATGTATGTGAGAAAATATCCTTGGTTTGCTGTCATAATGAATAATCAGAGTATGGCTTTTCATTTCTAAAGTCCATGGCTTGTTTGGGTCACTTCTTTCTATCACAGAGCAATGAAAAACCATAGTCTATTACCCTGAATTTGGTAAAATGTAAAGATACATATAAAACATATTTCATTTTCAATGTGATTTATACATCTCACTAATGTGAAAGATATTTTATGCTATCCTTATTTTGCAGTACTAGGGATTGAACCCAGAGGCACTGTACCACTGAGCTACATCCCCAGTTCTTTTTTTTTTTAATTTTTGAGACAGGGTGTCACCAAATTGCTGAGGTTGGCTCAAACTTGTGATCCTCCTGCCTCAGTCTCCCCAGTGACTGGGATTGCAGGTGTGCTCACCATGCTCAACTGAGACATATATTTTAACTAATCCTTCATCACGTTCTAGAAATGTGAAGTGATTCTTTGTCCATCACAATTGAGCAGTGCAGAACTTCTTAGAATATACTTGCTGGTATGTATATAGCTCTTATGCTTAAATAACTAGAAGAAGAGAATGCTGTTTTGTAGTTAACATGAGCATGTGATAATAAAATATGACCTCAAAATCACAAATTTTAATTAAATTCAGAAGATGAGTGAAATATTATAATTGTCTCAGCATTTTAAATGCCAACTTTATTGTTAAATTTAGGAGCAGAGCAATGAAGTCTTAGTTAATTGCCTGAAAAATAAAGTAAGTAGATCAGCATTTAAAATGTATATTTTAAAATCCTTTGCTGCAATTTTAATTTGTTATTTAAAATGAACAATTCAAACATTTGTTAAAATATGTACAAGAAAACTATAAAAGATGTTAATTATAAAATTTTAAATTATTTCACGCATGAAAAAATAGGGAAAACTTATTCTAGTAAAATATGCTGAAGGTATATATATTCCTGGAAGCTCTTGTTGGCATGCATTCAAGTGCACCACTTAGATCTTCTTCAAGAAAGAAAAGTGTTTGTCTGCAAGGAACAAAATTAGCTGGCAGCCTCCAGCTATATTACCTTCAGGATGAGCAAAGACAACACACACTTCCTGTGCTGTTCCGATGGGTGATTGAGCACCATGAGGCTTGTGATCCCTGAGGCCTGGCCATATCTACCCAACGCAGCACTCTTCTAACATTCATATAAAAGAGCAAGATCAGTTACCAGAGATTTGATTGACTAGGGTGTGGTCACTCAGGGATTTAGGGATTTGCTATATGGTACCAACATTTCTGTAGAGGCTTAGAAATTTGTAAAGAATCATTTTTAAAAATAACTCTTCTTGCTGAGCATGGTGGCACACACCTATGATCTGGGTGACTTGGGAGGCTGAGGCAATACTAGGAAATATTTGATAGCATATACAAAATGCAAGGCCAGCCTGGGCAACTTAGGAAGACCCTGTCTCCAAATAAAAAATAAAAAGGACTGGGGATGTAGCTTGGTGGTAAAGTGCCCCTGGGTTCAATCCCCAGTACCAAAACAAACAAATCCCCCCCTCAAATCCTCTCCTTCCATTCCTTCCTGCCAGTCTCACTGATCTCATCCCTAATAAATGAATAAATTATAGCTAGTATTTATTGAGCACTTGTATACCAGATACAGTGCTATGCTCTTTGCATATATAAATATTTATTAGCATATTATAATTATTATCCATTATTCCAGTAATAATTATTAATTATACTATATACAATTATTCCATTTAATCATGGAATATCCATAATAATTTGGTTCAGTTAGCCCTGTTTTTGCAAATGGTGAACCACTGGCTAGGAAAGGTTAAATGCTATGTCCAAGGTTCTATGTCAGAACCCAATAAGTATTTGGAACCAGTTCACTCACCTCTTAAGAGGTTAAGAGTTTTCACCATGTTCACATGGTTGATTTGGAACCAGAATCCAGGTATTCTAACATGTCACTTTGTGCTCTTGCCTCTAAATGGTGAGTATTCCTTTTAATGCTAAAAGCTATGATTCTTAATCTAAGACGTTTGATTGAATCTGAATTATTTTAGTCAAACAAATCCAGCTTTCAGAAAAGAAAAACAGAGGCAACCTTTAGTAATTTCCTATTTGCCATCATTTAGTCTGAATTTTTGTTGGCCATTTTGTCTTGAACTCAAATGTATCTTTCGTTTTTTCTCCATCTGAGATGATTTTCCTAAATTGGAGGAAGAGGGGCCAAGTCTCATTTAGTCCTTAGGAAGAAGCTTCTTAGTATTTTAATGATATTTTCTTCCTTGTTGTTAGTCTTTCCTTTGAGTCAACAGCTATAGACTTAGGGGTATTTCCCCAAATCCAATTCAAATAATTGGGAAATATTTTGTTCCCCAATAATTTTTAATTTCTAATATAAATAATTTAGGAAAAGCCCAATTTCTAATTATTAAAACTTCAAGATGATTCTACCAGAAGCAACCTTTCATTTTAGCCCTTATGATCTTGAAGAAGAAAAAAGAACTGTTTATTTTCTCAGCAGGTAGTGATTAATTTCTCTCACTTCTGGTCAGTAGGGTCAGTAGTCTCCTTGGGGTGATTCCTGAATCAATACAATACAATACAATAGGCTAGGTCTCCAGATAGCTCAAACACCATCTACTTCAATATGATTCTGTAAGGTAATGTAACAGCAAAGATGCGACAACATTGAAATATTTAGTAGCATATACAAAGAGAGTGCACCAGGACAGCTACAGAAGGCAATCTAAGCTTGAAAGGACCATGGCCTTTGTATACAATGAGTGGTGCATGGAAAAATCCAGCAGAATCAGAGTGGACAAAATGTCATTGGCTGAAGGCAGATTACTTTACTGTTTTAGACTCTTCAATCTTTAAAAAAAAAATGCATGAGTAGAAAAGATTGGGTGAGTGATACTTATATGTCCCAGGAGCTGTGAATTTCTATAGGATTTTATACACACACACACACACACACACACACACACACACACACATACACATTAGGCTAATAAGTTACAGAAATTTAAACCAGCTGTGACTTGGACTAGAACTGTTTTCTTAATTGGCAAAATTGGCCAAAGTGAAGAATAAAAAATCCTATTTTAACATAAAGCTACAGGTACATGTATTTATCAGTCTTTTAACATAAAACCCAGGTCCCTTCTTTGAGTATGGCATCACCAATAAATTATTCAGGTAATTGCTGTTAGTTGAATAAACCACATTTATAGTAGCAGTAATAGTATAATAATTGAGCATTTACTGTGCATCAACTATTGCTAATCTTCCCAGTATCTGCTTGAGGTATCAATTATTCTTACGTATTCTCATTTTACGTATGAGGTTAAGAAACTTGCCAAAGATTACGTAATTAGTAAATAGAGATAAGATTAAAATGCAGGTTGTCTGGCTCCCAAGTTTATACTCTTAGCCAGAACAACGTTATCTTTGATTTTCATTTCTGAATGTCTTTAGACTGAAGAAACTGAAGACATTTTCAAAACACTTTAAGTATGATTTTCCCAAAAGTTTATATATATATAATTTTTAAAATATTTTTTATTTGTAGATTGTCACAATATTTATTAATTTTTATGTGGTGCTGAGGATTGAACCCAGGGCCTCACATGTTGCTAGGCGAGCGCTCTACCGCTGAGCCACAACCCCAGCCCTCCAAAAGTTTATATTCCTCATACATACTTCAATAAAAACTTTTATTAGTTATTCATTAGCATTAAGTCTTTCCTAAGTGTATTTATATAACAATAGATTTCTTCTAACTTCTGTTTCATCCCTGTGTGAGTCAGCTTTTTATCACTGTGACCAAAATACCTGACAAGAAGAACAACTTAGAGAAGGAAAAGTTTATTGTGGGTTCATGGTTTCAGAGGTACAGTCCATGGTCAGCTAACTCCATTGCAGAAACATCATGGTGGAAGGGTGTGGCAGAGGAAAGCTATTCAGCTCATGGCAGCCAAGAAGCAGAGAAAGTAAGAGGAGCCAGAGTTAAGATAATAGTCTCTAATGGCATGCTCCTAGTGACCTTTCTCCTCTAGCTGTGCCCACCTCCTTCAGTTACCACCCAGTAGTTCATTTAAATTATTAATCCATCAAATCCTTCAAATGGATTAATCCACTGATGAGGTTACAGCTGTCATAATTCAATCTTTTCACCTCTGCACATTGCTGTATTGCCTAACGAGAAGTTTTCGAGGGACATTCCTAGATCCAAACCCTTGGTGACATATTTAGTCCAATTGTGTAGTTAAATCTGTACATAAAGAATTATAATATTTGTCATCAGATTATAGATGTACTATTGAAATTAATAGGTTTGGGAACAAATACAATCATTCTTAGAACAGAACACTTAACTGGTGGGATCAGAAGTAGGCATGGGTATTATTGCCCTAAAATATTCAATGTGATGTGAGCATGAGTACTATGCTTTACAGTTAAAATGGAGATTATCAATTGATGCACAACTCTTTTAAGAGGAGGCCAATTAAGCTGGGCACAGTGGTGCACACCTGTAATCCCAGTGACTCGGGAGGGTAAGGCAAGAGGATTGCAAGTTCAAGGCCAGCCTCAGCAATTTAGCAAGGTCCTAGGCAACTTAAGGAGTCCCTGTCTCAAAATAAAAAATAAAAAGGACTGGGGGGTGGGGTTCAGTGGTTAAGCTCCCCTGGGTTCAATCCCTAGTACCACAAAAAAAAAAAAAAAAAAAAAAAAAAAAAAAAAAAGTGGAGGCAAATTAAGAGAGTTTCTGCTATATTTAAATTTTATTTTTGTTTTATCACTATTCTAAGAGATATAGTGGTATTGGATATTATAATATTATAATTATATATTATATTTATTATATATTATATTTATTTTATATTAATATTATATTATAATAGTATTTTCATGATTCCAAAGGAATGTGTTGCATTTTCCATTTTCATTAAATGTGCAACATGTCAGATATTGTATGTGTGTTTGTGTGACTCTCCTTTTTTTTAGCTTTCAGATTTATTCATACTGGCTTGCTCCTTTATTTTCCTATTGTTTCTGTAACAAATTAACACAAACTTAGTGACTTAACATTTATTTATTCTCTTACAGTTCTGGAGTTAATTTCTGGAAGTCATCTGCATTTCTTTGCCAATGGTCCTCTTTGTCTCCTTTCTTACTCTTGCTTCCATTGTCATATTCCACTTCCATTGCCAAATTTCCCTCTTAAAAGAATCCTTGTGATTACATTTAAGGCCTGCTTGAAAAATAGAAACATAATCTTCTCATCTCAAGATCTTTAACTTAATCACACCTGCCAGATCCTTTTTAGCATGTTAGATAATATATTCACGGGTTCCATGGGTTAGGACATGTATACCTTTGGTGGTCATTACTTAGCCTCCCACTTTTGGCTTAATAAAAGTCTAAAATCCAATATGAATATATATATGTATATACATACCTGTATTCATATATGGAAGGAGAATAATTATTTCAATTATAATCTTTAATATATGTGTGTACCATATATACATCTATATAATATGTAACCAAAATAAATATATATAAGTAGGATAATTTATTTTCCTTGCATCCAGTGAAAAAATTGCCAGATTGCTTTTTCCCCAACTTAGACTACAAAATTAGATTAATTAGTTTACCTCATACAGTTTACAGAAGAAAACTACGATTCACTTTATCTACTCTGAAGTTGCACAGGGCTTGTAGAGCTAACATCATTTGGTTTGGAGGTGACATCAGTTTTTTTCTCTATTGGAGGCTAATGAGCTGTATCTTTTTTCATCAAGGAACTGGTAAAAGGGATTTTTTTCTTGATCTAAGGGATTTTGTGGTTCATTACTTCCCTTTCTTTCCACTTAGAAAAATTTAAAACTCTAACAGTTTTACTCTATTTCAATCATTTAGTCACTTTATGCTCTTTTAAATACCAATGTGAAATGGCCCAGCCCTCTATTTCTATTAATCACCTCCTCAACTAACTAGATAGTCATAATTTTGCAATGGATTTGCTCTCTATCCATTTACAAATACCATTAAGTTTTCAGCACAAAAGTTTTCTAAATTATAAATAGTAATTAGATGATTGGACTATGAGATTTTAGAATTTCTTTTGACTTTAAGGGGATATTTCTCATTTATTTTATATTTTATTTATTTATTTATTTATTTTTGGTGCAAAGGATTGAACCCAGGGCCTTGTGCACGCAAGGCAAGCACTCTACCAACTGAGCTATATCTCCAGCTACGTTTTATTACATAAATTCTGTAGTAGAAAATATTATACACTATACTGAATATTTTTTCATTAAATTACCCACTATAGAAGGGACATTGGCTCTTTCAGAAAATAATTTTTATAAGTTCTGCACAAAATACTTGTATACATCTTTTAATTTCTCTCTTCTCTCCTTCTCTAAATATGTGTATGAAAGGAGTTAAAAAATAAAACTAAATACATTAACAAATTTCCTAAACAAAATTGAAAAGTTTAAATTAGAAAGTTATGCCAGTCACTGTGGTGCATGCCTGTAATTCCAGTGGCTTGGAAGGCTAAGAAAGGAGGATTGTGAGTTCAAAGCTGGCCTCAGCAACAGTGAGGTACTAAGCAATTCAATGAGACTCTGTCTCTAAATAAAATACAAAATAAGCCTGTGGTTGTGGCTCAGTGGTCGAGTGCACTTGAGTTCAATCCCCGGTACCCCCCGAAAAAAGAAATTAGAAAGAAAAAAGAAATCTACCAAATGAACTTCTATAAATAATCAGCTAGGATAGTCTAAGTTTGGTAGAGTGCTTTCCTCACATACATAAGGCCCTGGGTTCAGTCCCCAATACCACACACACACACACACACACACACACACCCAACTAGAATAACAAAACCATCTGCACAAAGTAAGATCAAAATATATTTCAGGAAATACTTTTAAAGAAAGAATCAGTAATCAGTGGGGAACATTGAAGGCTTTGGGGTTTCTGAATTACATGTAGGCCTCTCCTACATGCTAGGAACCCCAAGTTCAAAGTTCAGCCCACAAGCCTCCCTATAGTTAAAAGTCAATCACTGTCATAGCAGCCTCAGTGCACTAACCCTTAGTGGTAGGTCTCCAATACTCCAACCTTCATGTAGGTTGTAGTCCACTTTCTGTTATTTAGAAACCACAATATTATACAACAACCACATGCTGTATATTGCTGATATAATACAAAGTTGCCAAGAAGATTTCTGAGAAGGTAGAATTGGAAAGACATCTTCTAAAGCACTAGAAACTCCCCAAATATTCTGTCTATAAGTATCAATATTACTGTTCATTGCTTTGCTCCTCTTGTATCAAGTCTATAAACACTTTTCTAAGATAACCTTGGTCCTATCAATGTTCTTGGAAATATATGCAAAAGTAGCAACTGTAGAAAGAAAGTAATACCATTCCCCTTATAGAGAAGAGAAATGGGGAGTGAAAATCTTGTTTTTCTTCTTCTAGCCTTGATTAAGAGACCTTGATTAAAGAAGAATGTGTAACACACAATGCTGTGTTTATCATACCATTTTCTTTTCTTGGACACACGGAAAGATGACATTCTCCTTCCCTCCCACCCAACCCAGCACCACTTCCACCCCCGCCCCAGATGGACTAGAAACATCTCACTAAGTTCTCAACAATGGAAAGTAGACAGAAATGACAAAGCCTGTGTGCAGCTATCTGACTCTCTCCCTGTAACAAAAGTTATGCAGGTCACGTGTGTATATGACATTACAGATGGTGGGAACCTGGCTTCCTAAGTGACCAAATGGAGGAGAGGTCCTGAAAATCTACATCGGATTTTGAGAGAGAAAATGTATACTAAGGCAGCCTCAGCCTCCCAAGTTGCTGGAATCACATCTGTACATCAGCACACCTAGCAATAATTCATATTACAAATTAGGGATATTTGAAGAAACAAAAAGTGACTAATTACAGAAGCTATAGGTGAGTAAAATAAGTAAACAGACTATAACCTTGATTCTATTAGAGTACTAAGGATTGAACCCAGGGGTGCTTTCCCACTGAGCTACAGCCCCTGCCTTTTTTCCTTTTTTAAAATTTTGAGACAGGGTCTTGCTAAGTTGCTGAGGCTGGCCTCAAACTTTCGATCCTCTTGCCTCAGCCTCCCCAGTTGCTGGGATTACAGGTGTGCACCATAGTGGCCATCTTAGAATAACTTTACATTAGTGATGAAAATCTACAGTTCTGGAAATTTAGTTCTGGAAATGATTACTGCTCTCACTGCCTTTCTTCTTTGAATCTTATCCTATTGCAGTTTTCTTTCCCAAACCCATTTCCCCTTAAGGCCCATCTTTTTTTTTTTTTTTTTTTTTTTGTGCTGGGGATTAAAACCAGGGGCACTATGCCACTGAGGTACATCCCCAGCCCTGTTTATTTTGAGTCAAGGGTCTCGCTAAATTGCCAAGGCTGGCCTTGAACTTGTGATTCTCTTGCCTTAATTGCTGAGATTACAGGCCTGTGCCACCATGCCCAGTTAAGACTGATCTTTTAACTTCACTTTGATTAAGAAGTCATTTTGTTTGTAGAGAAAAAATAAAGTTAATTATAAAGGAGTAAATGGGTAAGAGGGTGGCAAGGGTAAAAAATGGGGAACAGATGCTAAGGATGCATCTTAGAGAAAAATAATTTGGAACTCTAATCTCAGTAGATTAAATCTTTCTTAAATGACTACTTATTTTCTAGAAACACCGCAAAACTACATAAAATGTTTTCAAGATTGTCATAACATTGCACTTTATTCATTTTTTAAAAATCACCTTTTAATAGGTGAGAAAAAGGGGCTGAAGCTGTAGCTCAGTGGTAAAGCTCTTGCCTTGCATGTGTGAGGCACTGTGTTCAATCCTCAGCACCACATATAAATAAATAAACATACTGTGTGTACATCTACAACTAAATAAATGTTTTTAAAAAATAGGTGAGAGAAATTACAGAGATGTTCAGACCATGTACGTGGATGTATTGTTTTCCAGCATTTTATATTGTGTTACAGTAGCTCATTGTGACATATTTATTATGGATTGGCATTTAAATTCAATTTGATGGCAGGAATATTTTCTTTGAATGTGGTGATCTCTATGAATACTCTCCTTTCTTTCTTTGTTTTCAATTAAGTTTCAAAACATACCTACTACATGAATATTTTTCCTCCCTTTGTTCACAAATATTCATAACTACCCAGCAGCTAAAAAGAAGAGCACACACTGACACAGCAGCAAAGGTAATGCTTTTGCAATTTTGAACAATGGTATTAATAACATGATCCTTTTCTATCTCTGCCTACTTTCTCTTTCAGCTGCTATTTTTGGAAGTCCCCAGGAGATCTTTGCATGGCTTTTTAGATTTTTTTTTTTCACACGATTCTCTGAACAAAGAATAATTGTACCCCAAGGCTGAAGGAACAATGACACTTGTGCTTATTTTTCCTTAAAAGTGCACTATTGTTTTTACTGTTTGCGTTCCCTGCCTTCCTGATTTCCTTCCAGAATTTCTTAGTGTGTAAAATGTTTGTTGCAAAGTGAGGCATTGAAATCACAGATTGCAAATATATTTGGTGTTTAATTTATCTTATCACTATAGGCGCCCAATGCCAAGTCATCCTACAACTCTGTGATGAAGTACATAAACCACACAGTGCTGTTTCAATTAAAGTCTGGGCATAGAAGGTGCCTGTGGAAAGTGGCTGTGTTAGGGTCCCCAGGATCATTCCCACATTTAAATATTCATGGGAAGAACTGAGGGACAATTTATTACAGAGATGTAGTATGGAGACATAGCCAGATCATAGGGGAAAATTCATGGGTGGAATTGGAGGAATCCATATGCAGGCCAATCACACAGGGTATACTCTTTCTCCAGCAACAAAAACCCAGTAACATGTGTGTGATGTTTGTGCTCAGGGAAGTCCACTAGAGACTCAGCACCTAAGGTTTTTACTGAGGGCTGGGCCATGTAGATAGCCTCTGCTGATCACGTATCTAAATTCCACACTCCCAAGAAGAAAAACAGGAGTTCATCATAAACCTCATTGTTTACAGAAACATTGTAGGCACAGTGAGCCACTTTAATCAGTTCTGGGAATGGTGGGGACACAGATGCTAGGCCAAGGACCAGCCTTACAAACAGACTTCTCTGTGGATAGCACTCTCAGACATGGTATCTTTTTTGTTTTTAATTGGTGCATTATAATTCTACATAATACTTTTTTATTTTGTGTGGTACTGGGAATTGAACGCAGGACCTTGTATCTACTAGGCAAGCACTCTACCAACTGAGCTATATCCCCAGCTCAATTATACATAATAGTGGAATTCATTATGCCATATTCATATAAAAACATATTATATTTTTTTCACTTTTATTTTTATTGATTCTTTTTAGTTATACATAAGTATTCACTTTTGACATAATTATAAAAGCATAGAATAAAATTTGCCTTAACTAAGTCCCTAGTACTTCCCCACATATCATAAATTGATCAATCTCATTCTCTAGTACCTTCCCTCTCCCTCTTCTTCTTCCTCACCCCATCACTTGTTATACTCTACTGGTCTCCTATTATTGTTATTGTTGGACATATTATAATTTGGCAGATTTCATCTCTAGTACTTCCCCATACCCACCATTCTTCTGCCTCCTTCTCAATTCCCCTTCCTCTATTCCATGGTAACTTAACTCTGTTCTTCACAGTGACTATCAAGCTAGCCTTTGCAAAGAGTAAATTCTTAAACAACAATAATTTTCCTAAAAATAAATGCCCTTTGTATGGTAGGCTACCTATCTCTCAAAGTTATTATAATAGCAACTTATTTTCTGATTACCAATATAAATTTACCCCATATAATTTATCAGCCTTTGTTTATAAAGGAAATATAATTTAAAACAACACCATAAAAACAATTGATCTTGTATTCTTTTGTCAATGGTTTCATTAACCAGCTTGTCAAGGTATGCAATTAACAAAATGTTAAAATTAATCAGGGTTAAATATATAATTTCTTTCTGATCCTACTGAAAACCAAAAGCCTATTATATAGGGCTAGGGTTGTGGCTCAGTGGTAGAGGCCCTGGGTTTAATTCTCAGCACCACATATAAATAAATAAAGTTCCATTGACAACTAAAACAATATTTTAAAAGAAAGTCTATTATAACACTTTGGCTACTGTAAGTTTCTTAGCATGCTTAGAGGTTCATGTTTAGTAGGTGAGTTTAACTACTACACATTTGTTGCTGTTTTTCTCTATCTTTAGTAAAGAAGGCTTTAGTATATGTAACAGTTTAACTTAGTTCTTTTGTATAGTTAATTCCCATCTAACATTACGAATTCAGCTACTGCTGGACATTGTGGTGCACATCCATAATCTCAGTGACTTTGGGAGGCTGAGGCAGGAGGATCTCAAATTCAAGGCCAGTCTTAGCAAATTAATGAGGCCCTCTGCAAACTTAGCAAGACCCTGTCTCAAAAATTAAAAAATAAAAATGGCTCGTGAGATGTGATTCAGTTGTTAAGCACCCCTGGGTTCAATCCCTAGTACAAAAAAAAAAAGGGATGGTGGCCTAGGGATGTGTCTTAGTAGTTAAGTGCCCCTAGGTTTGATTCCCAGTACCAAAAAAAAAAAAAAAAAAAAAGAATTCAGCTACTTATAAGTAGTAGCAAAATAATTGAAGAGATGAAACTGTCTTTATTTTCAGATGATGGTTATTTTATTTACTTAGAATATCCAAGAGGATCTATGAGAAATTCTTAAAATTTAAGGAATTGCTATTTTTGAATTTATGTTTCAAGAATAAAGAATTTCTATGCACCAGAAATAATTAAATATAAAATGCAAAAGAAAATATTAAGGATTTCATTCATAATTAAACAGGAGTGTATCTGTGCAGAAAAGAGTTAACATAATAGGTCTGAGATTCCTATTCTTGGAAAGGCCTGTGTTTTGGAACATGGCTGGTTTCCCTACACAGATATGAAATGTTTCCCAAATGATACAAGTGACTTGCCACACCTACACTATTTGCACAAACAGTATGGCCTGTTGCAACACCTATTTACTTCTGGGAGCCTGGAACTGTGGTACATTAAAGGCAGAGGGTATCTATATGAGCCTCTAGTAGTACCTTAGATACCAAATCACTAATGTTGTCTACTCTCTGGTAGACAACACTTCTCATGAGTTGTCACCACTTGTTGGTGAAAGAATTAAGTGTGTTCTGTGTGACTCCAGTGGGATGGGATTCTTGGAAACTTGTACCTGGTTTCTTCTGAATTTTGCCCAAAAGCCTCTTTTTCCTTTGCTGATTTTGCTTTGTATTCTTCTGCTCTAAAATTTTTGGCTGTGAGGGAAGGAAAATAAAAAAAAAATATAAGAATTGAGCTGCTTATCTTTATGCACAACTGATTCATTCCTGTTCTTTTAACCTATTAAAGCCTACTACTCACCACTTACATACTTTACACAGATAAAATTACATTGGGTTCACCTTGTGGGGCTTGGTCAGAGATTAAGCACAGGGTGATATTTAGAAGCACTGACTCTGGTGCCAGGGAGACTGTGATTTAAGTGTTCCCTATGCCACTTCCTAGCTGTGTGACTCCGGATAAGTCCCTTAGTGTAAAGTTGGGGGAAATAATAACATTATTATTTCTAAGCATTGAAAGAATTAAATAAAAATTCACAGCAGGGCATGGTGGTATATGTCTGTAATCCCAGAGACTCAGGAGGCTAGGCAGGATGAGCACAAGTTCAAGGTCAATCTCAGCAATTTAAAGAGACCCTAAGCAACTTAGCAAGACCCTGTCTCAAAATAAAAAGGAATGGGGATGTAGCTCAGTGGTAAAGCACCCCTGGGTTCAATCCTCAGTACTAAAAAAAAAAAAAAAAATTACATAAAGCGCATAGTACAGTCCCTGCTTAGTGAAATTTAGATCTTTTCAATTTAATAACCATTATTTTTTCCATGACTATGGATCACTCCGAGTTTACTTTAAGTGTAAAACATTGTATTCTTTAACTGGTATTACCAATGTTAACTTAAAAAGAGAATTATAGGGCTGGGGTTTTGGTTTAGTGGTAGATCGCTTGCCTCACATGTGTGTTTAAATCTCACCACTGCATATAAATAAATGAATAAAATAAGGGCCATCAATAACTAAAAAAATTTTTTTTAAAAAGAAAGAAAACTATACTTAATGCTTATAATCTAGCAAAATTGACAGACTTTCTAAAAAAAATGTAACTCCTGGTCAATTTCCAAGGAGTTACTTTGAAAAAAAAACAATATGAAGCCAGGTGTGGTGGTACGTGCCTGTGTGAGAAACATGCTCACCTGTCCAAACCCAAAGAATGACTAAGAGACACGAGGTATAGCAAATAAGCAAGGCTTTATTGATGATCTTGCAAGATCAGGTTCCTGGTGGCCAGGCACACCCAGAGCAGTTATAATCAGCATTTTATCCCCTAATGCACAAGGTCTTTCCCCCAGTTTCTCATTGGTTAAGTACTATGGGGCACAGAATCTTCCCACATGTCACCTAGATTTTACTGTCTTCAGTTTGGTTGTTTAAAGAAATATACCTTTAGTTGTTCCCATCTCCCTTTGTTCTCTTGTGGTAGGAAAGCCTCCTTGGGGTGAATGCATTCTGACATGTATGCAACTCTTCTTTACCTAAGTTACTATTTCTTTTTTCAAAAAATATTTATTTAGTTGTAGATGAACACATAGTATCTTTATTTATTTTTATATGGTGCTGAGGATTGAACCCAGTGCCTCACACATATGAGGCAAGCACTTTACTACTGAGCTACAGCCTCAGCCACCCTGAGTTACTCTTTCTTAACAGAGAGATTTCTAACTCTGTTGGTTAGGATGACTGACCCCTTCTCCCATCTCCTGTTTGTCAAGAGGTACATGGACTTTGGATCTGCCACATGCATAGGCTATGGCGCTACTGTGTGCTTATAACTTTCCATTCTGTTCTATTTCCCCTCCGTTTGCCTTTCTTATACCCCAATTTTACACTTAAGGTTAAATAGTGTATTCTGAAAATGGACCACTGGGCTTTCAATTTCTCACACCTGTAATCCCAGTGACTCAGGAGGCTGAGGCAGGAGGATTACAAGTTTGAGACTGGGATATCAGTTTAGCAAGACATTCAGTAACTTAGTGAGACTCTGTCTCAGAACTTTTAAAAAGGATTGGGGATAGAGCTCAGAGGTGGAGTACCATAGGTTCAATCTCCAGAACAAAAAAACAATTTGAATACATATATGCACAATTTGAACATAGGAAGAAAAGACAGTATAGAAAAATATAGATTAAGAATTATGTATCTATGGATTTAGAATGATACAAAACAACTCTGGAAAAATTCTCTTTATCCCTTTATTGTTCTAAAGTGGAAATGAGACAAGAGTGATTTTTTTTTTTAATGCAGTTCTCTCTTGGACAACTGAAATGTCTGAAAATTAGATCATTCTGCTTGTGATTATTGTTTTCAAAAACTATACAAGTCATGTAAATATTAAAGACTGAAAATTTGAATTTAAATAATTTGCAGTTAGGGCTCAGATTATTCATTTCAGATTGACTTGTATTTTTTAATTTCAAACTATGTTTATCCATGTCAAGTGAAATGAAAGTTAAAACTAAAAAGAAAAAATAATTAGAAGATTTTAGAATATTCATTTTGTAAGCCACTGTCCAGCCCAGGGACCCTGCCTGGATCTCAGCTGACTGGATTCGGCTACTTGTCCACATAATAGGCAAAAGCGGGGGGAGTTTAATTTTATGCAGTTTGATCAAACTGGGAAGAATCAACTAGATTGCTTCTCTGGCTGGTTCTACAGAAATTACAATTTATAGAAAAATCCAGGTGAATACACACATGTAGATTTAGTTGGCCTGCAGAAAACTTTTAGAAGAGGAGGTAAAGTGAGACAAAAGGCAGGAAATATGCATATACAGATTTAATTTGCCTGCAAACAGGCCAAGGCTGGGGGCTATCTCCATTCTCAGCTTTCTAGAAAAGTTATTCCAGGGTCGTGGGCAGCCCCTCAGCTTTCACTTTTAGCATGAGGAAGTTGTTTGCAATTTTAGAGGGACCTCCAACTTCAGTCAGTTTCAATTTTAGCATTTGGAGCTAAGATAGGGTCTAAATACTATTGCTAGCTATTACAGCTCTTTTTAATAGGTACACAGTACTTTAACCATATCTGATATACGAAGTTGGTTTTATCCAAAATTTAAATTAGATGACTATGAATTGCATTAGTAAAATATATTCCATTAGATTTTTTAAAAGTCAATTAATTAGCTCGGCCTGGTGGCACACACCTATAATCTCAGCAGAGGCTAGGGCAGAAAGATAGCAAGTTGGAGGCCTGTCTCAGCAATTTAGTGAGATGCTATCTCAAAAATAAAAAATAAAATGGGCTGGGCATACATCTCAGTAATGAAACACCCCTGGCTTCAATCCCCAGTACCAAAGGGGGAAAAAAGTAAACTTATTAAATGAAAATGTAAATCCACTTGCAAAAATCAAGTAAGGCAAATAATGAATTGATATAGTTTATTTATCCTGATTATCTGAACTTGTAACAGTTGTAATAAACGGCATGAAACAAAGCTTCCTAACTAAATCAAAATGTAAACAAACATATTGAGATGTTTAGCCACAGAAAAAAGGCAATTTAAAGATTTGAAAAAATATGACACTAGCTTAAGAGTATGATATTATCCTACTAGTATGATATTAATTTTAGTTTCTCTCTGTTTGCAAGTTTTTGGGAAATTACTGTTATAAAAATGGTCACCAATCTCTAAAAAACAAATACAGAATGTCTTCTTTGATATAAGGGGGGCAACTCAAAACAGAGCAGGGAGGAAGAGCATGAAAAGAAGATTACCATTAAATAGGGACGAGAGGTGCGTGGGAATGGGAGAGAGAAGGGGAATTGCACGGAAGATGGTAGGAGACCCTCAGTGTTATGCAAAATTACATATAAGATGGTGTGAGGGGGAAGAAAAAAGAGAGAGAGAAACGTGTCACAGTAGATTGGGTAGAAAGAGGGGAGGAGAGAGGAGGGGGGGATAGGAAGGGCAGCACAATACAATAGACACTAGTATGGCCCCATGTATAAACGTGGCTGTATAACCAATGTGATCCTGCAATCTGTACACGTGGAAAAATAAGATTAAGATTACGTACCCCATTTGAATCAAATGTATGATATGTCAAGATAATTGTAATGTTTTGAGCAACTATTAAAAAAATTAAAAAAAATAGTCACTGTATATTCTGACTGCTTCTATCTCCATATATTTAGATAATAATTTGTAGCTTTCCATTTGTTTATTTAATTTGTTTTAACTTTTAGTTTAAAGATATTTAATAGACAATTAAAATTGAATATTAGGGGGAAAGAAATATAAATAGCCATTATTATATGCTGTTACAGTACTGGGCTTCTATATAAATGCATAAGACTGCCCATTTTGACTGATACAGTTTGTATATTATGTTGAAATAATTTAAAATGTGCTTTTGCCAGTGTCCACTTTTTTGGTCTGTCTAAATGCTAAGAGAACAAACTTCCCAGTCATCAAAGTAACATTTTTATATTCCTTTACTTTCCTGCCATTTCATTAATGAACCCATCCATGGCCTGCGAAGGAAGGTAGGAGAGACTGCGCATGCAGTTGGGGTGCAGGATTGAGGAATCTTAACATATATGTCACCCTCAATCAATATCCTTACTCCCACCAGACCCCAGACATCATGCTCACCGGGATTGTGGTACAAATTGGGTGAGGGATGAAAATGTGAGATGTTGTTTTAGTCAGCTTTTTCATCACTGTCATTGAAAGACCTGACAAGAACAACATAGAGAGGGAAAGTTTATTTTGGCTCATGGTTTCAAAGGACTCAGTCCATAGATGACTGACTCCATAGCTCTGGGCCAAAGATGATGCATAAGAGTTTGGTGGGGGAAAGACAAGCTCGAAATGGGGAGAGAAAGAAAGAGAGGGGGGATGTAGGGAAAGAGGGAGGAAGGGAAAGTGAACTCTACTCACCAGGGACAAAATATAAACCCCAAAGGCACTCCCCCAGTGACCTGTCTCTTCTAGTTACACCCAGTTACCACCCAGTTAATCCGTATCAGTAGATTAATCTGTATCAGTGGATTAATCCATCCATGAGGTTAAGACTCTCACAAACCAATCATTTCAGTTCTGAAAATTCTTGCACTGTGTAACACAAGAGCTTTTGGGGGGACACCTAAGTTCTAAACCATAACAGATGTGGAAGATGAAGGCAAGGAAAACAACTAGCACAAAGGCAATCATAATTTTCATTTGTTGTGTGACTGTGAACTTAGGGTATGATTCTAAGTGCTTGACATTTATGAACTCATTTAATCCCTAAATAACCCTATTAGTTAAAAAAACAACTGCATTTTACAGATGAGGCACTGAGATGCTAAGAGTTTTGCCCAAACCTAGAGTTTGGAAATGGCACATCTGGGATCCAAGCAGATCTCAAAGAACATGTTTCAGGAGTTGTGGCTTGAATATGTAAAAATTTGCATGTAAAACATGAAGCAAAGCCATTTCTTTTATCTTAGCGCTTTCAGATCAATCAAAAACTCAAAACCAAAACATATGGTCTCAGTGCAAAGGGAGTCAATCATTATTTAACAAGGAAGGATAAAGAGGACAAAGCCTTAATTCCCCTAAACAGGGTTCAATCGTCTCTTTTTAGAGGCCAGGCAGATGTATGAGTTCAACCATGTCCTTGACCCTTTCCACTCCCTCTGCCTGCCACATTCACTCACAATAAATTCCTTCACTCTGAGGGGCTGGGCAGCTTGCCAGCTTCACATCCAAATTCAGCCAAAGGAAAAGCTCACTGTGTAGAGAGACAGGACTCACTGTTGCTGTTTAGATACATCATTTTATTTCACACTTGCTATTAACAGCTAAATCAGTAACACAGCTTTCCACACCTTGGGGCCTGAAGAAAACATTCAGTTCTGAAGAGCCTCAATTGAACATTTTAGGAATACATTCAAATTGGGTTGGAAATGTGGGTAGAATGGCAAAGTTAACCTCCTTTCCTCAGTGGCTTTCACTAAGAGGACAGAAATCATGAAATTGATTAGAATCTCTTGACAGTCATTTTTCAAAATATAAATATTCCTGTCCAGGGCACTAAGAATCATCTAGATTGATGTACTCTGAAAATATCTCCAGAGATTTGGGGCAATAAAAACTGTTCTAGAGGAGATCATCCCATTTAAGGTTAGGCAACTGTAACTTGTTTGAATTATGTGTCCATACCTCCTTAGAAAACCACTAATGTAGCCTCACTATATAAAAGGCAACTCAGAATCTCTCTGATGTTTTTACATTATATCCTTACTTCCCTCATATGTGTCTCTTTCTGTTCATTGTGTAATGTGGTGGCCTATTGGAAGGGTACCCCGCCAGAGATCAAACTTGTGTTTCCTTTCTTTTCATTATCATGAGAGCATTCTTTTTTTGGAAAGGGTAACTACTTTGGAATCTTTTGGAAATCACTTTTGGAATCACTTTGCCAACTTGAGAGTCACCTGAAGAGCATTTTAAAACCAGTCTGCTAGGCCCTGTCCCCAGGGTTTCTGATTCAGAAGAGGAAGAAGGAGGAGAAGGAGGAGGGGAGGGGCAAAGAGGAGGGGAGGGGGGGAGGGGAGAGGTAGAGAAAGCAAAAGGGAGCTCTGCTCACCAGGGATAAAATAAAATAAAATAGCCCTGGAATTTACATTTCTAACAAGTTCCCAGGCAATGCTACTGCTGATGGTTTAGGGATTACATCTGGAGAACCACTGCTTTTATCCTACTTCTTTGCAAGAGTTGCTGCAACTTTTTCGTCATCATCACCCTATATATTTTATCACAGTTCATATACAGAGTGTCCTGGTTTTATGGACTCCTCCTATCTTAACTTCCCCAGGGAACCATTTTTATAATTATGCTCTTGAACACTGGGGTTTCCTGAGCAACATCTTCTAAGCCATTTGCCTTGCCTTGGACATAGAGACTTTGAACAATCATTTTTGTTGCAATGATTTTGCTATTAGCCAGATATTTTGCTTGCAGGAGGGGATGAAAGGTGCAAATAGTGGCCAGAAACTGGAGACTCTCACACCTCAGATCTTGACCTCTGAGTTCCATTGGTTCCTTTTTATTCTTTATATACAACCCCATATTCTGTTGACTCATTTCCGTACTTTTAACAGGCATAATTTGGGGGCTACAAAGCAAGGAGGCCCTGAGACTCACAAGTAAAGAAACCTTGAGTGGCCAATAATAAACACTTTGAAAAGCAATTTTGAAAAGTATAGATTTTCAAGAACAGGGTGAGTATGGTGGACAGAATTCTAAAGATGTCCTCATCCCAGATTCCTTTTTTCTGGTTATTCAAGCACTAATCTAGATATTACTGTGAAGGGACTCTACAGATTTAATTAGTTACTAATCAATTAACTTTATTTTTTTTTAAAGATAGAGAGAGAAATAGAGAGAATTTATTTTTAATATTTATTTTTAATATTTATTTTTTAGTTCTCCGCGGACACATCTCTGTTGTATGTGGTGCTGAGGATCGAACCCAGGCCACACGCATGCGAGGCGAGCGCGCTACCGCTTGAGCCACATCCCCAGCCCTCAATTAACTTTAAAATAAGAGACAATCCTGAAATTTCTGTGTGGGTCTAATGGAATCAAATGAACCCACAAAAGCAAAAGAGAAGAAAGAAAATTAAGTCAGAGAGATTCAGCACAAGAGGGAAGCAGAAGAGAAATATGGTAGAAGGGAAGGCTGGGAAGATTCAGTGTGTGAGAGGTATACACCAACTCTTGCTGGATTTGAAGAAGAAGGGGACCACAAACCAGGGGATGTGGGCAGCTTCTAGAGCTGGAAAGTGATTCCTGGACAACAATCAGCAATAAAATAGGGATCTCAGTCCTATAACAGCATGGAACTAAAAATTCTGCTAACAACCTGAATGAGTCCGGAAGGAGACTAACTCCTAGTGCCTCCAGAGAAGTGTCCAATCTGACCAATACTTTGATTTTTGCCTCCTGGGACCCAGAACAGAGAAACCTGCTGATCCAGCCCAAACTTTTGACTTACAGAAATGTGAAATAGCAAATTTGTGTTTAAAGCTGCTAATTTCGTGGCAATTTATTAGGGATGGCAAAAAAATGGATATAGGGAATAATAGAAATCAAAAGGAAATATGGGTTTTTTAAAATACTCATGAATTTTGAAAAAAAGGGTAACAAGGTAAATAGAAGAGGAGTACAGGAGAGAAAAGATTTCTTTCCTTATGCATCATGAACCTCGTGTCTGAGACTCCTATAACAAGGGACACATTAACAAGAGAACAGTATATGTATTTTTTTAACATAGTTTTTTTTTTTTTTTTCTGGTGCTGGGGATTGAACCTAGGGCCTTGCGCATGCCAGGCCAACCATTCTACCACCAAGCTATACTCCCAGCTCGATTTATGTGACATGAGAACATTCTGAAATGAATACCTAAGACCCAGGGAAATTGTGTGTATTTTGTTATAAATCTGATGAAGAAGGAGATAGTTTGGAAGAAACATGATTAGACAAAATAGGATCAAATAGTCATAAACTGGGGCATGGGGACCTTAATAAGGCCTATTTGTTCAGATACTTCTTGGCATCCCTGTGTCACATTCCTTTCCTCCAGGCACAGGGCAGGACCCTTCTGGAATGAGAGTCTTATGACCTGTTTCAGGCAAAGGTCAGCTAGGTTTTATGGCCCAACTCAGAGGACAATGAGTAAGAGAAATTCTTTCTAGTTTTTGTGGATTGCTTCTTCTGTTTCTTCAAATGCCATGTATCATATTTTGGGGTAACCTGTCCTGAACCCCATCAGGAACCACAGTATTCATTAAGAAAAGGATGGTTTTGAATATATGTAAAAGGTTCAAAGTGTTTGTTCAAGAGAGAAAAGCATTAAGAATCCTTGTTTTTTAGTTGGGTTTTGAATTGAATTTGCGATTATCTGGCTGCTGCCGTCCTTAACCCCAGTTTACAAAGCTGGATTTTCTCTTGGATGATATCTTGCATTTCTGCTCTTGTCAACCTTCTAGTTCCCACGTTTTCTTGCAGGCGCAGCAACTCTGCTATGCCTTTTTTTTTTGGCTGGGGATTAGAATTCTGCTTTGGAAGATCAGAGTTGGATGGACTATAGTCCAAAGACTGACCTTCCAGATACCAGTTGTTCTTCTTTACTACTGTTTTTGAGTGGGTATTCTGCTCCTCTCCCAGGACTGACTATATCAGAACTAAACTGGAGAAAACACTACCCTTGAGGGACCAGCTTCTCAACTGTAAAATATTTATTGAACATTTCTTCTTTATACTATGACCACAAATTAATCATCCAGCACTGTGGACAGTAAAGGGGGTGCCGTTAATTATCATACTAGGACCATAGGCTATAACTTAAACTACCCTGGCAAGCCGGTATGAATGTTCACCTTGGCTATATTCCAAGTGGTAATCCAGGGCTTAGCTTAGAGCAGTGAACATCACGAACACGGCACAAATCAGTGTCTTCCCGGTGCTCATATTCTACTAAGGAAGAGAGGCAATAAGCAAAACAATGAAGAAAATACTTTATAATGTTTGATAGTGATAAAGAGCTATGGGAAAAATAGAAAAAGGAAGGAAAAATGTGTGTATGCATGTGAAGAAATGCAAATTAAAATGTGCTGGTCAGTTGGGCCTTAACCAAATGTGTACATTCTGTATGATTTCATTAATATGAAATTCTAGAATAAGCACAACCAGTGTATAGAGCCGGGCCCAGTGTGGCACGCCTGAAATCCCAGTGGCTCGGGAGGCTGAGGCAGGAGGATCTCAAGTTTGAGGCCAGCCTCAGCAACTTAGTGAGGCCCTTTCTCAAAGTAAAAATAAAAAGGCCTGTGAACATGGATATGGCTCAGTGGTGAAGCACCCCTGGGTTCAATCCATAGTACAAAAAAAAAAGGAAAAAGAGAGAGAAAGCCTCAATAAGAAGGTGACTGTTTTGGTTTTATTGGAGATGGGGTCTTGACCACGCTGGCCTTGAACTCCTAGTTTCAAGAAGTTTTCCTCCTGAATTGCTGGGACTATACTCACCATCATGCCTACTAAAAGTTGATATCCGAGCAGGGAGGGACTTGTAGAGGGTTGTGGAGAGCAACATAAGGAAATCTGGGGGAAGAGAGTTCCAGTCAGAGAGAGAAAATGCAAAGGCTTGCAGGGCATTGTGAAGATTTTACTTCCAGAGAAATGAGAACCCAAGGGAGGGTGTGAATCATTAGAGTGGTATTGATCTGATTCCAATTTCAACAAGATTCCTGTAGTTGTGATGTTCAGAATGTGGGGCCCCTAGTAGAAGCACGAAGACAGGCCATTCGGTGAACCTCGTGCCCATCAAAGGCGCCCTCCTGCCAGTCTAAATGTTGTGAATACACAGTTAGAGCTTGATGATGATTACCAAGGGCCAAAATGAGATAGGAACCAAAGTTACAAATATTTGTATTACAAATGAAGGGCAAAATAGACCACATTTTCTACTATAACTGATCCTTGTAGGGGATTATGATATTGTGAGATAAGAAGGAACATATATTTGGTCTGAGCCCCAGTTCCTGGCATAGAGCTCCTAAAATCCTTGTTATTTCCAGACTGATAAGGGTGCTAGATATACATTCTGATATTTGGCCTTTGATGCTAGTTCCTTGACACAGAACTCCTAATCCCTTGGAATTTCCTGGGTCATAGGAGTAGCTATTGAGATAATGATGTGAGTCTCTGTGGGCTCCTGGGTGGGGACTGGTCACCAGAAAGACCAAGCCCATGATTAAAAGCTTAGAATTTTCAGCCTCAACCGCCCCCATCCCATGCCGCCCTGCACGTCCTCCAGGGAGGAGAGAGGGGCTAAAGACAAAGTTAATAATTGATATGTCCACATGATGAGGCCTCCATACAAATCCTTGAACTATAGAGTTTGGAGATTTTTAGGTTGCTCAACACATGAAGGTACTGGGAAGGGACTACGTGGAAGAGGGCATGAAATCTCCATGCCCCCTCCTTCATACTTTGTCGTATGTATCACTTCTTCTGACTCTTCATCTGTAGCCTTTAGAGAATTTTTTATAATGAAACAGCAAATATAAGAGTCTTCCCAGATTCTGAGCCAATCTAGCAATTGATTAAACCTGACAAAGGAGTTGTGGAAGCGGGGCTTGGTGGTGTATGCCTATAATCCTAGCAACTCAGGAAACTGAAGCAGGAGGATCACAAGTTCAAGGCCAGCCTGGGCAACTTAGGGTGACCCTGTTTCAAAAATAAAAATTAAAAATAAATAAAAATAAAAAGGGCTGGGGATGTAGCTCAGTGGTTAAGTACCCCTGTGTTTAATCCCTAGTACCAAAAAAAAAAATAAATAAATAAAATAAAATAAAAGAAAGAAAAAAGAAGGAAAGAAAAGAAAAAAAAGAAAGAAATAAGTACGGGGTTGGGATATAGCTCAGTGGCAGAGTGCTTGCCCAGAATGCATGAGGACCTGGGTTCCATCTCCATTAAAAGAAATAAATTGAGAAAGGAGTTGTAGGAATCTCCAGTTTGTAGCCAAGTTGGACAGAAGTTGTGGGCAGACTGGGAATTCACCACTTGAGATTGGCATCTGTAAAACAGGAAAAACTGTGGAACTGAGCACCTTAACCTATGGGATCTGAATGCTATCTCCAGGGAGTGTCAGAATTGAGTTAAACTGTAGGACCCCCCCCCCCATGGTACTGAAGAATTGGCTATTATGGGAAAAAAACCCATATGTCTGAGGTCACAGAAATGTTCTATATTGACTATAGTATCACAAGTGAAGTGTTCTGGAAGTACTGAAGTTGTTTAGAGTATAGTAAAAGAATATAGCCTTTTTCCCCCATTATACAGGGCTACTTGCTCTTAAATTAAAATTTCCACAGAGCAGCTATGTAAAATATGTAAATGCCTGCTAAGCCAAGCATCGTGCTTGAATCTTTCTCTGTTTCAACAAAACGATTTTGTTTGAACCTTTCACATAGTGGCAGAAGTTGCCTGTCATCCAACCTTTCACACAATGGCAGAAGTTGCTCGAAATAGCAGGCAGCCAAGTGAAAACACAAGGGACTTAGATGATAATTTTAACTTACTTTGCCAAAGACCAGAAGGAAGACATTTCCTGAAGTGTGAACATCTGAGATGTGAGATAAATTAACATCTGTAAAGCTCATTGATATTTTCTCCCATACTGAGCTGGAAACATAAGCCCTTGATGCTACTGTATCATGAAAATGTAGAAAAGTGATCCTCACTTGTCATTCTGGAAAAACATCGAAACAATCCAGGCAAAGAAGAAGTTAATAAATAACCCTTTTAAATGTCTGGTTTGTGTCCAATGCTCACTGTATTCAATATTTTCTGCTGTACTCATTTTTCCTCATTGTTCTAAATACTGGCCAACATAGCACACCCTGCTTATGAGCAGCTTCATTTGAAAGGCAACTTTTGCCTTTGTCATACAATCATTCAACTGTGAAAACCCTCCTGCCATTTACTGTAGTCTGAACGTGCAACCACTGACTACAAATGAACACTACAGTATTTCCCCAGGGCTTTCCAATGGAAGATTTGCATTTCTTTCACATTTTCAAATTGATGGGCACAGACTATCATATTAACCTAAAATTCCTTCAAGCCATAGTGAAATGTTCTCTTTACGACCTATGAGAAATTGTTTTCACTGTGGTTTAAAAGAATATAGATTCAATGATTTACGTAGTAAATAATTCAGATTTTGATATAAAGTTTCATTTATTTAACATATATTTATTGTATACTTTTTTCTTTTTAAAAAATATATATTGCTTTTTAGTTGTAGATGACACGATACCTTTATTTTATTTATTTAAGTGATACTAAGGATCAAACCCAATGCCTCACACATGCTAGGCAAGCGTTCTACCACTGAGCCACAGTTCCAGTCCTATTGTACATATTTTACTGGGGGTGGGTGGGTAGAAAACAAACGCAAAGCACAATAACATGATTTTATATAATTATATATATATATATATATATATATATATATATATATATAATAAATTAAAATTAAATATATCATCATATATATTATTTTTAATTTTTTTTTTAGTACCAGAGATTAAGCCCAGGGGTGCTTTACCACTGAGCAACATCCACAGCTATTTTATTTAGAGACAGGGTCTTTCACATAGTGGCAGAAGTTGCTTAGGGCCTCACATTTGCTGAGGCTGGCTTTGAACTCAAGATCCTCCTGCCTCTGCCTCCCAAACTGCTGGGATTTCAGGCATGCACCACTATGCCCAGTGACATGGTTATATATTAACAGCGTCTATCTATCCATCCTTCTATCTATTCATTTATCTACCTTAAGGTTGTGAAAAGTGCTATAGCAAATAGAGAATTAAAGCAGAATAACAAGTTTGAGGATGCTGGGCACTATAGCACATGCTTTTAATCCCAGCAACTCAGGTGGCTGAGGCAGGAGGATCACAGGTTCAAGGCCAGCCTCAGCAACTTAGCAAAACCCTGTCTCAAAATAAAAAATAAAAAGGTTTGGGAATATAGCTCCATGGTAAAGCACTCCTGGGTTCAATCCCCAGTAACCTCCCCTCCCACATGCGTACATGCTATATCTTCAAAAAGAATAGACAGGAAGGCCCTTTTGAAGAAGGTAAATTTTGGAAAACATCTTTAAAAATGGGATGATGCAGATGTCTGGAGAATGAGCACTCCAAACAGATGGATTCACCAGTGAAGAGGCCAGCATATGCTGGAATTGTCTGAGGAGAGCAGGGGGATCAGCAGGCCTGGAGCCAAGCACATACGTATGGGAGAAGTGGGGACCCATCTTTGGTACAGATGTCAGAATAGGGACCCATTCAGGTTCATAGGACCTAAGTCATAAAATTTCAGGCTTCTCTTTATGGGAAAGAAGATTTACAAATACAAACTTAGATATAAATTTGAACATTTAATTAGAATAACAAAAGAAATTGTAGAAAATTACAAACTTTATAAATGTTGACAAATATCACAAACATCAAAAGTGTTTAACTGGATTTTTATGTGTTTTCTTTTTAAAATATTTATCTTTTAGTTACAGGTGGACACAATAACTTTATTTTATTTTATGTGGTGCTGAGGATTGAACCCAGTGCCTCACACATGCCAGGCGAGTGCTCTGCCTCTGAGCCCCAGCCCCAGCCCTTATGTGTGTTCTTGATAGAAAAGAACTTCTGTTCAGGCAAACTTTGATATGACCCAAACCACTGCTTATAATTTTATATGTCTGGTGATTAGAAGATTTCTCCAAGTCTAGCTTCTGGTGCCATTCACTTTAATGGCTGCTTCTCTGCCTCTACCTACATAGTTTCAGGACCTAGAGCCAATAACTCATGTTCTAATCACTGAACACTGTCTGACCTTGAGTCCTTGTGTCCTAACTTCAGGTGAGTCAGCACAGGGAAAGAGAATTCCTGGAAGGCATTCCTCATACTGGAAAAGTTAGAAGTGGCTCACCTCTATACAGGACTGTTGGGAACAAACACATCTCAGAAATACAAACTAAATATATGCTTGTGGATAGATTCCAAATACTCCCCTGGAGATTCAAATGACAAAACCCTTCAAGGACAAAGACGTAGTTGTTGAGGGGAGGAGGCAGAGAGTGCACGTAGCACCTGGTAGGAGATAGTAGGGATTTTGACAAATGCAACAGGGAAGTTTGAAGGATTTGGAGTACAAAAGTCATATGATTGGATTTATTGAATTTTCTGTTCCAAGAAATTTTCCTACATTTTACATGTCTTAAATCAGAGTTATTAGGATTATCTTCATAGAAACTGTCTTACAATAGTCAATTGCCAAAGTTTAGACATGGGGTTGTTGCCTGGGTGTAGAGGAACTCATTAGGGGAGTCTTTTTTGTTTTTGTTTTTTCTTGTTTTGGCACTGGCAATTGAAATCAGGGAGGCTCTACCACTGAACTACATCCCAATCCTTTTTATTTTGAAATAGGATCTCATTAAGTTGCCAAGGATGGCCTTATTTTCTTCCCTTTGGTTGAGTTCTGTGAATTATCATTACTGCCCATATTCATTTTAAGTGTTTTTTAGAAAATGTTTTCCAAAAATTATACAATTATTTGGTATTGAAAGTTAAAGTGAAACAGAAAATCAGGGAAACAAAATAATAGGGTATACATTTGATAATCATGAAATGAATGTGCATTGTTGGAGGACTGATGGAAAATCTGTAATTTTGTACAAAGCAATAATGAAGTAAGTGCCTTAAAAGACAAAAGAAATGAAACTCAGGAGCATATGGACTTGTGTTTTCTTTTGTTCCTCATATGCATGTGGAAGGATTGCCTAAAATTACATCAGGAGATACAAATGGACACAGTAAAAAATGTCAAATATCTTGGTATCGATGATAGTATTTCCAAAGTGGGCAGATTCTGGTATAACTACACAATGCTTTGCACAAGATTGTTATTGATACCAGGCTTCATAATTTAGTTCACGCAATGTCACTTAGGTATACTAAGACATTCTTAGTATGGTATTTTAGATTCAGTAACATATGGTTCATCTAACAAGATTGCTGTTAGTGGTGGGTTGAAAATAGACCCTAAGAGGACAAGGATAGAAGAAGGGAGGCTATTTCACAGATGATTACAGTGATAGAGACAACTTGGAGCAGGCAGTAACTGTGTAAGTGTTCAGACATGGTCAGGTCGTGGATATATTCTGAAAGTAAAGGAAATAGGATTGGATAAAAGATATGAAGGAAGAAACAGGAGAGGGACTACTTCAAGGCTTTTGACTTGAGCAAATGGAAGAACAACAGTGCCATCAGCTGAGATGGGTATATGGGACATGGTGGAAGAAATTTGGGGGACAGCATAGGAATTTTGCTTTTATGCAAGTTATGCTTGGATATTTATTTATTTAAGACTGTATTTTAGTTGTCAATGGACCTTTATTTTATTTATTTATATATGGTGCTGAGAATCGAACCCAGTGCCTCACACATGCTATGCAAGTGCTCTACCACTGAGCCACAACCCCAGCCCTGCTTGGATACTTATTAAAAGAGAATCAGAGATATGAAAAATTGTGCTCTATATGTGTAATATGAATTGTAATGCATTCTGCTGTCATATATGACAAATTAGAATTAAAAAAACCCTAAAAAAAAAAGAAGGCAGAACATATGGGTTTAGATGCTGACAGGTGTGTAAATGAAGTGGTAGAGTCTGTGAAGTCCTCCTCAGATTATTAAGGCTTTTTCAGTATAATAGGAAATGGGACACTGGCTTGCAGCAGGGATGGAGAGGGGCTGTTAGAAGTTGAAAGAGAGATGATAAGACATAAGATAGTCATCTAGGAACTTGCTACTCAAGAGGCAGCAATGTCAGAATCACCTGGAAGTTTGCTAGAAGGCAAGTTCTCAAGACTCTGCAGCAGCATCAGAAACTATAGTTATCAAGATCCTCAGATGGCCAGGCATGGTGGTGCAAGCCTGAAATCCTAGTGATTTGGGAGGCAGAGGCAGGAGGATAGAGTTCAAAGCCAGCCTCAGCAACAGCAAGGAGCTAAGCAATTCAGGGAGGCTCTGTCTCTAAATAAAATACAAAAAAGGGCTAGGGATGTGGCCACAGTCAGTGGTTAAGTGCCTCTGGGTTCAATCCTTAATACCCCCCCACACACACACACAAAGATCCACAGGTGATATATTTATCAAGGTCCCCAGGTGATTTATTAGCATATTAAAGTTTGATACACATTTTAGGGAGATCAGAAAAGAATAAAATAATATACATATATTTTTCGTACTGGAGATTGAACCCAGGGGCACTTTACTACTGAGCCACATCCCCAGCCTTTTACATTTTTTAAAAATTTGAGACAGGGTCTTACTAAGTTGATTAGGGCCTTGCTGATTTGCCCCAAGGCTGGCCTTGAACTCATGATCCTCTTGCCTCAGCCTCCTGAGTTGCAGGGATAACAGGCATGTGCCACTGTGCCTGGCCAGAAAAGAATAATCTGATGGCACTGCTGTACTAAGGGCCCATTTGAGGTTTATAGTGTAAATTTAAAGAGAGAATATTTTTTTTCCAGTCAAATGCAGTAGCAGGACACAGCTGGATGTGACTATGGTTGTGATTGTTTTAAGGAAGTAAGTGTGAAGCCAAACGAATCAAGGAAGTTGAGAGTATATGTAGTATATATAAATAAATGTATATATACACATACTGGGGAAGTAACAGTGGTCCACTTCACCTTTTGAATATAGTTCTGAGGCTTGTTTTCAAAAGGGACAAGCTTTCCTTTTCCTTTTCTCCCTCTCCCCTCCCTAACCTGGGGGCAGAAAACAAGATTATCTTGATTATCTGTGTTCTACAGGAACATCTTGTCTGCCAGAGGATGTAGGAAGTGAATATCTCCCAAATTAACAAGTGAATCCTAACACACTACCCGGACACCCTGGGGCCTGGTCCAGGCACACCAGGAATGTAGCCTTCTAATAGCTCCTTTAGAACCTCCCCCACTTCCTCTTGATGGGCAGAATCTCAGCCTCTGGGACAGGAGTTCCCAGGGTTTCTCTTTTGCTAGCAAAGCAATAAAAATTCTTTTTCCTTAAAACTGTTGTTATGCTTGAATTCGGGACCCCCAAAAGACCACCAGAGACCAAGATCGATGTAAGTAGCAAAGAGGTGTTTATTGCGAGCTAGCTCGATCCTCCGCGCACACCCACACAGCAACTGGTGACGCTGAGAGGCCCCGACCCCAGGGTTTGCAGCAGTTTTATACACTCTTTGGGGAAGGCAGGGACTTCACATACATCATAGCATCTCTTAGCAAATCATCACACACCGTGGGAAAATCATAAAGCAACTCTAAAACATGATTAGCACATTCACTGGTGGGAACAAGTTGGGTAAGGGTGATTGGTTACTACAAGAGGGGGATTCATTTGAACTGATTGGTTTAAGCCAATGCTGAGAGCCATAGACAAGTAGGAATGACGCATGGCAATTTCCTTGTCAGCCTACTCAATGTTGCTTAGAGGGAGGACTCTCCATTGTGGAAATGGGCTTGCCTTGGACCCAGGTCATTTGCAGTGACATTGCATGAATGTTTGAGAAAGGTGACCCTGCTCAAGGACCAGGGTGGATCCAGGTTTAGGGCGGTTCCAGGTTTAAGGTGGACCCTGCTGGGAATAGGGTGTATCCTGTGGCCTCAGGTGCCCGCCTGCTCCTTGAGTTCCCGTTGAGTTCTCGCCTGGATTCAGAGAGTATTTGGGAGGCAGAGCCCGGTGGAGGTGTGTATTTTAAGCCAAGAGGGGTGTACATGCTGAACTACATGGTTTCCTAACACGTTATCACCACCATAAACTACTGGGAGGGTCATCTTGCATCCCAGGTATTTCCCTGTCTCATGCTGATTGGTGGCTGCTAAGGGGTTACTATGGGTCCCCACCTAGCCTGACTGAGTCAGGGACACCTGGCCCAGCAGATCTCTCCTGTTATTTGTAGATAAACCACTTAGCAGGGTGGGAATGTGCCTAGGAGTGCTCTGTGGGTATTTACAAGGACAAAGGTGATGTCCCTGCCTTGGACAGGCTTTGCTCTGAGGTAGAGTCTGGTTTTTCGTTCCCCCCTTTGTCTGGAAATTTGGGAACCAAACAGTTGAGGGCCTATTTGGGCAGGCTCTACATCTTGGTAAACAGTAATCCTCAGGAGACAGTCTTCAACTTCCCAGACTCACTCAAAATTGGCCTCCTAGATCCAACCTGACTCGATTTACCTATATACACTGTCTATCTATTTCTGGCTTCATTCCCCCCTAATTTTAGGAACTCTTTATTGCTGTAAGGAGAAGGGGTGACAGCTCATTCTGGCTGCTTCAGAGCTGAAATGGGGTGTCGAATGTGAGGGGGTTTGACAACATGGGGGGTGACATGGGGGACATGAGTTCCCTTTTAGAAGTCAGTTCCATTTGAAGTCTGGTTGGGGAAAATCAGGTTGTCATCTGGGGATGGGTGCTTCTATGAGAGAAACAAAAACCATGAGTACTGAATAAATGTTGCAGCAGCTGGAACATGTCACTGTACAGAAGTTCCCTCACCAGGCTTTAACATCCCCAGTTATCAGAACTGTAAACATAACATTTAACTTAGTGTTACAGATGTCCTTCCCCATAAGATGCAGTTTAATAATTTAATGTCATCTGATCTTGCAAAATCCTTTTACTAGTATGACCTCTGGAAACCTTTAATTCTGTTACTTAGGGCTGAATAATCATACTAGCAAACACCAAGCCTACTTGTTTAAGTTAGGAATATCAGTAGGCCTCAAACTAAAAACTACTCTGGCAGTTCCTCTTGATAGTTTCTTTTGATAGTTATCAGGCATTCCTGCCTAAGAATCTCTTTTGTAGCAACTCCAGTTTACTTATTATTGGGGGGCTAATACAAGGTGTATACCTTAAGTTACATTTTTAAATTATTATTATTAAAAATGTCCCAAAATAACTGTATTTTGGTTTTAACTGTCTTTGCTAAGTGTTTAAGATGAAGCAGTCAAACTGACTTTTGTTTCTATCTGTTGTTAACAGTCAGATGAATTTCCATGGGAATCCTGGGGGAACTTTACAGCAACTTCTCAGCCCTTGGAAGCATCAGGGATGTCTCCCTTCTCCGGTGACCCTCCTCTTCATAGCAAATGCACTGATTGGCTTTCTGTTCTCTAGTGGTCTCATTAATCTCCCTGATCTGGCCCAGAGTTACAAAGCTCTTTAGAGAAGTTCCCTGTTCCCTGGATTCAGACTGACTCAGAGGGCAAGAGCCAAATATTGGTTTTCTTGGCCCTTTTAATTTAACTTTAATTTTAAAACTTAATTTTAAACATCCAGCAAATAAATTTCAACAGCCTTATATTAAGAGTACTGGGCTTTAATGTCTATCTCTCTATCCTGTAGGTGATAACTCATTATCTTAAATCAACCCAGGTTGTGTGTTCTTAAAGCAGTACCTCTGCAAAACATTAACAGGCCATAATTAGACCATTTATAAGAAAACTACAAAACAAAATTAACAAGAGTAAAAACATATTTAGTTTGTGTAATAGCTACCTTGAAATTCGGCAGAGTTATACATTATATCCCCTGTTTGAGATCCTAGTAATTTTGACAAAAACCAACTTTTGGACACAACCTTAAATGTACTGAAATCTGGCCTACTTCTTTCATAGTCATTTTTACATGTTGTGAGATGGGACACAGAGCCTTATCTCAGGTAAGGCAGGGCTCTTCATAAATCTTAAGTGCTGTAGTTCTGAAGCTGATCTTTGCTTTTTAAACATCATTTTACAAAGCCTACATAAATTGTTGCTCAAGTTCACATGAATATTAGCTAACACAATATAATATCACATCTAAAACATGAATTAAAGAAAGGCTGAAAGCTTTTAACCTTTTGTAGAAAAGTAGCAAAGTACTTTTGTGTTTTGCAATTTTAACCTTTACACAGATTAGGCTCTCATTAACTTAAAAATACATTTAAATTGTACCTCAGTGTAAAAAGTAACATAAAACTTTACATATCTTATTGACATCAGGCCCAGTTATAGAACATCAAATGATATAAATAAATCTCCAATATGTCTTTTTTTAAAGCCTAAAATTACCATACAACTTTAGAACACCAGCTTGATATAATGCTCTTTTAAAGCTTCTATCTTACAGACTTGTATACCTGGAAGATATGAACACATTAATAGTACCACAATTACATTGATGTTTTTATATTAACCAAATTTAGCTTTTAGAGGAATAACAGCACAATTCTCCAAAACAACAGTTCTTGTTTAACCAGCTGTTTAATTTCTTTAAGATTACTTGCTCAAAAATTTACATATATAACTAACTTACAGAGACCTTCTTTATCACTTACTTAAACCCTCTTATTTACTTAATCACATAGACTCTCTTATCCAGAAACATATTTTCCCTCTATTAAATCCATACCTAGAACCTTCTAATTTCTCTTTTCCATATGTTAACCTCCTTTTCTGTTCACAATTTGAAACAATCCATGTAAATTTCTGAATTTAGGCAGATTATTTCATAGACATCAACATTTTATTAGTTTTTTTTTTTGATCACCTAGGAAAAACTTATAAGCTTAATTTTAAAGACATCTTTACTTTCATCTGTTTACCCAATTTAAATTGAACCATTTAAATCACATGAATCAAAGATATTTGGATCCATTTTTTTAATTTCATGAGGATTCTCATATATCTGCCAATTGTCATATCATGTGCATGATATATGGACATACATACATACAGACATACAACACATAAATACGTGTGTGCACACATAACACAATAGTAAAGGCCTTGTATCTTTTCTCAGGTGAAATCTCCATTGCAATGTTTAAAAAACTCCACAGTTGATAAAAATTAGAACTGATCAGAAAAACATTAACCTAGGTCTGTAGGATCAAAATCATGAGCTAAAAAAAAATACAAAATCTAAGAAAAACCAAGGGTCCTAGAAAAAATGATTGGCCAGTAAATACAATTTACTTTTTGGTTTAGTCTAGTTTGAGTTCAGGTAAAAGACACCTTTATTCTCTTTTTTTCCCCTTGGGCCTCAGATCAGTCTCCTACTGAGCTCCCAGGCTTCTTCTATTTGCATTTCAACTTAAGTCCTGGCTGAGTCCTGGCTGAGGTCTCCAAGGAGCAGGGAAAACTGCTATTCTGAGCAGAAGCCTCATGCCTAAGGCATTTTAACCTTAAGTCATAATTTTCAGGTTTGGATGTTGAAAATTGTGATACAAGTTTAAGATACAATTCACAAAATTTCATACCTTTATATCTTCCTACACTAGAAAAACTTGCTCACACAAAACTGAAAATAGGATCTTACTTAATAATATAAAAGCTACCATCAGAAGAAATCCCTTCAGGATCATTAGGCCACTTCCTTTGTTCTGAAGTTCCTAAAGTAGTATTAAGTTACATTAAATCACCTGAAAAAAATTTCAAAAGAGAACCACACACTACCATGTATATCCAAAATTAAGCTTTAAAAATTCCCAAGACTGTTGCTATTCAATGTCATTTCAATAATCCAGACCAACATCCCAATCCAACACTTTCCTTTCCTAAATCCTACACACTGAGGGGAACAGATACTATTGTAGGGACAAAAGAGGCAAGGCACCGAAGATAGCAGGAAACAGTTTTATTTGGCTGCAGCCAGGTTCAGAGGGCACAGCTTTTTCTGTAATCAATTAATCCCCTGAACCCTGAGTTCAGGGAATTTCAGAGTTTTACACCCAGTATGTAAGGGGAGAGGCTCGGAAGTTCACAGTCTGCAGAAGTTCACATAAAAGCAGCTTTTTCTTTCACTGTTCTGGGCAACTTAACCCTTCAAGGACAACACCTGAGAAGAACAGAGCTTCTTCTCCCCTTTCTTTCCTTCCCCTGCCAGCTGTTACCATGGAGTCCAGTTGGTAACTTCTCTTAAAAATGTAGACATCTCTGTGAAACCCCAGCTCAAGGCTAGAGGCCTTGTTTGCACATTTCTGCAAAGTACTATACTGGATGCTTGTGAAAAACTAGTAAGGGGGTGTTCAGCACCTGGAGTACTGGTATCTTCCTGGCCAGTGGCCAAGTAAAACAGGGCAACACGAAAATAGGAAGTTTATCTACATTAGACTCTTTCACAGAGACTCTTTTCCTGAAACAGTCCTAAAATCAGCCATAGTGAAGAGGGCTTTTCTGTAGAGAAAGGGGATACACTTCAATACCATACCATAATTTACTTTCCTTGCCTAAATTAAGGATAGTAGATTTCACTGGTACACCTAGTGAAATCTTCCCAGGCTACCCAATTCAAAAATTGGTGAAAAAATAAAAGAAAATGATTGGGAGTTACTTGCCAACTTGGAAGTAGATACTTAGTTTTCCATCCTAAGTATTTAAGTTCTCTGGCATGAATTATCTGAAATCATAAACAAAATAATTACCTAAACCCAACTTTTAACTACAAGATTGTGCAATGCTTCAAAAACCCATTCAGATACCAGATTGTTACAATAAAGCATCATCTTTTAGACACACATTCAGCCAAGATCATTCCCAAGAAATAATCTATAATATTAACACATTACTGCACTCAGTGTCCCTTTCTTTCTTCCTTTTTTTTTTTTTTAAGTAGACAGAGGTGGAGTAATCCTTACAGTGCAGGGAAGGAAGAAGGGAGTTCCCCAAAGCAAAATGGCTTCGGCAGCTGCTGGGAGTTCCTAAGTCCCTCCTTTTACTTACAGGATTAGTTCCTCTGGTTTGGTCCAACCCCAGGCACCAGGCACTCTCCATATCTCCTAACTTTTCAGTAGTCATCTCCCAAAAAGTTCATCTTACATCCTCAGCATGCAGTTGTTTGGAAAGCAGAGGGGAGGCTCCTCTAGAGTCCCCTCTGGGGTGTCAAAATTTGTAACTGAAAGTTCGGTTTCCATCCCCAAAGCCAATTAATGCCAATTTAATAATGAGGACAGGGTTTTGAGAAAAAAAAAGTGAGATATCAAAGTTCTTAGATCCCCAGCAGGCATTTCCCTCTGCAGTGGGTGCACTCAAGCTAGCCAACTATGGGAAGAAAAGAAAATGTTGCTTCCGTAATCCCATTTAACAAAGGGGAGTAAAGTTTATCAAAGCTGGTTTTTCACTGTGTCCTCATTATTGAATCGGCATCTAGAAAAAGAACTGAGCTTTCGGTTACAGGGATACACAAATATTTTATACTCAAAATTTTTTTAAAAATTTACTGATAGTGCACATGATGGCAGTCTCAGATAGCACTGGATTACATGACATTAACTAAAGCATTTCTTCGCCCAGAGGATATTTGGTTTTAACAGGGTTGCCTGAAGGTCAATATATTTCTAAGTTGTAGTGCACGACTTTTTTGTGGACTAATCTGAGAGGGCTAATCTATGATCTTTGGGTAAACTGAAGCTAAGGAATTTCTTGGTGTCCTCTGAAATCACATCCAAAATTAAAGGGGTCTTTCATTCAAGTATTTGGTGTTTGTCACAAAATCCTTAAAGACTGATTCTGGAGTGGGAAAATTCAAGAGTTAATATTACCAATATAAAAGGATTTGTCTCCAAATTTAGAGCCCATGTGCATGAGGAAGTGTGACAAAATGAGCCTACAGTGTTTGTGAGCATTCCTGTGGTACCTGTACCTATGGTAACAGAATAAAATTCAGAAACAATAGGTCAACATTACTCTTGTTTTACTTTGGCTATTCATTCAGAAGATTCTAAGACACATACATAATAGAAAATGTCCAAATGAGTAACACCACACGGCTAAGGATTTTTGGAGTATATAATCTATAGATATTCAGACTCAAAATCTCATCCAGTCTAGAGATACATGTTCTTATAGCAGTGTGAATACTTCCAGCATTGAGGAACTGCCCTAGTCAGCTAATTCCATCACTGGCCTTTCTATTTGCTCTTTATATTGACTCTGTATCTGTTTCTTGAAAGCTGCCAACATTGGTTCCAAATTGTCAAATGGAACAAAAGAGAATAACCATGATTCATTGACCAATTTTCAAAACCTCTTTTAAAAATGTTAAGACAACTTACATTAAAGTCAGCCTAGTGACCTACATTGCCCACTATATTTCTCTTATTTATTCATATCTGTATAAGAATAGGAACCTCAGAAAGATATTCACTTGTCTGAAGATGTTTGACAATTTCAGAATATCAGGGGAGCTCAAACTCCATTGATCTAAGCTAGACACCCCCATTAATTTAGAATAAGATTCCATTAGTTTTCTGATGGCTCAGTTAACACTGTTAATTGATATTGAGCAACAAATCCCTTGGGTATTTTTCACATTAATTGCTGTCAAGCTGGATCTCCCACATCCAGTAATAGTAATCAATCTTTTGGACTTTAATGCAAGGCTCTTGTTTTCCCTTAATAGGCTTCACCTTGTTGGTTTCATCTCATCATTCTATCCCACTGGGTTCCTTAATAATTTTGATTCCTCTTTCTGAGGTCTCAGCCAAGGCTCCTGTGCAGAAAAGAGTTAACATAGCAGATCTAAGACTGTTATCCTTAGAACATCCTATTTGCAAACGTGGCTCTTGGCGGGTTCCTGCGAGCTTGGATTTAGGGAGGGTTCTTTTTTTTTTTTTTTTTTGGTACTGGTAACTGAATCCAAGGTACTACTTAACCACTGAGCCACATCCCCAGCCTTTTAAAATTTTTATTTAGAGACAGGATCTCTCGCTGATTTGCTTAGGGCCTCACTAAGTTGCTGAGGCTGGTTTTGAACTTGTAATCCTTCTGTCTCAGCCTTTGAGCCACTGGGATTATAGGTGTGTTCCACTGCACTTGGCTAGGGAGGGTTTTAATATTCCTTAATTGATAAAGGTGTTCACTGTCCTTAGACTGACTGTACAAACAGTGTGGAAGCCTATTATCTGGCCTTTTGGTACAGGATAGATTGAAGGTACCTATGCTACCAACTTTGGCAAAAACCATAAATGGAGACTCAACTGGCTTTTCTGGGACAGAAACTCTGTAGACATATTGTTGCATTTTTTTTTGCTGGGGGAAGGATCCTCTGTATGACTTCTCATGGGAGACAGAGCATAAGAAGGCATGCAAATAGATTCTTCCACACTACACCTGTGTCTTTTGCACTTATAGTTTGGATGTGTATCCTTATTATTTAGTTGTAATGAATCTTATCCTTGAGTAAGTACATGTTGAGTTTGATGAGTCCTTTTCTAGGAATCTCTTAAAGATGCCATGGAATTAGGGACCCAGGACTTACTACCTCATTCAAACTACCTGCAGGGCTGGGGTTGTAGCTCAGTGGCAGATCGCTTGCCTCGCATGCATGGGACACTGGGTTCGATTCTCAGCACCACATAAAAATAAATAAATAAATAAGATATATTAAAAAAAAAAAAAAAAACCTACCTACAGATTTAAATTGCCTGACTGCAACTATCAAGCAGGGTTGGGAGTTCAAGGATGACTATGATAGTCCAAACTTTATAAGCTTAAGTCTATGTCTTCATTTGTGTAGTGTGACTAGTAATGAAAATTAATTGATGGTTTCCACTATCCATTAAAGCAGTGCTCTTCTTTATGTATTCTGACAGCCCTCATTCCACAGATTCTCCTTGAAAAAATGGGACTAAAGTCAAGTATTTTGTGCAAATCTCATTACAGAAAGTACCCCTTATACATTCCCAGTATCCCATAGCAGGGTCCATAACTGACACACTTCCTGAGCAAAGAAAATGTAGCTTCTCTTTCCTTGTACAGTGATGGAGCCAAGTGACTAAAGGCTGAAACCCCTGAAACCTTGAGCCAAAATAAATCTTTCCTCCTTTAAGTTGTTTTTCTCATGTATTTTGTCACAGTAATGGAAAGCTGACTAAAACAACCCCCACACACATGTATTTAATTGTAACATTTTGCTACACTTGCTCTAGTACATTTTCTTTTTAAAAGAAATCAAATATTTGGGGAATAAGAACTTTTTTGTAGGCTTCCTCAATGGTATCATCCAAGCCCCTTACTCCTCAGAGGTAATAAAATGTTTTGGGTGCAGTTTATGTTTCTTGTCTGTGTTTTTACACTTTTACCATCCACTTATGTGGAGTTAAGTTTTGAGTTATTTAATCTTTATAGATATGCTGTCTTGTGTTATAATGTGTATATTAGTAAGTTTTTCATCACTGTGACTAAACTACCTGACAATAACAAATTAGAAGAGGAAAAGCTTATTTTGGATCATAGTTTCACAGGTTCAGTCCATGGTTGACTGATTCCATACCTCTGTACCCAAGGTAAAGCAGAACATCATGGTGAAGGCCAACAGTGGAGGAAAACTCACCTCAGAGTGTTGGGAAGCAGAGCAGAAAGATTTGAAAAACTTGCAGTTTGGTCATAAAAGGTGTAAAATTGGAGTTAAGAAAGATGTGGTTGTTGGAGAAATTACAGCCACTAAAGAGTTGCTTCATTATTTGCACAGAGACAATAGGAAAGATATTTTGAGGGCATCTTTGGAACCAGAAAGACTGCATTGCAGGCTCAGGATGTAGAAGTAAAAATTCCTTTGAGAAGAGACCATGGGGGTCACCCTGCTTGCACAAGGGAACTGGAAGTTGTTTTGCCATGCCTGGCAATCTAGGTACTCAGAGGCCAATGTGGCTACAATCCCAGGGCACTCAGCTAATGTTTGAGCTGGAGGCAGACATTGGCATCATTCACATGGTGCTGGTTTTGCAGGAATAAAGTATGGTAGAGTTAGGTGGTCATGGAACTTCTACCACAATTTCAAAGGAAGATCTTGGAAGCCAGGCAAAGTGTAGTGGGGTTGAAATCTCTGTGGGCTTCCTCTGAGAGGGTGATGTGTGAAACTATGAAGGTGAAGCTGAAGCTGGAATAGAGACTTTAGGAATTAAGGTGTCATTAGCATGGACTATCCACCAAGGAAAGTTGTTGATTATGGAAAAAGCTAGGCTAAGAGAGAGAGACCTAGAGCACTGTAACTGCAAAGGCTAAGGGGGGGGGGAGTTGCTCAAGCCCTTTGGAGTTCACATCTCACCAGCCTGTGACCCAGATTCTGGACTCAGAGCTACAGGGCTCATTTGTCCAGCCGTGTTTCAGTCTTGCTTTGGTCTCATCTCTTCTTCTATGCCCTAATCCTCTCTTTGGAATGGGAATGTTTACTTTGCTCCATCGTATATTGGATATATGTAGCTTGCTTTTTTTTAAATAGAGAGGGAGAGAGAGAGAGAGAGAGAGAGAGAGAGAGAGAGAGAGAGAGAGAGAGAATTTTTTAATATTTATTTATTTTTTTTTAGTTTTCAGCAGACACAACATCTTTGTTTGTATGTGGTGCTGAGGATCGAACCCAGGCCGCACACATGCCAGGTGAGCGCGCTACTGCTTGAGCCACATCCCCAGCCCCTGTAGCTTGCTTTTGATCATTACAGGGGCTCACAACCAAGAGATGGTCTTGAGTCTCAGAAGTGAATTGGGACTTGGACTTTGGGACAATGCTGAAAGTGTTAAGACTATGGAGACTTTTGAAGATGGACTGGATGCATTTTTCATTGTGAGATGGACATGAGCTTTTGGGGGCCAGGAGTAGAATGTTATCATTTAGAAATGAGGTATCTTAAAAAGCTCCTGTGTTGATGCAGGGATATTCAGAGGTAAAATGATTAAATTATAAAAACTATAATTTAATCAGTTCATCCTAGTAACTGGATGGTAACTGTAGGCAGGTGGGGCATGGCTGGAGTTCACTTGAGATGTGCCCTGGAAGGGCTCATCTTCCCTGAAAGCCCTTTCTCCTCTATTTCTATTTCCCAATCATCATGATATAAGCAATTTCCTTCCATTTCCATTCTTCTTCCATGGTGTTCTGCCTCATCTTGTGCTCAGAGCTATGGAATTGGCCAGCCATGGACTGAACTTTAAAACCATGAGCCAAAATAAACTTCTTCTAAGTTGTTCTTGTCGGGTATTTGGTCACAGTGACAAAAAACTGAATAACATAATGTAATTATTTTCTATACTTTGCTTTGTGTGTGTGTGTGTGTGTGTGTGTGTGATATTTTTCTATTGTAGACTATGTAAGCCATGGTTTTGATATACCATATAATGATAAATTATAACAATAACTTTATAAAAATACCTATTCTCAGTCTAGTTCTATATTTCAGAATTTCTGGGGGCTAGAAAAAAAATTTTCAAGTCTCTCAGGTTATTCCAGTAGGTTCAGAGGTGATTAGGCCATGAGAGTTCTGCTCTCATGCATGCATTAATGATAATTATAAAAGGATTGAGATGGTGAGTTTGATTTCTTTTTTGTTTTCTTTTGACCATTTGCCCTTCCCCCACCCCCATGACATATCAAGAAGATCTTCACTTGATGTGGGCCCTTCAATCTTGGATTACCAGCCTCCAGAACTGTAAGGTACAAATCTCTGTTCTTTATTGATTACCCAATCCCTAGTATTCTGTTACAGTGGCACTAAATGGACCAAGACAATCAGGTAGCACTCTGGACCTTTAGATGTGTTATAAATTTGGTATACTCTCATAATTTTTGCTGTGGTTTTTCTTAAATTATTCTTATTGGGATAATGTTTGTGTATCCCCACACCACACCATGCATAAATGTAGTGGCTTTAAGACCAATGTTTATGACAAAGCATCATTTGTCAAAATTTGAATGAAGCATTGGAAAATCAAAATCTACAAGATGACTCTTAGAAGCATTAAAATGAATTATTTCTCATATATTGTACACCCTCCTAACACTTGGATAGGTTTATATGCTGATAAAATCCCAAACAAGGATAAAAAAGAAAAAGAAATCTTCAGAAAACACTTTGGTTACTTTCATACCACATATGCTGTATGATGATTAAAATGACAACTGTAGGTTTTGTAAAAACAAACAAACAACAACAAAAAACCCAACTGTAAATATATGCACACACACACACACACACACAAACATAAAAGTACTGGCATAAAAACTTGAAAATAAAATGCAAAATAATACAAATGGTCCAAATGTTAAGAAAACCTAAGAACGTCTTTTTTATTTACAAAATACAAGTGGAATAAAACCTACCTGATTATGGGATTGTGTTGTTAGAAAGTTTGATTTGGAAAGTTGTTAATAGAAATTCTTATTATCCATTATCCTGACACTTGAAACAGGCCCAATCAAGTTATTTAGCAAAGAAAAAATAACTAAAGTAATAAACTACGTTAGTCATTACATCATTAGAACCAAATGTGACTCCATGATAATAACAAGTCATAGAGCTGCTAAAGTTTGCTGTGCTCCTAGGTTCATGCTCTAAAACCAACCTACTATTGCAACAATTTTATTTGTAGTATAGACATAGGGTGTCTGTATCCTATGGGTTTCTTCGTATACTATTTTCCTAATTTGTATCACTTAGTTGTATTAAATTCCTAAGGGTTACTATAACAAAGTACCACAAATCAGATGTAAAATGACTTACAACAATGTAAATTTATTAAGTTACTGTTTTGGAGGCTGGAAGACTGAAATTGAGGTACTTCTGGGGTTGGTTCTTTCAGAGTGCTGTGAGGGAAAGATCTATTGTAGATGCATTATACCAATCTCTGTCTTCAGGTTCATATGGGTTCTGCCTGGGGGTCTAAATTTGTCCTTTTTATGAGGACATCAGGATGGATTAGGGCCCACACTAGTGACCTTATCTTAATTACATCTATAATGACCCTATTTTAAAATGAGGTCACATTCTAAAGTACTGGGTTTATAACTTCAATAGATGAATTTTAGAGGAACACAGTTCAACTGGTAATACTGGTGTATAACAGGTTAGCTTTGAGAATTCTAGCTGTAGATGAAGCAAAAGAGTAGGTGTTCTAGAATAAAGATTTATTTGTCTTTCAGTACAAGAATCTCAGTGAATTCCTAAAATGATGCCAACTCTTACCTTATCAATCAAATTGAACTCTTGAAACAAATGGAACAAATCCTTAACAAGAAGCAGGTTCACTGTATACAGTATCAACCTGTCAGAGACCAGTGTGACAGAACATCCATATACACTATGAGCCTACACAGGAATGTTTCTTACTTACATGGGTACAGGGACAATAGAAGCCTAGGATTCATTGCAAGCTAGTTCCCCAAGGCTCAAGAAAGTTGCCTAGGTCAAAGTTGTATTGGTGTGTGCCCCACTTATACCACAGCTGAGGGACCCCAGAGAGGAGCCCATCCTGGGTTTTATATCTGGGGTTATGTGAAACATAGGGCCAAAGCATTGAATGATATCCTGTTTCAGGGGGTACTGGAACAGAACGTAGACTATTCTGGACAGTCCTTTCCTCTCTCAGGATACTGCATTCCAAACACATTCTATAATAGGCTTGAGGCTCTAAGTTTCCCTTTAGTACTACAAATGAGAAAGGAGAAAGAACTGGGGTGGTCCAAAGCCCCCTGGAGTATGACCCTGCACTTAAAGGAGATGTCAACATGGGCCTTTCCGGAAATTGCACCACAGAGTCCAAGTGTTGATAAGAAATAAGGGTATAAACCTTGAACAGACACTTTAGAATAGTCTTTGCCACAGATAAAAGTTCTTGGGAAATGGAACACCAATTAGAAGGAAAAAGGTTCAAAATCAAGCTAATCCTGAGCCTAGGCTATCAAATAGTTTATATAGTTTGTAGCAGAACATTTCTTTGGCTTTCTAATATTAGTATATCCTGCCTAATGACGTTCAGATCTTAGACCTGCAGACATGACTGGAAAGTAGTGCAGAGTTCTGGCATGCTTCAAGAAATCTGCAGTTGTCAGCTGTCATCCACTGATTGATGTCCTCTCCTTGTGGCAACATAATAGTTCCTCTCACATTGCTACTTCGAAGGGTGTTCTGTATGTTTTAAGTGTTCATACTGAGGAGACACGTCTGGGGTACTCTTCTTTAATTGGAATGTTTTAGAATAATGGCTGCCAAAGAGGAAGCTCACCTTCTCTCCTCAGAATAGCAAGACCAGGCCACCAGACTCCACTGCAGTCAGTATTTAGAGCCAGAACTGAGAAGGGATAGACAGTCCTAATTCTATTCTGTGGATAGTAGATCCCAGGCCACTGTTCCTCTGAGATGAAGTTGAACTGGTGAAGATTCCTGTGCCTTCCCAGCTATACCAACCATAAAACTGGACTCAGTTATATCCTGCAAGAGAAGGCTTTGCCTGCATCACAATTACATTTGACACCAATCCAATTTCCAAACAAGTGAACATATATTGTGGCAAATTATATGAAGGGAAAGAAAGAAATTTTATAAAGAACCCCAGTTTCCCTGTCTAGTTTACTCATCTGTAAAATGGGATAATATGCTATGAGTTGAAGGGATTAATTAACATAATGCACGAAAAACTCTTTGTATAGCATGTGGTATTCAGTAAATGCCCCACATATATACCACTCACGATTCTTTAGAGAAATTGAGCCAATAGGAGATATATGTATTTATTATGGGAATTGGCTCATGTGATTATGGAGGGTGAGAAGTCCCACCATCAGCCATCTGCAAGCTGGTGAACTAGGAAAGCAGGTAGTATAATTTAGTCTGGGTCTAAAGGCCTATTAACCAGACAGTTGATGCCTAAGGCAGGAGAAGATGGATGACCAGTTCCAGAAGAGAAAGTGGGAGAGAATTTGGTCTTCCTCCATTATTTTGTTTCATTTTGGACTCTAAAAGGATTGGAGGATGCCTGCCCACATTGATAAGAACTGATCCTTACTCAGTTCATTGATTCAAATGTGATCTCTTCTGGAAATACTCTCATAGACACACCCAGAATTAATGTTTTACCTGCTATTTGGGTATCATTGGACACAGTCGAGTTGACAAAAATTAACCATCATAAAACACGCGAGTGAGTTGTTTTTGGCTTTTTTTTTTTTTTGGTACCCAGGGGTACTTAACCCCAGTTCTTCTTTTATATTTTATTTAGAGATATGGTCTCACTGAATTGCCTGGGGCCTCGCTAAATTGCTGAGGTTGGCTTTCAGTTCGCAATCCTCCTGCCTCAGCCTCCTGAGCCTCTGGGATTACAGGTGTGCACTGCCATGCCTGGCATTACTTTTGACTTTTTTTGTTTTGGTTTTTGGGTAGTAGGGACTGAACTCAGGGTAACTGAGCTACATCCCCAGTCCTTATAATTTTTTTATTTGGAGACAGGGTCTTGCTAAACTGCTGTCTCCCAAGTCACTTGGATTACAGCAGTGCGCCACCACACCTGGCTACAAGTATTATGTCTTTGTCTATGGTAATTTCAAATTACAAATATTGAAATGTTTGCTCATTTATAGTGATGAATTCTTCCTTGGAATTATGGTCTTTTTTAAAAAAATAGTATTTTCTCAGACCTAAAATCAGCATGCTTTACTGATATATGCATACCAATATTTATAGCAGCAGAATTCACAGTAGGCAAGTTTTATCACCAACCTAGGTGTCTGTCAATAAACTAATGGATAAAGAAATGTGGTATATATACACAATGGAGCTTTACTCAGTCATAAAGAAGAATGAAATTATGGCATTTATTAATGGGTGGAAATGAAGACTATCATACTAAGGAAAATAAACCAGGCTTAGAAAGTCAGGGGTCAAATATTTTCTCTATATGCAGACACTAGAGTGAGAGAGAGGAAAAAAGGGGGAGTATCTCATGAAAATGGAAAGAAGATCAATAGAGTAGAGGAAGGGGATTGAGAGGGAAGGAGGAGGGGAGAGCATGGTGAGGTACTAGGGAATGAAATCTATCCAATTGTGCCATGTCTATGTATAAGGATACTACAATTAATCATGTATGAATGTATATATGTAATATATGTCATATATATAATAATTTCATGCATTATATCAATTAATCCTTTCAACTTATAGCATATTATCCCATTTTACAGATGAGGAAACTAGAATTATATATATAATATATATATATATATATATATATATATATATATATATATATAGTATATTATATATATATATATAATTCACTGATTGAAATAACAATAACAATAGAAGGAAGATCAGTGGAGTAGAACAAGTAGATCTGGGGCGGGAGGAGGGAAGGAGAAGGGGAGGTCCTGGGGAATGAAACTGATCAAATTATGTGCATGTACAAAAATAGCATAATGAACCCCACTATTATGTCTAATTATATAGTACCAATTAAAAGAAAGAATAAAAATAGAAAAATAGAGTTTTTTCCCAGAAAGCATTTTCTGCATGTGTGCCTCCTTCTCAAAGGTAACTCTGGCAGTGAGAATGGCACTGGGAGAGAGGCTGCCATTGGAGAGTCTTTGTGCCATCCTAAGAGTATCCCCATGTGACTGGGAGGGGCTGGGGTATCTTTCTTTGAGGAAAAGGGTTGGAGTTCTCTCCCATATGGGACGTATATCCTTGTGCTATGGTGTGTCTCTGGTATCTTCTGTAATTTATTTCTGCTTATGAATTTTTAGGCAATAAAGAGGGTCATAGAGTTGCATGACAGAATTTCAAGCCTTCAAAAGCTTTTAAAGTCCATCTGGTCAACTCCCAAACAATAATTAGATTCTTCCCATTGTATCTTAATATCAAGTGAACACTGGAATGCATCTTTTCTCTTAGAAAAGCTAGGTTTCCACCTACTTGAGCAGAACTTTATGACGAATTTCAAGCACCACCTTAATTAAATGGGATCAACATGTACTAGAAAGACCTTGATAAACTGTGAAGTAGGATTCCACTTTAGGCAGAGATTCTCCTGATCTTCCAATAAACTCAAGATGGGACTATATCTCTTAGAGAATAATAATAATAATAATAACAATAATAGAGCTATAATTATTAAATATTTAGTGACAGTCCCACACAGTAAATACTTCATCTATTGACTCATAACTTCAACAATCCATTCATGTGGGATGTGCCATTACTTTTATGTACAAAGGAGCAAACAGAAGCTTAGAAAAGTTGCACATGCTGTCCAAGGACCAGTTATAGAGGCCATATGATCACTCATTTTTTTCTAAAAATAATGTTGTATAAATAGATACTTACTTCTTTAGAGTTCAAAACTTCTTTGACATTATTTCCATTTGATTTTTATTCTATGTATCTGCGAGATACAAGTGTATCTTGTCTGTCATCTATTTTTGTACCTTTCACTGGAGAAAGCATCCTCAGAGTTGAAAAACATTATTTTTCAGGACATCATTCACATATTAGAAACAAGGCTGTCCCCCAAATCAGAAGACAGAAATAATTATCATAGCCAAAATTAATGAAATTGAGAATAAAAATAATCAGGATCAATGCAATAAAGAGTTGGTTCTTTGAAAACATAAACAAGAGTGATAAATCCTTGGTCAAACTAAGAAAGAGAAAGAAGATACCACCACAGACAGTTCTGAAATCCAGAAGATCATTAGAAACTATTTTGAAAATTTATACTCCAATAAACTGGAAAATATAGAAGACATCGACAAATTTCTAGACACATATGACCTGTCAAAATTGAACCAGTGAGATATAGAAAATCTAAACAGACCAATATCAAGCAATGAGATTGAAGCGGCAATTAAAAGCCTTTCAACAAAGAAAATCTCAGGACTGGATGGTTTCTTAGATGAGTTCTACCATACCTTTAAAAAAGAACTAATACTAGTCATTCTCAAGTTATTTCATGAAATTGAAAGGGAGTGAACACTCCCAAATACATTCTACAAATTCAGTATGACCCTCATACCAAATCCAGACAAAGACATTTCAAGGAAAGAAAACTGTAGACCAATATCCTTGATGAACATAGATGCAAAAATCCTTAATAAAATATTAGCAAATCACATTCAAAAACATATCAAGAAGATAGTATTTAATGATCAAGTGGGTTTCCTCCCAGGGATGCAAGGCTGGTTCAACATCCACAAATCTATAAGTATAAATCACCACATAAACATAATTAAGCACAGAATCATATGATCATTTCCATAGATGCAGAAAAGGCCTTTGATAAAATCCAGCACCCATTCATGTTAAAAACACTAGAGAAACTAGGAATAGAAAGAATTTACTTTAACATTATAAAGGCCATATATGACAGACCTAAAGCCACCATCAAACTGAACAGAGAAAAACTAAAAGCATTTCCTCTAAAATCAGGAACAAGACAAGAGTGTCCACTCTCATCACTTCTATTTAACATAGTCCTTGAAACTGTAGCAAGAGTGATCATGCAAGAGAAAGAAATTCAAGGGATACAATAGGAAAAGAAGGAAGTCAAATTATCTGTTTGCTGATGACTTAATCCTATATCTAGAAGATCAAAAAAAAAAAAAAAAAAAAAAACTCCCAGAAGACTTCCAAAGCTGATAAGTGAATTCAGCAAAGTAGCAGAATACAAGATCAACATTCATAAGTCAATAGTTTTCCTATACTCCAATAGTGATTTTGCTGAGAAAGAAATTAGGAAAGCTATTCCATTCACAAGAACCTAAAAATAAACAAACAAACAAACAACAACAACAACAACAACAAAAACCTACAATGAAAACTACAGAACACTGAAGAAAGAAATTGAAGACCTTAGAAGATGGAAAGACCTCCCATGTTCTTGAATAGGCAAAATTGATATTGTCAAAATGGCCATATTACCAAAAGTGTTATACAGATCCAATGCAATCTCCATCAAAACACCAATGACAATACCAATGACATTCTTGACAGAGTCAGAAAAAACAGTCCTAAAATTCATTTAGAAGAATAAAATACCCAGAATATCCAAAGCAATTCTTACCAAAGTGATATAGGAGGCATCACAATACCTGATGTCAAATTGTACCACAGAGTTATAGTAACAAAATAGTATGGTATTGACATCAAAATAGACATGAAGACAATGGAATAGAATAGAAGACATGAAGGCAAACCCACTTACTTATTGCCATCTGATACTTCATAAAGGTGCCAAAAATATATGTTGGAGAAAAGATTGCCTTTATAAAAAATTGTGCTGAGAAAACTGGATATTGATATGTAGAAAAATGAAACTATATCCCTATCTCTCACCTTGCACAAAAGTCAAATCAAAGTGGATCAAAGACTAAACAATTAGACCAGAAACTTTGCAATTGTTAGAAGAAAATAGGGCCAACAATACAACATACTGGCACAAACACTGACTTATTTACAAGATCCTATAAGCTCATGAAATAAAACACAATAATCAATAAGTGGGATTGCATCAAATTAAAAAGTTTTTCACAGCAAAGGAAATGTTAAAGAGCATGAAGAGAGAGCCTACAGAGTGAGAGAAAATATTTGCTAGTTGCTTCTCTGATCAGGATTAAAATTCAGAATATATAAGGAACTAAAAAAACCCTTAGAATTAAAAACAAAAATAAGCACAAAAAAACAAACCCATAAAACAAATACCCAACCAATAAATGTGCAAAAGAACTAAACAGACTTTTCTCAAAAAAAGAAACACAAATGGCCAACAAATATATGAAAAAAATGTTCAACATCCCTAGCAATCAGGGAAATGCAAATCAAACCTACAGGGACTTCATCTTACTTCAGTCAGAATGGCAATTATCAAGAATAAAAAGTAATAAATATGAGGATATGGGGGAAAGGTACACTCATACATTGCTGATGGGACGGCAAATTAGCACAACCAGTCTGGAAATCAATATGGAGATTCTTCAAAACACTAGGAATAGAATCATCATATGACCCAGCTATCCCACTCCTCAATATTTATCAAAAATAATTAAAATCAGCATACTACAGGGACGCAGCCAAATCAATGTTTATAGCAGCGCAACTCACAATAGCCAAGATATGGTACCAGTCCTGATGCCTGTCAATAGATGAATGGATAAAGAAATTATGGCATATATACACAATGGAGTTTTACTCAGCCATAAAGAAAAATGAAATTAAGGCAATTGCTGGTAAATGGATGGAACTGGAGAACATCATGCTAAGTGAAATAAGTCAGGCTCAGAAAGTCAAAGGTCAAATGTTTTCTCTCATATGCAGAAGATAGAGCAAAGTAAGGGGAAAAATGGGGAGGGATCCCATGAAAAAAGAATGAAAATCGGTGTAGAGGGAGGGGATTGAAGTGTCATAATATGCTAAAGATATAGGGAAGATCTGTGGAGTAGAAGAAGGAGATTGAGGGGGTAGAAGGAAGGATGGGAAAGGGGAGGAAAAGTGGAAAGAATTTGATAAAATTACACTCTGTGAATGTATAAATATATCACAGTGAATCCACCTTTATACATATCTGTACAGCCAGTTAAGATTAAATAAATAGTAAATTAAATTTTATGCATGTATTATTATGTCAAAATGAACCCAAATATTATGTATAAACTATAATGCACTAATAAAAGTAAAAAAAGAAAGAAAGAAAAAGAAAAAGAAAGAAACAAAGCTGTCCAGTTTGGGCCTAAATGTTGCCTCTATAATTTGTTCTGGACAAAAGAAAAATTCCTTTCCAGGTTTTGGTAAAGAAGCAGAGTGCCTGTTCAATATTCTCAAAAGGCCCTTAAAATGGTTAGTAAGACACTTGGCATAAACTGATGCTGCCTGCCCACCCCTCCTCTCTCTTCTCACTAAAGTCACAATAAAGCCAGGTAGAGCCAGAAGCTGGGAGGTTCCTTCCTGGCCACTAGAGGCCAGCAAGCCTCAGTCAAGAAAGACCCTCTGAGCTGGAGCATGCTTTTCCTGACATCATGTATCTAGATGCTTTAGTAAGAGGAACGTGATCCTGGCACATTTCTAGAAGAGATATATGGATGCCTCTGGTTTTTAGGGGTTCTCAACACTTCCTGAAAATCAGTCTTAAGCAATTTATTTTATTTATTTATTTTTAAAAATATTTATTTTTTAGTTGTAGTCGGACACAATATCTTTATTTTATTTTCATGTGGTGCTGAGGATTGAACCCAGGGCCCTGCACATGCTAGGTGAGCACTCTATCGCTGAGCCACAATCCCAGCCCCTTAAGCAATTTAAACAAGCAGAGAATGTGTGTTTTGGAGGTTTCTCTCTACATCTTTCAAAAGCCCAATATTCTCCCTTTCATCATAATGTTTTATTTTCTCCATTTGAAACAAAACAAAACAGAAAATAACTTAAAATGCTTTATTTTTTCCTCCAAATAATTTAATTGCCTGAAAACAACATCTCCCCATTTGGTCACTTCTCTGATATGCCCCCACTTTCCTGTTTTTCTTTCTATTGCTGTTAAAAAGTTTTAATTTTATGGTAAGAACATTTCCTATGAGATCTATTCTCTTAAACATTTTTTTCTATGTTTCTCTGGATTGAACCCATGGCCTCATACATACGAAATATGTGCTCTGCCACTGAGTTATATATACCCCCTACCCGATTCTCTTAAAAATTCACTTGTATGATTTGGTATTTTAAATATATATATATATATATATATATATATATATATATATATATATATATATATATATCTTCTCTTGTGTTTCACTTATATAAAGAAATACATATTCTCTGGGCAAGTAAATTTTCTCTCACTGTTTCAACTACCACCCATGAGCTGGTGATTTCAGGCCTAATGTTTTTGGCCCACACCCCTCCTGCAAATGTCCAAGTTCAATTTCTCAGACCTTAACATATGGGGATATCACTGGGACCTCAACTCAACCTCTCCTATACATCTTCCATCATCTTCTAGCCACTCTGCCCTTGGGTAAGGACTTCCATCAATACTGCTGAATTAAAGGGCAGACCTGCTCCTCCCCCTGAAATATTAGTCCCAGCTGCAAATAACTTTGATCTTGCCATGCATCCACTAGACCCGAGAATCATTCCTTTCCTCCCCAGACTCATTGAACCAGTAAATCAAACAGCTCTACCTGTCCCTGGAAGTCAATCAGATCCAGCCTTTCCTCCCCATTTCTATTACCTTACTTAAGGTGCTAATCATCTCTTTGCTAGGATCCCATATGACCTCCAAACTTGGTTTCCTTGTTCTAGTATAGTTCTTCTCAAAGTCCCCTCCATCCAGCTGTATGAACCTAATTATATGGGTAATAAACTGAAAGTGTAAAAGAGGGATGAGCACAAGTGCAAATCTACAGGCCTCATTCCTGGATGGCACCCTGACATTCTTTATCCTAGGTGAGGAGGTATAGACTCTTCAGCACGGCGCCATGCTCTTCCCCATAGGGCCTTCACTACCATTCATTCTTTACCTTATTTTGCAAATATACTCTACTATTCCTGACCCTGACATCTTTGCTTATTTTCATTCTCAGCTGGGAATGCCCAATACTAACGTCCTTCAGCTTGGGCATCTTCTCACCATCATTTCAAAGTCACACAAAGACCAAAGGAAAGAACTTAGAATAAAGATGCCTTAGTCCATGAAGACTAGCAATTACTAGAGCAGGGCCCAAAGTCATTAGGTTACTTATTAGGTAAAGGGACAGAATCATAATGTCCAAATATTTCAATTCAGTGATATAAGAAACCAACTGAAAATTTCCTTGACTATAACAAATAATGTTGTGTGATCATCATTGAATGAAAAGGAGCAAGAGAAAATTCAAATTTAGGCTGCACAGTCTAGTTATCCAACAACACAGCATATGAAAGGTACTGAGTAGGCACACAGAATCCAGAATTCTTTGTTGTCTTATAAGATCTAGCAATAGCTTTAATTAGCTTTAGATTTCATGGTGAATCAAATTAGCATTTAATTCCCTTTTAGACTTGAGAACAATCTAATCAATTTGCTATGCAGGTAGCAGATTAAGAGTGTGTCTTTGTAGTTTACACAGATAACAGAGAAAAATACATGAGAATAAAGATACTACAGATTTAAGTAATAAAACAAAAGCACCCCAAATCTTTGTATAGGTTTACAAAGTAAGATACACAATGGAAAAGTACCAACATATATAAGTGGTCTCTAACAAATAAAAGTGGGGATGAATTGCCTGTGGTAATGACGAGGGTGTGTGTGGAGATATGCAGAACTGAAACATTAAAGACTTTTAAATGTCACTAAGGTCATTAGTTGCCCAACCATATTGGGGACACTTTTAGGACAATTCAGCCAGGTTTACCTGTGGATTGAGGTTTTGCCTCATTTTTGTGGCCTATATCAAGGATCGGGAAATGGCCAACAGGTAGGCAGGTCCATGGGGAGACATATAAGGCCTGGGATTTAGAAAATGGGGTTTTATACATTAGATTCAAGTGGGTTATGAATATTAAATATGATATGTCAAGAGCTTTGTAATGTTTTGAACAACCAATAAAAAAATAAATAAATAAAAATAAAAAAAGTTTTGAGGGTGGGTACTGAGAATTGAACTCAGGGGTACTCAACAACTAAGCCACATCCCCAGTCCTATTTTATATTTTATTTAGAAACAGGATCTCAATGAGTTGCTTAGCACCTCACCATTTCTGAGGCTGGCTTTGAACTTGCTATCCTCCTGCCTCAGCCTCCCAAGCCACTGGGATTACAGGCATGTACCACCCCACCTGGCTATGTATATTTTTAATGACTGCTGGGTTCAATATATCTATTAGCTCAAAAAAAAAAAAAAAAGAAAATGGGGTTTTATCATGTTAAAATCATAACAAAACAATACTTAACCTTCACCAAGAAAGCAAGAAAAATGGAAGCATTTTGAAAAGCAAACCGACAAAAAGCATTTGAAAGGTATATCTCTATAAAATGGGACTGATAAAAAGAATGTTAGCCTGTTGGCCATTGTTTGCTCCTTTTTTTTTTTTTTTTTGCTACTGGGGATTGAACTCAGGGGCACTCAACCACTGAGCCACATCCCCAGCCCTATTTTGTATTCTATTTAGAGATAGGGTCTCACTGAGTTGCTTAGTGCCTTGCCATTGCTCAGGTTGGTTTTGAACTCGCAATCCTCCTACCTCAGCCTCCCAAGCTGCTGGGATTACAGGCGTGTACCACAGTGTTTGCTCCTTGAAATGTGCCATGAAGAATATAAATGTGCTACAATTAAAATAAGCTCAGGATCATTTCAATTCATTTATTCATTAATTCATTCAATAAATATTTATTGAATGCTATTTGTAATAATTGGGAGAAAGAATTCTGAAGACCTCAACAACACACTCTTGAGACACTTTTAAATTACCCAGTCTGTATTTTTCAAGGGAATTGTGGGGAGGTACTATGAATAAGAATAAATAACCCAATTAAATAATATATTTAGTTAGGAATAGGGAATCCAAGACTGTCTTACTTTGCTGTCATTTTTAAGTCACAGCTGCAGAGTAAGGGAAAAATATATATACACATATACATATATATGAGTTAGAACATATACATGTGTATATATAAACAGTGGAGTTTTATTCAGCCATAATGAAAAGTGAAATTATGGCATTTGCAGGAAGATGGGTAGAACTGGAGATCCTCATGTTAAACAAAATAAGTCAAAATCAGAAGGCTAAAGGTCATATGTTTTATCTCAGATGCAGAAGCTAGAGAGGGAAAAGGAAAACAAAGATGGGGGTGGATGTCCTAAAAGTCAAAGGAAAATCAGCAGAAGAAAGGGATCAAGGAGTAGGAGGCACAGAGGGAGAGGGGAAATGCTGGGGAGTGATGTTGGCCAAATTATATTTTATATTGTATGCACATATGAATATGTAAGAACAAATCCCATCAATATGGATAATTCTAATGTATCAATTAAAAAATGAGGAAAAAAATGATCCCCTCCAAGACACAGTCTAATTAAAATGCCTAATATACAAAAAGAGAAGAGAATTTTAAAAGCCTCAGGAAAAAATACAAAAGGTAACTTTAAGAGGTAAGTCATATGGTTTTTCCTTATTCTGTAGCTATGACTTAAAAATTACAGCAAAGGAAATATACATATATACATATATGCATTCTAAAAGATTTAAGACAATGTCAACATAAATATTTTTTTCCTCAAACCTTAGGTGGTGTGACAAATACAAGCATACTTTCTGGTATTAAAAAGTATGCTTGTATTTGTCAAATCATACAGCTTTATTTTGACCTGGGAAAATATAGGCAACTTGGCAGGCACAGAGAGAGGGCATCTAATGATTTCCTGGGTTTCTTCAGGAAAAGGATGAAGAAAGAGCAAATTGAAGGTTCCTTAAGTAACATTCAGGTCAAGGTCATGAAGACAAAAACATGGCTTTGAATACAGAAGACAGAGCAAAAGGAACCAGACAGGCTATTCTCAAGAGTGGACATCCTTAGATACAATTCTTTTGCAATTCTTTTGGTGGGAGGAAAAATGTACCAAATGTAGGAAGAATGAAAGAAGTTCATCGTATACTTTTCTTGAAGGTGACGATAACTTAGGAAAAAAAATTGAATTAATTTCATATCCCTCATTTTGAAGCTCTAAGCGGGTCTGGTGTATTTTTTTCTTTCTTTAAGAGAACAAATCATCCTAACCTTAGAAAATAATCACAGATATTTTTCAGGGTAGCATAGGTACTGCTGAAATTCAAATAGACAGGCTGATTTATACAGGAACTCTTGTCAGTGCAAGTATTGTCTCCAGGGTAGATATGTGTCAGGAATATACCAAAATTTGGGTTGGGTCTGGAGATGAGCAACAAATGATATTCACAGAATGATTATTATTCATTTTCTTGTCCAAAGTAAAGTTGGTCATTCTGAGTTAGAAAAATTGGATGTGAACCTGATCTGCCATTTGCTGACTGTTGGATCTGCGGCAATACATTTTAAGCTCTCTGAGCCTGAGATTTCTCACTTATATAAAGAAGACAAGTTCTTCCTTGCAGAGATTTTAGGAAGATTAAATGATATAAAATAAATGAATGCTCTGAACAGGATAAAATGATATATAAGTGATAGCTATCAGTACTCTGGACCAACTCTCTCTAGCCTGTTTTTCATGATGTGGAGGAAGAGTTCTCTACAATAAATAAGACAGAACTCTTGATCAATGAGCTAGAAAATATATTACACAATGGTAGGAGAACTGACTTAAATGATCATAGACTGCAAATCATTTTTGTACCTGGATAACATCAAATTCCACTTAGAATACAAATTCTGACCTTTTTCCTATTTGACTTTGATCCCTATCATAAAGATTTAATATATATGGATACTAATGCTTATCTTCAATAAAGTGGAGAGTACCACTTTATCTACCACATTTTCCATTGCCAAATGATGTTTTACAAATAAGACCAGATATAAAGTCATCATAAAAACTAACAAAGTGCTAAATATTTCCTCCTGTTACTTATGTGATATTCTGATTGCATTCTAATTCTTTCTATTGTGTATATATACCACATTTTCTTTATTCATTCATTTTCCTTATTAATTTTCACCAAATGTTTCCTGAATACCCATGAAACAGTATACTGTACTAGGTACTATAGGAGACATGAAGATGATTAAGACACAGTCTGTGACTCAAAGCCACTCAACATCTAGTGACAGGGAGGCATTGGTAGAAACTGGTAAAAAGGCCAGCTGTCAAAGAGTTGTATGAGAAAGATGTATGTGTTCTGGGCTCACAGTGAAAAGATAAAATACTAGAAATCTAGCAGGTTCCATGAGTAGAATTGTTTTGAACAAGGTCATGGAAAATGGACAGGACTCCTTTTTCAGATATGGCAACGGAGGGTAAGAGGTTAGCAGATCGGCTGAGAAGCAACCTTGAACTTGACCCAGAAAGTGGATGACAGCAGGATGTATTCAGAAATACTAGCTACAACAGCATGGGCAGAATACAGGGAGTAAAAAAGAAGACACAGTTGAAATAACAGGTCAAGAGGAAACAGTGGAAGGTTAAGAATGACAAGCTGAGAGGCTATGTGCAGAAATACAATGAAGCAGGGAGGCCATGATGAGTCTTGTTTCTGGAGAGATGTACAACTGAAGTAAGTAGGGAGGATTTATTGGATGGATGAGAGAGAGACTAAGGGGAAGCCAGCCAAATAAGGAGCAATGGCCAGAGGTCATGAGGTATTGAAGAGAAGGTGGGCACTGGCAGCAGAAAGCAAACAGTTAATAGCAGTTTGTTTTTTCACTATGAGGCGGCTTGAGGGCACTAGTCTCAGACACACTGTGTTGCCCTGATTAAGGGCTTTGGATACACATAATGGTGAGATTCGCTGTGGTTTATTCATATATGTACATAGGAAATTGAGGCCATATTCATTCCACTATTCTTCCTTTATCCCCTTTTACTCCACTGATCTTTCTTCTATTTTGATAGAATTTTCCCCACCCCCATTTCTTCTCTGTTTTTTTTTTTTTCTATTTTGGACTAGCTTTCAAATACCAGAGAAAATGTTCAACCTTTGACTTTTTCAGGTTCTGGCTTATTTCATTGAGCATGATAGTCTCCAGTTCCATCCATTTACCAGCAAATGCCATAATTTCATTCTTATTTAAAGTTAAGTAATACTTTCCTATTGTGTGTATATATGCCACATTTTCTTTATTCATTCATCTGTTGAATGGCATTTGGTTTCTCATATCTTAGCTTTTGTGACTTGTGTTGCTATAAATATTGATGTGGCTGCACCTCTATAGTAGTCTAATTTTAGATGTTTTGGATATATACTGAGAAAATATCCACAAGATACTAATTGAAAAAAACTATAAGTAAATAGCAGAAAGATTAGTAGAGATAAGGGTATAGAAGGAGGGAGGAGTGGAGAGTAAGGGCAAGTACTGGGAAAAAAAAGAATCTTCTAGTCCACAGTTCCTATGCTCCTATTGTCAGGGAATGCCTAGTTGTTCAAATAACTTAATTCTAACTATGTCTCAGTTACCGTTTATTAAATATATTTATATGCCCACTAAATGCACAAGTATATGGTTTGTAGAATTTTAACAAAATTGATATGTCTACTCTCTACCTAGAACCAAGAATAAAACATGACCCATGACCAGTATACCAGAAGTCTTACTTTTGCCTATTTGCAGTCAGCATCTGCTCACCCATCAAATATAAACATTATTCTGGCTTATATTATCACACTCATCTTACCTGGTTTGAGTCTTTGTATAAATGGAATCATTAAAAAACAAACTTTAGGCTAGACTGAAGAGATGAAAATGCTTCTGTTCAACAAAATTGAGCAATGGCTACTTTAAAGACTTGCCTGGTGGCATTTGTCTGAAGAAGGCACACTGTGAGTGATCATGTGCAAAGGCTTTGTTAACCATGGGAACTGCAATATAAAAAATGTAACACAAAAATAAAGTAAAATGATTTGCAATTATTCTGACACCTCATTATAACTCAGATCTTTATATCTCTGATCTCCCTACAGCCATTGTGAATTTTTAAGCCTTTTTCCTCTTCTTTTTTTTAAAAAAAATTTTAGTTGTACATAACACAATACCTTTATTTATTTATTTACTTATTTATTTATGTGGTGCTGAGGATCGAACCCAGTGCCTCACACATGCAAGGCAGGCGCTCTACCACTGAGCTACAATCCCAGCCCCCTCCTTTTCCTCTTCTAATATTAATGCTGTTTTTATGTGAACATCTTTTGCAGATGATGGCTGACAATGGGAGATGTTAGTAATTTGCATTTCCAAAAAATTGCTGAGCCAGTGAACTTATTTTTTGGGTGTGGGGTGGGGGTATTGGGATTGAACTCAGGGGCACTCAACCACTGAGCCACATCCCCAGCCCTATTTTGTATTTTATTTAGAGACAGGGTCTCACTGAGTTGCTTAGCACCTTGCTTTTGCTGAGTCTGGCTTTGAACCTGTGATCCTCCTGCCTCAGCTTTGGGAGTCACTGGGATTACAAGCATGCACCACCGTGCAGTAAACCTACTTTTAAAATTGTTTTGAGATATATATAATTTACATGACTAAATCCCTGTACAAATCACATAATCAGCGGGGTACACTGGCACATGGCTGTAATCCCAGTGGCTTGGGCTGAGGCAGGAGAATCAGGAGTTCAAAGCCAACTTCATCAATTTAGTAGGGGTCTAAACTGAAGGATATGGAAAATAACATCTCCCAAGAAAAGGGAATTGACAGCCCTCAGGGAGAAAAGGAGGACAGTGGGATCTGGGAAGACAGAGAAGGGGAAGGCAAACAAAGGGCCCAGGGCCCTGGACTTTTAACTTTTCCCAGTGACAATGGGTCCTGGGTGGAGAAGGCAAAGGATGGGTTGGGACCTTCATCTCAGTATCAATGGTTTTTGAGAGACTTTACAGCTGTTTTCCTGATTTAGGCTTTGAACCTGCACAACTAGTTTCCTGATTGTCCAGCCAGCACGGCATTTCAGGAAAGTCACACTCAACATTCTGCTATGATTAACTCTCATTAAGACCTATAAAACACAGACCCCATTTGGAACCAGTCACCATTTTCTCCCCTGAAAATGTGCCATTCCACCACTGCTTATAAAGACAGCTTGCTGATCCAAGGTCTGCTGCCATTTTTTTTTTGGTTATTTTTGCTTACATAAACAACTTGGAGAGACCCTGTCTTTAAATAAAATACAAAAAAAAAAAAAAAGTGTGGGGGGATAGGGTTGTGGCTCAGAAGTTTTGCGCCTCTGGATTCAATACCCCAAACCAAGAAAAAAAAATCACACAATCATAAAATTAAATGTCATGCCTTGTTATTTAAATCTTATTCTCAGAAATAAAATCTAAGAGGGGGGAGGGGGGATAGTAGAGGATAGGAAAGGCAGCAGAATACAACAGACACCAGCATGGCAATATGTAAATCAATGGTTGTGCAACTGATGTGATTCTACAATCTGTATATGGGGTAAAAATGGGAGCTCATATCCCACTTGAATCAAAGTGTGAAATATGATATATCAAGAACTATGTAATGTTTTGAACAACCTACAATAAAAATTAATTAAAAAAAGAATAAAAATAAGAATTGTGGTTTCAATGATTAGAAATGCAATAATAAAATTATTCTGTTCATGAAGAAGCTTAAAAAAAAAAGAAATAAAATCTAAGATTCTACCAAGTATCAAATCAGACATTACCATCAGTGCTGATTCTTTTCCCACTCAAATATGAATCCTCTATTATACTTCTACATTTATTTTCTTCTGTCAGATAAAAAAGTGAATTTTTGAGTGTAGATAAACATTACTTTAGCAAGTGATCAAATACAGAATGGCTCTAAGATGCCAGAAATTTCTCTACATATACAAATGTATGCACTCTGCATATCTGACAAAACTAGGAAACAGACTTCACCTGTTTGCTTCCTCAGGATCTGCTAGATTTTCTTTAGTTTCTCTCTTTCCTCACTTTGTAAGGTAATCAAGATCTGGGCAGAAATACCTGGCTGGGTTGAGGGTGGGGAGTTCACTTTCAAACTTTAGCAGTAACACTACATTAACCAATATTCATAGTGTTTGAGAAACAAAATAAAATGTTTTGGATCCCTTGCTGCTGCCGCCCTCCACATACCTATTTTGTTGGGGGGCGGGTGTGTGTGTCAGGAACCTGAATATATTTAAAAATTTAAATTTATTACCTTTGGATAGTTGGATCTTTTTTCTGGCATTTAAAGTCATCTAGATATTGTTAATGTGTATTTTGTCATGTTATTGGTGACAATTCAAAGTGTTTCTTACTGAAAATTTCCAGTTGAATTTGGCCTATTTACATGGATAAATGAAAGAAAAACAGACACTGGGATAAAACATTGGCCAACAATCAATAGTTGACAAATATTGAAATATATACTAAGAGTCTTATAATATTTTTGCTGCCAAGCCTATTAATCTCTTCACCAACCCATGCTATTCTTGTTATAGACTAGGAAGAAAACTGCAGCTGGGTTCTAATGTAATAGAGTAAATATGGTCTTAGTGGGAGGGGACAGGCAATGCAACCTTTTTCAAAAATAAATGCTGCTTTATCAGCAGGCTGAGGCAGGAGGATTGCAATTTCAAAGCCCGCCTCAGCACTAGCAAGGCACTAAGCAACTCAGTGAAACCCTGTCTCTAAATAAAATATAAAATAGGGTTGGGGATGGGGCTCAGTGGTCGAGTGCCCCTGAGTTCAATCCCCGGTACTCTCCCCCACAAAAAAAATGCTGCTTCAGTATTTAAACAGTCATGGAGGCAGGATGGTAACAAGTGAACTGTAGGTCAAGGACTACTCATTTATCAGTTTGTATAGAAAACCAAAAACAAACAACCAACCCTGAAAAGAAACATTAAGGTTTCTTAAGAACACTAATCTTGGGAGGAAATGGGGCAAAAGAATAATATTTTGCAAATCAGCTGCAAACTTTCTTGGAAACCAAGAAATCTAATACACAGGGGCAAATTATTTTCTAAATGTGTTGTTCCAACTTCTTGGAAAGTATGCTTACTTCCAAAATACAAAAGCTTCATTCTGTTTTTAATGAGGTTAAAGCTCTTTGGTTTTGGTTAAATATAATTAAGATTATACTTTAATATTTCTCTCTCCACATAGGTTTTTCAGGTATTTATGAAAAAAAATCTTTTTGATTTACATTATTTTGGTACACCAAGCTAGATAATCTGTTTCAACCACTTTTTACATAAGGAGCAAAGAGTTTAAGAAAACAGCTCAAGATTGTCTATTTTAGTTTTAAAGGTATATATTTTAAAAAGAGAGGACATAGCACAATTTGGTAGATTTCATGAAAATAACAATAATAATAGACAGGAGATGAGTACAGTAGAGGAAGCAGGTGAAGGGGGGGGTGAAGAGGGGAGGAAAAGGAAGGTCCTGGGGAATGAGACTGATCAAATGATGTGCATGCATGAATATGGCATAATGAACCCCGCTCTCATGCATAATTATAATCCACCAATAATTTTTATTTGAAACGAGAGGACAAAGGCCTTTTCCTATAAAAATATAAAAGATGAACTCAGAAATACTTTTGATATTTAATTTGTTTGAGAGTAATAGAACCTTGGATATTTAAGTAAACAAGACATACAGGACAATGCACAAGTCCAATTTCTTGAATTTTATAATGATTTCTTGACAGTTACAAGAAGGCACAAGTGGCCGGGGCCCAATGGTCTATGCCTGGAATTCCAGCAATTGGGAAAACTGAGGCAGGAGGATTGCAAATTGGAGGTCAGTAATTTATGGAGGCCCTAGGCAACTTATAAATAAATACATAAATAAAATTTAAAAATAGGCTGGAGGTATAGTTCAGTGGTAGAGCACCCTGGGGTTCAATTTCTCAGTACCAACAAAAAGAAAACAAGTGACTACCCCCAAAACGCATACTCATATCTCTTCTGATGGCTTTTTTCCTTTTTTAAAAAAATTTTGTGGCATTACATGTCCTTCCTACTATTAGATTTTATGGCATACATGAGCTTCATGGGTTGATAGGTGGAGTTCAACTTATTAAAACAGCAAAACTGAAAAACAAAAAGGTAACAGAAAACTCTATCAGCTCCCCAAAGCTTATTAGCACAAAATTCATATGTTTTGTTCATATCAATTTATTGTTCCTGCAAAGAGTTGGTGGATATGAATATTTACTGGTTCATGTGGCCACCAGAAACAAATGACAGCCAATTCAACGCATTGGCATAAAAAACAAAAGTCATGCTGGGGCCAAATGGATCCTGGCAGGGACAGGGAGAAAGCCACACTTCTGTCTTTCACCTACTCACCCCAGGAGCAGCACCCACCATTGGTTTTAAGAGAAAGAGTCACAGACAGGGGTCCCAAAGGGATGCTCCTGGGCTAGCAGTAAGCCTGGCCCACTTGCCCACTCCAGTGTGGCTCATCTCTAACCCAACCCAAGCGGCACTGTTCCCTCTGACCCCTACCCACCCAGTCCCCCACTGCCGAGATAACCTGGGCATGTAATTTCAGCGGTGCGAGTTGTCAGTGTTTTCTATTTGCTAGAGGACCACATCCTATCAGGCGTTAGCTCCCCCTTCCTGCCGGAGGATTACTCCACCTGCTGCGGTTGTGCCCAGGGCCATCCCAGAAGACATCTTTAAAATGGTGCCGCCACTGGAAGTAGGGTCCCTCTTACCTTCCCCTGGCCACTTATGTTGACATAAAAACCTAGCTGATCTTCCTTTAAAGTAGGTCATAAAGATCCTCACGTAAGAGTTGTGCTCCCTGTACCCAGAAGAAATGAACATCCTTGTCTCTGGAGAGACAGGCACTGAGGAAAAATCTGAATAAACGGGTCTTGTTAAGTTCCTCCAAGTTTATTACCACTAGATCACCACAGCCGGCTTTGTCCATGCTCCTTTGTCACAAAAACAGAAACCAAAAACTTATGTTAAATAAATTTGTATAATTTTCTGGTTTTAATATGTCACTTGTTGTGGGAGCCTCGGCCATGAACCTTGTGCAATCAGTAAGGATAATATATTACTTTTTCTCTCCTTTGGTTTCTAGCAACTCAATAGGACACCTGAGACACCCCACTTGCTCTGGAACCTGCAGATGAGAGTGATCCTTTGACAGCCAACATAAGCCAGGGAAAGGTAAGAGATTCTTACCAAGATCAGGTCTCCTGAATATCTATTACAATCAGTCCTATTGAAAGAGGAAGGTAACAATTTCTCCTGCCCCTTCCTTTCCAAATTCAAATTAGCAGGAGAAAAATGTTTGTTTGGATTGTTACTCTGTTATAAATTTGGTTTTAGGATACCTGATTAATATTGATCTTTCCTTTTCCAGGGACAGCTATTACCTTTCTGTTTGTCTCATTTTGTGTCTTGAGGGCTTAGCATGGTTTTCTGCCTGTCAGGGTGCAAATTGTCCCTTGCAGGCATGCATCAGTTAATTTCACTGCTAATATTCTGACTGTTGCCAGCTCTGCAGGGAGAGGAGAGATCTGTGTCTTAAAGTCTGTCTTAAAGTGTGGTTCTGGATCTTGGGAAGAATATAGTTTTTGTAACCTCTTTTGAGGATACCTCTTACATCCACGATTGAGTCATAAAAAGCTTATTGGTTTTGGATGTGAATCATTCAATAAAGATTTTTGGTTTAAAAGAAAGAAAAGGAAAAAGGGGTTCAATACTGCCATAAATAATATTTACTCTTTGATTGCCTGAAACCAAATAATTAACTATTTGAAAGGATTTCTTCTTTCTTATTAGTAAATTATACATAATGGTGAAATTTGTTGTTACATATTTGTATATGCACACAATATAAAGTGGTCAATTTTGTCTCCAATAACTCTGAAAGAATTTTTGTTAAAGAGCTTTATAGTCAGAATTGGTTTAAAGTGAAAGCAGATATTCTCACTGTATAATTTTGAAATCCTTTCTGCTCTTTCCGTTGGGTCATGGTTCTTCCGTAGAAACTTCTTGGTTGAGGGAAACTCTCTTCTTGAACACCTGATGACTATATGCTATGCCAGCTCTGTCCATCTCTTTCTTGTTGAAACTTGAATTTTTTTTTTTTTTTTGGTGGGGGGCACCGGGGAATGAACATGGGGGTGGTAGTGTTTAACCACTGAGCCACATTCCCAGCAGGGTTTGTTTGTTTATTTGTTTTAGAGTGTCCCTAAATTGTTGAGGCTGGCTTTAAACTCTGATCCTCCTGCCTTAGCCTCTGGAGCTGCTGAGATTACAGGCTTGGCTTTAATTTTTATAATGGAGCACAAGACCTCTGCAGTTCAGCTCCTATGAGACCTCTTCCTTCCATCTGCTTCTGTTCTTTCCTCTTTTTGCCAACTTTGATCTCCCATTCAGTTACCTTGAATTCTTGATATGTCCTCCTTCAGCCCTCTACTTCCTTCAGCCCTCTACTTTTTGTCAGACTTACCTTCCCACTCCAACCCCCTCAGTCACTTGAACTTCAGGCATCTCTGTTCTCAAGCGTTTCAAAGTCCCCCAAAAGCAACTACCTAAGGCTATATGGAAAAAGTCTAATTGGAAATAGACTAAATGGTGGCCACCTAGATGTCTCCTCAGTCAGTCACTTAAAACTTAGTTCCTAGCTTCCATAAGATTGACCTCTGATAATAGACAAATATGCCCCAAAACTCCTTCTTGCAGGAAATGTGGATCTTTTCTCTGCATGTTTAAGATGTAAATTTTTACTCTGATTCTCTAGGATCTGATAGTCATCTTTTTGAAATAGAAACTTCAGAGAGATGATTATCATTAGAAGGGAGAAAAAAGGAACTATTTGGAAACTGGAAAAAAATCTTCAAAAGTCTTTTCTATAAATATTAGCAAAAAGTTCTAGCTATCTCACTGGATAATTTTAATTTGTTCCATCTGCCAGAAACACAGTTTGGATTCAGCTATTCTCTTAGAAACGAGTGATTTTTATATTAGTTTTCCTGGTTCACAGCTAAAATTTTAGAATGAAAGCTCTGAGATCTTTGTGTGTGTCTGTTTATATGTGGATGTATATTTGTTATGAATTTGGGACATTTTTCTACCTCTGGATTGTATTACCAAATTAATTTTTAAATCCCTTAAAGGAATTCTAGCCAAATTGGCTTAGAGACAAATGACCATGTATGTAAATCAAATATTTAAAAATACTTAGAAATATAGAAACTGACTCTAATGTTCTTTTTAAAGTTCACATGATATATGATAATCTTTGTTAAATAAAGCTAGTATAAAAAAACTTTGATAAAATATAAACATGAATATCTTTGAGACTGTCATCATTAAATATAATGTCATTGTATATTTTATCCTACCTATGTTTACTAGTAAACAAGCTTATGTTATCTCTACTAGAGGTTTAAATTAATAAAACTATAAATCCAGTCTAAGAGCAAAAGGCACAATACAAATGAATTGCTTAGAGCTGAGGATATGGGTATAGCTTAGTGGTAGAATGTTTGTCTTGTGTGTTCTAAGGCTCTGAGTTCAATCCCCAGTCCTGCTAACAAACAAACAAACAAAAAACGAATTGCTTGATATATGTCAAGCCTGACAATTAAAAAGAAGAAAGAACCATATGCTTAACTTTTTAGGTTCTTTGTTTCTGTGATATTTTTGATACCTGCCTGCATTGTCTGTCAATAAGAGAAATAAATTAAGATGATGGCTAGCTTTTTAAAATGTCCAGTGAAATTTTCATGAGCAATTCCAGTATAGTTGCTAAAAAAGGTGAGTTAATGTAAGTGGGATAGAGTTTTTAAATTAACCTTTCAATAATGATTATGTTTTATAAAGCATGTGCACTTAAGAATCACTTAAAAATATCATTGGTGTCTTGAAACCTTAAAGTTATGCTAAGTTAAATTAAGTGAGATATATTCATTAAATGTCTGGTTGATTCTAAATAAGACAAAATATGGAAACATTAATTGCTGAACATGTTTAAGATTTTTGGCTTTTGGTTTCTGATTATAGTGGTGCTAAAGATATTTGGTTTTGTTAATAAACATGAGAAACTATACTATAGAAGAAGCACATGTTTTTAGAAATTATGAAATGGGATTAATCTACAGAATGTTGGAAAGTTACAGACACTTCACAATTGCATACTTCCTAGTTTTCACTAAAAATTGAGGTTATTGAAACTTAACAGTTCTAATTTGATACATGGAATTAAAAACACTAGAAATTATAAGAGAAGCAACTTTATATTCAAATTATGCAAGGAAAATAAGATGTATTTTTGGTAAGGAAGGTTCTAAGGGCATGAAGATGTGTATTTGTTAAAAAGAAATGGAGTAATTAATTCCATTCTAAAATAGAATGACTGGTTGTTCCATAATGAGAAAAATAAAAATATAGGGTAAAAAAGCTGATAAATTAAAAAATAATTTGTAAAATGTTTGCTGAAAAGAAATCTTATCTTATATAGTCAAAGCTATAAGACTGGATGAACTTATTTATAAAGTTTTATTAAAATTATCTGTTTTAAATACTAAGGCAAAAAAAACAGAGTTTGGTCTTTTAAAACAACAAAGTTTTCTTAAGTTATGTATGTATGTATGTATATATGTGTATATGTATGTATGTACTGGGGATCAAACCTAGGGGCACTTTACCACTGAACTATGGCCCCAGCCTTTTTTGCTTTTATTTTGAGGCAGGATCTTGCTAAGTTGCTTAGGGCCTCACAAAGTTGCTGAGGCTGGTTTTGAACTTGTGATCCTCCTGCCTCAGCCTCCAGAACCACTGGGAGTATAGGCTTGTGTCATGGCATCCAGCTATTGTTTATTTTTAATAAGAAATTGGAAAAACATTTTTCTTTACTTTTTAAATAATCTGCTTAGGAAAAACTCTAATAACATTTAGAAACATATGTTAAATATATTAAGAATACTTACAGAATAAAAAGAAGAAGGAAAAAATCACTTAATTTTAAAACGAAGAAATGTATATTCATATCCTTTGTACAAATATATAAAAATGGACATTAAACCAGTGAAAAAATTCTTGATATTATGAACCATTAGGAAAATGCAAGTTGAAACCACAATGAGATATCACTTCATACATTCTAGGATTGCTATCATAAAAATAGTTATAAAAGAGATAATTGTAGGTATTGGTGAGATTATGGAGAAATTGGAACCCTCATTCACTAGCTGGTGGGAATATAAAATAGTGCAGACACTATGAGAAAAACAGCCTGGTAGTTTCTCAAAAGATTAAACATAGTTTTATAACCCAACAATTCTATTCCTATCCAAAAGAAATGAAAACATTTGTCATACAAAAATTTGTATGAAAATATTCATAGCAACATTATTCATTTAAAAAGTTTGAAACAGCTGGGTGCAGTGAGACATGCTTGTAATCCCAGCAGCTCAGGAGGCTGAGGCAGGAGGATCCCGAGTTCAAAGCCAGCCTCAGCAACAGCGAGGCCCTAAGCAATTCAGTGAGATCCTGTCTCTAAATAAAAGGAATAAAATAAATAAATAAATAAAATAAATAAAATAAAAAGGAATGGGGATGTGGCTCAGTGATTAAGTGTGTGGGGTCTCTCTCATCCAGCGAGGAGGTCCACGGAACAGGGTTGAGGATAGTGTGAGTGCGGAGTTGATAATCAACCTCCAGAGACCAAACAGGAAGCAGGTCTGATTTTATTACTCAGGCAGTAGTTAAGCAGATTACAGGCAGCCACCAATGCAATTTCTGCTAACTGTCCTTGCAGTGACCAATCAAGTAGTGGGCCTTGGAGCAAGTGCAGGGACTACAACACATGGCCTGAAGCCCAGGGCTGTACCTACGGGGTAAGTGGCTTGACACTCACACTTCGTGCACGAGGGGGGTGGCCTGTCACTCAGTTGCCCTTAATGTAAGCTATGTATGCAGTACTCCATGCACTTGTCCCCATAGTTAATTTAAGTGCCCCTGAGTTCAATTCCAGGTACAAACAAAACATAATAAAACAAAATTGGAAACAACCCAAATGTCCATCAGCCGAAATATGGATAAATCAAACATGGTGTATCCACATAATGGATAATCAATTGGCAATAAAAAGAAAATGAAGTACTGTTAAACTCCATGACATAGATGAAACTTGAAAAGAGTATGATAAATTAAAGAATTCCATCAAAAAAGACCACGTTTTCTATGATTCCATTCATAACAAATGTCCAGAATAGGCAAATTTCAAGAGTGAGAAAGTAGATTAGTGGTTGCCAATGGTTAAAGTGGTGGGCTAAATGAACATTGACTGTTAATATGTTGTGATGTTTATTTTGGGGTTGATGACAGCATTTTAAAATTGATTGTGGCAATGTACACTCTGTGAATACACTAAGAACCACTGATTTGTGTCCTTTAAGTGAAAGAATTGTATAATATGTACATTTTATTTTAGTAAATCTGTATTTGTTTTTAAAGAAGAGTTTTCTACATCAGGAGGAAGAGCTGAAGGGATAAACTAGAAAGTCCATAAGAAGAATATTATGATTTTTTAAACTGATGAAACATATTAAATATATCATCTAAACAAATATAAGGAAAGTAATTTGCACCAGATTTCAAATATATATGTGAATGGATATGTGATATATCCCCTTTGAGAAATCAGGAATGACATTTATTCTTGGATATTTCCCCTATATCAAATATGGAATTATTGCAGGAAATAATTTGTACCTCTCATGACTGTTCAAAGCTAAGTTTCAGTTATTTAATTCTTATTTTTTTTTCGTTTTCTTTTCCTTTGGAGGTACTGAGGATTCAACTCAGAAACACTTTACCCCTAAGCTACATCCCCAGCCCTTTTTATTTTTTATTTTGACACAGGGTCTCACTAAGTTGCCGAGTTTGGTCTTGAATTTGTGATACTATTAGTTTAGTCTCCCAAGTTGCTGGGATTGCAGGCATTCACCACCACACCCAGCTCTAAAATAAGAGCTATTTTTTGTATTTCAACAAGATCCAACTGCATGTTTCCATAGTGAAAGTTAAGGGCAAAAGCTGATGAATTTGCAGTTCAGAGAGGATGAACAAAAATGAAGCAGGCCTGAAATGATTTGTTGAGTAAGCATTAAAGGGAGACCACATTTGGAAAGCTTAAAAAAAGCATATGATTAATTGGGAACATAATTATATACAAATATTAGTGATATTTTAAAACAAGGAGAAAAAATACATAGAAGCTAAGGATATAGAGAAATAACTATGTCATGTTAATGAAAAATAAAAATGAAAACTAAAAGGGTAAAGTAAATGACAGTATAAACTCTTGATAGAAAATCTAATATTGAAAATTATTGCTTGATTACAAGCTGTAAAAGGCTTTTATTATGTGTTGCTGTATAGAAGCAATGTCTATGGTAACAATGACCTTTAAGATAGATGCATTAACACACTCCCTATTATTTGAAGAAATATAGTGTGGAGCAGTTGAGCAACCTGTTTGGCAACCTACAACGATCACTGTTCAGAGATATACCTTTGGAAGATGTTAAATACTCTCAGCGGGTTTACTCTAATAGACCTACCCCCTAATCATCCTTTCTCTCTGGACTAGGATACATAATTTGAGGATGCTGATTCTCATACAGTAATGTAATCTCCTTGATAGAAGAAGTGAGCTTTTTACTTATATTGCATGATGCTTATTCATTACATTTCACTCATTAATTGTAAAACAGATATGTGTGATTTCTGTTGCAATTATCTTTCCCTATATGGAAAATAAAATGTCATATGACAAGACTGGAAGATTGAACTTTACAAAGTATTTGAATTGAACTTTACAAAGCTTTTTTAAAAAAATATTATTGGCCATTAATGTTAGGAAACACTGTCTTTGTTTTTTAAAAAAATTATTTCTTTAGTTTTAGGTGGACACAGTATCTTTATTTTACATTTATGTGGTGCTGAGAATCAAACCCAGTGCCTCACGCATGCTAGGCGAGCGCGCTACCACTTGAGCCCCATCCCTATCCCTGTCTTTTTTTTTTTTTATCTGGAAATGTCACTTTGTCCCCCTCCCTAAGTGGAAATTTCTGCTAGTGATTAGTATTTCAGAAAATTGAACAAGAAAGTCACGGGCAATGATTTTTAGACTTTGACTTAGACCAAGTTCCTTCTTCTTCTTCTTCTTCTTTTTTTTTTTCCTGTGCTGGGGATTAAACCTAGGGCCTTATACATGCTAGGCAAGCACTCTGCCACTGAACTACACCTCCAATCCCCAAATTCCTGTTTTCCTAGTCATTTGAATTTTTATTTCCTGGCCTCATACATTAGCTTCTGACATCAATCTTAATTCACTCTAGTTGTATTGATCCATTTAATTTTATTTCATTCATTTACAATCTGAATCTATACTACTCAATACTCACAAAAGGTATGCCTCAAAAATGAAATTTGAACAAAACTTTTGAAATAATTAATATGCAAAGACTGATTCTATCTAGCAAAGAAATAGTGTGAATTTCATTCTGAGGCCAACACAAAGTAAATTATATTTCTTTTTCTGGCCAAGAAACAAGATAATTGTATCGTTAATTAGAGTAGTTTGAAGACACGGCCCACACTCTGGCACAAAATAGAAACTTTAACAAATGTGTGATGAGTAAAATAATAAATGAACAAATTAATTTTTAAAAAGACATAAGTTCAGCCAGGTGCAGTGGTGCATACCTGTAATCCCAGCAGCTCAAGAGGCTGAGACAGGAAGATTGCGAGATCAAAGCCAGCCTCAGCAATGTGAGACACTAAGCAACTCAGGGAGACCCTGTCTCTAAATAAAATACAAAATAGAGCTGGGGATGTGGCTCAGTGATTGAGTGCCCTGAATTCAATCCCTAGTACCGCCCTCCCTAAAAACAACATAAGTTCAGGCCACGCGCAAGAAATGATACCTAATCAGTAATTTGTGTACTAGAGTTTTTTTTTTTTTTTTTTTAATGCTAAAAGAGTGTTGTAAGGGGTCCCGTGGAGCTGAAATGACCACAGGGTTCTACGCAATTGGGCCTTGTATTCTCACAGGAAGGATTTTAAGCAAGATGAACAGAATAGCAAGCAAGAATTTATTAGAGGAATGAAAATGCAAGATTACAGAGGTTAGGCACTGAGTGGACAATCTCCAAAGAGAACGGTGTGGTTGTTACAAAGTCTGGGGTTTTATGGGGTCTGGGTTTCTTTGTTGTCTTGTTTTATCATACCTCCTTTGATTGACTAGTTATTTATTGTCCTTTGTTTGTCATTTTATATGGCCCTCAGAAAATTTTTTTTGTGAGGGTCGTAATGACCAGGTCACAGAAGATGGCTTTGACATGTTTTTGAAATAATAGTTCCTTTAAGGGGTTATGATTAACTATGGCCAGGGGTGGTTTGACATATCAGTTCCTGTTTTCTTTGTAGGTTATAAGTGACCAGATGGTTGTCTATTTTTTTAAGGTTTCCTGTTTTTTCCATTCCTGTGACCTATGGACTTGTCCCTCAAGTTCACATTTGATGTCCTCCCTAAATGTTGTTTCTCCTTATTATCGCTCTTTCCACCTGCTCATAGCTAACTTCCTAACAAGAGGAGTTATGCTGGATCATATTTGTAAAATGCCTAATGTTGTATGAAGAGGAATTTGGTATTCAATTTGTGGATTTAAAAGACAATATCTGTCATGAACATTAGGAGAAAAAAACAAAATGGAATAGTATAATCTAAGGAAGAAGTTGGTTTTAGTAAAGTGGGTATGATCCCCACTTTCAAATAATGAGTCAATAATAATGTAGTGAGGAATTTGATACTTTTGAAGTCTCTGGTGACCTTGGAGAAGGCAGCATCATGTGAATGGTGGTGACAGGCTAATATAAACATTTTCTGAACAAGATAAACTAAAATGGACCAGTTTTTCGTTGTTGTTGTTGTTTTTTGTTTTGTTTTGAGACAACAACAACAAAATCAGGACAAATCTTTAAGATAATAGTTTGCAAGACAGTGGACATAATGTAGCAGAGACTGGTCCCTTAGAAATGGAAGACAAATGAGTGAGTTCTACGATTTATGATAAACAAAAGAACACATGAACGAATTGGGATGTACCTCTTTATGACTCAGAAAACTCAATATTATTATTATTTATCTTCAAATTAATCTAAAGAGTCCACATAACCTTCACCAAAGTTTAAACAGGCTTTTTGGGGTAGATATTCATTAAGTGATTTTTAAAATTCCCATAGAAATGTAAAGGAAATAACAGAACCCAAACAAACAAAACAACTTTGTAAAAGAACAGAATTAGAAGAACTGCAAATTAAAACCACAATGCAGGTAGGACTACATGCCTATTAAAATAGTCAAAGTTAAAATGACTAATCATAGCAAATGTTGGGAGTGTGAAGAGGAATGGAAATTGTTATACACTGCTAGAAGGTTGTACAAAATAGTACAACCACATGGTCCAAGGATACAAACTTTTAGATAAGTAGGAGGAAAAAGTCCAAACAAGAGATCTATTCTATAACATAGTGACCATTGTATATTACTTTTGAAAAATGCCGGGGCTGAGGATGTGGCTCAAGCGGTAGCGCGCTTGCCTGGCATGCGTGCGGCCCGGGTTCGATCCTCAGCACCACATACAAACAAAGATGTTGTGTCCGCCGAGAACTAAAAAATAAATATTAAAATTCTCTCTCTCTCTCTCTCCTCTCTCACTCTCTCTTAAAAAAAAAAAAGAAAAAAAAAAGAAAAATGCCAAGACAGTTAATATTAACTGTTTTCAACACAAAAATGACAACTAAGGGAGTTAATATTTCATATGTTGATTAACTAGATTTAGTTATTCCATTGTGTTTGTGTGTGTGTATGTGTATTTCAGAAACTCATGTTATACTTGATAAAGACAAACGGTTTTATCTGTAAATTAAAAAAAGAAAAAGTAGTACACCTAATTGGGAAACGTTTGGTGGTTGCTTAAAAAAGTTAAACATACACCTCTCACCATCCCACCATTGAACTCTTAGCTAAAATTTACATAAGAGAAAAAAATGCATATGCGCCTTCGAGAATGTGGATTCAAAAGTTCATAGAAGCATTCTCTGTAATTGTCCCAATCAGAAAAAAAATGTGGATAAATAGTGCATTATGTCCATACAAGGGACATACACAAAATGGACCAAGCTGGGTGGATCGCTGGGCACTGCCCCTCCAGGAGAACCCAGGTTGCCAGTATCCTAGCAACCGCAGGGGCCTCGGGTAAACACAGCGCTGAGGCTTGCTTGGGCGATCAGTGGCTCTGGAGCCACAGGTACCATGGCCGAACAGAAGTGGCGATTCCGGCCATGGATATTGGAGCCACTCTCTCTGGGCATGACCAGCAAGCCCTGGTACGACGACCGTTTGTCTTCCAGGTGTTTTGCAAAGCAAAAGAAAAAGCTTCTGAAGTTCCCCACCTCGCTGGATAGCCGGCGGTGGGTATTCGTTAAAGAAGGATTGGATGACTTCAGGAAAGGCTGTCCCTCCAGTGAGAATCTGATCACTCGGGGCTGGAGCCTCAAGGAGACCTTTCTCCCAACGATTTCTCACAGAGTTCCCCAGCCTGCCCCCACGAAGAGTCGCAAGAAGTCCAAGAATGCAGGTCTGTTTTCCACGCTCTCAAGGGCTCAACTGGCACGCAAGGCGTTTGTAGCGGATGTTGAAGCCAGCCTGACCCAGCATCCCTTGGCTCACTACCCAAATCTGGAAGAAGATCTCCCTGCAGAAATCTTATTAAAGGTGCTGGAAGTACTGGACCCTGACAGGAAGCTGGAAGACACGTGGGCTTACTGTGAGGGCCATGGCAAAGGGACCAAGGAACCCCGCAAGATTTCCAAACGCTGTACTAAAAGAAGCTTCCCGGAACCTCCCAAGATTTCCGGGTCAAATAAAGAAATATCGATTCATGAAGAAGACAAGTCAAGTAAAAAAGATTTGCCCCCTTCTCAGCGTCATAAGCACATACCAAAAGGAATTAGTGACTTCTGCAAATGGGTTGCTACTTTTGGAGACTTGGGCATTGATGAAGAGTTCATGATGCAACAGGTTGACATTGACTATGGGTGCCAACCAACCTATGATGACTACCACATCAAGAGAATAAATCTGCTTCCTTCTGATCTCAAGTACTGCAGCCAGCTAAGCAAAGTGAAGGAGATAAGATTCTCCATACAGGAACTAGACTTTGAGAGGAAACTCCACAAATTCAAGAATCCTTATAAACCCGACTGGGTGAAGATTAGGTATGGGGCATGGTACCTGAAGCCCAAGTTGTGGAGAAAGCTAGTCAATGATGAACCATTGATTGACCCCAAGGTCTTACGTGAAAGGCAAGAACCCCATACTCCTAAACCAGACATTATTGACGATCTTTATGGGACAATTGCCTTTAAGGATTTCATCATGCGCAAAGGCTACAGTATGCCAGACATCGTCGAGAAGCTGTTTATCAGGAAGGGATGGAATTATGACTCTGTTAAGACTCCTATACCAAAAGCAATAAAAGTTCAAGCAAGCACTGAAGATGAAGATGAAGATGAAGATGAAGATGAAGATGACGATGAAGATGACGATGAGGATGACTAGACGGTTTTCACTTTACTACTTAATTTGGCTATTTCTTTTTCTCATTTCAAGCATCAATCAAAATACACAGTGACCATCCTGTCATGAATGTACAACTTTGGCAACATCTGTAAATTCAACACTTCATGTTTACAAACATTTTTCAATAAACTGCTTTGGATTCATCCATATTGTAGACATTGTATCAAGTATGAAAGCAACATTCACCTACACTTTTTCACATTTTTATAGCAGTTGAGAATATTATATCATTATCTCAATTATTTGTAAAAAATGCATAACACCATAAATAAAAGCAGAATTTCTCTTAAAAAATGATCTAGTGATGTCAGTTACAACATGGGATGAATCTCAAAATACTATAATTGTGCTGAATAAAAGGAAACTTGTATAGTTCCACTTACATGAAACTTTTTTTTTCTTTTCCTGGTACTAGGGATTGAACCCAGGGGCCCTCTACCATTGGGCTACACTCCAAGTCCTTTTTATTTTTAATTTTGACACAAGGCCTTACTGAGTTGCCCAGGCTGCTTTTCAATTTGTGATCCTCCTGCTTCAGCTTCCTGAATCCCTGGGATTATAGGCATGTGCCACCATGTTCAGCAGAAAATTTTAATGAAACGATTACAGCAATTATTTTGGCAAACAAAACTTGAAATCTGTAGTTAAAACCATGTTACTCCATTTTCTCTTCTTACACTTTAGTTTTTATTCTTCCCAGAGGTAACCATATTTAAGAAAATTAGTTTCAGGCTCTTTGGAGGTTTTACAACCTTAATTTTTTTAAAATTTATTTTTTAGGTGTAGATAGACACAACACAATGCCTTTATTTTTATGTGGTGCTGAGGATCGAACCCGGGTGCCGCCCGTGCTAGGTGAGCGCTCTACCACTGAGTCGCAATCCCAGCCCTACAACCTTAATTTATTTATCTGTTTATAAGGACTTTTAAAAAAAGTGTATATTTGTTCATTCATTCTTCCTACTTATTTATTTATTTTGTGCACAGAACTGTGGATTAAAACCCCTGGGCCTTACACATGCTAGGCCAGCTCTCTACCACTGAACTATATTCCAATGCCTATCATTCATTCTTCTTGATGTGTATGCGAAGAAAACTTATGATCAACCCTCTGGGCAAACTGTGTACCATATAGTTTTCTTAACTATAGTCATATGGTTGTAATCAGATTTCCAGAACTAATTAATCTTACATAGCTGAAACTTCGCCCAATATCTCCTCATATCTCCTCCCCTTCAGAGCCTGACAACTCCCATTTTGCTCTCTGCCTCTATGAGTTTGAGTATTTAAGACTCCACATATAAGTGAAATCATACAACATTTGTCATTCTGCGTCTGGCCCATTTCACTTAGCATAATGTCCTCCAGATTCATCCATGTTATCACAAGTAGCAGGATAGCATCCTTTTTAAAAGTCACAATAACATTCCTATGTGTGTATATATATCATGTTTTCTTGATCCATTCATTTGTTGATGGGCATTTATGTTGTTTTTATATCTTGGTACCTGTGAGTAATGCTGAGGTGTACACAGGAGTGCAGATAACTCTTCAAGATTTTATTTCATTTACTTTGGCCATCTATTCAGACGTAGAGTTGGCAGATAATATGGTAGTTCCATTTTTAATTTTTTTGAGGAATCTGCATACTGGTTTCCATAATGGCTGTACCCATTTATATATCTGCCAACAGTGGGAAAGGGTTCCTTTTTCTCCACTTCTTTGCAATCACTTTTTTTTTTTTTTGTACTAGGACACTTTACCATGGAGCTACATCCCCAGCTATTTTATTTTAATTTATTTTTTAGACATGGCCTTGCTAAGTTTCTTAGGGCCTTGCTAAGTTGCAAGCTGGTCTTAAACATGCAATCATCCCCCACCCCTGCCCCAGTCGCTGGGATTACAGGTGGGCTCCACTGCTCCTGGCAGCCAACATTTATCTTCTTTCTGACAATATCCATTTTAGCAGGGGTGAAGTAAAATCTCATTGTAGATTTTATTTGCATTTTCCTGATGTTTAGTGATGTTGAGCATCTTTCCCTCTCACTGTTGGTGATTTGTATCAATTCTTCTTTCTTTTCTTCCTTCCTTCCCTCCCTCCCTCCCTCCCTCCTTCCCTCCCTCCCTCCCTCCCTCCCTTCCTTCCTTCCTTCCTTCCTTCCTTCCTTCCTTCCTTCCTTCTTCCAACTTTTTGCAGTGCTGAGGATCAAACCCTGGCCTCCTGCATGCCAGATAACTCCTCTACCACTGAAATATACTCCCCTCCTATATCTCCTCTTTTGAGAAATATTTATTCAGGTCTTTTCCCCATTTTTAATAGGACTACTGGAATTTTTATAGTTGATTTGTATGGATCCCTTATTTATTTTCACTATTAATCCTTTATGAGATATGGCTTGCAGAAGTTTTCTGCAATTCCATAGGATCCTTTTTACTCTGCTGATTTTTTCCCTTTTTCTGTGCAGAAAGTTTTTAGGTTAATACAATTCTACATGTCTGTTTTTGCTTTTGTTGTATATGCTTTGGGTTCTGTGTTAGTAAGCTTTTCATCACCATGACCAAAATACTTGACAAGAACTTAGAAGCAGAAAAGTCTATTCTGTTTCATGGTTTCAGAGGTTCAGTTCATGTCAGCTGACTCCATTGGTCTGGACCTAAGGTGTGTCAGAACATCATGGCAGGAGGGTGGCATTGGAGGGTTATTGGGAAACAGAAAGAGAGAAGGAGAAGCCAGGGGGACAAGACATAATCCCAAAGGGCACTTCTTTAGTCACTCACCTTCTCCAGTCATGTAGTAGTGTCACCCCCTTCTCCACAGAAAATCTTAACTGGGCTTCTCCAGAAATCTTCACCATGGCTGATTTTAGGATTGTCAGCAAGAGTCTCTACAAAAGAGTTCAATGTAGTTAAACTTCCTATTTTTCCTTGCCCACTGGCCTGGAAGAAATCAACACTCCAGGTGCTGGACGCCCCCTTACTAGTTTTTCCACAAACATTGATTCAGTATAGTAGTTTGTAGAAGTGTGTTTGCAAATGCAAAGAGTGATAGAGAGAGAGAGAGAGAGAGAGAGAGAGAGAGAGAGAGAGAGAGAGATCCTTTAACAAGGCCTCTGGCCTTTAGTGCTGGAGCTTCACAGAGATGTCTATATTTCTAAGATAAGAGAAATTACCAGTTGGTGTCCATGGTAACAGCTGGCAGGGGGAAGAAAGAAATGGGAGAAGAAGCTCTCCCCTTCTCAGGTGCTGTCCTTGAAGTGTTAACTTACCCAGAACAGTGAAAGAAAAAGCTGCTTTTATGTGAACTTCTGCAGACTGTGAACTTCTAAGCCCCTTCCCTTACCCACTGGGTATGAAGTACTGAAACTACCTGAACTTGGGGTTCAAGGTATTAATTGATTGAAGTGAAAGCTGGACCCTCTGAACCTGGCTGCAGCCAAATAAAACTATTTCCTGCTATCTTCAGTGCCCTGCATTGTCTGTCCTATACAACAGTGCCCTACCTGCCTGTAGTTACCATCCAGTTATTCCTTTCAAATTATTAACCTTTCAAATGGATTAATCCATTGATTAGGTTACATCTCTCATAATCTAATAATTTTACTTCCTGCATTAACACAGGAGCTTTTGGGGCACACCACATAACCACATCATAATAGATGCCAATGCTAAGAAGCTTTTTCTCTATTGTTTCTTTTAGTAGTTTTATGATTTTTGGACTTATATTTAAGTATTTAATCCATTTTGAAATTCATATTTTTATATGACTTTTTTCTGTTTTAAAGTTTTTTATTTTTTTCCTTTTTTAATTGGCAAATTATAGTTGTATATAATGATGGGATTGGTGCTTACATATTAATTATATATTGCATACATGCATGCAATATAGCCATAATTTGGCCAATATCATTTCCTAGTATTTTCCCTTTTCCTTCCTTCCGCACTTGCCCCGGTTCCCTTTCCTCTACTCTACTGATCTCTTTGATTTTCAAGAGTTCCTCCCACTCAATCTCATCTTTTTCCCCCCTTTCCTTCTCTAGCTTCCACATATAATCCTTGCCTTTCTGAGTTTAGCTTATTTTGTTTTAACATAATGTTCTTAAATTCCATCCACTTTCCTACAAATGACATAATTTCATCCTTTTTCAAGGCTGAGTAAAATTCTATTCTGTATGTATACCACATTTTCTTTAATCATTCATTCATCTGGTTCCATAATTTGGCTATTGTGAATTGTGCTGCTATAAACATGGGTATGCATGCATCACAATAGTATGATGACTTTATTCTTTAAGATAAATACCTAGGAGTGGGATAGCTAGGTCATATAGTTGTTCCATTCCTAGTTTTTTGAGGAACTGCCATACTGAATTCCATAGTGGTTGTACTAATTTACAGTCCCACCAACAGTGTAAAAGGGTTCCTTTTCCTCCATATCCTCCTAGGCATTTATTATTGTTTGTATGCTTGTTGCTGCCATTCTAACTGAAGCCAGATGAAATCTCAGAGTAGTTTTGATTTGCATTTCCCTAATTGCTAAAGATATTTAATAGTTTTTCATATATTTGTTGGACATTTGTGGGTTCTTTATTTTTTTTCTTTTCTTTCTTTCATTTTTGTTTTGTGAAATAACCTTTTAGATCTTTTGCCCATTTATTAATTGGGTTATTTGGACTTTTGGAGTTAAGTTTTTTGAGTTTGTTATATATTCTGGATATTAATCCTCTTACAGAGTAGAGTAGCTAGCAAAGATTTTCTCCCATTCTGTAGGGTATCTGTTCACATTCTTGTTTCCTTTGCTGTGAAGAAGTTTTTTAATTTGAAGTCATTCCATTTATTAACTCCTGGCATTATTTCCTGAGCTTTAGAGGGAAAGTTATTGCTTGCCTTGAAATGTTGAATCTACATTTTCCTTTAACATTTGCACAATTTCTGGTCTAATTCCTAGGGTTTTGATCCATTTTGAGTAGCCTTTTGTGCAGGATGACAGACAAGGGTCTATTCTCATTCTTCTACATATGGATAACCAGTTTACCCAGCATGATATGTTAAAAAGGCTATCTTTTCCCCAACATATTTTTGGTCCCTTTGTCAAGGATCAGATGACTGTAGATATTTGTCTTCTATTCTGTACCATTGGCCTGTGTGTCTGTTGTTTTGCCAGTACCATGCAGTTTTTGTTATTATAGCTTCAAAGTATAATTTGAAGTCAGGTATTATGCTTTTTCAGGTTAGAATTGTTTTGGCGATTCTGGGTCTTTTACTCTTGGGATGAATTTTAGGACTGTTTGTTCTAGTTCTGTGAAGAATATCATTTGTTTTCTAAGGGAATTGCACTGAATCTGTATGTTGCCTTTGGTAATATAGCCATTTTAACAATATTAATTCTGCCTATCTACAATCATGGGAGGTCTTTCTATCTTCTTGCATCTTCTTCAATTTCTTTCTTCAGTGTTCTATGGTTTTCATTGTAGAGGTCTTTCACCTCCTCAGTTAGATCTATTCCTAGGCTTTCTTAGCTTATGTGAATGGGACTGCTTCCTAATTTCTTTCTTAGAAGATTCATAGACAGGAAAGTTATTGATTTTTGTATGCTGCTTTTGTAACTTGCCATTTTGCTGAATTTGTTTATCAGCTCTAGCAGTCTTCTGGTGGAGCTTTTTGGATATTCTAGGTATAGGATCATATCCTCTGCAAACAGTGATAATTTTACTTCTTCCTTTCCTATTTTTATTCCTTTTATTTCCCTCTCTTGCCCAATTGCTTGGCTAGAATTTCTAGTACTATATTGAATACGAGTGGTGAAAGTGGAAATTCTTGTCTTGTTCAAATTTCCCCAATCACAATAATGATGGCTTTGGGTTTGTTATGCATAGCTTTTACAATGTTGAGATAAATCCTTCTATGGTTAGTTTCTGAGATAAATCCTTCTATGGTTAGTTTCTTCAGTGTTTTTATCACGAACGGCTGCTGAAATTTGTTGAAGGTTTCTCTGTGTCTATCCAGTTAACTCTGTGATTTTTGTTTTTAATCTACTCATGTAGTGAATTGCATTTATTGATTTGAGTATGTTAAATTATCCTTGCATCCCTGGGATAAAACCCACCTGCATGATGTACCATCTTCTTATTTTGTTGAAGGCAATTTGCTGATATTTTATTAAGAATTTTTACATGTATGTTCATCAGGGATATTGGTCTGTAGTGTCCTAAAGTGTCCTTATCTATTTTTGGTATGAGAGTGATATGGACTTCATAGAATGAATTTGGAAGTATTCTATACTTTCTATTTCATGAAATAATTATCATAATTATAAATTACATCAATTTTTTTTGTATTTGCTAAGACTTGCTTTGTGGCCTAGAATATGGTCTATTTGGGAGAAGGCTCCATGAACAGCTGAGAAGAAAGTGAATTCAGCTGTTGAATGAAATATTCTATAGATGTCTGTTAACTCCATTTGATTTATAATATTTGTAAATTGTAGTCTTTACTGAGCTCATGGAAGACATGATTCTCCAGCTTTCAGATGGAAGTTTATGGGACTTCTTGGCCTGCATAAGTATGTGAGCCAATTCCTATATCCTATATATCAAGATCTGCTTCTCTGGAGTACCCTGCCTAATACATCTTGTTTTAATTCAAATATTATTACTTTAATCTCTACAAGATGGTGTGTATTTATTCATTTGTTCATTTTCTCTCCTCTTCTGAAGAACGAATACTCTGTGAGAACAAGGACTTTGTTTAATTAGTATAGAAATTACCAGCACCTAGAAAGAACAGAGTATAAAGTAGATGCTCAATAATTATTTGCAAATGAATTAACAAAGGAAGAGGAGGATTTTTTAAATCATAAGATTTATTAACATACTATAGCATTTCCCTTACATTTTTAATAATGAAAATGCTTCATCTCCTTTTACAAAAAATGTGAATTTGTCTCTGTGTGATAGAATTCTTCCTTCTCAAAAAGTTCTAGTTCACATTTTCCTGGTTGAAAAGAATTTATTACATTTTTTGAAATTAAAATGCATGCCTTTCCCATCACTTCTAACATAATCACATCCATAACAAAGGCTATTTTCATTTACTTTTAACGTTACATGTGCCAGTGATTCTGCTAATAATCTCCTGTTATATCTTAATACCCATCACCTCATTTTAAACACAGTAGGTGCTCAGATATTTTCAGTGCAACATTGATGAAGGCATCTTGGAAATAAAAAATTCAGGTATATCAAACAGTATTTTGAGACGTGATAGTGGGCAATAGTTCAATGGGAGACTGATGATGTCCAAGACAAGCAAGAAAGAAGATTTCAGTCTCCCATCTCACCAAAACTAGAATCAATAAGCTAGATTTCCTCTATTGTAAAATATTTATTAAAGAAGATGCATATTTCATAGTAGGCATAGCCTCATATTTGGCTCAGAAATCATGTCCCCAAATACCTGCTTTTCCACGTTTTGCCTATGTGACCTCATGCTTCAGGGAGCTTAGCTCCTCATCTATAAAATGGAAACCATAACAACAAGCTGAAAGGCATTTTAGTGAGGATTAATGGATGACTTTAAATAATTGTCCAATGCCACAAACATCACAGAATTGAAACTCAGCATATATTTATAGAAGAGAAGGAGGGAAGAAGAGCATGAAGCAGGTATTGCAAAGGCCCAAAGGAAATAAGCCAAGGGAAAAAACAATTTAATGACATGAATCCTGGATGACAGTTTCCAAATGGATCACTCTCAATTTTAGCTATTGCTTAAAATGAAGAAAATTATTTGCAAAATAGGAGTTCACTAGTAAGCACTCCTTTGCTTATTGGTGGTGGCTAACTCAAATACAATTATTTTTCTTGAAGAAATTATATTTTTGTTTTGTTATTCTCCCTTTTATTAAAAAAAAATTGGTACTGTGGGTTGAACTAGGGGCACTCAACCATGAGCCACATCCCCAGTCCCCTTTATTTTTTGAGACAGAGTCTCTCTAAGTTGCTTAGGGCCTGGCTAAGTTGCTGAGGCTGGCTTTGAACTCATGATCCTCCTGCCGCAGCCTCCCAAGTTGCTGGGATTACAGGCATGTGCCACTGTGCCAGCAGGAATCTACTACAATACATAGGAACTATCTATATAAATCTATCCTGAATAAGCTACCTTTGCAAGTTTAGTCCCTTTCTCAGACTAACCTTGGGATTTACTGATTCAAAGTGGGAGGATAAAAACCAACAACAAGGCTACCTGAGTGGCAGCCAAAGTCAAGAGGAGGTTGAAGGCCATGAATACTTCTACGTGGTTAACATTGCTTCCCCTAGGAATGCACCTAAAGCTTTTCTTTATTGACAGAGCAAAGAGAATGTTGTATTTACACAAGAAGAAATTCATGGTCTAGGTACAGAGAGTGAGCTGATCCAGGATATTAAGAGACCATTGAGATTGTCCATTTAGGAGTCCAGAGAGGACAAAAAGCATGTTTTGCTAGGGTGGTGGTGGAAGGTTCCAGAGAGAATAGAGAAGTGAGGAACCAGTCTGAAAAGTGTGAAGAAACACAGAAAGGTAGAAGGATGCAGAGATTTTGGAGTGAAGCTCTGCTGTCAGAGAAGTGTGAGCATGATCATGAATGGAAGGAGAAAGGAGGCAGTGGCTGGGACTTCCTCTGACTTCCGGGAATGGAGCGAGGACACAATCAAAAGGGTCGTTAGTCTAGACACTGACGTCACTGAGGAAAGCTGCCGTTCAAATGAAGCCTGTGATATTAACCGTCCCAGAAGCCCTCCTTCTAATGAGAGGGTCCCACTGGACAGTATTCACATGAGCCTCTTCATACCTGACCACGATGACCACGACGCCCGTCCCTCTAGACCTCTAACTTAAACATTACGCAGGTGAGACGCCCAGCGGAGTCGCCCAGGTTACTGAGGGAACTCTGCGGGGCACAGCAGGGCACAGCGGGGCACAGCCGGGTACCGCCAGGCCCCTGACCCCTGACCCTCAACCCCCAGGAAAACGCCACCACCGCCATTGCCAGGCTCCACAGCCGCCATTACCCGCTTGCCTTCCGCCGAGGTCAGACCCGCCCAGGCCCCGGCACCGCCCCCCGCCCACTGCCCCAGGCGCCGCGCTCAGACACCCTGGCAGCCACCCGAGGACCCCGCCGCCGCTACCGTGGCCGCCGCCGCTGCCCACTGCGCAGCTCCAGAGCCCGCTCCGCCCTCGCCTTCGTGGTGGCACCCCTCCTGCCCGCGCCCGTCATGGTGCCCATCATGGTGTCGCAGGTGCGCCACAACTACCACCCCGACTGCGAGGCCGCCGTCAACAGCCAGATCCAGGTGCAACTGCACGCCTCCTACGTCTACCTGTCCTTGGCCTTCTTCTGCCACCGCCAACAAGTGGCCCTGGAGCACTTCGCCAGCTTCTTCCTGCGCCTGTCGCACGAGTGGAGGGACCGCGCCGAGAAGCTGATGGAGCTGCAGAACCAGCGCGGAGGCCGCATCCGGCTCCAGGACGTCGAGCAGCCCGAGCACAACGCCTGGCACAGCGGCCTCCAGGCCATGGAGTGCGCCTTCCACCTGGAGAAGAGCATCAACCAGGGCCTCCTGGAGCTGCACCACCTGGCCGCTGAGAGGGGCGACCCCCACCTCTGCCAGTTCCTGCAGCGCCACTATCTGCACCAGCAGGTCCTCATCATCAGCCAGCTGGCTGGCTACCTGACCAACCTGCGCAGGATTCAGGCCCTGGAAGACCCCATGGCTGAGATCCTCTTTGACAGGCTCACCCTGGGCCGCAGCTACAAGGACGACTGAGCAGGACTGTGCCCAGCCCATGCCACCCCCCAGGGTGGGTTCCCAGACCGGGCCTACACGTTGCCCTTTCAGCAAGTTCCCTTCAATTTGGGCCTTTCAGTTTGATTGTTACTTCCAATAAAGTTATTTATTTGGTTTTTAAAGAAATAAAGGTTTTCAGTTAGGGTGTGTGTTTATGAGGGAAACTCTGGACTTTTCAAGGGTAGGTCTCCCTGTAGGTTTATAATGGGGATTCAGGAATCTCTTCACTCACCCATGCCTCATTTGCAGGTAGCTAAGGATATCAGCTTATCATGGACACCTTCTCACTCTGCGCGCGCGCGCGCACACACACACACACACAAACACACACCGGGGTGGTGAGAAAGTGAGGGCTTGCAATGCCCTCTTAAAAGGATGAGTACCCCACCCTTATGACCACATTTAACTTTACTTAATTAGCTTCTTAGAGGACTTAACTCCTATTATAGTCACATTCCCAGTTGGTAATTCAGTATATGAATTTAAGATGAGGGGGATACTAATATTTAGTCTTTGCTGATGGGTCTTTTAATATGAATTGAGAAATGCACTTAAAGTTCAGTAAATTTATAAGACTGCCTTGCTTTTACTCCCTAGGCACACAAGTCCTCTTTTGCAGCCAAGCACAAGTTGCTAGCTAGGGTGTTGTATGATCTTTTCCTGAGAGTGGACATAGCCTTCCATAATAGTTGGGATACTTGGGATCTCTTTAAGGTCCACTAATATCCTTTTTGATACATCGCTGTTAAACTGGCAGCAGCTCCCAAGGCTGGGACAGGAGGACCCTGAGTTCAAAGCCAGCCTCAGTAAATAGCGAGGCACTAAGCAACTCAGTGAGACCTTATCTCTAAATAAAATACAAAATAGGGCTGGGGGTGTGGCTCAGTGGTTGAGTGCCTCTGACTTCAATCCCTGGTACCCCCCATCCCACAAAAAATGTGACTGATTTTCCTGTCTGTAGGTTACCTTAACCCATATTGCAATTCCAATTTAGCTGTGATGTTGGTCTTCCTCAATTTTTGCCATTGATAGTCACTGTTTTCGACAACATTCACGTTAGATTTCTCTGCTCTCTAAAACCACTCCTCTCCTCGCCCAGAGTATTAGTCCTCATAGCCTGCTGTATTCTAGTAGACCTACTATAGCAGAACTAGTGGTGGGGAGGCAGAATGGGAACATCTTAGGCTAAAAATGCCACAAAGTGCCACTGGTTTTCTTAAACATGTTCAATTTGTTACATACCATTTGTCAACTAACAGAGTACTGAAATGGTTCTTTTGGACAATTTTGTCCAGTTTGGTCATTGCTTTTGTGAAAGAAATTCTGACATATTCACTTGACCATGCTGGAAATCTGTTTTATAAATGGCTGTACTTATGAATTGTGGAGGAATGGAAACTGAGGGCTTACTATTAGTATAATTGTATAACATTTAATTGATTCTAATTTGGATACTTAAAAAAATACTTGGCAAGAAGTCTATATTTTCTATTATATGAAATACACACATCCATAATTAAGTAAAATTTAGATTCATTGCTATATTAGTCATTTAAAAGTAAGCACCTGTTTTTGCATTCATTAAATATGTTCCTCAGTAAAGGAAAACTTTAAAATTTCTTTGGAAAACACAGAATTTTAAAACATCTTGAAGTGTCTGTAATGTGACTTCAAATCCCATGGAAGTTAGAAGCAGCATAGTTAGATATGATCAATGCACGATGTTGCAATATGGAAATACCCTAGTTAATCCCATTAATATGTAAAATTATCATGTCAATAATTATGAATTTTTGAAGTTTATAGAGATTTTATAACCCTTTCATATGAACAGGGATTAAATTCTGGCAGCAATATTTATAACTTCAAACTAGGAAGATGTTTTTATTGAAATATGACTTAAAATTTAATTGTATACAAAAGTAAAAAGAATTCCAGGAGTGTACACATAGTTGTTTCCTTATTTCTTGGACAGAATATCTTGGTTCATGTGCAATATCTCTATATATCACAGAGAAAAATTTTGTTTTTCTGAAAAACAGTGGATTGGGGTTAGATATGTCACACTATAAATAAGTTAATTGAATTTGCACCCAATTATGGAATGGATTTGGATCAAGTTTATCAATGTTGTTTTGCCACCTTTTCATACAAGTCAGGGTTCTTTGGGTTTACATTATTAGATCTACTAGAGTTCTATTTAAATTTTATTTATTTAGCAAAGAATCTAAAGGAAAACAAAAGAGGTCTGAATTTAGATTGAGTTGATGCTTTCCAATGGCAGAATTCTTTAGCATATACACTTAGAGTAATGAATATAAGTAGTGGTATCATTACTATACTAAAACACCCTAGGCTCGGCAGGAATGTGCTGAAATCCAAATATAACATGGTAAATTATGTCACTGTTCCTGCCCAGGACAACTGCTACTTGAAAGACACACACATGTGATGAGGAAGCTAGCAGATGCGGTACTTGTGAGTTAAGTGATACTTCACTGCTGACTCACGCAAAGAGGTTTAGGAGATTGCTTGTGTTGTCTGAAGAGCATCTGGCAGTTTCCACCTTGTATAGTAACTAACCTCACGGGGTTTTCATTCCATTTTAATACTTATTAGTGTATCTTTTAAGTTTTCCTCACAGGAGAAAAAGCCAATTGCAGATTAAAATGCTACCCATGAGCTAATGGATTTTTGAAGAAATTAAACCAGGTAACACAGAGTGTTGGTGGAAATAAATTTGCACATTTTAAGAAGCTAGAGAAGCTTTTGAAATTAATGAAAAAAATGAGTATTGGCAATTTAAAAATTCTCAAAGAATTGTTTACATTTTTATGTATGTTTGAAATCTGCATTCCAAAGGTTTTTGCATTGTTGTCAATTAAAAATTACTTTTTTGAGGAAGTCTAAAAGTAGCATCCATCTAATAATATTCCCTGCATGGGAAAGCTAAGTTTACTTCCCTATGCATTGATGTGTTGCCACAGCACTCTGCTGAGAGCTAAGATTCATCATCTTGGCAGGAGAGAAGCATTAATTCAGATAAGGTTTTGATATAGAAAGTTAATAATATCCTTACTTTCATTCAGAGAGAAATGGTGGAGGAAGCTAATGAAAGCTGATACTGTTTTTAAATGTTTTCCCTTTCAAACAAAATAAAGCCATATGTGGACTTCCCTCCCCATTCCATAAGACTACTCCTCTTCACCAATCTTTACTATGAGCTACATGAAAGTAAAGGAGACCAGGGATGGGAAAGCACAAGGCAGAGGTACAAATTCCATAGAACTGTTTCGTGGTTGGAAATTACATTACCAGAAGTAGGCATTGAATAAAAATCCAGCCCCGTGCACCATGAAAATACTAGATGCTAAATGAGTGATACCAGATGTACTAGAAGGCAAATATGTTTTATGTCTCACATTACTTCATGTGATTTTGTGTATGTGCATTAATATGTCTATGTGTGTTTTTAACATAGCTGGCTATGTGTTAAAGTAGCCATATTCCTAGAAAGATCATGAGCTACTATATACTCTAAGTAGAATTAAGTATCACTTGTAAATGTGATCTAAATATTATTTAGAACCTTCACTATCTATACCAAATATCATGGAATGTTCAGAGTAAAATGTGACTCATATATTTAAAACAAACTCTGGTTCTTCACATTGTGTGTTTTTTTAAAGAAATATAAAATACCTTATATAAATTAATGATATTTTTAATTAAAATAATTTAAAACTTAAAGTTTTAAAGATATTTTTCTACTATTGTGCTTTACAATATTGAAACTACTTAATATTTTAAAGATAGGACAGAAAGTCCTTTATACATATTCACCAATTTTAACATTTTGTCAGTTTTCTTCTCATTTGCACATAAATACATTTTTCCCTACCATTTGGAAATAAGTTGAATATGTCAAAAGAAAAAGATATTATTTTACTTAACCACTATCAATTACCCAAATCAGGTAATTTAACATTAATACAACATTATTTAGTTATACAATATTATCTAATCTCTATTTGATATGGACAATCATTTCAATGATACCCTTTGTAGCATTTTGTTTTCATTCCACTCCAAGATGCTATTGAGGCATCAACTCTGTTCTGAGACCTGCCCAAATAGGGAACCTACTGCAGCTTCTCTTGCTAGCTAAATAAGCTATAAAGCCAGGCATCTGTGAATAGCTCTTTGCTGCAGCCTGGCTGGGCACAAAAATCAGGAGCCACTCACACAGGAACAAATTTTATTTTTGAAACTCCCGCCAATGCCCTGTAAGGTCCAGGGAAATATGCCTACCCACACACGCAGTGTTCTCCGGGATACCAACAGGAAATCCTTCCTCTGGAAATTCCGTCCTACCATACTTCCCCAACCAATGGGAACTCTCCAGGAGTCCCTAAGCAGGCTGAGGTAGACAGCAGGGGTCTAATATCCATATGAATGCAGATCTTAACATAATCTTATCATCTCAATGGCTTGCTGGCCTCAGCTTTCAACCAAAAATGCCATGCATCATACTACTTGGCTATGGCTCTTAGCAGCTCTTGGAAAAGAGAAAGGTCTGGCTAGAGAGGTGGGGCACTCAGGACCGGGGAGAATGAAGGTGAACTCATAATCAATGGCCACAAAGGAAAGTAAACCTGTCCTCTCCAGCTATCCATATCTCTGAAAAGTTTAAGGAAATAAAATCAAACCAAATCTCATTCGGGAATACCTAGATGAACTGTAGTCAAACAGCCAGAAACGCGGGCTCTAACAGGAAACTAAGGGAATTACTCTTTGAAACAGTAGAGAACAGAGCTGGGGAAAAACTGAACAGGGAACCCACACATCTTGGGAGTTGGGCGTTTTAGCCCGTTTCTTTTTTAACGGGGGTGTGGAAGGAGTTGCATTTTTTACACAGCCACATGGTTCTCGCCTTAAACGATAACAATTACCCCAAATAGCATACCTGTTACTCCAGAGCGGGAGGAATGGCCACGGGAGGAGGGAGAGGGCGTGGGACGCCGCTTTAGGCTAGGCGACCTGGAGTCGGGCGGGGAGAGGGGTGCATGCAGGGACGCGTCTGGAGGCCGAGGCTCCGCGAAGGGCAGGGACAGGGGGAAACGACGGGAGCGGGGGACCCGGAGAGGTGGGGAGGGGCGGTGGCCGTCGGGGCAGTGGGGCGCGGGACAGTCCGGGGAGGGAGGCAGGGGTCGCGGCGCGCCGGGCCCTCACCGCTGCTGAGCGTGGACTCGCAGTGCCAGCTGTCCAAGCTGGCGGGCTTCCGGCAGGACTCCCACAGGGACAGGTAGTACTGGTGGTCAGCGGTGACCCAGGCCGGACTCAGCACCGCCCCCAGGTCCAGACACAGCGCCAGGAAGATGCACACCAAGCTGATCAGCTTCAACGGGGTCAGCACCGACACGCGCACCTCCTCCAGGTCGCTGCCCGAGGACACCAGGCGGTCCCAAGAGCTCTGAGTCCGACCCCGAGGAGATAAGCAGCTGAGCCGCCGCGCGCGGGGACTAATCCCTGGGGCTCCGCGCATCCAGCTGCTTGGGGAAGGTGGGTCTGTGGAGGCAGCAGGCCCGATGGGGGTCGACAGCAGCCACAACGACACCCATCCTGCTGCGGACCTTCATCCTGCTCTCTACTGGTGCCCTCCGGGGGGCCTGCCAACTGCTGGGTCTGAGCCCGCTGCCTTTTACCTGCTGTGCTAAGTAGTTGCTTCAGGATGGAGGCCCTTACCCCACCACATTCTTCTGCCCATTCCATCCCATCACGTGGGCTTCTTTTATTGTGTAAATTTAATGTAATTAGCATTTTTGTCTTCTCAAATGGTACCATTTCTATGTATTGTAAACCTTCGAGAACTTTTCTCTAGTTATCCTGAACCCTATAACGAATTGTTTCAAACTTTTTATACTATTGTGCTTTATAATATTGAAACTACTTCCACTCCTCTGTGTTTTCGCAGGTGACATAATCCTTTTTACTGCTGAATAACATTCTGTTATGTATATTTTGCCACATTAAAAAAAATCCATTCATCTGTTATTGATCATCTTAGTTGATTCAATAGCTTGGCTATTGTGAATAGTGCTGTTAGGTGGGAGTTCAGGGACACCAAGATGGCAGAGACACCGTATTAGAAAAAAGCAGCTGGAGCACAAGACAAGGAAATGAGCCCTGTCCCTGTTTACAATAAATCCTATTATCATGACAACTCCCGCCATAGGTCCAAATTTTAAAGTGACCAATGGGCATATTTGTATTCTTAACTAGGTTTTCTAAAGTAACCAATGGGGGAGAAATTGGAAAATATTCAAATCAGGTGTCATAAGGTAACCAATGGGAGCAAATTGGCTAGGGCCTTCAATCAGGTCTGAATAGGGAAGAGAATGGCCACAGTTTAGAATATAAGACCTTAATTTCCAGACATCAAGGACTTGAGCTTCATTTGCTCTGGCCCACTCCTTTCTACCTAATGGAGTTTTATCTTCACCTTCAGTAAATCTGTACTTTATCTGTTACTTCTGTGTGTCTTTCTCAATTCTTTGTTTGCTCCACCAAGGACCTGGAGTTGGACTGGACAATAACAGTGCTGCAATAAACATGGGCATATTGGTTCTCTTTGATATAATGATTTCATTTCCTTTGGATATACACCCAGTAGTGGGATTTCTGGATCATATGATGGATCTTTTTTTTTCAGTTTTTTGAAGAGCCACTGTGGAAAGTAGGCTTTGCCCTGTTCTGAGTTACTCTATGATGTATAGAACAGTAGTTTTCGGCAGCGCATAGGCCTAAGTTACTACATTTTATAAAGCTCAATTTGCCCTGAGCTACTACTCCATTTTAAGTATAAGTGCTAAGGTACAATGACGCTACACCTTGTTTCTACAAGTAAACAACAGCACATTTATTTGTAAAGCACAAACTAATGTATTAATTGGGCTAATAAAAATGACCACCTGTGTTCTTATGGAATCCAAAGCATATAGATGCTTGGGCATATTAGAAAAGTCAGGCCCATGAGCTTATCAGTCTTATCAGATGTGTCCCCCTTACCTGAAACCTATAAAAGAAGCACCTCAAAACTAGCTAAGGCAGTTAATACTGGTCTGGTGGAGACGGGTTCTGTGTTCTTCAGAGTTGAAGAATGAACACTGAAAGAATGGCCCAGTCAAGTGCAACAAGCAAGTTTGATTTAAGAAAGTGATAGAGAGAGACTTCTCCAAAGAGAAGTCGCTCCAGAGCTGGGTGTCCATGGGAGGGGGTGGACTTGCCTTTTTTATAGAACCCAGAACCTCTTTAATCATTGTCTTCTCTTTCTTCCCTGTATACGTATGTGACTTAGGAGTAGGAGCACAGAGGTTAATTGTTAGCAACCTAGAGAGTGCCAAGGAGCACAAGCACAGAGGTTAACCTTTAGCAACCCATGGTTCTCTCTTTTATGACTCTTTTGTCACCCTCTGGCCCCCATCATTCATTACCTACACTGACTGTGTGACTTTTACCCTGTCTCACCATTATTAACCCACCCAGTGAACACACCAAGAGGTCAAAGAGGAGATGATCCTCTGGCTCTCTTTCCCAAGCTTCAGCTTAGCTAGATTGAATCACTGACCTAGAATAAGTTCTGTGCTCTGACAGTTCTGCCCCCTGAACAGGTTCTTGATCTCATCTGATGCCTACAGAGATGCATTTGTATCTGTTCTCTGCCTTTGCTCTTGTAGTCACTGCATCCTGAAACCCTGTGGCAATCTTAACCCTGTCTTAACTCTTCTGTAACCTATATAATTGTGTGACGTATGTAAGTGTTACAGATATTAACAATTGAGATCGGAATGAAAGACCCTGTGGTTGCCTGACTTATGGCAACCAAGTGACCCATGAGTACTTGGGGAATTGCAACCAATGAAAAGTGATGTAGCTTGTGAGGTTATTATTATTCAATAAATTCTGACATTGTGGAAAGACAGAGGTATCAGTCTACATTAATGGTATAACTTGCTCACAACAACCACCATACTGCTTTTCAAAATGATTGTACAAATTTCTGATTAAAGAAGAAAGAAATTATGGCATTTTCCGGTAAATGGATGGAGTTGGGAAATTATCATGCTAAGTGGAATAAAGCCAATCCCAAAACCCAAGGCTGAGTGTTTTCTTTAATATGTGGATGCTAATTCACAATAAGGCAGGAGGCATTAGAGAAAAATAGTCACCTTAGATTAGGCAGAGGGAAGTGAAAGTAGGGGATGGGGGGATAGGAAGGATAGTAGAAGAAACAGACATTATTACTTTATGTATATATGTGACTGCATGACCAATGTGATTCTACAACATGTACACTCAGAAAAATGAGAAATTATATCCCATCTATATATGCTATATCAAAGTGCATAAATACATTCTACTGTCATGTATAATAATTAAAACAAATTTAAAAATTAAAAATGAAATAAAAGTATACCAGGGTTCCTTTCCTTCCACATCCTCATTAACACTTGTTATCTTTTGACTTTTTGATAATAGCCATTCTAACAGGTTGAGATGATATCTTATTGTGACTTAGTTAGCTGCTAGGCAGGTACTTTTAGGGTACTGCTTATGGAGGAGGGGAATCTGCTGCCCCTTGAAATGACTGTCAACATTCCAAATTGTTGTTTTGCTTCAGATAAGGGCCTCCAGAGAAACCTACAAGGAATGGCCAAAATCACTGGGTCACTTTAACTTACTCTTGTTGGTGACCCAGAGTAAAGTTTGCTCACTATAATGCTAAATTATTTACCCAGGAGGTATCCCTGTCTGCCATTTTTTTTTTTGAACATGGAATGTATGAAGAAACTTGATCTCCAACTGAGAATGTTTAAGAATGTGCCCACCTCTACATTTGATGATGACTCTTTCCTATATGAATATGTTTTAGTTCCCCCAATAATAGTTCCTTGATTTATTTTTGGGGGAAAACACGATGCTTTGGGTATTATCTCCAGTGTTCTCCTTACTTGTACAAGTAATAAAACTTTCTTCTTTTATCTCTTGGTTTTGCTTATTGGCTTTGTACTCACCAGGGGGCAAAACCATTGTGTTTATTTATAGGCTCAATTTGCATTTTCCTGATAATTAGTGATGTTGAACTTCTTTTCATCTACTTGTTGGTCATTTTTACATTTTCTTTGAAGAAAAATCTATTGAGGTTCTCTGCTCATTCTTTAATCATGTTACTTGTTTTTTTTTTTTTTCTTCTATTGAGTTGTGTGAATTCCTTATATATTTGGGATGTTAACCCCTTATCAGGTATATGGTTCACAATTATTCTCTTCCAATCCATTGGCCACTCTTTTAGTTTGTTGAACATTTCCTTTGCTATGTACAAGTTTTTTAGTTTGATGCAGCTTCAGTTGTTTATTTCTGCCTTTGTGCCTGTGCTTTGTTGTGATATCCCAAAAATTCATTGTCAAGGCCAATATTTTTTTTCTAGGAGACTTGCAGTTTAAGATTTTTATGTTTAGGTCCTTAAACCATTTTGAGTGGATTATTACATGAGGTGTAAGATAAGGGTCCAACTTCACCCCACATGTCCATGCATGTGGACATCCAGTTTTCCTAAAAGAATTCATTGAAGAGACTGTCCTTCCCCCTATCATGTTTTCTTGGTGGACTTGTTGAAAATTAATTGGCAATATATACTTGAGTTAATACAAACAAAATTCTAAAATTCATATGGAATCACAATAGTACCCTGAATTGCCAAAATAATCCTAAGAAATAAAAAAAAATTGGAGGTACCATACTTACTGATTTAAAGATATACTATAAAGTAATCAAAGTATTCCAAACAATGGTACTTATATAAAAACAAACACATAAGCCAATGGTTTCCTATTCTTAGGGAGCAGGGATTGGTCATTTTCTAGAAGGCTTCAGATATGGATTCCAAGGGTTTCTTAGTCTGTGACCTTGGAGCAAGGCGAAGGCCCATCTCTGAGTGATGTAACACCCTCCTCCCAGGCAAAGTTTACATCCTGAAGAACTCAGAGGAAGAAGGAGAAAAGTAACAAATGGCATTTCATCCTCTTTTCAAACCCATCATAGGCCCCCAGACTCCCAAGTCCTTATTTCTTTAGTTATTCCCCAAGTCTGAATTAGAAACTAATGAATCTACAGATATTTATTGAGTACCTATTATTGTTAATGTCTAGTAGTGCTGGATTTGTTATCTCCATTCAGCAAAGAATTGAAGAAAAAGGACATAGAGAAAGAAAGCAAGCAGCAGGTCTATTGCAAAATCAACAGTAACAGACTTCTTCAAAGAGAAGGGTCCCCAGAGCCTGGAGTCCAGTGGGGAACTTTTGGCTTGTTCTTTTTATGGTTTCTGGAATTTCCTCCTTTCCTTATCACCTCCCCTGTCCACACTCTTTTCACTATTATTGATTGGTGCCCCCTCTGTGCATACATCTGTTTTGGTGTTTCTATTGGGCACAAGTATGAAAGTGTCTGTCTGAATTGGTCTCCTTCTTGTATCCATAAGCATTTTCCTCAACTGGGAAGTTGACCTCATTAAAGACCCTCTCCATGATCCTTTGTTCTGTCTCTGCCCCCAACCTCCTCATTCACCATCCTGCCCTGGCTGCCTAAGCCCTTCTATGTCTCCCCCATTATGGGTTAAAGAGTCAATCAAATAGGGCATTGCCTTGGTCCTTTAGGAGCTACTTCATGTTTTCCTCCATATACTCCCCTGTATGTAAGGACTAAATACCACTTAAAATTGAAATCATGGTTATGTAATTGGGTAATTAAACACATGGCTGGCATGTTATCTCTCATGTTTCTTTGACAACTTTCTGTATTTCTTATATAACCCCCCCCCCCAATTTCTTGACTACATCATTGGCAGGTGTGTGGGTTGTTCCTAGATCATTCAACACCTCAAAAGCTTGGTGGTGTCAACAGATCAGTGGGTCCTTTACCTCATTCATGAGGCAAATTGAACACACTCAACAAAGAGAGGGTTAGTAAGAGGTATTTATTACATTGATTCACATAGCAAGGCAGAATAGCCAGAAAGCAAAGTGACCACTTACACAGTTGTGGGTTGGGAATTTGCATATTTATAAGTTATATCACAGTACTCATGATTATGTTGTAATCTCTCAGTGCATCTGCACCATTTTGCACATGGTCAAAAATTGTGCTTATAGATATACATAAAAGCAAGGTGATGTGAAGATGCAGGAAGAAGACAACCATCTACAAGCCAAGGAGAGAGGAATGGAAGCCACCTTTGTTTCAGACTTTGGGCCACTGATGCTGTGAGATAACACACTTCTGTTGTTCCTGCCCCACCCTGAAAAAAAGTGTCTAAAATTATGTTAGGACTCCCCCATGGGTGTATTTTTTAACATGGAAATGCATTTAAAAATGGGTCTCAGTTACTTTCCCTCAGGGGGTTGGGGTGAGATCTGCTTGCATATATCTATTTGATGTTTTGTTGTTTGTCTTGAACAATGGATGTAGGCAGGGAGGTCTTTTTATTATTAGTTTTAAGCATAACCTATGCAATGCTTTTCTTTTAGTTGTTGCCAACTTAAACTTTAACCTTATACTCTTCTTCCTGCCATTTATCTTAAACAGAGTAAGTAGTGCTTTTCTGTTAACCATCAGCATCAACAACTTTTAACCTTATATTACTGCTTCAGTGGGAAACTCAAAATAAGGCTTAAGATCTGAAGAATGGAAGAAACACCCTCCCCCTGTTATGAAATATGGAGAGTGGTGATTTGAATCAAATCATGGCCTCTGACTCTCTGGAGGCTAGTTTGTGCTGGAAACTGCCTGTGAAAAGGTGCAGATCAAGATGCTCCAGTTGCTATGCTGACACTGGCCTGAGAAGGCTCCCTGCCAAAGTGCAGAGCTGTTATCAGTTGAGGCTTTGGGTTCAGCACGTTCTCCCAGGGATAAAGAATTCTGAGCAAAACAAGATTACCCTATGTCTCACCAGTCCTGCGTGCTCAGCTAGTTTGGAATCAGTCAAGCCTCACCAGGGGCTTGGCAACTCACTGGGCCCCAGCTTCACCTAGTTATGAGCTTTTCCCAGTGACAATGAGTTTCAAACTTTTTACAACTGCCTTTCTGAGTTAAAATTTTAACCTGAACAACTAGGTCCCTGACTGTGCAAACTGCACGTCCACAGTCTCCAATGATTAATTTACCCTCATTGTAAACTGTAAAACCCAGATTCCTTCTGTAACCCAGGGGCCATTTTCCATACCCAGAAAATGAGCTGTCCCATGCCTGATGGATTGGCTTTGCTGCAGTATAAAGGAAAGCTTGCTGATATGAGATTTGCTTCCTACCTCCCACGTCCATCATTTGATTGCCATGTGTTCAAAATGGTGGCACACAACTGCATTCCCAGCTACTTGGGAGGCTGAAGGAAGGTGAGCAAGCAAGTTTGTAAATTTGACACCAGCCTGGGCAACTTAGTATGAGCCTGTCTCAAAATAAAAAATAAAAAGGGCTGAGGATGTAGCTCAGTGGTAGTGTTACAGAGGTGGGCCTTCTAAGAAACTGTGGAAGGCCCCAGCATGAATAAAGCCCCTTCAAACCCTGATTCTTGCCATCAAGTCAGAAAGATTTCAGACATATTCCTCAAAGCAATAGGAATAAATTTATTGAAGGGATAGGAAAAAGGAAATGGAGGAGGAACCCAGGAGACTTTTGTGACCAGATCCTGAAATTCTAGAAGATAAGGATAGTTCCTCCTAACCATAAAATCTTTAAGAATGTATGTTTAAGAATCCAGTTAGAGGCCAGGTGGGGTGGTGCACACCTGTAATCCCAGCAGCTCAGGAGGCTGAGACAGAAGGATTGTGAGTTCGAAGCCAACTTCATCTACTTAGTGAGGCTCTAAACTACTCAGTGAGACCCTGTCTCTAAATAAAATACAAAATTTGGCTGAGGATGTGGCTCAGTGGTTGAGTGCCCCTGGGTTCAATCCCTGGTACAAAAAAAAAAAAAATCCAATGAGAACCAGTCAGCATGGGCCAAGATGACCTAGAGGTGGACCAGGGCAGGACTCTCTGGAAACTTCTCTGGGATCCCCAATAAAACTGGAGTGCAGGAGAGGCAAGCTGTCCCTCTCCTCATTGAGAGGACACACTCTCTTCCTTGAGAATGTCTCCTGCTTCTGCTGGTAGATGGGGTTTGTGAGGGCTGTAGGTCTCACCAATTTCCTTCTGGGTTCTTTTCTCATAAGTTTAAAGAATAAAGTCCATGGACAAAGATGAAAGGGAAGAGTGAACAGAGTAGGATTTATTTAAGTGAGAAGAGATAGAACTCCCGTGATGTGGGAGAGGACCTGGTAGTGTTACAGGGCTGGGGGGTCTTCTGGGAAATTGAGGCAGCATGGAGATCCCCATCTTCAAACCTTGATTCTTGCAATCAAGTCAGAAAAATTTCAGACAAGAGTTTACTAAAGGGATAGGAAGAGGGAAAATGGGACACTCTCAAGGCAGAGAGTGGGTCCTCTCACAGAGGAGAGGGATAGTATGTCTCTCCTGCATTCCAGTTTTATTGGAGAATCCTGGAGAAGTTTTTAGAGAATTCTGCCCAGGTCCACTTCTGGTTTTTTTTTTTTTTTTTTGCACCAGGATTGAACCTGGGGGTACTTAACCACTGAGCCACATCCCCAGCATTTTCTTTTTTCTTTAGAGAAAAGGGCTCACTAAGTTTCTTAGGGCTTTGCTAAGTTGTTGAGGCTGGCTTTGAACTTGTGATTTTCCTGCCTCAGTCTCCCGAGTCACTGGGATTACAGGTGTGCACCACTGTACCTAGTCACCTCTTAACTTTTGATTGACAGCAGATGACATCAGACTTTCAAGTCCCCACTGCCATGAAAACTCTAGGTCACCTTGGTCCATGCTGATCTATTCTAATTGGATTCTTTTTTTTTTTTTAAACTGGATTTTTTTTCTGGGGAGGGGGCTACTGGGAATTGAATTCAGGGGCACTTGACCACTGAGCCACATCCCCAGCCCTATTTTGTATTTTTATTAGAGACAGGGTCTCACTGAGTTGCTTAGTGCCTCACTAAATTGCTGAGGTTGGCTTTGAATTCACAGTCCTCCTGCCTCCGCCTCCTGAGTTGCTGGGATTACAGGTGTGTACCACTGCTTCCGGCTCTAATTGGATTCTTAACCACATATTCTTACAGATTTTAATGATTAGGAGGAATTATCCTTATCACCTTAAGTTCCAAGATCTGGTTTATGTAAAGGGTCACAAAGGTCTCCCCCTTCAGGGTAACTTGGGTTCCTCTGACTGAAGTTATTTGAGCCTGCATTTCTTGTACAAATAACAGGTAGTTTGCTGAGGAATGTGACATACCTTTCCATTTAGGCCAGACAGGCTTTAGATAGATTGCTTCTTGGAAAAGAAAGCATGTAGAGGTCAGCACAGTGGGCCCATTTTATAAGTTTATTCCCTTATCCTCATGTCCTGTTCCTGCCACTCACATCTCTCTGTCCCCTATCAGTGTGAGAAAGTTATGGTTTTGATTTATCCCACTTAGTGTTAATAATTATGCTTCCACAGACCTAGTTAGGTGTTGTGGCCCCCTCATCTGTCAGCTGTAGCCATTAATTCAGAAACCAGAGGAGGGATGATGGGGGATGAAGAAAAGACAAACAGACAGGCAGAGATAATAAAAGGTGGGGTCCAGGTGGTTCAGCCAACCCCAAATGGGGTAAGACTTACCCAGAACTAGCTCAACACATTTATTATATAGGTTTCATCAAAAGGTTATTTGTGAGGAAGTTTCAGCAAAGCAAGGAATCTGAAGGTTGTGGGACTGGTGAGACATTAGGGTCATCTTTTGTTTTGCTCAGAATCCTCTGTTCCTGTGAGTTGGTGTCTGAACTCAAGGCCTTGACTGAAAACAGTTCTCTGCACTTCTCAGGCCGGCGTCACCATAGCAACTAGGCCATTTTGACCTGCACTTTTGCATTGGTAGCTCACAGTGCAAACACAGCCTTGAGAGAGTCAGAGGCCATGATTTGATTCAAATCACTGCTCTCCACAGTTGTGTGTTCTGTAATTTACCACATATGCATAATAATATTCTTCAAATATCCGAAAAAATTGTGAATTCCTCTATATAGCTAGCTCCCAAATTTTTAAATAAGGAACAGTAGACCTCTGTTTACTCTAAAATGGGGAAAGTAGAGCAGGAGATTCCAGCAATTAACAAACATTGAAAACCTACCTAAAATAAAGGTACCTGGCTGAGAGGTAAGATGAGAGGTGAAAACTAAAAAATACATGTCTTACACATATATGTAAATATATATGTGTATGTGTGTATAGAACTAACATGTAATGGAGTATATAAGATGATGCCCTGCTGTGCTCAGGGCTCAGCCTTTGGATATGAATCCACTGGGCTAGTGCCTGCACTAATAAACACTGTTTCCTGCTGAATGCCCCAGTGTTCTGGCTCTCTGCATGAGAATCCTGCTACACTGGTCTGGGGAAGACTATTAGCCATGGTCCCTAACTCTGTCCTAGGTATAGGAGCTCCATGAAAATTGCATACATGAGTTGTGTTGCCAAGGAAAGACAGGAAAGAGTCTCTCTCTAGGACCTGAAGTAAGAGAAGAGATGAACTTGAAGATTGAATCAGTGAGGCCAGAAACACAAAATGGGTCTGCAATGTGAGAGGTGGGGTTGGATGGAAGTGATTAGGAAATCTATCAGGTAAGTGGAAGGTGTCATGACTGTAGTAGAGGGTAAGGAAGAAAAGGGAGCCTGACCCAGACTTTGAACCTGTCTTAAGAGAAAAAGGAGAAGTTAATGTCATTCTAGTGATTCATGGTCTATCAGCAAGGGCACCATCTATGTTTGCTTAGTAGTTGAAATGTGCAACTAAGGTCTAGTCATGTGAGATAAAGACAGGGGACTTAATCAGGAAGGGAAAAATGTTTAGTGTTTTTAGGAATGAGCCCCACAAATCTTACACATTGTTCAAGTCATCAATTTGTCATCATCGCAGCAACAGCTGGGTGCTATCAATCCTATGCCCTTCTTTTTTTTAATAGTTTTATTTTATTCATTTTTATTTTATATGATGTTGAGGTTTGAACCCAGAGATAATAAAAGGTGGGGTCCAGGTGGTTCAGCTAGGCAAGCATTCTGCCACTGAGCCACAACCCAGCCCCTCCTACGCCCTTCTTTAGGAGGGCATGAGGGAGGTGTCTTCCAGCTTTTCTGAACTCAGACCGGCACTCACATATAGTCTCTGTTTTCTGAGTACAGGGCCACTTTCAGTCAGCTTTTCCTCTCAGAAGGAAAAACACCTGTCTTTGAGCTCAGGGATCACTCCAGGAATACATTGCTAAGACCTGTTTGCTAACAGAAAGGAAGACATAGAATGAAGGGTGCTGTACTTTGGATTTTGAATGACTCCTAAATTCTGTGCGATAAAGGCTTAATCCTCAGGGTGTCACCACTGAGAAGTGGTAGAACTTTTAGGAAGCAGGTCCTTAGGTCATTGGGGTTATATCCTTGAAGGGGATTGTGGAACCTCATCTCTTCCTCTTCCTTTTTTACTTCCTGGCCACAAAGTGAGAAGCTGCCTCTCCCCACCCATTGCCATCTGGCCCCTCCTCCAGAAGGCTAAAAGCAATAAATCTATGAGATCATGGACTGGAACCTCTAAAACTGTGAGCCAAAATAAACTTTTCTTAATTATCTCAAGTATTTTGTTATAGTGATAGAAAGTGAACCAATACAGAGGGCCAAATGAATTTCCTCGAGGGAAAATCAAAGGAGGCAGTCATTGAAAGATTAGAAATATCCAGCAGCCATTTTCCAGTGCAATAGGTAATAACTCTTTAGGAATAATAAACAAAGAAGAATGCTTTTGATATCTACTCTTGCCCTTAAGAGTAATTTTTTTTTTTTTTTTTTTTGTACCGGGGATTGAACTCAAGGGCACTCAACTACTGAGCCATATCCCCAGCCCTATTTTGTATTTTATTTAGAGATAGGGTCTCACTGAGTTGCTTAGCACCTCGCTTTTCCTGAGGCTGGTTTTGAACTCACCATCCTAACCCTAACCAAAACCCTAACTGCTAGGATTACAGATGTGCACCACCATGCCCAACCCTTCAGAGTAAATTTATCCCATTCTCGAGGTCCATGTGGCAGAAAGATTCTGTTATGAATGAAACTATGATATAATGAGGTTTGTCTGGTTTCAGGCTGGGCATGGTGGCACATGCCTTTAATCCCAGAAACTTTGGAGGATGAGGCAGAAGGATTTCAAGTTTAAGGTCAGCCTTAGTAACTTAGTGAGAATCTATTTAAAAATTAAAAATTTAAAAAGGGCTGGGTATATAGTTTACTGGCAAAAGCGCCTCTGGGCTCAATCTCCATTACCAAAAACAAAAACAGAAACAAACAGACAAACAAAATAAACCAAGAGAGAGAGAGTTCCAGGTTATGATTCATTCTGTATCAGATTTATTACATTATGGCAAGGTTGTTAGCTTAAGATATTACTAATAATTTTGATTAATACTTGCTATTTCTGCTTTTTCAAAAAGGAACACTTTCCACAAATTAAGAATTCCATATCTATCTCAGAAGCTAAATTCCATCATTTTTAAATTTTCTTTCTTTCTTTCTTTCTTTCTTTCTTTCTTTCTTTCTTTCTCTTTCTTTCTTTCTTTCTTTCTTCCTTCCTTCCTTCCTTCCTTCCTTCCTTCCTTCCTTCCTTCCTTCCTTCCTTCCTTTCTTTCTTTCTTTCTTTCTTTCTTTCTTTCTTTCTTTCTTTCTTTCTTTCTTATTAAAGTCAGAAGGCTTTACCATTAAGCTATATCTCCAGCATTTTTTATTTTTTACTTTGAGACAGAATCTCACTAAATTACTTAAGATGGTGCTAATTTCCCAAGGCTGGCCTTGAACTTGTGATACTCTTGCCTCAGTCTCCAGAGTTGCTGGGATTACACGTGTGCACCACTGTGCCCCGCTGAATGTTATTTCTGATATTAAAATGCATTGTATTATTGAATTGGTTAAATTTAAATCAATAATGCACATTTACTCACATTATATATTGATGTTTTTGTTTCAAGTTAATTGTTGTTGCTTAAAAGTATTTACTATTATAATAGTGCAATCACACATAAAGAAAGGAAATAACTTGTGAAAGTGAAAACACTACAGGACTCTGGAGAGCAAGGTTGATTAGTTTCAAAACACATTTGTTTCTTGTTAGAAAAGATGTAGCTGTCAGATTCTGAGGAGGGAGGAATGTGAAAAATAAATAGAATATTCCCAGTGGGACTAATTTTCAATAGCTTTTCCATCTTTTTCAAGTACTTATTTTCTTAGTAAAAATCACCAAGAGGCACAAATCTTCCTTCATATTTATATTTAATTTTATTTATTTAGAGATATGTGAAGAAATGACCAGGTCTAGGGGCTTCAAATGTCACATGACTGCATTTTAATATTGTTGTTTCTTTGTTTTAGTAACTACGAGTTGAAGTTTTGGGTTACTCTGAAGCAAGCGCATGCCTACCAACATAGTCTCATCCTAATAGAAGTTCAGTTTATTCAGTTATCCTTGGACTTCATCAGTGTGTTACTCCATTTCTGTGTCTGTTGCCAAGTGCTCTGAGCTTGGAAACTAAGATGAAAATGAACACAGACAGCCTCAGAAATTCTTACCCTTAATGTTACCACTGGGATGTCCAGTCCAAGTCCAGGTCTAAGCCTAGGTCCTTGGTGTCACAAACAAAAAATTGGGTGAGACACATAGAAGTAACAGATAAAGTATAGATTTATTGAAGGTGAAAATTTATTGATAGGTGAAGAGTGGAGTGGGCTAAGTGAGAAAGTCTTAAGGCTCCAGTGTCTGGAATTTAGGGTCTTATATCATGAACTGTGGGGTGCTTTCTTTCCTATATGGACCTGATTGAAGACCTTACTCCATTTTCTCCCATTGGTTATCTTATGATACCTGATTAGAATATTTTCCAATCCCCCCCCCCGATTCCTTACTTTAGAAAACCTAATTAGAATACTGTCCACTTTACCTCAATTAGTCATTTTAAAAGACTGAACCTGTGACAGAAGTTGTGGGTGATAAGTCCTCAGTGGTGGGAGTTGTCATGGTAATGGGATTTATTGTAAACTGGGACAGGACTCCTCTCCTTGTCTTGTCCTCCAGCTGCTTCTAATACCCTGTCTCTGCCATCTTGGTGTCCTTGAACTCCTACCTAACATGAATAGTTGAAACTTGGTAGGATGAGCAGGTTTAGCTTATGCTTGGTGGAACTTCAAGGAGCTTACTGATTTAGATGTTGACTTGGCAAAGACCATGGAAATTAAAGTAGATGTAAAAGGGAGCACAGAGATGTCTTGGGGACTGGCTAGCTAAGCTTTTTCCATAATTGTAAGCTTTAATCTTAAGTCTTGGTGAGTTTTCCTAGAGACAATGGAGGGGGCAGTACTGGGGATTGAACCCAGGGGTGCTCTACTGCTGAGTTATATCCCCAGCCTTTTTATTTTTTATTTTGAGACAGGGTATGGCTAAGTTGCTTAGGGTCTTGCTAAATTGCTGAGGCTGGCTTTTAACTTGCTATCCTCCTGCCTCAGCCTCCTGAGTCGCTGGGATTACTGGTGAGTGCCACCACTCCCAGCTGGGCTTTTGAATGGAGGTACTTGCAACTAGATGGAAAACATCTAAGAAAAGCCTGCTTAGACTCGCTTTCCAAAGGAGAGTGTTATAGTGTCTGTTTCCCAACTTAACAATAGGTCCTCCTACCATGATTAGCACTGTTGTGTTCTTAACATGGTTGTGTGTTAAGTTTTGTAATATAAAATGTTTCAAAACTGTTGTAGCTAAGAGGCCTTCTCCAGTAAGAAGGGACTGAAACTGTAGTGCCAGAAAATTCTCCTTCCTTAGAAAGTGTGGGTCCTTCCTCCTCTCCTTTGTGACCTGAAGGACTCACTTTCACAATGGGAAAAAATGGGCCTCAAATTATATATCTCAAGTACAATGAGGCTCAAATTAATTGAACAAGAAAATCTGAAGTTAAGTAGTAAAAAGTATTAAGTAGCTGGGGTTGTGGCTCAGTGGTAGAGCGTTTGCCTTGCATATGTGAGACACTGGGTTTCATCCTCAGCACCGCATAAAAATAAATAAACAAAATAAAGGTATTGTGTCCATCTACAACTAAATATATATATATATATATATATATATATATATATATATATATATATTTTTTTTTTTTTTTTTTAAAGTATTAAGTAGCAAGGGTTCCTGGAGCAATTTATACTCATCCTTCAAACTAGAAGAATATAGCTAAGCTATTACTCTTTGGGGTTTCCAAAAGGTGCTTTTAAATATCAGCAGTGCTAGGAGATTGAAGCTAGTGGTTAAAAGACCCTCATAGGATTTTATTTCAGTGTAACTCTCACCTCTAAATTTCAACTTTCAAAATTAGTCTGTAACATGACTAAGTAGTATTGCAGGATACATCTGCAGTCTGTCAAATTTCCAAATGTCAGTTCATTTAGGTCCAAACAAACATGGGTGGAAAAAGATCAGAACAATATGAAGATCAGTGCTTTATGTCATTCCTCTATCTTCCCCGAATCATTTTTCTCCCAATGTTTCTTTAGCCTGTTTCACTGCTTTTTTCTCCTTTCAAGTTTTTCAGATCATTGTTTTTTGTTTTTTTTTTTTTAAAGTACCAGTATCTCCTACACAAGGATGAGAATTGTTTCTAGATTCAACAAGACTAACCTTAAAATATTTGTTCTGGTGACTGACAGGGTGATACATGCCTGTAATCCCAGCAGCTCTGAAGGTAGGCAGGAGGATTGCAAGTTCAAACCCAGCTTCAACAACTGAACGAGGCCCTAAGCAACTTAGTGAGACCCTGTTTCAAAATAAAAAAATAACAAGTGCTGGGGATGTGGCTCAGTGGTTAAGTGCCCCTGGGTTCAATCCATGTTAAATAAATAAATAAATAAATAAATTGCTCTGGAACCTACTGAATAATGTGGCTGTGGCATGCATTTAACCCTACTTCTCTCCTGTATAAAATGAGGTGATACTTACATCAATGGCTTGCAGTGAGGGTTAAAGAAACAATTTACAATTTTATGTAAGGTGTAATGCCTGGCATATGGTAAACACTAATAATAATCATTATATTATTGTAATCTAGAGATGGTAGCTAGGCTTTCTTGGCCCCTGGAAGATTTAGGTAAACTGTGTTTAAACCTCAAATTTCACGATCCCTCCAAGTCCAAAAACTTTTCCCAAATATTTATTTCTTGTATTCATCTATGTGTCTGGTTCTGCATGAATTGAAACATTCAGTTATACTCCCTTAACAAACTTAGGTGCAAATGTCAGCCCCTTCACAATATTTTAGGGGACAAAATCCAAATAACAGCCCTTATATTTATAGTTTTACATTGTGTCAAAATATACATCACATAAAATTTATCATTTAACCCCCTTTGAGTGTATAAACCAATGCATTAAGAACATTTATATTATTTTATAGCCACCATTACCACGTGAAACACCAGAAATTTTTTTACCAAGTCAAACAGAGACTTTATATCCATTAAATTTGTTTTGTTTTATAATACCAATACTAACTGGTATTAAGTAGTATCTCATTGTAGGTTTGATTTGCATTTCCCTAATTAGTGATATTGGTGAAATGTTTATTCAAGTCCTTTGACCACTTTTTTTTGTTTGTTATTGTTGTTTTATGAATTATTTATATATTCTGAATATTCATTATATATATATATATATATATATATATATATATAGAGAGAGAGAGAGAGAGAGAGAGAGAGAGAGAGAGGTTTTTTCATTCTCTTGATAGTGTGCTTTGATGTACAAAAGTTTTGAATTTTGATGAAGTCCAATTAATCTACAGCCCCAGCCCCAGATATTTTTGAAGTCAGAATGTGATTCAACACCACAGTGAATCTCCACATCATGTAAAATCACAAGACTGGAATCCTAATTAGAATAAGATATACTTCATGTTTGTATAAATATATCAAAATATACTCTACTAGCATATATATCTAAAAAGAACAAATAAAATTAAAAAAAAAACGTGAATCAAATTTCCTAAAATACGTGTGTGAATAAAGAGCTCACGTTGCATTACAGTTAGCTCTTAGTATCCAGGTGTTCTACATCTGTGGATTCAACCAACTGAATGATACCAATATGATATGATGTTCAGGAAAAAGTAAAGCTATAGAGATAATAAAATGATCAGTGGGTTTCAAGGGCATTAGAGAAGAAGAGGGGTAAATAGGTATAGTACTGTAAGGAAAATAAAAAGGGACACAGAGTCAAGATGCAGATGCAGGAAAGAAAGATGGCAGAGGGGCCAAGCTGCCAAGCTTTATTTTTATCAATAGGTTACTTGAGGTCATTGGCATCATTAGTACATATTGTTCATTGTATTACTGGGCAGGTTACAGACTGAGCAATGTTAGGCAGCTTATTCCTCAGTTACATACTAAGTTGCAATGTGCAATGTTATGAGCTTTGTGTAGCTCTCAAGAAAGCCCATTGTATAAAGTTACTGTTATGTGGACAAGTTTAGGCTCAGTGAAACATTGTGGTTGACTAACAAGAGAGTTCCTTTATTCCCAGGAGCTGTGTGCTTGAGATCAAGGTTGAGGCTGATAAGACTCTAACACAGAGCCTTCTCATGAAGGCATTCTGTGTCTTTGCCCAGAAACTTCCTAGACACCAAGCATGCCACAATCATGAAGCTATCAGAGACCTCAATCCCAAACACAGAACCCCTACATAGCACAAAGGATTTTTTAGAACATTGAAATCGTTCTGTTTGATAATATGATGATGGATTGTATCATTATACATTTGTCAAAATCCACAGAATACAACACCAAGAGTGAACCCTGAAAGATATTGGGGGAACTTTCATCATTGAACCCTTATTTGAAGGAAACATCTCTGGCTTATTATTATAAAATTTGTGAATAGAATGTTAAGAGCATGTGAATACTCCAATATTCTTAGGGGGTCTCATTTTACTTGGAAGCGCAAGGGTTGAGAATGTGAGTGGGACATCACACACACACACACACACACACACACGCACACACACACACAAACACACACACACACACAGTTGGAGCCCTATACTAAAGTCCCCTTGCATATTACAAAGTGTCCACACCAGAAAGACCTCACCTCAGTAGTGGACACTTTGTAATATGCATTAGATATCAGAGAACAGAATCCAATAAGAAACAACAGAATAGTGCTAGAACTAGACTTCCTAGCTCTCACTATGCATAGCTTTGGGGAAGAAAATTGGTTTCTTGGGACCAAACAAACTACTTTTCTTGCTTAATGAAAAGCCTTAAAAAGGAGTGAGTGGGCACATGGCTAATCAGGGCATGTGAGGCTTTAAGCAATAAAATTTGAGAAAACAAAAAGAGATATGCCAGCCACGTTGGTGGAGCACACTTGTAATCCAAGCAACCCAGGACACTGAAGCAGGAGGACCAAAAGTTTGAGGCCAGCATTTTAATTTAGCAAGATCTCAGCAAAAAGATCTGCCTCAAAATAAAATAAAATAAAATAAAATAAAATAAAATAAAATAAAATAAAAAAGGCTCAGGATGTAGCTCAGTGGCAAAGCATCCCTGGGTTAAAACCTCAGTACGGGGGTGGGGGGGAAGATGTGACTTTGTTTACATATACAGGTATTGAAAAAGATCATAAACCCAAGTGGATGCAGTGGCACACACCTGTAATCCCAGCTCAGGAGGCTGAGACAGGAGGATCACGAGTTCAAAGCCAGCCTCAGCAAAAGAGAGGCACTAAGCAACTCAGTGAGACTCTGTTTCTAAATAAAATACAAAATAGGGATGGGGACGTCGTTCAGTGGTCGAGTGCCCTTGAGTTCAATCCCTAGTACCTCCCCAAAAATCATGAACCCAATTTTATGAAATATTATTAGATGGAATAGAAAATGATCTAGTTACCTTTCCAAGTAGGGTAATAAATTTATTTAATTGCTTCTTCTTTGCAAATTAAAGAAGCTATGGATGTAAAAAACTGATTTGCATTAAAAAGCATTATACTGTCTGCATTTAAGTTTTTTGTTTTAGGTTTTGATTCAATAATTTATCTATAGGTGCATTCCCTAGGAAAATTCCTTAATAGTTTTATCATTAATTTTATCACTTTGACTATTGCAGTAGGACAATATTTGTGCTTATGTCAATGCAGTTTTTTTTAAATTATGAAAATTATGTAAATATGCAGCTAAAATATCTAAGCAAAATCAGGTACATATTCCCCTTCCTCCCTCATGAAAAAGCAAGATGAAAAGGTTTTGGCATTGGGCATTCATGAGCCATGCAGTGAATGCAGATAAAGAAATTCAAGGGGCTGAATTCTGGGGAGAAACTGGGCAGACTAAGTAAACAGATTATCACTATTAAGATGCCAGAACAAGAAGTAAAAATCCAAGTAAGATAGGGATTTAGGATGAAGAGAGAGAAATACTGGATTTTAGAGGAAACACCCATAAGTCATGGCAATGCAGAAAGTACAGTTGTAAATCTTGGCCCATGACCTTGTAAAATGAGGGAAATACGCAAGTGCAGGGAAAACTGGCAGGAAATTAGGCAGCTCCACCCTGGATCCACCCCCAATCTGGCCCCTGATACAGCCCTTCTATAAATATTCAACCCCCATCCTCCCAAGTCAGGGCTTCTCTGGAGACAGCCCGCATTCTCCTTTGACTGGATATCAGCCTTCTTAAATAAGCCTTCCTATGCCTTTGTCTGGCTGTGCTGAAATTCTTTTCTGTCACGTAAGCCAAGAATCCTGCTAGTCCTGAGTTTCTCTCTGGGAATTCCTCAGACCCTTCTTCAGAGACATCTCTTCTCCAGTGACACAAGCATATGGGGGACAGATGGGACTAAAGGGGTGAGATGATCTAGAAGTTTCACAGTAGAGAGGGGAGAGGTGAATGCAGAAATTTTTCTGAGAAGCAGTAGCTGCCACGAATCTTAACAGGGTGAACAAGGCCTCACATTTGTTCTAGAGAGCATCTTCACGGGCTCACCCATGGCTTGGGCTGTACTGGATAATTTTTTTAGTTGAAACCTCTTTTTTTTTTTTTTTTTGGTTTCTTTTTTAAAAAGTTCCCACTGGGGCTGGAGATGCTCAAGTGGTAGCACGCTTGCCTGGCATGCATGTGGCCTGGGTTTGATCCTCAGCACCACATATAAACAAAGATGTTGTGTCCGCTGAAAACTAAAAAATAAATATTAAAATTCTCTCTCTCTCTCTCTAAAAAAAAAAGAAAGTTCCCACTGGATTTGTGCACAGCCTTCCAACTTTGTGAAAACACTATTGGGCATGGGTGAAGTGGGGACTGGTACTGCAGGGCGGTAGATCCTTAGAGGGTTTTATACCCAAATCACAATGAATATTGCAAATGAATTTCTTTATTCCAGAGAAGCAATTCCCCATCTGACAGCTTCAGCCTCTAGGCCAATTGCTAATCCTAAAATCATTTCTCTTGACAATTCTGGGTTTTATTATGAAACACAGCATACTTACAAAGGGAGTAGATAGGAACAATCAATGATAATTAACTGGAGCACTCACAGTTCATTCCTAAATTCAGAATAGAGTATTATCAGCACCTCCGAGCCCCATGTACAATCTGTTGGCCTCCCTTCTCTCTCTTCAGCTTAAATGTCTCATGGTCCAAAAATGTATGTCAATTATTCTCTTGCTTTTACTTTATATTTTTACCACAAGAACTATTTGGCTTTATTTCATTTAGTGCTCTATGAATATAAGCCTACAGAATGTCTTTGTCTGTGACTCTGTTTTGAACTTTATCTGTGCTGATGTAGGTAACTGCTGTTAATTTTTTTTCTGTTGTATAATATTCTAATGTACATTCATACTACAAGTGTATATTTTTCTACTTTCCTATGGAAGGCCATTTGGTCTGGTTTGATTTTTTTGCCTTTAAGAGCAAGGCTGCTAAGAATATTCTTGTAAGAATTGCTGATAGCCTATGTGCAAGCTTTATTCAGAAATGGAATTATGTATTCTCTTTAATTGGACAGTACTGTCTTAATTCAGGCTGCTATCACAAAATACCATAAACCAGGTGGTTTAAACAACACTAATTTATTTCTCACAGGTCTAGAGGCTGGAAAATATGAGATGAGGGTGCCAGCATGGTTGGGTTCTGGTGCAGGACTTCCTACAGGTTTTGCAGACAGCCAACTTCTTGTATTCTCACATGGCAGAGAGGAGAGAGAAAGCGAGCTCTCATGTATCTTCCTATAAGGACACTCATCCCACTACCTTCCAAAGGAATCATCTCTAAATACCATAACAATGGGGATTAGGGTTTCAACATTTGAATTTGGAGGGAACATAAACATTCAGTTTTCCAATCTATATTTTTTATGAGTACTGTATGAACTAGAGCTTTGGTTGCACTGTTTCTTCATAAACACTTGGTATTTTTCAAATGTCTAATTTTTACAGGTTTTGTGAATATTTAACATCTGTTCATGTATATTGGTTCCCAGCCCCTAGAGTACAAAAGAGCTCCCTGAGAATATTAGTGAGATAGAAAAATTAAAATTGGATTGTGCACTGTAGTTTTAAAGTACTCTCTATACTCCTTAACCATGAAAGTGCCTCTAAATATTTATTCACTTTCCTATTTAGCATATTTATGCCATCTTCTGGAGAATGTCACTTAAATTGGGATATTCAAATGAACAGGCATCAATATAACTTGGTATTTCTGCTCAGAATCACTAGATAACATGCTTTAGGTTGTATGGAGTGCAATAAAGTTGAAACAAGGCCCCAATAGTGGCTCTCCTTAGTAAATGGAGATAGTGATTTTACAAAAATCACTGTTATTTTTAGACAAATAGTCAGTTCTCTTTGGAGAATGAGGGTGTGTGGGGGTGTGTGGTGGATTCCTTAAAGGTTGATACTTCCGTACTTATTCATAAGAAACTGGACTTAAGGAATTTAAGAACACATATTTATTGTAGATGCTTGTCTCCTTCGTGCCCATCATCTGTTATTTATTTATTTATTTATTTTTGGTAGTTGTAGATGGACTGAGCCACAACCCAGCTTCTATCATCAGTGTTTTTAAAGGAACCAAACCATCAGATATATTGTCAAACATGTGCAATCAGAAATACTAAATTCAAATAAAACAAAACTGTTTTATATATGTAGGGGAAAAAACAAATAAAAATACACCCACACCTCTAGTGGTATTGAAGGAGGGCCTAGTCATTAACCCAACCAACTCCATTTTATCCTTCTCTGTCTCCATTTGCCTCCTTAACTTTATTTATTTATTTTTCCTTTGAAGGCACTTTCTTCTGCAGTTACCTTGGATTCCAGCGAAGGAAAGTTCTGACTGATAAGCACCTTTATGATAAGAGACTGAAACTACCCCCAAACAATGGTGAGCCTCACAGAACAGATCACCCCATCATGATAAAATTGCCCACTAAGAGGGAACAATTATCCCATGATGGAACTGAGATTTCCCCCCTAATCAGGAACAATCATCTCACAGTGGGAACTGAATCAAACCCTTAGTGTTGATGACCTTCCCAGAACTTTCCAGAACCAGCCCTGAGATAAAGATCAACCTGTCCAGGGCCTGACCAAGATGATCTACTCTGCCAGCTATGCAAACTCCCAGCGATTGTACCCTGAAACCCTTGCCTTTTTTTTTTTTTTAATAAATCCTCAAAGTTTCTGTCAGCCCCTTGAAGACAGGTCACTGTACCCCTATATCTGTTCTTCCTGGCTGGCCCATGCTTCAAGCTCTTTTCCTGCCCTTCACCACTGCTGGTCTTTTTGATTGGCATATTGAGACAAGTGTGGCCAAGCCAGGTCTGCTGGAGCCCAGAAACTGAGGCCAACAGTGAACACTAATGCAAAATTTGACAAAAACAATTTTACATAAGAAACCATCTATTTCATATTGTGGTCATGATTTTTAAAATAGGATAGAGTTGTCTAGCTCAGGTCTCCATATGTCCTGAGTTGGTTATCCTTTTACCATCAATCTTTTTTGTCGTCGCCACACCCTCATTGCTCAGATTTGCTCTCCCTGCCTTTCCTCCTAGCTTTCATAATGCTGCAAGATTCCTTTTCATGAGCAAAATGCTAGTCATTCCAATCTTTTAGCCTTTCTTGACATTAGCATTGCTGAAAAAGAAAAAAAAAAGGAATCTGTCATCAAATACAAATGAGAAATACAGGGACCTACAGAGGGAAGTCAGTTTCTCTCCTTTTCATAACTTCTAGAAGTACTTCCCAAGCTTATTTGTCCTACAGCATTTTTCTCAAAAGCTGCTTTTCTGTATTTTGAGTAACAGTTGCCTTTCTTCACGTAGACATCAGTGTTGGGGAATTATTGACCTGATTTCCATAGCTGAAGATTGATTAGCACAATCAGTCACTGGAAAGCAATTTTCATCATGAAAGGCAGCTTCCTCTCTTTCTTGATTAGCAGTCTTGCTGCAGGTTACTAAGTAGAAAACGATAATCCATAAGAGCACTGCCACACATTCTGAGAAGACAAAGGGAGTTGAACCTGAATATCACTGACAGTGTCCCTGGTAGACAAATGGTAAAAAAAAAAAAAAAAAAAGCCTTGTGGTCTCGTGTTTCTGTAATATTCCTCTTTTATTTAGATAACTGGACATTCAGGACTTTTTTAAAATTACTTTTCCAATAATCTTTGGGTTTTTGAGACTACACATATGCTTGTGCTCTGTGTTAAGAGACGAAAAATGCCTATTACTTATCACTACCATAAACCAGTGATTCCTCATTTCTATAAATATGTTCTGCCATCTAAATCAAATGCAGTATTTGTCTAAAGAAATAAGCCAAATGAAATTCAACCGAACCAGATACTTGTCTGTTTATTCTTTTAAATAATGTACTATTATATAGTAAATATTAGTTCTTCAGTTTCAATTTAAAATAAGTTTTAGGGAGGAAATATTTATGTTGGTAGCAGAAGGATGAAAGGGGGAGTTCAGTTTAACCATAATGCTTGCTGGGCTTTCTCTACTCAGAAGGACGAATTATGGGGAATCTTTGCAATAGGGTGGAAAAGTTAATAGATTTTGGCTCCCTATGCTTAGGTTAAAATGTGGTGGGCCCTCTTAATAGCTATATGTCTTTGAACCAGCCAGTTAATATTTCTAAATTTCAGTTTTCATATCTGTAAGATGGGCACACTATTAATTACTTTGTGAGGATTAGAGATACTATATATGAAAAGCCCAACTCATAGTAGGTTCTTGGTAAATGATAACTATTTTTTAAAATATATATTTTAGTTGTAGATGGACACAATGCCTTTATTTTATTTATTCATTTTTATGTGGTACTGAGGATTGAACCCAGTGCCTTAAACATGCAAGGGAAATGCCCCATCAATGAGCTATAACCCCAGTCCATGATAGCTATTTTATTACCTTTGTTTCCATGTATATATGTATATGCATGGATACACGTATCCTCTCTATCTACCATGTATCAGCATAATAGCACATAAACCTAAATTTGAACTGAATTTTCCTGCCCTCACTTGGTGATGAAAGTGATAGAGGATCTTCATTTAATCATTTAACTCAAATGTAATTTTAATTCATATAAAGCTGAAAGTGGTCTAAACTCAGTGCAGCATTAGATGAAAAAATAATTGATTACCATCTTCTGTGATCTGAATGCTCATGTCCTCCTAAAATGCAAACATTGAAACTTAATCATCAATATGATGGTATTACAAGATGGGGATTGGAGATCATTAAGTCTTGAGGGAGGAGCCTCATGAATTGGATGAATGCCTGTATGAAGAGGCCTCAGGGAGCTGTCTTGCACCCTCTATGATGCAAGACACAGGGAAACATATCATATATGAACCAGGAAGTGGCCCTCCAGAATCTCGCCAAATCTTTTGGTGCCATAATGTAGATTTCACACCCTCCAGAAATGTGAAAATAACTTTCCTTAGTTTATAAGTTCCTTAGTCAATGGTATTTTGTTACAGCATCCCAGACTTAGACCTCATCCAAAACCAACTGGAGAGCCATTTAAGGTTTTACACTTTAGTCTCTTAATAAATGGCTATGGATGTTTATACTTTTAATAATTGATGCAGTTTAAATCCTTCTGTCTCCTTTTCTCTCTGTGATAATATCACACGCATGGTATCAGCATTGGTCTTCTTCCTCCCTCTAGTGGAAAAAATCCCAATCTCCTAAACCTAGTCTTCTCAAGCCCATAAGGTCTTTTCCCCATAGATATACTCTGTTTCCAATACAAGCCAAATATATCTATCCTCTATCATACATTTATTGCCTAACTTCTTTAGTTTTATTCAAACAAAGGTCCCAGAACTGGCGGGCCAAAATTTGGGCATGGAGCATCTATATCGATGTTAAATTAACCTCCACCCCAGCTCCCCACTCCTTCCCTTTTCTATATTTAAATATTAATCAAATTCAGAAAAGCCAGTGAGTTTATTCTCTTTTATTTAGGACAGTAGAGAAGAAGATACTGTGGGCTATCTTAATTGACTTCTTTTATTTATAATTTCCATCAATGTGATGGCAGAGAGCAAAATCAAAATTTATTGTATTATAGAAAAACAAAAACTGGTTTATATAGAAATCCCTTGGAGGCATCCTCTGAAAACAATTTCTGAAAATGCCTTGAAGCATTTTTGAAACTTGGACCTTCTTATTAGTACATTTTGTAAATCAATTGATTTAATTTACTTATTGATTCATTTAGTTTTACTAAGTGAATTTGTGAATCGGTATGGATGTGAATCTGTAAAAATCAAGGATTTTTTATATACAGAAAGAAAGCAATCAAGTCACCCCTCTCCCCAATTCCAGCTAAGAAATGATGTAATGGAAAATTGTAGGGAGTCCAACCAATTGTTCTTTATATTTATCTCTTTTGTGATTGGGGACATTTTAACTTATATTTATTAACCAAAAGAAGAGAAAGTGTGTTAGGTTTTTGTGGCTGTGACCAAAATACCTGACCAGAACAACTTAGAGGAGGAAAAGTTGATTTGGGGGAATCACAGTTTCAGAGGTTCAGTCCATGGTTAGTTGCCTGAGGTGAGGCAGAACATCATGGAAGAGGACAATTGCTCATCTCAAGGTTGCCAGGAAACAGAGAGCAAGCAAGGTGTCAATGTAGGTCACTGGGGATATGACCTTGGGGACTATGTCTGCCCCTGGCTCCATCCCCTCTCTCTCTCTCTCTCTCTCTCTCTCTCCTTCCTACCTGCCATAAGCTCCATCATACCCTTCTGCCCTGTACAAAGGTACTCGCCCATTGACCTACTTCTTCTAGCCATACCTAACCTGCCTACAGCTATCTCCCAGTACAATAGTCCTTTAAAATTATTAATCTATTGAATGGATTAATCTGCTGATTAGGTTACATTTCTCATAATTCAATCATTTAACTTTGAACATTGTTACATCATCTCATACATGAGCTTTCAGGGAACACCTCATATCCAAACCATAACAGGAGGGCTCAAAATATCATGTCAATTTTCTAAAATACAAACTAAGGCCTACTTCATATGTCCTGACATGTGAATAAGCTATTAAGAGCTCAGACTAGTTTGAAGGATGCATAGCTTCCCCTGAATTAATTACCAAACTAATTCAGATTTAAAAGTCTGCAGGGGTTAGATATGTGACTCGGTGGTAGAGTGCTTGCCTATCATGTGTGAGACCCTATGTTCAATCCCCATGACCACCAAAAATTTTTCAAAAAGATTAAAAAAACACAACTCTACAGCAAGGGAACAGAATGCATATATTGACTCATCTACTGAAAAAACCCTCTATACTGGGGTTACAGATAAACTTACTCCAAACTTAAACTTCTACACTTCCAGCTATTAGAGAAATGCAAAACCAAAAGGGAAGCAAAGGCTGTGTTGTGGTTTGTATCTGGAATGTTCTCCCAAAAATTCTCATGTTAAGCCATGTAGCAATGTTCATAGGTGAAAAGATTGGAATATGAGGACTCTGACCTTGTCCATGTATTAATCCACCTGATAGATTAATAATTCAAATGGATTTTCAGGGAGGTGGTGAAAATGATAGGCAGGTGGGGCATGACTGGAGGAAGTAGGTCACTGAGGACATGACCTTGGGGACTATGTCTGCCCCTGGCGCTCCATCCTCTCTCTCTCTCTCTCTCTCTCTCTCTCTCTCTCTCTCCCCCTCTCCCTCTCCCTCTCTCTCCCTCTCTCCTTCCTCCCTGCCATAAGCTCCACCACACCCTCTGACCTGTTGTTCCACCTCACCTCTGGCCCAGAGCAATGGGCTTGACTAACCATGAACTAAGACCTCTGACATTGTGAGGCAAAATAAACTTTTCTTCTAAGCCGCTCTGGTCAGGTATTTTGGTCTTGGTCATGGCCATGAAAACTGACTAACATAGGTTCCAGAAAATTTTCTGAATATTTTATTTTTTGAGGTTATTGTGTTGTACTTTTGCTATTATGTGTAAAACTACATTTAGTAAACAGTGGTTCTCTATCATTTCCTCGTTATTATAATCTGTGTGCAACCAATTCAGTTATTTCTTAAAATGCATACATTTAAATGAAAAAGGCCATTGAACCTATGATATAGTGACTCATAGTTTCCAAATAGTTTGCACAAATAGCAGGTTTCATGCTGATACGGCTGTGCATATTGTCTCTCAGTCATTGCAGTGATTCATGAATATGAGATTTATTTAATCAATAATGTGACTAATTTATTGATGATAAATATTCTGGGTGATATTATTTCAAATATAGGAATCCTATGTTTTTCTACAGTAGTCACTCAAGATGGCTGTATGGAGATACATGAATAAAGAGAAAATATAAATTAAGTCTGCAATATTTTTGCTTAATGAAATTACATCTGAATGGTTTTACAGTTAAGATGATTTTAGAATTAAGATGCTCCCTTTGATAATCAAATGAGTAAAGGCATTTCAAGTAATTGAATCTTCACCTATATGAGGAAGTACATGTATGTAGTATGTACTAGAAATTTTATTCTAGATTTATAATTCTTCTAATAGGCAAGTCCTCCCTCATTAACCACATGAATTTATTTCCTGCCAGCTGTCCCTGGCGCCCAAAGGTCTGCTATCTTATATCTAATATGTGTAATATGCCCCCAATTTTATCACCTCTTCTAGGTTCATGAAAATAGGTGACATCCATTGTTGTTCATAGATTTATTCTTCATAAACTGCAAGATATCCTTAAAATGTCATTTGAATCATGCCATCTTCTCTCTGAGACTTTTCAAAACTTCCCATTATATCTAAAATAATATCTCAAATCCTAACTATGTTCATAAAGTCCTTTTGGAGTTGCCCTCTGCCTTTGTCTATAAACTCTTTGCATTCAATTTCCCTGCTAACATCCTACAAATGCTCCTGACCTCTTTGATTCCCTCTAACCCTCAAAAGTTCTTACCTTAGGGCCTTTGTGCCACATCTTCCTTGTTCTTTCTATACCTGGGCTTATTCTCATTCTTGAGGAGAGGGGGCACTTGATTACTTCCTATAGAGGCCTTCCTTGAGGGTTTTTTTTTTGGTAAACTTTTGTATTTTTCAATACAAATACAACACACCCTAACCAAGAGCCATGCTATAAATCATGTGGTGTTTACCAATGTTCCCATTAGTTAGTGTTTTTGCTATCTGATTTGAAAACACCTTCTGTCTTTACTATTAAATTCTGATTTACCTTTTTAATATATGATACATTCTTATAATTTGTTATTACTGAGTGCTGATTTATTAGGACACTGTAATAAAATTTTTAACATAAATTTTAAAGGCTTCGAATTAGTTTCATGAGGATTTTGAAAGTTTTATAGCTGAAAAAAAATTCTGAGAAACAAGAAGTGAATTTCACATCCAGTATCCTAGAAAACAAAACATGGAGGGCTGGCCATAGAATGTATGTCTTTTCTCTCTATAATATCTCCCCAACTCCTGCATTAAGACTTTACTTTGTATACAAGTGAGACAGGAAGATAGACCACCCATAGGCAGCCAGGAAAATGGTCTCAGAGAAGAAAGGGAAGAAGAGAGGATTGGAAAATCAAACTTCTGACCTCAGTTGGATCTAGCCCAAAGATAGTTCCTTAACAATCCCTAGACACCACCAACCACAAAAGATACTTCCTTTTGTGCCAAGAGACCCTAATTCCCATCCTTGTACTAATAAAAGCTTAAAAATAATTTTTCTCTAGATTTGCTGAAGAAGACAAAATAGAGTTGATTGGTTTCCTTTCTGAAGCCTATATTTACATATCATCCCACCAATCACCAATAGGGACAAATCAAGTCCATGAAAACCCTTAGACAACAGACATCCATTGGCAACCCTCTCTTGGGGCCCTCTCTCTTCTCTAATACACTAAAAAATCCCATCGTTTTGTTCTCACCCTTGTGTCCATGAATTTCATTTTTCAAATTCATGAGACAAAAAACCCATCCATCAACACTCTGTGTTACACAAGTGTGTACAATTGTTACAGTTGTTGGCTGGATCTAAGCAGATGACCAAGGAAGGAAAAAATATTTGTGTTTTACTTGAACAGACTGATGTGTTTACTGGGTACTAAACCCTTTGCTTAATTTTGGGAACCTACATTATTTTTTTCCTTAGTTTTCTCTTCTATCTGTTCTGTTGTTCTGCTGGAGAAAAACTGGTGCATATTTGGACTTGCATTCATACTTGGGAGGTCCGAACATTTGTCAAGCAGCCTGCTAATTACATATCTGTTGAAAGTATTTCTTGTTTCCCTGGCTAGGGGCTGAGGGGTTTGTATGTATCAGTTTTATGCTTTTCTTACTGGTTACTGAACTACTGCCCATTGCTAGAGAAAATTGCTCCTGCAAGATCTGAGGGCATTGAGTAAGGAATAGCATTTTAGATACTACTACTTTTTATTGTTTTTTTTAAATAATACTATTTTTGAAGGTGTTATACATAATAAAGGGAAATGAATGTTTCCCTTTTTTTTTTTTTTTTGGTATGGGATTGAACTCAAGGACACTCGACCACCGACCACCTGAGTCACATTTCCAGCCCTATTTTGTATTTTATTTAGGGTCTCACTGAGTTGCCTAGCGCCTCACTTTTGCTGAGGCTGGCTTTGAACTCGCTGCCTCAGCCTCTCGAGCTGCTGGGATTACAGGTGTGTGCCATGGCGCCCAACTTCCCTTTTTCTTACATCAATTTTAGGAGATTCATGTGGTTTACTTTGTTTCTTATGTTCATACAATTTATATCTATACATCCCCCACCCTCACAGTGATATATCTTGTTATGTGGTTTTATCTACTTGTAGAGAGCAGGCTGTGTCCTGCTCTGAGTAACTTCATGATGTATATAGAATAATAGTTCTCAGATTGTGCTTAACCCTGAATTACTTCATTTATAAAGCAGTAGTTTGCCATGAGTTACTGCATTTTGAGTTTAAGTGCTGATGTAGAATGATGCTATAGCCACCATCTGCTTAGCGTAACCATAAGGCACAAACTGATAAATTAATCATACTAATAATAATGGTCAGGACTGGGGTTGTGGCTCAGTGTTAGGGCGCTTGCCTGGCATGTATGAGGCCCTGGGTTCGATCCTTGGTACCACATAAAAATAAATAAATAAAATAAAGGTTTTGTGTCCAACTACAACAGATATGTCAAACATATGTGGTAAAAAATGGTGATTTGTGAACTTATTTAATTAATCAGAATCACACAGATGCACAGGCATGTCAAACTCACATGGGAAAAAAAACAGGCCTATGAACTTATCAAATTCACCAGTCCACAAAACGAAGCAAACCCCATCCAAGGCCCAAAAAGGGGAGCACCCTGAGAGTTGACAAAGTAGCACACTGACCTTGTTACTTAGCCACTTATCTTGAGCCTTGCCCAGAAAATTGCCACAGCAGTGAACCTCCAAATCTCTGTTCCCAGGCTTCAGCAGAGTGTGGTTCCCCTTGCCCATGATGACCACACACAGCTGACTCCAAGCTGACATCTCAAGCTGACACTCTAAGCTGACCCTGTGAAACTGAAAGACTCTGGCCTAGAACAAGTTCCTGCACTCTGACAGCTCTGTTCCCTGAATAAATTAAGCTGGTTCCCAATTTGTACTCTTTGCTTTCATATCTGCTGTCTGCCTTTGCTCTCAGCCTCCTGAACCTCTGTGGCTGCCTTAACCCTTTCCTAGCCTTTCTGTAACTTTCATATATAATTGTGTAAAGTGTGACATATCACTTGAGTGCTACAGATGTTAGAAACTGAGATCAGAATAAAAGAACCTGTGATGGCCTGGCTTATGACTGCCAGAGGACCCATGAGTATTCAGTGACTGCCACTGTTGAAAGTGATATACCCTGTGAATTTATTGTCATCCAATAAATTCTGACATTGTGGAAAGACACAAACATGTTTGGTCTATGTTAACGACATAGCTTGCTCATGACACTACTGGAAACATTTTAGATTACTAAATTTCTAAGAATCAATAGCTGTCTAAAATAGGCAATTAAAGGCATAGGCATTCTTTTGGTGAACTAGCAAAACAGTTGATAGAAATTATTACCCTAAACTCCCTTGTCCTGAAATATGTAGGAATCTGGGAAATTTGAGGAAAGGAAAATGGTGACCAATTTCCTATATAGCAGTTGGAACTGACCATAAAGCATTTTGTCATAAAACATTTTTTACAGCACAATTTTTATAATATAGTAGTTTCATGTATTTTTCTTTTTTTCAAACAATTGTTTTATTAGTGAATTATAGTTATAAGTGTTAGCAGGATTTAATGTCTTCCTTTTTTTGTAGTTGTAGATGGACAATGTGCCTTTATTTTATTTATTTTAGTATGCAGTACTAAGGATCAAAGCCCAGTGTCTCACACATGCTAGGCAAGTGCTCTGCCACTGAGCCCCAGCCCCAGCCCTACATCTTCCTTTGAGACTATCCCTGAGCAAGCATTTGGATTGGAGTTGGGCACATGGAGGAACTAACACAGTATTATGGAAGCATGACACATGGTCTGTGTACTCAAAGATATATCAAGGTAAGGTTAGATTAAAACCAAAAGTAGAAAATAAACAACAGAAGATTTTTTTAGGAGTTCTGAGGCTTCAGTTAGGATTTCCTGCTGAGTAGCTTAGTGAGCCACTGCAAGTCACACCAATCAATTCAGGATCTTAATTCCTCCACCTGAAATGGAAATGACTTGACTGACAAATATTTATTGAGCACCTATTATTTTCTGTGTACTATTGAAATTATTGGGGAATTAGTAACCATTTAAGCTATAGCCCAACTTCATGGGATTAAAATCCAGAAAAGAAGGTATACATATTTATAACTAAATATATAGTATGTATTTTAAGAATATTATATATATATATATATATATATATATATATATAAATATATATATCTAATAATCTTAAAATACATACTATATATTTTTCATACTTTCTTTTTAATTTTAAAAAGAAAGTATGAAAAAATACTGTAAAAGGGAAAGAAAAATTGCTAAGGTACTTTTCACCCCTGTAGTGCTAGTGGTTCTGGGTGTGGTTTGCAGATAACAGAGGTGGCAAAACTAAACTTGCTCTCATTTTGTCCTGTCTGATAGCTCTTAGATGGATCATATCAGGGGCATACTTTTGTTTTAATCACCATGGGATTTTTTCAGGACTTGACTGACTTCCAAGAGGCATTTATCAAACAAATTTAAAGGCCATAAATACTTGAGATAAGAGATAACAGATGGGCAAGTAGTGGACAGGCCAAAATGTCTGTAAAGGAACATACTGATGAGGGAGACGCATGGGTGAATAATGGTTTTGAAAAAAAAAAAGTCCTGCTTATATTAGGGAATGTAAAAGATCACTCATATACTTAGAGCTGGATATGTATTCAGAAAATACCTGGAAAACCATCATCTATCACCCCTGGATGACATTCATGAAAACATGAAGTGAAGGCTAAGGCAGTGTTGTAAAGGGCCTGGCTAGTGACGGAAATAGTGAAACCAAAATGGAGTCAATATGCAAAGATTGAAAGAGCGATTTGCCACAAGTGTTTAAGGAAATCCCAGTCAAATCACTTGTTGACCACAAAGTTAATAGACCAGAGACTTAAGTAACCACATAAGAACAATAATAAACTGGGTGCGGTTGCACTCACCTGTAATCCCAGTGGTTTAGGAGGCTGAGTCAGGAGGATCATGAGTTCAAAGCCAACTTCAGCAAGTTAGCGAGGCCCTTAAGCAACTTAGAGACCCTGTCTCTAAATAAGATACAAAATAGGGCTGGAAGTGCTGCTCAGTGGTCAAGTGTCCCTAATACCAAAAAAAAAAAAAAAAAAGAACAATAATACAGTGCTGGGGTTGTGGCTCAGTTGGTAGAGTGTTTGCCTAGCATGTGTGAGGCACTGGGTTTGATCCTCAGCACCACATAAAAACAATAAATAAAGTAAAAGGATTGTGTCTGTTTACAACTAAAAATAAATAAATAAATAAAAAGGAACTTAAAAAAAAAGAACAATAATATAGTCTTTGCAAAAATAGTTCAGAAAAGTCATTTAGAAAACCAAACAACAGGAAGGAGCAACAAGGCCTTGGAAGGAGGTAGACCTCATTTTTAGAGTTACCACAGAGTAATATTAAAATATTTTAAAGTATTTAACGAAAAGTATGAGGTGCTAATAGAAACAAAGGTGTGGTTCATTCACGAGAGAATGAGAAATTAAGGGAAAACATCTATGAGGAATCACAGACATTGGACTTACTGGAAAAAGGCTTTAAATCAACTATCTTACATATGCTCAAAGAGCTGAAGGAAACCATGGACAAAGAAGTAAAAAATGCCAAATAAATACAGAATATCAATAATGGAATAGATACTACAAAAAAGTAACCAAGTAGAAATTTTGGAGCTGAAAGTACAAGAACCGAAGTCAAAGTTGACTAAAGAAATTGAGCTGGCAGAAAAAGTAACTCATAAACTTTAAAATAAGGCAATTGTGATTAACCAATCTGAGGAACAGAAACAACAAAAAAAAAAACTGAAAATATTTAAACAGAACCTAAGAGACATAGGATGCCATATAGTGTATCAACATACACACAATAGGAATTACAGAAGGAGGGAAGAAAGAGAAATAGGCCCAAAGAATATTTGAAGAAACGATGTACAAAAACCACCCCAAAATGATGAAAACATGAATTCACATATCCAAAAATCCTAAACCCCAAATTGCTCTTAAAGAGATTCACAAGTTGTGAAACTAGCCCACATTCCCATCAACAAATGAATCAATAAAGAAAATGTGGGATGGAGATAATATATATATGGAATGGAGTTTTACTCACCTATGAAGAATGAAATGTTGTCATTTGTGAGTAAATGAATGGAAATGGAGAATATCATGCCAAGTGAAATAAGCCAAACAAGGGTCAAATGTTTTCTGTCATATATGGAAGCTAGAGCAAAATAAGAGGGGAAATGGTGGGGATTTGGATATCATAAAGATATAAGGAAGATCAGTTGAGCAAAAGGAAATCCACAGAAAGGGAAGAGGAATGGAAAAGGGGAGGAAATGTGGAATGACTTTAACTAAACCATGCTATGTGCATACATTAATACACCACAAGGAATTCTACTTTTATGTATATGTAGAAAGCACCAATAGAAAAATAAAAAATAGATGAATAAAAATGAAGGTCAGTGGAGTAGAGGAAGGACAATAGGAAGAAGAAGGGAGGAAGGAAAAGTGGGGGTGTGGGAACTGAAATGGAGAAAATCAAATTCCATGCATGTATGATTTTGTCAAAATAAGCCTAACTACTATGTATAATTATAACGTTCTAATAAAAACATATAACAACATGAAGGAAGGGCAGGCCTACATAAGATCTGATATTTCATATGATATTGAGATTTTCTGCATAATAATGAAACTAAGTGCTATTAATTTAAACTATTGTTATTCAAATTAATTGTGATCCTCCATGTAACCACTAGGAAAATAAATAAAAAATTGAATAAAAGTAATGAGAATGAAATCAGTACAATATAAAATATTTATAAAATACAAAGGAAGTTTGCCATGGAGGAATTGAAGAGTGAAAAAGAATAATATAAGAAGGAAATCCAGATGGGATAGTAGAAGTAAATTCTTCTTTACTGGTATTTACTTAAAATATAAATGACCTAAGCTCTCCAATTAAAAGTCAAATTGGGGGACTGGGGTTATGGCTCAGCTGTAGAGTGCTCACTTAGTATGTGTGAGACCCTGGGTTTGATCCTCAGCACCACATTAAACAAATAAATAAATAAAAATAGAGGTACTGAGTCCAACTACAACTAAAAAATAAATATTAAAAAAAGTCAAATTGGCAAAAAAAAACACAATCTAACTCTATAAGTTGGCAAGAAAACTTACATTAGATTCAAAGACACAAATAGATTGAATATGTATAAAAAATACTAGAACAATAATCACAAAAGAGGATTAAAAGAACTAGAGTCAGGGCTGGGATTGTGGCTCAGCAGTAGAGCGCTCACCTAGCACGGGCGGGACCGGGTTCGATCCTCAGCACCACATTTTGCTGTGTCCATCGCCTCATACTTGCTATCCTTTCACCTCAGCCTCTATAGTAGTTTGGGTTATAGTCACGTGCACTGTGTCCAGCAGACAATATAGACTTTAAATCATATTATTTGCAAAAGACAAAGGAAATGAAAAGGTGTTCCATTTGTATACAATGAAACAAAATGCATTCTGCTGTCATGTATAAGTAATTAGAAAATTTTTTAAAAATGTTAATATAAAAAATTCCAAATTAAAAAATAAAAGGGAATATATATTGATGAAAGTGTCAATACTTCAAGAAGATACAACAATTATGAACAGACATTCTCTTAACAGAGCCCCAAAATATCCGAAGGAAAACTGACATAATTGGAGGGCTAACAATCTAGTTCACCAATAATAGTTGGAGATTTCAGAGCCATACTATCAATAGGAGATGGTGCAACTACATAGAAGATCAATAAATAAAGAGAGCATTTGAACAATATCATAAATAATTAGACCTGACAGCTATGCAGTCTTTTACTGCATAATTATGTTTTGGTCAATGACACATTGCACATAACTTGGTGGTTCCATAAGATCAGATTGTCTAGTGATGTTGTAGTTTGTGTAAGAACACTAATGATGCATTTCTCAGAATCTATTCCTGTCATTCAATTACATGTGCCTATTTATGGGAAAAAGCACATCTTTTTGAAGTGCTCCTAGAAAATTTTTCAGAATAGACCATAGCTAGACAATAAAGCATATCTCAGTACGTTTAAAAGGACAGAAACAATCCAAATTATGTTCTCAGAACACAGTGGAATGAAATTGGAAATCCATAACAAAGGCAAATCAAACCATATAGTCCTAAATAAGCAATGGATCAAAGAAGAAATCAAAAGGAAAATCAGAAAATAGTTTGAGATGAAAAAAACCCAATACATCAAAACTTATGGGATGCACTGAAAGTGGAATTGAGAGGGAAGTTTATAGCCATAAATAGTTACTTTAAAATAATGATAAAGATCTGAAAACTTCATGTAACTTGCCACCTTTAGAGACCAGAAAAAGACCAAATTAAATCCAAAGCAAGAAGGAGAGATGATAAAAATTAGGGTGGAGATAGAGAAATAAGGAAATGAAGTTGTCAATAGAAAACAATGGAGAAGCTGGGCACAATGGGGAATACCTGCAATCCCAGTAGCTTGGGAAGCTGAGACAGGAGGATCACAAGTTCAAGGCCAGCCTCAGTAACATACTGAGGTACTAAACAACTCAGTGAGATCCTGACTTAAAAAGGGCTGGGGGATGGAGCTCAGTGGTAAAGCATTCCTGGATTAAATCCTCAGTAAAAAAAAAAATCTATTGAGAAAAAGTTTTTAGAAGTTTGTTTTCTGGGCTGGGATTGTGGCTCAACGGTAATGCATTTGCCTGGCATGTGTGAGACACTGGGTTTGATTTTCAGCATCACATATAAATAAATAAATAAAGGTCTATCAACAACTAAAAACAAACAAAAAAAATTTTTAAGTTGGTTTTCTGAAAATGTCAAAAAAATGTACAGCCATAAGCATAATAACCAAGAAAAAAGGAGACTTTTATTGCTAATATCAGAAATTAAATAGCAATACTACTTTTGATATTACAGAAATAAAAATGATTACAAAGAGAATATTAAGAACTATTGTACAATAACAAATTATATAGCCTAAATGGAAAAGACAAATTTCTATAAATATATACATTATGACTCATAAAGAAATAGAAAATCTAAACAAACCTGTAACTACTAAGGAGATTAAATCAATAAAGATTAACCTCATAACAAAGAAAATACCAAGACCAGATGACTTCACTGGAGAATTCTACCATTCATTTAAAAATTAACAAGAATAATTTGCAAACTCTTCCAACCACAGAAGAATACTCCTTAACTAATTCTATGAAGGCAACATTACCTGACTCCAATGCCAGATGAAGACATTGCAAGAAAAGAAAACTACAAAGCAATATCTCTTATGAATATAAATGTAGAAGTCCTCAACAGAATAGTAGCAAACTGAATCTAGCAACATACTGAATCAATTAGGCATCTTGGCCAAATGGGATCTACCCTAGGGATCCAAGAATGTTTCTATATATGAAAATCAATAGAAAGAAACAACTCTCATCATTGTCCAATGAATATATAAAAATGATATGAAAAGATCCACCATCCTCTTATGCTAAAACCCTCTGCAAACTATGAATAAAAGGGAAATGGACATTTATGAAAAATTAATAACTAATGTCATATTTAATGGTTACCGTGGTCTGCAGTTTGAGTCCTCCCTAAATTCCTATGTTGAAATCCTAACCTGTAACATGATAGCTTTAGGAAATGGAGTCCTTAAAAAGGGATTAAGTCTTTCATTAGGAATAGTGCTCTTATGAAAGGTACCTCTACTGCTTCTACTATGAGGGGACATAGAAGGTGCTGTCTTTTTAACCAGATAGAATCTTATTCAGTCATAAAAGGAGTGAAATATTGATACATTCTGTTACACTGTATGAACCTTAAAAATATCATACCAAGTGAAGGAAGCAGGATTCAAAAGGCCATGTGGTATGATCCTTTTCATGTGAAATGACCATAATAGGAAAATTCATAGAGACAGAAAACACCGACACTGAATCTGCCAGTGTCTTGATTTTGAACTCCCCAGCTTTTGGAACTGTGAGAAATAAATTCCTGTTGTGTATAAGCCATCAAGTTTATGGTATTTTGTTATTGCAATCCAAACAGAAGAGACAATGGGGAAAGATTGAATGTTTTCTCCCCTGCTTTAAATCAGGAAAAGATGTCTTCTCTTTTATTTCTATTTAACATTGTGCTGAAAGGCCTAGTCAAGGCAATTAGAGGGGAATAAGAAATAAATGGTATCTAGATTTCAAAGGAAGAGGCAAAACTACTTGTATTTGGAGATGATGTGATCTTATATATAGAAGTCGTAAATAACGAGGGCTGGCTGTAATCAATGGTAGAGCACTTGCCTAGCATATGAGGCCCTGGGTTCTATCCCTTTTTTTTATAGAAAGAATTTTTAATATTTATTTTTTAGTTATTGGTGGACACAACATCTTTGTTTGCATGTGGTGCTGAGGATCGAACCCGGGCTGCACGCATGCCAGGCAAGCACGCTACCGCTTGAGCCACATCCCCAGCCCGGGTTCTATCCCTTATCCAAAAAAAAAAAAAAGTTGCTAAATGACCTACAAAAACTATTAGAGTTAATGAAAGAGTTTAGCATAGGTTCAGGATTCAGGATCAGCATATAAATGTTCTTTGTATTTCTACATAATATAAATAATCCAAAAAAGAATTTAAGAATATAATTCCATTTAGGTAGCATAAAACTTAATGAAATATTTAGTAATAAACTAAAATGAAGAAGTAAAATGCTAGTATACTGCAATTAAGAAAACTTCATTTAAAGAATTTAAAGAAGATCTAAATAAAGAAAAGAATATCCTATGTTCATAGATTGGAAAATTGTTTATGTTATGATGACAATAATTCCTAAATTTATCTCCAGATCCAAAGCAATTACTATAAATCATTCCAAATGTATTTTCACAGAAATGGACAAGCTAATACAAAAATTTGTATAAAATGCTAAAGACCCAGAGTAGCCAAAACAACCTTGAGGAAGAAAAATAAAGGGGAAGGACTCACACCTTCCATTCTAAAGTGTGGTACACAGCTCCTGCAATCAAAACAGTATAATACTGTATTTGAGATATATAGATCAATGGAAGAGAATGAAGACTCTTAAAAAGGAAAGGAATAAAAGTCCCTATACCTATGCTAAGGGATTTTTTATAATACTGTCAAGACTATTCATGGGTGAATCTTGAAAACATTATGCTTAAATCAAGGAAGCCAGATTCAAAGGGTCACATATTATATGATCTCTTTCATGTGAAATGTCCACAATAGGCAAATTTCTAGAGACAGAAATCAGATTAGTGGTTGAATGTATTGAGGCAGGGATAATGGAAGTGACTGTTTAATGGGTACAGGATTTCCTTTTGGGATAAAGAAAGTGTGATTGCATTAGATATCAGTGATGGTTGTGTGACATTGTTAATACACTAAAAACAATTGAATTGCACACTTTAAAATGTTTTTGGTGAATTTTGTGTTATGCGAATTTTATCTCAATTAAAAAATATAATTCCAAAATTATGAAAGCACAATTCAGCAGGCAAATGATCTCTTTAAGAAAAAAAAAGGAATAATATTAGCTAATAAACCAGCTAGCTGGTTTATTTTAATAATTAGTTAATTAATTTTGAGAAATTAACTAATTAATTAATTAGTTAATTTTGAGAAATTCATTGCTTTCTGCAAATCTAAAAAAAAAAAAAAAAAACATGGGCACTTAAATTTTTTCATTATACTCATGCCCAGGAAAAAATAAATTAGCAGCATCTTATTTTATGAGAATTTAATTTAATTTATATGCTGTCCTTTTCTGTTACCTTTCCCATGGGGCTGGTATAACTATAGATCTTTATGAAAAGTAGAAGTTTTCTCCCTTCCATTAGCATTTCTTCCTGCCATAGTCATCTTATGTACTCCATTCCTGGGCTAGTGGCATCAGAATCATTCCAATTCAAGGCCATGGCTCTACCAATGAAAAGCAAGACAGGCTTATAAATAGAATGATGTGCACCTTCAGATAAGATGCTAGTGGCACAGATATATGCTTGGGTTTAGATATATCCTGTTCGATATTTTAATAACTTAGTTGAATGAATTCATGAAAAGGATTGATGTTTGTTAAATGAATGGCTGATGCAGAAAAGGAAGAGTCAGCTAATATGATAGCTGACAGAATCAAGTGTCAAAAAGCTTGAAATAGGAGCTTAAAGTAGCAAGGTATTGCTGTCAGGATACCTATGAAATTTTTTATTCACACATGCACACACATGCACACACATTCAGGGAACTCAACTAAGTGGTGTTTATGTTGTAACTATAGGAACAGAAGCAGCAGCAGCAATAAACAAGTACACAAATAAACAAAAAACCAAAATGGGGTTTTAGTTACCATCAAGTTCAATACAGATTCCTGGTTACAAGTCCAGTGCCACAAGACTCAATTTTACCAAATATGATGAAATTACACAGCAAAGTTCCCTTTGGAAGATGAAATATATTCTATAAATACTACAGTAGTACACTTTAAAATGTGTGATTTTGCTCTCTATAACAAATATTGCTCTATACAAATGCTGGAAGCTGGCTATTATCTCACCAACAATGGGTACAAGGGTTCTGTTTTCTTCACATCCTTCCAACATGCATCTTTCATTGTTTTGATAATAGCTATTCTGATAGGTACGAGGTGATACCTCTTGTGGTTTATATTTGCATTTTCTTGTCGATTAGCAATGGTGAACATTTTTTCATAGGGCTGTTGGTCATTTGTATATATTCTTTTGAGAAATATCTATATAGTTCCTTTTCCCATGATTAAAGTCTGGTTACTTATTTTCTTGTTATTGAGTTATGTTTTGAATATTTACCCTTTATATGGTTTGCAAATATTTACATATACACAGTTTGCAAATATTTGCTCCCCTTTTTTAGGCTTATTTTTACTCTGTTGATTGTTTGCTGGCAGAAGCTTTTTATTTTGATGTAATCCCATCTGCTTATTTTTCTTTTGTTGTATGTACTTTTGGGTCCTATTTATAAAGTCAGGATTTCATGGATTCAAATGGTACTTTTACTGCCTCTGTGTGTATGTGGAGATGGGAGCGGGGAATACCAATCAACTTTTCCATCTCAGATGATAAACTGTAAATTTTATAATCCCAGCAGCTCATGAACAACTATATATATATATATACTTAATTTTATAAATTTTATTTATTCTAATTAGCTATATATGACAGCAGAATGCAATTCAATTCATATTACACAAAGAGAGCACAATTTTTCATGTCTCTGGGTGAACACAAAGTAGAGTCACACCATTTGTGTTTTCATACATGTACTTAGGATAATGATGTTCTTCTCATTCCACTGTCTTTCCTACCCCCATGCTCCCTCCCTTCCCTTTGCCCTATCAAAAGTTTGTCTATTTCATGAACAACTATATTGTATTGACTTTACTCATACAGATCCAGAAGCCTGAGCTAGAAGTAATCATTGAGAGAAAGTTAAAAGAGAAACAGAGGTAGAATGTGAATCAACAAATAAAGAACTTCAAATGTTAAAACAAATAAGCAGCATACCCATTAATAAATCACTACCTTTCTTTATGAGATGCTCAAGATCCCTTTTAGTTGTAATCAAGGCCAAAAAAATCTTGCATACATTGTATGCATCTAATATGCAAGTGTCCCTCTAAAGTAGGTCAATTCTTGATGGGATTTAGTGTTCTAAGTGCTTTAAAGCTTGCTCAACTGAGCCTGATCTGCACCCCCTCCCACCACATTTCTTTCCTCTCTACTCATATGGTTTGGCTTCATCTGGAAAGTTCCCCCCCTTTTTTTTTCTCCATTTATATGTGTTTTTTTGTCATAGAATCAGAACTTTAGGGTAGGATTTAAGATAAAAATTGGGTGCATCCTTTTGTCTAACTGAAATAGTAAAGAAAATTTTGAGGGGCTGGGGATATAGCTCAGTTGGTAGAGTGCTTGCCTTGCAAGCACAAGGCCCTGGGTTCAATCCCCAGCACCACAAAAAAAGAAAAGAAAAGAAAAAATTTTGACTGTGTGACTATGAAAGCCAGAAACCCACTCAAAGTGCTTTGATTCTAGACTGTATTTGCTCCTCTGAACCAGGGAATTATGGAACTTGCTGGGTGATCTAGCTCACCTTGTGGTTCTCTACATTGAGGTTTAGGGCTAAAATTGAAAAATGTAAGGAAAAAAGGGAATGAAAGAAATAGAGAGAATAGGTAGCCCCACAGTAATACAGGTTTATTGGAGATAAACCTGCAGGGGGGCCCAGTGGAGACTGAGACCCATCTTCTGCTTTGGGTAGGCATAAGGGCATGAGAGAGTTGGAGAATTTTTGTGGTTAAGCCTTTGCTGGGGGGTTGTCAGGGAAAGGTCCTTTTGGTCATTGTTAGCAAAAATAACCAACACAGTTTCAGCACCATGATGAAAACACAAATAACAGAAGTAGACCTCAAACGGATCAGCAAGCTTTCCTTTATTCCGCATCAGAGGCAATCAATCAGATACTGGAGGGGCTCACTTTCCGGGTAGAAAGATGGCCACCAGTTACAGAAGAGGTTTGAGTTTTATGGTTTACAATGAGGGTGGTTTAATTATTGCAGACTGAAACAGGATGTGTTGGTTTGGACAGTCAGGAAAGAAGCTCAACTCATTGTCAACTGGGAAAAGTTGACAACTCATTGTCACTGGGAAAAGTTCAGAACTGGGTGTTCACTGTTCATCGTCTTCCTCTGGGACCCGTTGTTACCCAGACCCGTTGTCACTATTTGCTTTTCTCCTTCTAGAACACATCCGCAATGGGAAAGGGTAAAAGTCCAGGGCCCAGTATCTGCCTCCTCCCTTCAGGATCCTTGTGGTTGGGAAGGGATGAATGTTTGCTCCCCCCCCCCCCATGACTAATTGTTACTGGGAAAGGATTTACAGGGAGAGGATTAAAGATTGCCTTCCCCCTCCTCTTCCTCTGACAGACTGTTTTGGGGGATTGTATTTCCCTGTCCTGGGGGTTGTCATTTACCATATCCTTCAGTTGTCACCTCCATTCTTTGAGGTAGTCACTATTTCATGTTGAACCAGGTGTTTTCAGGATTCCAGTCCCAGATAATAATTTCCTTTCTTTGTATGATGATGGGGTATTGTTTGGGTCAGGCTGAGTCAGAGTGACTGTGAGATGACTCATTCTCAGATGGAGAATATGTTTCAAAATGGTGTTGCCTGTGTTAAGTTCTTCCTAACTCAAAAGAAAGGAATTTTTAATGTGCTTCTGAATATAACTTCTTTAGGAAGGTAATTGGGAAGAACTTGCTGGGCCAGATAAGATTAAGGTTAAGATAATTCTGGGTCCCTGGCTCAGTACCATTGTAGCACCATTCTCTAACAGAACCTCAGTTACTTCATTTGTTTTTACAATAATAAGCACTTCAGTTTCATTATAAATATAGTACAAAATTAATGATATAATAGATGTATTATTAAAGTTAACTGATACCAAGCTCTGTACTTATTAACTTAAAAGAATGACCTGATTCAAAATATAGCTTCACCATCTATGAGCTGTTTTAGGTCAGATAATTAAATCATTCTTAGTTCAATTTCCTTATCCAATAATATGTACATCAATACTCATTTTTCAGAGATACAGCTTTCAGATTATAGGCAATATTTTACACTAATGATCAGGGAAATGCAAATCAAAACCACAATGAGATATCATCTTGTCCTTGTTAAAATGCCTATTATTATTATTTTTTTAATGTAAGAGTTGACTGGAATGTACAGAAATGAGAGCCTCAATCATTTATGTTTCCCAAAAAAGTACTTACAAAAATACTGATGAGGAATATCTTCAAATGGACCAGAGAGTTGGAAGATAAGCCTGTGAAGCTTCCACATTCCAATTATATAATAATTGTTTCTTTGTATTACCTTTTAATAGGATAGATATTAGTAAAGTAACAAAAACATATCAAAATAGTTTTGTCATAATCATCACAGCCTAATGCCACATCAGTAAAAGTACATTAATTTATCTCCCTCCTTTGATTTTTCATTCTTCCCCTTTCACACGTAAAAGGTAACCCTAATGCCTGCATGTTTCTCACAGTAATTTTATTGGGATTTTCTAACCTTTACCAATGGCATCTTTATTTTCCTTTTGGGCCCGTTTCCATTTTATAGAGACATCAAGCTATCAAAATCTCCAGACAGGAAAGATGGGGACTGACCTCTCCTCATGCAATGCTAATAGATCCTCCATCCCTTTTGTTAACACTTTGGAAATGTCATGCAATGATTTATAACTCCTCCTCTCTGCAGGATCTTTGTAAAGAAATCATCCAGATGGTGTCGCTATTGGACAGTGCAATGCATAGCTATGGATCATAGGAATGTCTTGGAAGCTTTGCGTACTCAGTAGGAAGCATGAACCATTCAATGAAGGAAGGGATAAAGAAAAAAGAATGAAATCCAAACTTGAAGACTGTACCCTAGACTCCTACAGAGTGAATCTGTATAAAGAATCACATCCTACTTTTATGGAACATGATGTTTAATTGGAATGAAATAAATAAAACAAATAATGATATACTAAGAAAATTAGAAATAGGGTTATAAATATATACAGACATAAAAGCATATATATTTCACACACTAATATCATCATGCATTCTTTCGTTCTTGGAGTGTTTTTCAAATTGTAACATATTTTAGAGGAAAGGTTAGCAAACTTTTTCTGTAAAGGACCAGATGGTAAATATTTGAGACTTCTCAGGTCATACAGAGCTCTTTCATTATTGTTCCAAATCAACCATAGACAACGTGTAAACAAATGGACATGAGTAGGTAAAATTTAAATTTTATTTCTGGACAATAAGATTAGAATTTCATAGAGTTTTCACCGATCACAAAATATTCTTCTTCTGATTTTTTTTCAACTATGTAAAAATGTAAAAAACGTTAGCTCACACATTATACAAAAACAGGTACCAGCAGAATTTGGCCTGCAGGCCATAGTTTGTCATCCTTTGTTTTAAAAAGTCAAGATCCATAGAATGAAATTAAAAAAAAATTGAATGTCATCTAGAAATTGAAAATATTTTAGATTTATTGAACATCTGATGCTTAACACAATTCATCTAGCCTCACAGATATGACTATTTTGAAGTGCTGAAATAATCACTAGGTGGCTCTGTATTCTATGTTTCTTTTATTTGTTAACAGCCCTTCACCCAATTTTTGCTATTTCCATGTATTCAGCACTAGATGGCATCAACTGCTGACAATGTTTTTTATCATTTGAAATTAATATTCCTAAATATAGAAATGATTTCTTATTTTCTCTGTACAGTGAGAAATGTATGATTAATCTCTGTTCTTGTTACCATGAGACTAAATAATTGTTTCAATACCATTGGAACTTACCCACTGCCACTGTAGTTAGGAACTACAGACAATGAACCTGACACATTGAAATAGTTCCTAGGTATTTAATTCTAAGTAATATTTTATAAAATAGATGTAATGAAATAATTTAGTAATTAAAAACTAAAGTTGACTTTATTGCTTTGTATGTATAGAAAAATAAATCTGTTATTTCTGAAATTCAAGAAATGACACAAATATACTGAATGAAGTAAAATCAATCCTATAGGACAGTGCTTCCCTTTGTGGGTTAAAATTGCTTTCAAAATCTTCTTATTAGCACTGCTGCATTGGAGGCTTCTAAGTTTTCTACAGTAGAGGAATTATTTCATTGACCTTGTACTAGCTTGCTACCTTTCAAAATACAAACTTTTAAATACAGGCCACCGATTTTTAAATTGAAAGAGATTGAGCTCATTGTCAGTAACTTGCCACAAGGGAAAACTTTCCAAATTTGCATGCTTTATAAAAGCACTAGGGTAATATGTATATAAATAAATTACTGCTGCTTTTAAAAGTGAAATGTTTTAGTAATAGTTGGTTTTGGAGTTGATTTCATGTTACCATCTTTGCCACTTTCCTAATTTAGATCTCCTGTCAGCTAAAGAATAGATGAATGAGGGAATCTACTTCTGTTGTCTTATTTTTACTGCCAAATCCATACTGAAATCTTTTCTCCACATGCTCTTTTTCAAATACCATGATATTGGAAGGCTGTTTGTTTTTATTCAATTTTAAGTGTTTCTGTATGTGATAAATGAATTGCATTACATGTATGCATACCTGGTGCATTTCCAAGGAAAGAATGCTAAAAATAGCTCACCAATCAACAGGTTTAAAAATGTAACGAAAATGTTTCCAGGGATGTGCAAACCATTGCAACAGGATGGGCGAGGTATATGTAGTTAACTCTGTCTCTTCATTCCATTTCCATATGAAAAATGAATTTGGTTTTGATTTCTTTTTTATTCATGTATACATAAATCAAGAAACTACATGAAAAAAAATTTATATATTCTGGAATTGGTAGAATGCCCTTATCAATTCAAAGCAGTCTCTATTGTCATAACCATCTATTGGTAGAGTAATAAAGGGTGTATATTATTCTTGAACTAGTATCTCTCCTAGTGCCATCTTGAAACTAACATTCTTTAAACTATATTCCTTTGGGTAAGAGAGCTGAACATATAATTTTGATTAGCAACGACATTTTCTTTCACTAAGAAAACTAACTGTGCTCTTAAGGGATTTTCAACTGACTTTTTGGAGGAGTGTATTAAAAATAACAACAAGGAATGATGTCTGTGCTTTGAATTTGACTTTCTTATTTTATTTGTTTCTCAAATGGAAATTCACATTTAAATGACATCTGCATAATACAAAGTTGAAAATTATCAAGTAGACTTTGGTTTAAATTGAAAGTAGAAAAATAAAATTGAGATCTCAATGTATATTAAGATTCTTAAGGTTCTGACTTGTGGACAGATGTTTTTACAATTCTCTGTATTTTTTTAATGAAGCAAAAATCAATACTTCACAACTTAAGACTATCTCATTTTCAAATGTCTTAGACTAAGAGACTATTTCCTTTCCATAATTTTCATACAAAGCAATTTATCAAAGAGACTGAGGAGTCAATAGAGGTGTTATAAATATACCTGCATCATTTGCACATTAAATCTTCTTGTTCCAAAGAATACCTTATTGGTGTTAATCTTCTGTTAGGAAGATTCTAGATTATATCAAGGTGAAATTCCTACATGGCATGCTAAGGGATGTCAAGTAACTGAGATAATGGAGGAAGTAAAAACTAGCAAGAAGACTGAAAATGTATGGGGTTAGAAGTATTGGTGCCTAGTAATAATGAACTTCATGCCAAAGTTCCATCAGGAAATTTGCACTCAGCTATTATAGCCACACTTCCTGTATCTCCTATCACTTGTATTTGTCAGTGATTCAAATTCACCTTTTTTTCCCCCTAAAACTGCAACTTCCAAAACACTTTTTCTACCTTAATTTCATTGAAACCAATGTCTATGTAGGGCTGTTGTGTATAATCATAAAGATCATTTATTACACAAAGTCACCAAATCTATTTGCCCTGGTATCGGACTGCATCCACCAGGATAAAGGAATTCCATTTTCTACTTTATGTAATCCATTGTGAGACTAGAAGCAGTCCTGCCTCCATCTCAATGCCACTGATTTTTCTGTAACCAATAATCTTTGTCAGAGGTTACTAGGCAGAATAGTAATCTCCAATAATTTGTGTGGAAAAGTCTTGGTTTATGTATATTGCCCCTGTATAATTTTTCATAGTACTATGTTTTATAATCAAATGTTCTCCATTTGGGAAGATAAATTACAATCACTCTACCTCTTCTCAAGCTAAAAAATGGTCTTTACTTTGATGATCATAATATCTGGCTAAACAATGCTCAGCTCCTTCCTGTAACTGACAGGTCTCATAGTCTTGTTATCTCATCCTCTGATGCTTCAGGCCTCCTGACCATAATCTTGACTGGGTTCCATGTCTATGTGGTTAACAGGCCAGACGCTGTATATTTTTAATTTCTTGTCCTTCTCAATTTCATTTACTTTCAGCTCCATTTTATTTTGTTCACCTTGAACCATGTCTATCTCAAGGTTCTTCATTGCTTAGGACTATAGTACTAAAATACATGTGTATATACTCTACATATTAAATTAATATACTTTACCACTTCAACATAAAGTTGTAGCCTTTACTATAATCAGTCCCATTACAATGAAAAACCCATAGAAACCTCATATGCTATGTTTTCTGTACTTTGAAACTCAGCTTGCTCATATGCTTCTCTTCCCATCCAGGCACATTTTATGATTAAACTACTTTCGAAAAGTTCCCTTAATATCCTTAAACTATTGCTTTTTAATCAACTGACAAATCAACCTATAAAATAATTCAACCTTTTTTTTTTCTCCTTTTTAACATTTGGTATATACTAAGCACAGTTATAGTAAAATAGCATGAACTTATTATAGACAGCTGTCAGTATAAATTTATGTTCCACTGCTGAATTTTCTCTTTATTTCTAATCATCAGTTGATTATCTTGACTTGTTTTCTTAAATGATCATTTTATCTGCAAAAAACAAATATTTCTTCATCTTTAACTTCTATACCCACTCACCTTATTTTTCCTCTTATCTTCTTGCAGCACTTAGGGTCCTTATCAAAATGTCATGATAAAGGGTAATATTTTTATTCCTAACTTTAATACAAATTATTCTGGAATTTCACATCATTTACTGTACATATATTTAGTACAGGTTTGGTAGATATACAGGTTAACTTTAAAAAAAATGTTTATCATGAATGTATTTTAGTCAATGCTATATTAATGCCTATGGTTGATGAAATAGACCTCTCATTTAATTATTTATTTATTTTTCATACCAGGGAGTGAACCCAGGGGCCCTTAACCACCTTGTCACATCCCAGCTCTTTTTATATTTTATTCAGCTCTAAGTTGCTTAAGGTCTCACTAGATTGCTGAGGTTGGCTTTGAACTAGTTATCCTTTTGCCCCTACCTCTTGAGAGGCTTGGATTACAGGCTTGTGCCATCCTAGAAACAGACAGAAATTGGTGGACCCTCTGAAATTGAGAGCAATGTCTTACTTATGCTGAGAGTTGAAGTTAAAGAAGCTAAGACTCTCCCTGCCCCAGGATAGGGGGGAGGTGACTCCAAGGAAGCTGAGTGGAGGTAGCCTCCAGCCCCAGCCAGTGTAGCATTGGTTAACTAAATCTGCATATGTGTATTTCCTGCCTTTTGTTCCATTTTGCAGGGATCTTCAGGCTAACTAAATCTATATATGTATGTCACTTGACTTGTTTCTATAAATTGTAACTGCTTCTGTGGGACCAAGGAGAGAGACAATCTAGATGCTTCTCCCCAGTTTGTTCAAACTACATAAAATCCCTTTTTCTTTTTTCCATCTTTTTGTGTATTTTCCCTACAGGCCTGTGGCTGAATCCAGGGAGCTGGGCAGGGTCCCTAGGCTAGGCTTCGGGTAACATTCTTGCCATTTTGAGATTAGCTCTTAATTTTATATATATATATATTTTTTTTTTTTCATTTTGCGGCGGGGGGGGGGTCGGTACTGGGAATTGAACCCAGAAACTTTACCACTGAGCTACACCTCCAGACCTTTTTAATTTTTTTTTTTTTTTATGTTGAGACAGAATCTAATTTGTTTAGGGCTTCACCAAATTGCTGAGGTTGACCTCAAGTTTGCCAATACTCCTACTTCAGCCTCTCAAGTTTCTGGGATTACAAGCATGTACCACCACGCCTGGCTCATGATGTAATTTTTATAATAAACTATTGATTGTGGTTTGTTAATAATCTGTTTGATGTTTGCCTCTATGTTCATAGATATAATTACTCGACAATTTTATTTTCTTGTAATTTTCTGTTTTAACTGTCACACTCTTACTAATTTCATAAAAAAGTAATTTTCATTTTATTTTCTATGTCTTGGACCAGTTTGTGTCTGGTTGATATTACCTGTTTCTTAAGGCTTAATAGAATGCATCTTTAAATCCATATGGGCCTGGTATCTTGATGGGGAAGAAAGTTAATTACCCTTTCATTTATTGTTCAATTTTCTTGTTAGTCATTTTACTAATTTTTATTTTTCCTAAGAACATTTTATATTTCACCTAGCTTTTTTTTTATAAATCTTTTTTAAGAGAGAGAGAAGAGAGAGAGAGAGAGAGAGAGAGAGAGAGAGAGAGAGAGAGAATTTTAATATTTATTTTTCAGTTCTTGGCGGACACAACATCTTTGTTTGTATGTGGTGATGAGGATCGAACCCGGGCCACACGCAAGCCAGGGGAGCACGCTGCCGCTTGAGCCACATCCCCAGCCCTCACCTAGCTTTTAATATTCATTCCCAGAAACTCTTTAATACTGTTATATTGTTCTTATGCTTTTAAAAATTTCCAGTTATATTTCCATTTATCTTTACTTATATTATATTTACTTATATTGGTTTTTTTTTTTTTTTTTTGGTGTTGGTGCTGGGAATTGAACCCAGGGCCTTTTGTGTGTGGAGCAAGCACTCTACCAACTGAGCTATATTTCCAGCTCCACATATCTTCTTTAAAAAAGTACTTTTTTTTTCAAAATTTTTTTAATATTTATTTTTTTTAGTTATCGGCGGACACAACATCTTTGTTTGTATGTGGTGCTGAGGATCGAACCCGAGCCGCACGCATGCCAGGCAAGCGCGCTACCACTTGAGCCACATCCCCAGCCCCTAAAAAAGTACTTGATAGAATGTTTTCTGTTTCTTTCCTCTGGCCAACACCCACAAATTTGAATTTATTGATCTATTCTGAGCTTTTATTATAGTTCTAATTATGTTAACAGTTATTACTGTGTTCCTCCTATTTTGGGTGATTTATTTTCTTGTTCTTTTGCCTTCAGTTGAAGTATGAATTGATCTATCTTTAGGCTTTCTGTTTTCTAGAAATGTAGGTAAGGTTTTACATCTCCCTTTCACTACTGCTTTAGATACCAAACTCAAGTTTAAAATACAGTGTACTATTTTTTTTTTTACACAATTGTTAAAATTTCCACTTTCAGTTGTACTTTTACCAACACATTATTCAAATTATGCATCAAATTTTTGAGATATTTGGATTTAGTGGTTTGTAAACATTTCCACTTTTTCACTGATTTTTGTGATTTCGTTTACAATATTTGGTTTTGTGACTCCTTGTATGATGAAGTCATAGGAAATTTGAAATTTTTTTTGTGTGTTTTTATTTGTTTCTATAATGTTTTAGTACTTGAAAAATGAATTCTATTTCTTCTATTCTTGGTACATATATAATACATGCATTATGGTTGGGGCATCCAGTTGGAATATAGGTCTTTGGTGTCCCAAACAAAGAATTGAGCAAGACATGAAGAAGTAACAAAGTCCAGATTTATCAAAGGTAAGGGTGGAAGTAGCACTCTGGAATGTGGAGTGGAGTGGGCTGAGCAAGAGAGAAAGGCTCAAGGCCCTGATATCTGGAAATCGGTGTCTTATAAGCTGAGCTGTGAGGCATTCTCTTCCCTATATGGACTTTAATCAGACTTTACCCCATTTGTTCCCATTAGTTACCTTATGGTACTTGATTAGAATACTAACCAATTTTCCACCATAGGTTACTTTATTTATTTATTGAACAGTAGAATGCATTTTGACACACTGTACACAAATGAAGCACAACTTCTCATTCCTCTGGCTGTGCATGGTGCAATCACTCCAGTAGTGCAATCATACATGTATATAGGGTAATAATGTCTGTCTCTTTCTACCATCTTTCCCATCCCCACAAACGCACTCCTCCCCTCTACACAAACCAAAGTTCCCATGGGTTACTTTTAAATTCTGAATTTGTGGCAGGAGTTATCATAGGCGATCACTTCTCAGCGGCAGGAGGAGTTGTCATGATAATAGGACTTATCATAAACAGGGACATGATGACTCATCTCCCTATCTTGTTCTCCAGTAGCATTTTTCTTGTACCTTGCCTCTGCCATCTGGGCATCCCTACCTAACACTAAGGTTTGTACTAATTATTTGCATTCTTAATTCTTTGAACTGATGGTTTCTGCAAGACATGTGTTACCTGTTTCCACTTTCACTTTTATCTTGTAGTTCTTCCAAATTTAAATTGAACTTGGGTGCAGTGGCAGATGTCTGTAATCCCAGTGGCTCAAGGTCTTAGTGAGTCCTTGTTTCAAAATAAAAAATAAAAAATAAACTGGGCTAGGGATGTGACTCAGTGGTGGAATGCCCATGGGTTCAATCCCTGGTACCAAAACCAATTTAACTTGATTAAAATGAGAAAGAAAAGCTTCATGTAGAGCTGTTTTAGTCAACACAGTGTCCCTAAAAAATTCTGTAACAACCTTAGCACATATATAGTCACCACTTTGTCCAGCCTTCTAGAAAGTATTAAGGAAATTGTTAACTTTCTCCCAGTCCATGATCTTGTGCAACTTAACTTAAATATTCTGCCACTGATGAATAGTTGTTTTGCCCTGAAAGTTCAGAGAACTTCAAGTGCTTAGCTGAGAGGCTAACAGATTTTTGTAAATCTAAGCATTTCTCAGACCTAGATCCTATGCACCTATTGATATCTCCATACTCTGATTTGTCCAATTCAATTTCCGAAAAATAGTTGATCTTTCAATTACTGTTTGACTTGGAAACAGGGGAAATATTCTTTTCATGTCGGTGTGGATCTCTAATCTCTAGCTAGGGTTTGCAATTCTGAAGGGTTACCCTTGGCTGGGAGTGGGAGTGAGAAAGGTTATATGGAATATGAAAGCAAAAAATAACCAAAATGGGGACAGACCTCCACGGATCAATGATACTTTTATTAAGCAATGGAGGGGCTCATTTTCGGGGGGAGAAAATGGGCTACAACAAGGGTCTGAGTTTTATAGGGTTCAGCAGAGCCAGATCATAGGATGAGTTGGTTTGGTCGGCTCATTTAGGGTGGGACAGGAAGCCAGGTAGGGAAGGTCCTGGGGCCTATTGTACTATTGTACTGGGATCAGCCAATTTAGTCAGGTGGGGGTCAGGTGCAAGTCGGGTGTGAGTTCCTTTTGTGTTCTCCCCATTTTCTCTTCCTGCCTTCCTTCTGGCTGAGGCCTGGGCTTCTAAATGATAAAAACTCTAATTTACCACAGACATCTCTCTGCACACATGTGGCAGGAAGGTGGGTGGGAGAACAACTGCATATAGGGGACATGCCCTGGGGTTTATTCTCCATGTCCTTCAGAATATACCTCATATGCCTCTTGGTCTTATATTGTAAGGGTCCGGCGAACGTCGGAGGAAGAGACCACCAAGTGACCAACTCATGCAATAGCAAAAGGGATTTATTGAGGATCCAATCCAGCGCGCTGGGGCTCCGTGCTCACTTAAGAAGGGAGAGCAGTCCAGAGCCCCGGGCAGGGCTTGAGCAGTGTTTAAGTACACTTTTTGGGGAGGGTGGGGGCTTTGCATACATCACAGTTTCCTTTAACAAATCATCATACACCGTGGGAAAATCAAACAACAATTCTTAGACGTGATTAGTACATTCATTGGCGGGAACAGATTGGGAAGGGGTGATTGGTCACTCCTAAGTGGGGTACACATTCAAACTGATTGATTGGTTTTGGGCCCTGAATGCCTACGTGCCAGGCTACACAGGGTCCTAGGTTATTAAACAACCAGAGAGTCAGGGGGAATATTTACTGGACAGTTCCGGGTATTGTCCTAACAGCTACAGGAATTTCAGGTTTTGGGGGTAGCAGAGGAACTTAACAATACCTGGTCCTTTACTTTTTAACTCAGGCTTTGCAGCTTAGAAACTTTACAATGCCCGGTCTTTTACACTTTAACTTCAATTTCTTTTACTCTTACAATATGCTCCATGCTTTTTGGGTACTTGTTCTGACCAATTTGCTCCTATGCATATTGTACACGATATAGACTGAGATAGTAATATATCATAGGCCCATGTTAATAAGAAAATGAGCCATTTTATTTATGTTAAATAAAATTAATTAAAACATATTCTTGACATTTGTTTTTTATTTATTGGAAAATGTAATTGTTTAATTTTATTGCTTGCATTCTGTTAAGTCCTTATAAAGAAGTACTTTTTAAAATATAGCCACATATGTATATTTAGCTCTCTCATTTGTAATCAGAAATGTTGGGGAGAAAAAGCAAAAAAAAAAAGAAAAGAAAACCAGACTTTTATGTTCCCATTCTGTATTTTGAAAGCACTGAGGTATTTAGATGTTGGAATACCAACATTTCCCAGCATGTTGGTAGCAGACCAGACTTGAAAAATGAGGTCTTCTGGAACCTTCTCACCTGCTTAATAATTTAGTAGTCAAATCACTCACTAAAAATATTATTTTCATCTCAGGCATGAAGGAACAAAAGCCATGCATGATTCTGAAATAAATTACTATGAGAACATAAGCAGCTGTTTTCTTTGAGATTGGTATCAAAAAATAGTATTTTCCAGGTTAACAAAGTGAGAAATAACAAAGTGATGGTAGTTATGAATCCTCTGAGAGACAAATAAATGAACACTTCATGGAAATAAACTGCTACCACTCCATCCTCCCCTGTGCCCATCATTTCATCTATTGAGTTTTAATGTGGATTCCCTGGCAATGATATTGCAAGGCCCATGATACCACTAGTTAAATAAAATGGCCCTCTCCCTGTCTCAGTATCCTAGTATTGACATTTACATAATTTATAACTCTGTGAAGGCAGTAAACTTTCCACTGGTTTTCATTTTAGATAGAGCTAAGGGAATTACTGTTTTTAAAAATGAATAAGTCTCTTTTTTTCCCCCAAGGGCATATGTCTTAAGACACCCTTTAGGGGACTAAAGAAATGTAAAAAGAAACAATGACCTCAGATAAAAATAGAATCTGAGATTTTATGTATAAAGAGAAAAGAAAGAGAACATTTTAGAAGTTATAAGATAAGAATAATCATGTTCAAGCGGAAGCAAAGTTATTTTCTCAGACTTGGGACACAGACCAGGCAGTCACTTGTTAGGACTGGCAGTGATTTTGTGTAAAAATAGAGCTATAAGGGCACATGGGAACTATGACCTAGTAGAACTTCAGCTTGGCTATTTATAGACACATTTCTATTTAGAAATGTGTTCATTGCAGTGGTGACTCTCAAAAAATAAGCCATGAAACACCTGGCAATGTTTGATACCACAGCCTATTTATCACCATTTTAGCAGCGTTAAAAGTAATGAGCAGTTCACAGGAGGTGAGAGTCCCACAGCGCTAATAGTATGGATCAGAAACCACTTCTCTGTATTCATCCTAAGTGTAGCTGGAAGGAAGTAACCCAGAGCAATGGCTTAAGGAATGGTAACATTATTCTTTGCATTCTTAATTTCCATAGCATTGTTTTTGACGTGTAGAATTTTCTTTTGATTATTTATTCGAGTTTCCATCTCTCTGCTTCTAATACCCATTCTTTCTGCATATTCTTTTCCATATTGGATTCTTTAACATATTAATCATAGTTATCTTAAATTTCAAGTTTGATACTTTGAAGATTTGTGTCATATCCAAATTTGGTCCTGCTGCTTTGTCTCTTTAGATTAATATCTTTTGATATGACTTTTCACATGACTTGCAATTTTTGGTTAAAACCTGGAAATGTTGTATCTGGTGATAGGAACTGAGATTAATAGGCCTGAAGAAGGAGGTTTTATGTTCATTTCAGTTGAAATTGGGTTGTTTTGAATGTCACTGTAGGACCCAGAGGCTTCAGACCCCTCCAGTGTCATTATTTATTTGTTTGTTTATTTATTTATTTCCTCCTCTATTGTCTTGGACTATCCTACAGCTCCTCCTTAGGAAGAGTCTGGATTTTAAAGCTCTTTTTTTTTTTTTTAATGTAACTCACTGTATTGTACAATCAATCTCTTGATGCAGTGGTAAGGTGGGGAGGAATAGAACTGGCATATAACCTTATGATTAAGTATCAATTTTTAAATAAGTTTTTATAATTGATTTGTGATATTCACATGTGTTTCCAATTCCCTTTAACATGAGACAGAAAGGTTATGGAGAGATGGAATCAGAGAATGGTCTTCCCATAGGTGGGGTAAGGTTCTGGTTACTTTCCCTGGAAGAGTAGTTCTCTGTTACTGTAAGTGTTCTTATAAGTTTGTGGCTCTAGTGGCTTCGGTTCCAGATAAGTAGGTCTCAGGTGTTACTTTCTGGATTAGTTCATCTCTTCAAATTTCACTGTGACCTATTTTTCTGTCATTTTAGTTCTCTGATGAGTACAAGAAAAGTTACTAATTTTCAGCTTATTCAGCTTTTAATAGATTTAAGGATAGAATGAGGGAGTCACATTCCTTTCTTGTTATAGCTGCAACTGATTGTCCCTCCAGAGCAAGAGTTTTCACTTCAAATACTTGATCACCTCTTTACTTTCACAGATTTGCTGAATTTCAACATTTGTTGAACATTTGTGTCATTTTCTTGTAACAGATGTCACTTAAATGATGTGCATTTTCTGAACTTTAAGAAGTGATATATATTATGAAATACTGTGCAGTCAAAAGTCAGGCTGCTGGGTGTCATAAGTGTCTAAATACCAATTAAATTATTCTATTTGATAAGAAGTAGATCTCAATATTCACCAACAAATGGAGAAAAATAATGTGGCTCTTGCTCTTGTACAATGCTTATATAATAAAAATGTCATTCAGGGCCAGGGTTTTGACTCAGTGGTAGAGCGCTTTCCTAGCATGCGGGAGGCACTGGGTTTGATCCTGGGCACCACATAATAAATAAAATAAAATAAAATAAAAACAAATAAAATAAAGGTATTTAAGAAAGTCATTGAATTCTGCATTGATAAATCCTGATTTCAACCCTAGTTTATATGTGTTACTGCTGTGTTTTCTTGGAGAAACTTTAATTCCCTTTTAAAAAATAATTTTATTTTTATAATAATTTTAGATTTATAGAAAGATTGCAAAGAGTTCCCAATATATCTCAGACTCAGTTCCCTTGTTATTAAGATCTAATATTAATCTAGTACACTTATCACAATTAATAAACCAATATCAATGAAATACTCATAACAAAAGAGCATACTTTATTCAAGTTCCCTTAGTCTTTACTCGTTGTCCTTTTGCCTTTCTAGGATCCCATCCAGGATTCCACATGGTAATTTTCATGTTTCCTTAGACTCCTTTTGGCTATGTGATGATTTCCCTTGTTTTTGATGAACTTGACAATTCTGAGGGGGTAATGATCAGTTATTTTGCACAATATCCACCAGCTGAGATTTGTCTGATGTTTTATCTCACAATTTGAGTGGGGCTATGAATGGGGTCTTGGAAGATCACAGACCTAGAGTGCCATTCTTATCACATGACATCAAGGGCACATATTGTCAATGTGCCATTATTGTTGATGTTGACGTTAATCACCTGGCTTAAATAGTGATTATCAGGATTTTCCATTGTAAAAGTATTCACTTTCTCTTCTTTCCATTACAATACTCTTTGGAAGAAAATCAGGGTGTGTAATCCATATTTAAGGAGTGGAAGAAACTAGGCTCCACTTCCCAGAAACCAGAATATCTACATAAATTATTTAGAATTTTTCTGCATGGAAGATTTGTATTTTCTCAGCAAGTTATATATTCAATCACTTCTTTATACTAATAGAGACTTATATATATATATATATATATATATTCTGTGCTCTGGGTTATGATCCTATACTGATCTGCTCAAATCATGACTTCTTTGGTCATTGTGAGCACTTTCAGTTAGCTGTGGTTTCCCTTTGATATGCCCCCATCACTGTGTTTCTTTTTCTTTTTGTGAGCACTTCCTTGCTTCCCGACACAAAATGCTACAGTCTTATCTGTGTATTTCTCACTATAGTCTTAGAATTAATCATTTCTTTAAGGAACTTTGTTTTCTTTTTAATGGAACACGGTATTAGAAACCAAGATCTGGGCTCTAAGTGTGCTCATTGTTACCAGGGTGTAGTTACTTCTAGGCTCTCTTGGTTGACAGAGTAAATAAAATATTAATCATTTTTATATATGTATATGTATATACATATATATATATATATAGTATTTCTGTATGCAATTATCTATATTTATATTAAGGTAAACATAAGGTTATAATGACATCTCCACCCCTAATCCCTTACCACATGGGCCATTCTACCCTCTTCCCTTCAATTATCTGTAAATTCACACTCCAACAGTGAGAAACCTGACTCTTCCCATTATCCTTTAACTTAATTGTTCAAATCTATTATGCCTATACAGGTGTATCAGAATTGTAATCACATACCTCATACATTAAACTTTTTTTTTTTTTTTTTTTTTTGTGATGCTGAGGATTGAACCGAGAGCCTTGTGCATGCAAGGAAAGCACTCTACCAACTGAGCTATATCCTCAGCCTTACATTTAACCTTTTTTTAGCATCAGTTTCTACAAGATGATTGAAGTAAAGCCCTTTAAACCACAGTCTGGCAACAGGTGATGCTCAACTAATGATAGCCATGGTGGTCAGTCTGACATCCTCTATTGGTCTTGGGAATCACTTCCTTTATAGCTAAGGTGCTTTGGGGAAAAAGTAAACTCTCTGTGCCTCAATTTCCTTATTTATTAAAGAGAGAGGTTAATAATAGAACTTTATTGGATGTATTGAAGATTACATAATATAATCTATACAAAGAGTCAATGTCCAATGAATGGTAGCTCTTAGGGTCATCATTATTATTTCCCCAAAGAACTGACCTAGTCTGGTTTCTTTGAACCACATTAGAACTCACAGAGTCCAGTCATTAAAAAAGTAAAATTATATACCTAACGTAGGCCTCAAGGTTTCAGACAATTGCATGCATCAGTTAGGGTGGTGCCTCCAAGCATTGCTCCTGTGTTAGCTTCTCTGCTAAGGATCTGCAAACCTGTCAATAGGCTACTGTGGTGTGGCTTCTATAGGCAAATACCTCTCTGCACAGAGAAATGTAATGAAACCACCATCTCCCTTTCTACTCAAATAGTTGTAAAAGGAGAAGAGTGGATCTGTTGGGGCAAATGAGGAAATCCAGCATTGTGGCACAAGATAAATAAAGCAGTCTTTGACCTCTGAATCAGCATGGAAATGTGTAACCTTCTGGGGAAATAGCAAGCAGCTCAGTTGGGGGGATACCTCATAGGAATCTTAAAGAAAAATTTAACTAGAGAGCCTCCCCTGAGCTATTTGAGCATCTTCACTGGGACTTGGAGCCAAGAAGATTTTGGTTTGGCATGCAAACTATTTTGTGGCTCCTCTCACTTGATGGATTGCACAATGCACATGACCTCTGTCTTTGTGTGGCTAGGAAGATTGATCTCATAACTCCAGAGATGGGCGTGACACATTGGGAACTGGACAGCCCACCTCCTACCTTAATTGGCTAAGAACATTCTGTAGAAAGCCTTTGAAGTTCCCCCATATAAATAAAGCAAATGAGAGCTCTTGCTTTTTTGCCAGTATAGAAGCTTGACCCTTAAGGTCGAATAGCCCTCCCTCCACCCCTTTAAAACTATCTTCTGTGTTGTGTGATTTTTCACTGTATTTCTCAGCCAGCCCATTTCATGCAAGGGAACCCAGCTTCCCTGCCTGCGCTGACCGGGGGCGAGAGTTCACTACTGTTGTGTGATAATCATCTCTTTTATTACCTTATTTTCATACCAAAAAAGATACATAATTTTTGGTGCATTATAATTATTCATAATAGTGGGATTCATTATGCCATATTCGCACATGCACATAATAGGATCGATCTCATTCCCCAGTATCTTCTCTTACCCTCTCCTCCTTCCTCCCCTGATTCTCTTATTCTATTCTACTGATAGCTCTTCTATCATTATTATTATTAATTTTAATTAGTGCATTACTATTATATATGAAATGGGATTCATTGTGGTATATTGTACATAAATGTAGTATAATGTGGTAGATTTTTAATGCCCAGAACTTCCCCATGCTCTCCTCTCCTCCCTCCCTCTCAATTCTCTTCCTCTACTCTATTGGTCTCCTTTCTATTTTCATGAGATCACTTTTTTAATTCCTTTTTCTCTCTTTAGCTTTCACATATGAGAGAAAACATTCTATCCTTGACTTTCTGAGTCTGACTTATTTTATATAGCAGGATGTTCTCCAGTTCCATTCATTTAGCAACAAATGCCATAATTTTATTTTTCTTTATGGTTGAGAAAAACTCCATGTGTATATATACCACATTTTCTTTATTCATTTATCAGTTGACTGGTTCCATAACTTGCCCATTGTGAATTGTGCTGCTATAAATACTGGTATTCATAAAGATACATTATTTTTAGGTAACATTGACTATGTTCTTTCTTGTTCTGTGGGCCTTGGATGGAGCTTTGTTGTTTGGGACAGTGCTTACTATAAATTTCCAAGTCGTTTTCTTAGTTGCGGCACCTGAGATGAAAGAGACTACATTTCGGTGATATCTCTGAATTTATCTCTGAATTTATTGCTTTTGAAATTAAAAGGTGGGTTTTCACTTTCAATATCACCCTCGAAGCAAAAGTCATCTAGCTTTTTTTTTTTTTTTGTACTGGGGATTAGATCCAGATGCCTTAACCACTGAGCCACAGCCCCAGCCCTTTTTAAAAATATATTTTATTTGAGACAGTGTCTCACTGAGTTGCTTATGGTCTTGCTAAGTTGTTGAGGTTGGTCTCAAACTTTCAATCCTCCTACCTCAGCCTCCCAAGCTGCTGGGATTATAGGCATGCACCAACACATTTGGCACAGTCAGCTAGCTTTCCAGCCCACTTTCTAAAGAAGCTTGGATCTTCTCTGTGATCACCACTAAACTTTCCTAAGACATTGAGATTGCAAATTTCTTTAGGACAGCATCTACTGAGCTTGCCATATGCCATGTGCCCTGTGAGACTGACTTCAAGGGACCTTATTAATTACAGCAGTTTGTGGTTCTGAATTCTAGTTGGGTTTAGGCAAAGTGGGGCATCAACAGATGGGGATCCATATTCATCTGAGAATGCTTGAGAATATTCATTCAGTTGAACGAGGTCTTAAATTCTTTGCATTTTTATTTTATTAGTTCTAGGGATATATTTATTCATTGTTAATTGGCTTTGAGTTTCTAAGACCCACATGCTTCTCCACTTATTTATCATGACACAGCACTTTTTTCATCCTGTTAGTTATTTTTTCATGTGCCTATTATTCACCAATAGTTTATGGGTTCTTTGAAAGCAGGAATCATATATTTTAAATTTTATATGGCCTATAAGTCTTAACTTCTAACCCATGGAGAGTAATTGATATTGTAAGGGTCTGGCGAAGCGTCAGAGGAAGAGACCACCAAGAGACTGACTTTATGCAATAAGCAGGAGGGGGTTTATTGAGGATCCAATTCAGCGTGCTGAGGCTCCAGGCAGGCTCGCTCAGGAAGGGAGGGCAGCCCAGAGCCCAGAGCAAAGGTCAAGCAGTGCTTAAGTACACTTTTTGGGGAGGGCGGGGGCTTTGCATACATCAGAACAAATCATCATGAGGCATGGGAAAATTGAACAACAACTCTGAGACATGATTAGTACATTCATTGGTGGGAACAGATTGGGCGGGGGTGATTGGTCACTCCTAAGTGGGGTACACATTCAAACTGATTGGTTTTAGGGCCTAAATGTCTATGTGACAAGTTACACAGGGCCCCAGGTTATTAGACAACCAGGGAGTCAGTGGGAATATTTACTGAGCAGTTCGGGTATTGTCTTAACAGCTACAGGAATTACAGGTTTTGGGGGTAGCAGAGGAATTTAACAATACCTGGTCTTTTACTTTTTAACTCAGGCCCCACAGTTTAGAAACTTTACAATGCCCGGTCTTTTACACTTTAACTTCTACACTTTAACTTCAGTTTCTTTTACCCTTACAATATCATGGAAATAATAAATAAATGGAAATAACACATGTAGTGGATAATATTAAGTGTGTGTGTGTGTGTGTGTGTGTGTGTTTATAAACTATTGGTAAATAATAGGCAAATTAAAAAATAACAGGATGAAAAAAGTGCTATGTCATGATAAATGTCATGATAAATGTTTAGGCATTAGGTTAGGAGATTCAATAACAAAGTGCTAAAGAGAGTGGTACATTCTTCTTTTCTTATTCTCATCCTGGGCCCCAGGCATATGGGAGGCTGGGGAAAAGTTTGAAGTCTAGAAAAATGTGAATTAATAGAGGCAATGGGAAGTGACCATTGGCCTCTATTTCTATGGAAGCCCCTGACTTCTAAGTTGTCAAAATCCAGAACTCTCTGTAGACAGAAACTTCTGCAGAGAATGATTTGAAAACAAAAACAAAATCTTTTATTATCTGAAGAGGGGCATAGGGAGAATTTTCTTCACTGAAATAATATCTCAAATTTATTTTACCCTAATGAATGAAATATGGTAACATAGCTTCAGAGCATAAAGTGGCAGTGTCAAAGTCATGAGACTTTGACACTACAGTGTGAGTAAGTGAGCTGACTAAATGGTAAGCACATTCCCTTGCTGGGGAGGGAAGAGCAAGAGCATCACACATTTTGAACAGGAGCACAAGTTACAGAGCAAGATATGCCAGAGTGAGGGTGGGTGACATTTGAAAATAGAAATACCAGTTATACGAGTGGGCTTGCCACCCTAGCAAGACGAACTGCCCTTCTTTCTGTCATACCTACTCCATCCAGATTTTCACTTGTTTCCACTGCACTTGGCAAGCTGAAGTCCTAAGCCAGGCTCAAGGTGTTCTGCTACTAAACTTTCTTCACAGGCAGCACAATCCGCCTGCAAGGCTGCAGGGCTGTATATATGACGGACACATGGAAGTCAAGCACAACTCAATACATCTGTGCTTTTGCAATAGCAAGGGAGGAGAATGTCGCTGTTTCTTAAAGGAAGAGAATAAAGGTAACTCTTCCACCAAGTGAAGTTCTGGGCAAGGTTAAGTTCAAGGACAGAGGCTTTTAGGGCTGGGTGGAGACCACTAAATACCTCTGAGGTCACAGACTATTTCCAAATTCACAGTGATGTCTGGTGACAGAAGTTTCTAGGCATTCAGGCAATTTAGGGAACAATCAGCCAGACAATATGGGGGTGCTCACAACAAGATGCCTGCTGCTGAGGTAATGCCCAACTGTGAGTTTATTTCCCTCTGTTTGGATAACACAATTCGTTCTCACCACATTAACTGAAATAGACTGCCAAAGAAATGGCCAGTTTGAAAGAACACACGCTAAAAAAAATCAACATTCCAGGACTCGTACTGAGATCACTGCAGCAACAAGAACATATTTCCAAATAGCCAGAATAAAACAGCAGTTAGTCGAGGAGAGAAGACTTGGCTTTGCCAGATGTGGCATCATCTCACATGAACACACAGAACTGTGGGGACGAGGGCAAGCATGATACTTCCATTGCAAAATTATGTGCTTCTTGGAAATGTCAACCGTCAAGCACAGGACACGCCCCACTGCAGCCACCAATTTTCAATAGCTTCCAATCATTCTTGACTTTCTCAACTATTCACTTTCCACTTGAAGAATAAAAAGGAGAGGAGGAGGAGGAGGAGGAGCAACCAGATTGGTTTAACAAGTCTTAATATTAGTTAATATATATGCCTCCTTGCTGGGTGCAGTGGTGCACACCTGTAATCCCAGTGACCTGGGAAGCTGAAGCAGGAGGATCACAAGTTTGAGGCCAGTCTGGGCAAATTAGCAAGATCCTTAGCAATTTAGTAAGACCCTATCTCAAAATAAAAAGAGGCTGGGGATGTAACTCAGTGGTACAGTGCCCCTGGGTTCAGTCTCTAGTTTTATATATATATATGGAGGGGAGGGGGGATAGTATGCTGGGAGCCATCAGCCAAGTAGGTATGACAATTTCCTTGCCAGCGTACCCCCATGTTTCTTTAGTGGAAGGACTCATGGAAATAGGACATTTTGCAGGACATTGCATGTAAGGTGACCTTGCTCAAGGACCAGGGCGGATCCGTGTTCCCCTTTAGAATAGGGCGGTTTAGCATAATAGGAGATTAGGGTGTTCCCCCTTTAGAATATCCTGCTGCTGAGTTCCTCTTGAGTTCTTAGGGTCAGACAGTATTTTTGGGAGACAGAAGCCCAGGAGTAGGGAATTTGGGCAGAGTGTGGATTTGGCAGAGAACGTGGATTCCCCCAGAACGTGTTTGTAGACGGCCGGTGTGAGTTCGGGAATAAAGAATTGATGTTTGAATCTACAAGCTGTGTGGAGACTCGTGATTTGTGCCCAGCCAGAGACTGCGGCAATAGTAGAGAATAGGAAAGGCAGCAGAACACATCAGACACTAGTATGGCAATATGTAAAACAGTGGATGTGTAACAGATGTGATTCTGCAATCTGTATCCGGGGTAAAAATGGGAGTTCATAACCCACTTGAATCAAATGTATGAAATATGATATGTCAAGAGCTATGTAATGTTTTAAACAACCAATAATAAAAATTAAAAAATATATATATATACATATTTATAAACATATGTGTATATTTACGTATACAAATATATGTAAATATATGTATATCATATATATGTAAATATATATGTATATATACAGATATATATATATATATATATATATATATATATATATATATTCCTGAGAGATACACGTGTATTTCCTCAGGAAATGGGTTTGTGTCATAAATGAGGAGCTTTGATCATTTTTCCTCCTAATATGGATGTGATTATTAAAAATGCAGGCTGCTCTTATTGTCATATTTCTGGAAAAAAGACTGTATTGATTATTACATAGCTGATTCTTGCAACAAAATTTGCATCTCTTTTCTAAACATGCCATTTGTGGCATCTCAACATTTTTGGTAGAGTGAATGCTGTGAAGAATTTAGACAGAAATAGGAATGAAAAATTTAGGGTTTGCAATAATATTTTACCTTATCAATTTCATCTAGTTAAAAAGCATGTCCAATGGCATTACTGGTAGAGATTCCTAGACTATAACCAGACTACATAAATCTTACCTTTGATATTAGGATCATTGTTGAGAGCCACAGCCAAGTCGGAATGGCCCCTGGCATTTTGCCAGAAGTAATGGTTGAGAGGCGAGCCATTAAGATGATGCTGGATTGATTCAATTGTATATTAGACCTTTACACCAGTCATAGGGAGGCTCTTGCTACCTCGGATGCCCGCTACTTTGGAGTTCCCCTTGAGTTCTCTCGGGGGTTCCGAGAGTGAATGCGTGCAGCCGAGTGGAGGGAGTCCCGGTTGGTGTGTGGTGTTCCTGGGGGCCGCGTGGGTGGCGTTAGGGAGAGTTCAAGGGGAGTGTGCGTGGAGTGCTGTTGGAGTTCAGGCAATAAAGTTTCCTGTTTGAAGATACAAGTGCTTTGTGGTGGCTCGGTGATTTGTGCCCAGCCAGATTGCGGCAGATCATGGTGGTGGAACCTTATTTTAGGGAATCTATCACTCCTTCTGTGCAAACATCCCCAGCATTCATGCTTCAGCCATATTTTATCAGATGAGACACAAGTTTTAGGTGCTCCACATATGGCAACAATGTCGTGCTTTCCTGCCATGGAAAGCCTTCTTCCAGGATTTTTCCTACAGAAAACAAAACAAAACAATCGAACGTGAAAAAAAAAAAAACACAGAAAAGAACAAACAAATGTGAACAACATGCAGAAATATCGACAATCTCTTTGCTGTCACTCAGATATTTTTTCCACATCCTTAGCTAACCTTATGTTTCAAGTTATCTGTCAAGAAGTTACAAATTTCCCACGTAAACTGAAAGACAGAAAATAAGCTTAGTATTTTGCTGAACTGAATTTGAAAATCTAGAATTTATGTTTATGAATTGATATGATCAATCCACAAAAGGACTGGCTAATATTTTCATCAAAAGCAAAAGCATAGCATGAAAAGGCAACTGTAGTGTGATTTATTTCTCAGTCTTTTGAAGTATGACTAAAATATGACTCAGCCTCCCACCCCATATTACACAGTGCTGTTCACCCCTGGAGTTAACATTCAATAAAAATCCAAGGGAGAAGAAAAGAAGGGAAAATGTGACAGAGCCAGGACCATTTCTTCTCTTAGAGCATCATGTAGTAATTTCAGGATGGGTACAGATCACAGGTGTCTCATTTGCACTCCTGTCATTAAGGCAATGTGGCCAGACAGCAGTAGGGCAGCAGAAAAATTTCTATTGAAGGGATCTTGGGCAAAATTCAGTTTATGTGATTCTGACCTAGATTTTTTTCTTCACTATGAGTACTACCTAGAAGATTCTGTACAATTATATTTTTAAAACAATAAGAGCATTTTAAAAGTGAAAATAATGTGTATTTGATCACTAAAGAAAGAAAATTCCTGCTCTTTTTAAAAGAATGATGTGTCCTCTTATTATTTCATTTCCCTGAGGTTTTAGTTGGCACTTTCAATCTGTGTCCACTGCTCCAGCGAGGGAGCATTGGGGCCAAAGACTCTGATTTTTAATCCCAAACTTCATCCTCCAGCTGCTGAGGTTACCAAAAGGACTATATGGGAATCATGCCTTAGATGGGAAGGACAGATGATTCCCAGAGCCTCAGCTGGGCCGCCTCTAGCTGGGATAATTCATCCAAACAAAGAATGATTGTGTCAGCCAGAGTAATGGTAATTGTGAAGATGAGGGGGATTGTCATGACTGGGTAGGGAAGGCGTTTACTCAGAATTTGGAGGAACCCAAAGACAGATTGGAAACAGATGGGGCTTCAGCTCCTTAATAAACAGGTGGTCATTCCCCACTGGGAGTGGAGGAAATAATGTGGGAGTCAAAGATTCTTCACAATAAAATAGGGCTGGCAAAGAATATGAAGGGGATTTAAGTTATTATTCTGCCTCTACAATTTCTTCTCTTTCTTTATTTGAAACCATCTTGAAGATACATGGAAACTCTTTTGTTGTCTTCTTTTGTTCTTGCCTTAAATTACTCTAGTAAGGGGCTGGAGTCATAGCTCGTGAAAGAGCACTTGCCTAGCATGTGTGAGGCACTGTGTTGGGTTTTCAGCATCGCAGATAAATAAGTAAAATAAAGGTCCATCAACAATTAAAAAAAAATTTTCCCTAGTAAAAGAGAGAAAAACCTAATGAAAAGGGTTTTGGCCTGATAGCTTTGAAATATTCCTACCATCTATATTTGAGCCTCTTGTATTATTAGCACCCTTAATTTTATGAGTATCTTGTGGAATGTACACCGAAAAGTGACCAGAGTAGAAATAATAGAAAACCTCTATAAGCTGTTATATAATTTACCAAGTGGGCTAATTGAGAGCTCATCCAGGGGACCTAAATGGCCACATATGAGTTGGGTTGGTGAGTACATTTTCCAAGTCTTTTCTAATTAGAAAAAACTTATTTGTAGTTCAAAAATTATGAATAAATATTCTTAGGCTTTGCTCTGAACCTTGGAAAAGGAGATTCACAGATACTAGCAAGGATTTAGATTCTTCCTTAGAAATGGTGTGATGAAAGCTAAATGAATTATGGAAACAATCAACCAGGTAGTTTATTCTAATTGCAATCTGAGAGTGAATTAAATTCAATTTATCAAGTGTCCTTAAAGAATGTGCTGTTGTGCTAGGAAGTCATAGTGCTAGACAAGCAATTCCTAAGTGACACTGAAACATAAATGCCATGATGGTGCCATCTTTGGATCACCTACTATGTTTATACATTATAACTTGTTCTTTACCAGGATAGCCTCAGTGGTTTGGAAGAAGCAATTTTCTCATTTCCTTTTCTTTATTTCATGGTCTTATTTTTTGCCACACAAAGTATTGAGTTCCTTCTCTTGCATTCTCTGATATTGGGCAAGTCATACAAACTAGGTGAACTTTTATTTTTCGATCTGGTAAGTTAGGTCATAAATTTACCATCAAGATTAAATGAAAAAAAATGCATGTGAGATTGCATAAAGTATATGATATTAAAACAAGTATAAAATTTAGCTAATTAAATAAGATTGTTAAAAAGCATGCAGTTTATTAAACTTTGGCAAGCCTATAATCCCTGTGTGCTTCAGTTTCCTTATTAGTAAAAAGGAAAATAACAGCGCTGTGGTTGGGATTAAATGATTTAATACATATAAAGTACTTAACAACATTAACCCTGGTATGAAGGAACATGGCAGCAGGAAGGGAGTGAGCGGCCCTGTGAGATCTCACCTAGTCTGAATACTTCATCTCTGAGACTGTTAGAGAACCCCTACCCAGCTGCTCTCTGCAGAAATCACTAGCCCGTTCGGGGCTCTAGGCCTTAATGTTCAAGGAGGACTGCCAGGCATTGGAGCAAGACCCAAAGCCCGAAGTTCCAGTCCACACAAGACTCACTAAGTGCCTTAGCAGAATCACCTATCAACACATCTACAGATGGTGAAGACTTCGCTCCTCTCCCACGCAAGTCACTCAGCTGCTACCTACCCACAGCACAACGCCAACGCTCAGCTCCCCACACCTCACCAGGCTCCTCCCACCTCACCAGACACCCAGGCGAGAAAAGTAAACTGCAGCCATCTTGACTCAAAATTCTCGCCATATTAGCTGGGGGCAGTTCCCAGATCAGCTCTCCAACAGCCAGGTACCAGGTTTCCAAACCTACCCCTTCCCCAGTGGTGGTAATCCAACACAGTAGCTGCTCAACATAGGTGTGCAATGTGACCAGGGAGCTGCCCACAGGAGCACTGGGGTTAGAGTTGAAAGACCTAAGCAATTTCATTCTGCTTGGGATCTTATTTTGCTCTGAAACTTAACCTCTGACTTATTGTAGTCCTAAAGTTAGGAAAAAAACTACAGAAAATCTCTGTGGAAACAGTTCTCGGAAAAGCCGCAAAAGCCACAGATGGGCCAAGATAACCACATATCTGAAATTCCAGATGGCTTCCACCTAGGGGTGGTGACCAGTATCTAAACTAGAAGCCCTGCAGTTTGGCAGGTACTCCCCTTGTGACATCCTCACGGTTTAAACCAATCAGTTTAAATGAATCCCCCTCTTGTAGTGACCAATCCCCCCCTACCCAACTTGTTCCTGCCAGTGAATGTGCTAATCATGTTTTAGAGTTGTTATTTGATTTTCCTGTGGTGTGTGATGATTTGCTAAAAGAGGCTATGATGTATGTGAAGTCCCTGCCCTCTCCAAAGAATGTATAAAACTGCTGCAAACCCTGGGGTTTGGGCCTCTCAGCGTCACCAGTTGCTGTGTGTGCGCTCGGAGGACCGAGCTAGCTCACAATAAACACCTCTTTGCTGCTTGCATTGATCTTGGGTCTCTGGTGGTCTTTGGGGGTCCCGAATTTGAGCATAACAGAGTTTCCTCAATTGGGAACTGACTGCTAGGGGAGAGGGAGACACCAGGAACTGGGAAATCCTCAGGCAAGAGAGGGAGATAGTACCAGTACCTGACCCTTATGTCACAAGAGCGAGCAGTTCCAAAAAGAGACCCATGAGGTGCAGTCTTTCTGTAGGGACTGGTGGGTGCCACTCCCCACATCCAGGCGCCCTGCACCAGGACTAGTCTTCCCACCCTGGTTACCTCCACCATCCAGAGGGCAGAGACATCAGCTTACAACAGATGAGGCCACCTACTGGATGAGCAGAGAAGCAGGAAAAATAAGGATCTCTAAAACTAGCTACAACCTGGCTTCTTCCTTCGAGTTTTTTATTTGTTCTTTCTCTTCTACCCGTCTATCCTCTGGCCCTCACATCCCCAACATATGTGAAACCAAGAACTTTGCATGAAATAGGACTTTGAGGACTGAGTCAAATGAATAACATAATATAGAGGTGTTATATATACCTTTTTTTTTCCTTTTTATTCTTTCATTATTCTTTCCCCCTCCAAATTTTACTATTTTAACATCTGTATTTTTCTAAACACATATGTGTGTTTGTTTTATGTACTCTACTGTCATCCCATGTACTTGCCAACCCTAAATTACTTCCTGTCTATTCTCTTGCTACTAACCCTCTTCATTAGATTTCTCCTTCACACTTCCTGAGATATATTCTCTATAACCTCACATCCTACCTTCTCAGCATATTGTCCTATACCCCACCCCCAGTTCATTGTCCACTGTCAGAAACTAAATCTTTTTACAAAACTACTGATTATATTTTAGATAATAATTGAATCCAACATTTTTGTACATTGAGATTAAACTGTAAACATCTTAATAACAACAAATTGTTCATAGGTGATATATTGTTGATATTGGGATCTGTTAACATTGTCCTTCCCCACAAAGGAGAGGTTTTGGAACCCTACAAGAGCACTAAAAACCTATAGGGTAAAAACAATAATAGTCTAGACCCACAGAGCTGGAAAGGAAGACACATGAGCAACATGAAAAGGCAAGGGAAGAAAGTGCCCCAAACAAATGAAGACACCACATCATTAGAATCATTCGCAACCACAGAAGAAAAAATGACAGAGAAGGAATTTAGGATGTACATGGTTAAAATGTTCTGTGAACTCAAGGAAGATATAAGAGAGCAAATACAGGCAGTGAAAGATCACTTTGACAGGGAGCTACATAAACAAATACAGGAAGCAAAAGATCACCTCAACAGGGAGATAGAGGTGCTAAAAAAAGAAACCAAACAGAAATCTTTGAAATGAAAGAAATAATAAACCAAACTAAAAGCTCAAATGAAATCATTACCAACAGAGTGGAACACTTAGAAGTTAGGACATCAGACAATGAAGACAAAATATATAATCTTTAAAAGAACATAGACCACACATTGATAATGATAAGAAACCATGAGAAGAACATTCAAGAAATATGGGATAGCATAAAAAGACCAAATTTAAGAGTTATTGGGATAGAGGAAGGCATAGAGGTCCAAACCAAAGGAATGAGCAATCTATGCAATGAAATAATATCTGAAAACTTTCTTAACATGAAGAATGAATTGGAAATCCAAATTCAAGAAGCCTACAGGATGCCAAATGTACAAAATCACAACAGATCCACACCAAGCCACATTATAATGAAAATGCCCAACATACAGAATAAGGAGAGAATAAGCCACAAGAGAAAGGAAGCATATTACATTTAGGGGAAAACCAATTAGGATAATGGCAAATTTTTCAACACAGACCCTGAAAGCTAGAAGGTCCTGGAACAACATATATCAAGCTCTGAAAGAAAATGGGTGCCAACCAAGAATCTTGTATCCAGAAAAATTAAGCTTTAGATTTGAAGATGAAATAAAAAACCTTTCAAGATAAACAAAAGTTAAAAGAATTTATAGCTAGAAAACTTGCACGACAAAACATCCTTGGCAAAATATTTCATGAAGAGGAAATGAAAAACAGCAATGAAAATCAGCAGAGGGAGGTAGTACACTAATGGAAAAACTAATCAAAGAGGAAAACTAATTCAAGTAAAATAACAAAAATAAACAAATATGGCTAAAAATACAAACCCTATCTCAATAGTGACCCTAACTGTTAATGGCTTAAACTCACCAATCAAAAGACATGAGGTAGCAAATTGGATTTTAAAAAAGACCCCACAATATGCTGCCTCCAGGAGATTCATCTGATAGGAAAAGACATATACAGGCTGAAGGTGAAAGGTTGGGAAAAATCATAACACTCACATGGACTGCAAAAGCAAGCAGGGGTTTCCATACTCATACCAAATAAAGTAAACTTCAAGCCAAGATTAATCAAAATGGATAAAGATGGACATTATACACTGCTCAAGGGAACCATACACCAAGAAGACATAACAATCATAAACATATGCCCCAAACAATGGTGCAGCTATGTTCGTCAATCAAACTCTTGTCAAGTTCAAGAGTCAAATTAACCACAACACAATAACCTTGGGTGACTTTAACACATCTCTCTCATCACTGTATAGATCTTTCAAACAAAAGTTGAATAAAGGAACTATAAAACTCAATATTACAATCAATAACTTAGACTTAACTGACATATATAGAATATTTCAACCTGCATCAAGCGGATGTCTTGATGAGGTTTTAAAAAAAATTGTGGGAACTTCTCTTGGTGCTCTATGTATTAATGGGTTCACATTATTAGGATCCTTTAAATATAATTTTGTATCTTCTGGGACTGCTATTGAAAATTTTCTTCTAACCTCCTGCTCTGTGGGGGTACCATGGATCCCTGGAGGTGAGCATCATTTTAGGGCATTTCCTTTTGTATTCTGACCCTTATCTTTCATCCCAGAGCTAACATGTTTCTTAGTTAATTTTCTTGTCCACTCAAATAATTTCTTAGTAGAGTATAACTCTATGGTCCACCTTACAGAGGAATAATCATAAATATGTGATGTGAGATTTTCTTCCCTCCTCTCTCCTGGTTTGTATATTTCTTTTGCTAACCAATTCCTCATGAGATGAGACCCCGCACAGTGTAGGCAATCTGCCTTTCCACTTTTCCTAACATTGACCCTTGATCTCCATGTATCAGAAGAGTGCCTTTCATCTAGCACCCAAGTTGGGTTTCGTCCCCAACAGTTTGTAGCATGGCACAAGCCAGGCCTTGGATTGGCAGAACAAGCGTTAAGTCTCTGTTCATGAATCTTTGGTATGGGTGCTGAATTTTATCTATATTGCCAATGACTCACTTTGTTTGAAAAATGTTGTAGATTTCCAATTATTTTGCCTATAGTCTGCTTACTTATTGGATTCCTTCTTTAATAAATGGAATCCTGGTAGCTCCACCAATTGTAGTGAGTAAGCTGTGTTGTTAACATAGACCAGAGGCCAAACACATTTGTGTTTTTCCACAATGAATCCATAGGCTGCACCACATTGGTCAGTAGCAGTTCACTAAATACTTGTGGCTGTCATAAGCTGAGCAATCACAGGTTCTTTTATTTCAATCTTAATTTCTAATATCTGTAACACTCAAGTCAGATATCACACTTCACAGAAATATGTGTGTGTGTGTGTGTGTATTAAGGCTATATATATATATATATATATATATATATATATATATATATATATAATATATTCTAAGAAAGGGTTAAGGCAACCACAGGGGTTCAGGAGGCTGAACTGAGCAAAGACAGATGGCAGATATGAATGCAAAGAGTCAGCATAGGTGGTCAGATAAGATTAGGACTGCAAAGAACTTGTTCAGAGCACAAAGTGCAGGAACTCATTCTAGGTCAGGGTCCAGACAGAGGGCAGTTTCAGTGTCAGCTTGGATATAAGCTTGAGAGGTCAGCTCGGAGTGGGACTTACATGGTCATGATGGGCAGGAGAAACCACACTCTGCTAAAGTGCAAGGACAGAGATTTGGAGGTTTGTCATGTTGCCGTGACGATTTTCCTGGGCAAGGCTCATGAAAAGTGACTGGGTGACAGGGTCAGGATGCAGACAATTCCAGTCATGGGGTGTTCCTCCTTTTATGGGTCTCAAGAGAGGGTGTTGCATCATTTGGTGATCAGGTATGTTTGACAAGTTCATGGGCCTGTTTATTCCAATATGAGTTTGATACAGTGATGCATCCATGTGCTTCTGATTAATTTGATAAGTTCGCAGGTGGTCATTCTTATTAGCATAATAATTTATTAGTTTGTGCCTTATGGTTATACCGTTTGAAGGTGGTAGACTCATTCCACCTAAGCACTTACTGTCAAAATGGAGTAGCTTATGGCAAACTACTGTTTTCCATAATGGAGTAACTCAGGTTTAGACACGGCCTGAAAGTTGCTGTTCTATACATTATGAAGTAACTCTGAGCAGAGCATAGTCTGCTTCCACATTATGATTCATTATCCTTAATTAGTAACTAACCTTGAAAACTCAGGAGAACTATCTCTTTGATGCAGATAAGAGTTTATGTAGCTATAATCAAAAGAAAAGCAGTGGGTGTTTAAATAACTAAGTTATGGATTCATCAATAAAGATTAGTTAAGTTCTCTCTAAGAAAGGTTCTACATAACCACAAATACCTGTTAAGTGATGATCTTCTTTAATGTCATTGAAATTTTATCCCGTGTTTCACAGATAGTACAAAGCATGAGTTCTTATGCAGCACTGAATTCTTATCACAAAGAATTTTTGCTAAGTCTGCTGGCTGCAGCCCAGCTTCTTTAGTCATTTTTCTCCACTGAACCATAATGAATAATAATCATGTTCTCTGTGCTCCTCAGCTCCCACATATCTCCACCCACCCATCTTCTGTTCAAAAGCAAAAATTTAAACCTACATGCACTTTTACATATTTTATGGTGGGTTTTATTTAGAATTCTATGCTAGAATGCTTCTACTTTTATTATTTCTCATAAGTATGCTCCAATGCCCAAATTGGCCATTTCTCCTAAAACTGGGCAGAAAACTATCTTTCATTTTTGAATTATTTTAGTTTCACATAAATGTTGTTTAGCATCAGAGATAAAATTATTCAAAATATTGTGGGCTTATATCATTGAAGTTGTTCTTTAAGCATCCAAAAAGAAAAGGGTATTTTCCAAACAAGTCAAGTTATAGAATGGGAATCTATTTACCATGAATCAGAAAGTTTGAATAACTTATGCATGCAGAAAATCAATAATTCTCAGTAGTTCGGGGATTTAAGCCACTTGCCAAGGACACAGCACTGAGGGTAAATCATTAGGAGCATTTGTTCTTCAGAGATTAGAGTGAAGTGTTGGAAGGAAATTAACACCATTTCTCTAAATAGCATTTAGGAACAGTAGAAAATTTACAGGGCCAGAAACTATAAAAACAATTCTAAGGTAAACCCAGCAAAGAACAGAAAGATTCCATTTTATAGGATTATAATACCTGACTCAAAATAAGATTCGGAAGAAATAAAGAGTCCTAAGTCAGCACTGCTTATCATCTAAGAGATACTGCCTTGTCCCATTATTTCTCTTTCTCTCTCTATCTCCTGCCTTATTCAAGGGCTGGGGATATAGCTCAGTTGGTAGAGTGCTTGCCTTGCATGCACAAGGCCCTGGGTTCAATTCCAAGCACCACACACAAGCACCACACACAAGCACCACACACAAGCACCACACACAAAAAAGAGTTCTTGTCTGACCTTATTCACAAGAATATAAAGTCTGTTGCATTAATAAGAGCAAAGAGCATGAAAACCATCATGAAATGTTGAAATACATAAGTAAGTTCATGTTAAAATTAAGCAAAACTCTAAAGGGCAAATTAGGACCAAAGACAGATGAATTAGTCAGATTTTCCATTATACTCATAACTGACAGAGAACAGATTAAGAACCTATGCTTAGGGGAATGAACTTACCTACACATTGTGGATAGTGTAACCTTGTCTTCTGAGATCTGACACTACCATATTTACTGGCCTGGTGGAGATGCATATCAGGACAAGCACTGTATCTTGTGGATGCCTTTACTTTGAAATATCATACTGTGTCAATTCAATTCAATTACTGGTCTTGGAAATGGGCAAGAAGTGGCTTTCTTTTGCACAAATTATGTATAGTTTCTCTCTAATCATCAAAGGCACTGTCACAGCTGTGCATGGTGGCACACACCTGTAATCCCAGTGATTTGGGAGGGTGAGGCAGGAGGATCACAAGTTCAAGGCCAGTCGCAGCAACTTAGTGATACCTTACCTCAAAATAAAAAATAAAAAGGACTGGGGATGTAGCTCAGTGGTAGAGAACCCTTGGGTTTAATCACAAATACTGGGGGAAAAAAAGGCAATGTTACATTACTATGTATCTTACAAACCCAAGATTATATTGGTAACTTTCCAGTTTAAGTTTATGAATATTTTCAGTCCTTAAATTAGAGACAGTATATTAACAGAGTAGAATAAAAGTTTGAACTTCTCAGGTGATTTTATTGCTTATGCATAGCATTAATTAAAGGAATTAACAATTTCATGAGAATTGAAGACCTACATTCTCTATTTAAGAATTATTAAGAGCCCAATGCATACAAATTTTTAAGTGAGTAAATATCTTCTGGAAACTGCAGTAAGCACACACTATTCTAACACATTAAGTGGGCATAGATTGGAAAGGCATTTATAGGCTTGGTTATAATGACTTGCAGATACAATCTATTCCAAAAGGTTTCCTCCTCTGGTCATCTTCAAATCTTTCTGATTGCAAACTCTTGAAAATGTTGAAAAGTAAGAAAGAGGTCATCAATAATATTTTCAATAAATGATAAAAGTGAGCATTTTGTCACAAGGATGCATTTCAAGGAAGAGCAGACAGGTAGAAGGAAGTAAAAAGTCCATAATTATCAAATGAAGAGAGAACAGAAGTTCTAGGTTTTAATTACTTTAATAGGAACAGTCATTCTATTGATTGCTTCATCATCATTTTCTGCTGTCATTATATAGAAGAGGGTTGAAACCATCATATAAGACAACACCACGCTGGAGCAGTGACACACGCCTGTCATCTCAGTGGCTGAGAAGGCTGAGGAAGGAGGATCCCAAGTTCAAGGCCAGCCTTGGCAATTTAACAAGGCCCTAAGCAACTTAGTAAGAACTTGTCTCAAAATAATAATAATAATAATAATAATAATAATAATAATAATAATGGGCTGGAGATGTGGCTCAGTGGCTAAGCACCCCTGAGTTCAATTCCTAGCACAAAAGAACAACAACAACAACAAAACAAATAACAGCTCCTCCTTTCCCAATCATCTTCCCACATAGAATCAGAGACACCTGCTAGGCACAGTGGTGCATGCCTTGGGAGGCTGAGGCAAGAGAATCAAAGCCAGCCTCAGCAATGGCGAGGTGCTAAGCAACTCAGTGAGACACTGTCTCTAAATAAAATACGTGGCTCTCCCCAGTAACCAAAAAAAAAAAAAAGAATCAGAGGCACTCAGTTTCTATGGCCCTTTGTAGCTGAAAGCTGGATCCCTGATTCCAGTGCCAAATTTAACAATGAGGGCATGGTTTTGAGAAAAAGGAAAAAGAAGGTTTATTGCTTTCCTAGCAAAGGAGAAACACTGGAGACTCCTGCCCTAAAGGCTGTGACTCTCTCCATCAGGAGGTGGTGGTGGTGGGGTTTAAAGGAATTTTTCAAGGGTTACATTCCAGTAGGGGGTCCCAGGGCACCCTAAAGCCATTTTAGGATTCACTTGATAATTTGGGAGATATTCACTTCCCAGATTCTCAGCAGGCATCTCCTTCCTGTAATGGATGTGTTCAAGGGCAGTTAACTAGGGAAAGAAAAGATAACACTGTCTCCTTAATCTCCTTAGGGATGGGGAGAGGGGAGAAGAGAGGGAAAAAAACCCACACATTTTTAAAAAATAAAGCTTAGAGCAATAAAGGCTACATACAGAAGATGAAGGCACCACTGTCAAACCCTTATAGGGTAACACTGAAATTTTCTTCAGGTTTAAGCAATCTAGAAACTGGTTAGGAAAGTGAAAATAATTTAGACTACATGAAAATTTTATTGCCCTTGTGGGAAGGAAAGACAAATGACTTAACTGCTTTAATGTTTTAAGATTCATTTAAAGAATCTTCATGATTCTTGGCATTTATTTTCCACTATCAGGAAACCACTCAATCTGTTCCCACTAGGAAAGACATAAATGGTAATGGGCTCCTCCCACATTCATGGAATCACACCCCCCAAACTGTGGGCCTCCAAAAGTCGCTGCAGGGTCAACCACAGAGCCAGAGCCATGCAGGATCCAAAAGACCCCTAATTCTTTGGGATTTTGCAGAAAGAATTTTGAGTAGGTCATACAGAGTATTAAGCAGAAGTTTATTAGGAAGATGGAGTATTTAGATGTTCTGGACAGACTGGCCACCTCTGGACGATTGACACGTTCTCTTCAGAGTTGGGGCATTTAAGGACTTGAAATTGGACTGAATTTGGTAGTTTTGAAATTTGGAAAGATGCAGAATCCTGTCCCAGGAAGTTTAGCTCCCTTTTGATGTGATAAGGAAGGCTCCCTGGACTAGGAAGGAGTCAAACCCTGTGAAATTCCTTTGGGTCTTATCTCAAAAACTCTCTTCCTCCCAGAGCCTTTTGGAGATGAAACTTTTGAAATAATGAAGTCTTTCCATCCTCCTCATGCCGAACATCTCTGGGGCAGAAATCATTATTTTCATGGGAACTATGTGACAGCTAGTGAGAAGCATTCACAAAGACAAAGGAAAGCAATTAAAAGAGTTTATTGGAAGATATACCTCACCCTTGCAGCAGGAACATGACCATGACATTGACAATCTGCCCACTGCCTCAGAGGAGTTCTGGGTTTATATGCCCTTATGAGTTCTTTGTTCACCGGTGGCAGACTTTTTTGCTAGGAGTAGTTTATGCTAAACTAAGGGTGATTGACAGATTCCTGTACCTTGACCGTAATGTTTATTGCGCATGTACTAAATTATTTTCCTAGGTTTTGCATTAGTGCATGAGATTCAAGAAGTATGTATGAGGTCTTACTTAGAGGATTCTCCCTTCTAGGGAGAATGGGTCAAACGTGGGAGTGTCTGTCTATGCATGCTCCTTGGGATGGTTGGGCAATCTTTTTGAAAAACAGGATCTTACTGTTTAGACTTTGGGGAAGTTAGCTCCTCTGATAAGGGGCAGGATGAAAAAGAGATCCTTAAGCTCATGTCAGTTCTGCTAATTGAGATGGGTAGGACTGGGACAAGGAAGGGTCCATCATGTGTCCTGCTTAGTTATGGCTTAGCTTCCTTCTTTCCCTGGCAGGTAGTAAGGGTACCTGATAACAGTTTTGTTGTTGTTGTTGTTGTTGTTGTTCTTGCCCACCTTTGATAGGGTTCCCTGCCTGTGGTTTTAGTTTTGTGACTAATGAATTTTCTTAGTGGGTATGTCTAATGTCCTCTCTGTGTTATTGTCCCTCCCTTTACCTTCTTGTTCATGGCTGACTAGATTATCTAACTGGATGATACCCCAAATTATATATCACTACTGGGAAAGTTATTGTTTCAAACAAAGCAGGACATTTATTTTAGACAGTACATGTTAGTCTCAGGTTGATATTTTTGTCAAGATTTTCATTTTATGGTAACCACACATGTTGCTTAGCTGGAGTAAAAAAATTCATTTCTCAACTTTAAATATGGTAAGTTACTTCTGAAACAATCTGCAGTCATTTATAAATAAAACCATTGTGAAATATTTTTAAAGTTCAGAAACAAAAGTATATTTCCCCCCTAGTTTGGTAAGTAGGCTAAGAAAATAGTCTTTTTTTTCCACTGGTTTTCTTTTTCTTTTTTTGTTCATATCATTGAACTAGAAACACTGATTCATTAGCCCCTAATGATTGTGGTGCCTCAAACAGCTTGTCTTGACACATTAATTTATAAACATGGAATGTGCTATGGAGGTGACTGACTTTCACAGTTGTTTGCAAGAGACTTTGACAGAGAATCAGTTCTTCCTGGACATCTGCTTGGCATTGAGACCCCCTGTTCATATACACTTCAAATTTATCCAAAAAAATACTGCAAAAAATGACTGGAACTTACATGCTTTCCACAATTTGCATATTACCTAAATAAACAGAAAAATGAGAAATAGTTTTTGACAAGGAAAGCATTGGAAATTGCATTCTGTATGCAAAACATACAGAATAACAAAGTATATTTTTGTGTAGATTAGGATTTTTTTTATAATCCTATTTTTTCAACTTCAGTAAAGTTTTAACTATCAGTTTGGATACTGCCTCAAAGAAAATTTCCCAAACATGGCATATAGCAGTAGATACAGAAACAAGCAAAGAAAAGAATTGGTATGTTTTGTCACAGGAGAGTAGGGAGACTGAGCTCCAAACTTGGGTTCTTGTGTCCTGATGAAAGAAAATTTAAAGTCAGACACAAAAAGTCAAGCTAGAGAATTTAAGTAAGGCTCAAGTAGAGAACAGTGTCCAGAGACAGAATAAGTCATCTCTAAGCAGAGACCAACAAAGGAAACAATGCTACTTCCAAATTTATTACTGTTTGATGTTTGCCAGAAGAATTAGGATCCATCTTCTGCAGTCTTTACCAGTCAGATGTTTAGCTCCTTCTTTATGTCAGAAAAGGGAGTTTTTTTTATAATAAGTTGATCCTCTCTGGAACTGCTGTGGTGACTATCTCATTCTGGGGATCTTCAGTGACAAGTCAATCCTATGTTAATGAGGGTGCCAGGGTCAATGACTGAGCAGGCTTCATTTTAGAGCACCTGTGCTACTAAAGAAAATTTCCTTCTGAAATACCTTGAGCAACCTCTGGCCTTCAATCCTAACTTTACAATAACCTCAGTAGACCCTGTCAGGAGTTAGCCCCCTCTGTTTCCTTCTTGACATATTTCTTAATTGACTCCCATTGTTTCCATGTGTTTATTCTCAGGGTTAGTGCACCTGATATTTTTCTATAAGTAACTTGAGTATTCCTTAACCTTAAAAGTCATTTGAAGAAAACCCAAGACCTGCCCCTGCCATGTTACTGGTTTGTATTCTGCTCATCAATAACTACTGCCTAACATGTTTTATTCAGGAAGGGTCTCTGTCTTCCTGAGGAGGAAAAACTTTACTATTTGTGGTGCTTCACCCAGGAGGCATGTTGGAAAGGAAAAAATATCCATGGTTTAGGGGGAGTGAGTCATGGGTGTGGAAAGCTTTTCTTGGGTAATACTGAGGACTGAATCTAGGGGCACTTATCATTGAGCACCTTTTATTTTGAGACAGGTTCTTGTTATATTGCTGAGGCTGGTCTCAAACTTGTAATCCTCCTCCCTCAGCCTCCTAAGTACCTGGGATTCCAGGCATGTACCACCTTGCCTGGCTCTGAAGAAAGTTTTTATGGGAGGGAAAAGGGGTGTAGTAGGAATAAAGGCAGAAATTTCTCAGTGTTTTCTTTCTTATAAGACATCATGGCCTTCGTTGTCTCCTAGTCTCCATTGCCTCTTTATCACATCTACCGGGGACCTCAATCTACTGAGACCAGCATCCATGTCTTATTTTTAGATAAACATGCTACCTTGTGAACTGAGAGGAGAGGAGAGGCATTGCAGAGAGCTTTCTTTAGAATTTAGAATAGCTGAGCAAAAATGTTAAAGATGTGTTACTGCTGTTGACCGGTGAGGAGTCCTTGCTTCCCCACTGTTGAAGAATAACACCAGAGAAGCACGCTGAGGCAAGATCAGAGTAGAAATTAGAAGTTTATTAAAGGACAGCAGAAAAGACTTCTCCAGGGGGAAGAAGGGGACCCAAGAGGTGGAATCCGTGGAAGTGCAGTTGTCTCCCCTTTTTATAGTTCCTTCAGTGATGGAATGTAGGTGGGAAGGCCCGAGGGGTGGGACACAGGTGGGCCAAAGAAGTAATCTGGGCAGGAAGGACTTCATTAACACTTCTTTGGGATGGGCTAGCTCCAAATCTGTTGGGGGCTGTTTCCTGGGCTCCATTAACATTCCTTTGGGATGGACTTTGGGCCTAGGGCTTTTCTGGGGACTTCATTAACATTCCATGAGTTGTCCAGCGTTTCTGGGAATTCATTCAACATGGCCTCCATTTTAGATCTTACTCGATATTAGACCTGATTTACCTAAATAAACTGACTACCTAACTTTAAATCTGGCTTCAGATGGAGAAATGAATAAAGGGAATGGTTGGGTGGGGAGGAAGAACTGGCTTTAAGAAAAAATATTTTTTAGAGGGAATACTTCCATTAAAAAAAATGCCTCCTTGAATTGCTCTGTTACATTCTCAATGATTAGACCATCTCCTCACCTCTTAAGTTCTTTTAAAATCCATCAAAATGTCAGTTGTGCATGAGAAACTGATGTGACTTCATTTTTGAGAAACCAGCTTCTACCTCAGAGCAAAGCCTGTCCAAGGAAGGAGGTGTAACCCTTGTCCTTGGAAAAACCCACAGAGCACTCCTAGGCACATACCCACCCTGCTGAGTAGTTTGTCTACAAATAACAGGAAAGATCTGTAGCTGCCATGTGTCCCTGACTCAGTCAGGCTAGGTGAGGACCCATAGCAACCCCCTAGCAACCTCCAATCAGCATGAGACAGGGAAAATACCTGGGATGCCAGATGACCCCCCAGTAGTTTATGGTGGTTGCTAACATGTTAGGAAACCATGTAGTTCAGCACGTACTCCCATCGCAGTTTAAACCAATAAGTTCAAACGAATCCCCCTCTTGTACTAACCAATCACCCCTACCAACTTGTTCCCACCAGTGAATGTGCTAATCAATGTTAAGAGTTGTTGTTTGATTTTCCCGTGGTGTGTGATGATTTGCTGTGTGATGTTGTGACGCATAGAGTATCACCAAAACCTATAAAATCTCACTGAACAAAGGACCAGGACTCACTCCCTGGGACCACTGTGTCAGAATGGTTTGAGTCCAGGCTCCAGCTTGCAATAAAGACTCTTGTGTGATTGCATCAGATTTGGCTCCTGGAAGTCTATTGAGGTCCCACGAATCAGGCATTACATGCACAGTGTCACACCCCTGTAATCCCAGCAATTTGAGAGATATAGGCAGGAGAATTGCAAGTTAGTGAGACCATGTTTCAAAATAAAAAATTAAAAGGACTGGAGATGTATCCCAGTGGTAAAGTGCCCCTCCATTCAATCCCCAGTACAATTAAAAAAAAAAAAAAAAAAAAAAGAACAAAATTCACCAGCCAGTTGCAGAGACCCATGTATTCAGGCTCAGGGGTCTGAGGCAAGAAGATCCTGAGTTCAAAGCCAGCCTGATCAATTTAGGGGTGCCCTAAGCAACTCAGTGAGATTCTGTCTCTAAACAAAATACATTAAAAAGTGGAATGGGTATGTGACTCAGTGGCAAAGTGTCCCTGGGTTTCAATCCCTGGTGCAAAAGAAAAAAAAAAAAAAAAGAAAAAAAATCAGCAAACCAAAAAACAAACAAAAGAACCCATCAAAACACACACACACACACACACACACACACACACACACAGAGCCAGAATTGACTGGCATTGAGTATAGATAGGTAAATCAAGTCGGATCAAGGAGGCCAATTTGAGTGAGTCTGGGAAGTTGGGGATGGTCCCCTGAGGGACTGAAATGTTAATTCCTTCAGAGCCCTTCCTCCACCCTTATCAAGAACCTGCCTCTACTCCAACCTGTTGCTAAGGTAACCAGTCCTAGGAATTGTCCCTCCCTACAGGGAGTTATAAAATTGTTAATTAATGTCTCCTGGGCGACTCCATTCTACCCTTCCCCCATCCATCTGCTTCTCACTTCTTAGGATACCAGGATACCAGCTATGGCCCCCTCTCTCTGCACCCCCAGAAGTCTATATTACCCTTTTTAAAATAAGCCCTGCTTTATAAGCTTGCCTGGGCATGCTTCTCTAATGTTAGACTTCAACATTTGAGGAAGCAGAACACACACACACCACACAAAAAAACAGAGAACCTCATATTGCTCAGGAGCACAGCAAAACTGGCATCTTGCAGTGCATTTACCCAATGAACATGACTCAAAAATACCAGATTATACTGGTCTTGTTTGTGATCTTTCTGGTATGTTCTTTTGCTCTTCTGATCCATTCTTTTCTCCTGCCTGTTGTATGTCAATTCTTCAACCAGCCTTCTTTGAAATCCTTCTGTCCCTTCTCCACCACCCCATTTTGATTTTAACCAATTCTTGTAATCTTCCTTACACTGACCCATATTCTTGCTATCCATCCCCTTGCCTAGACAACATCGAGATGAGTAATTACATTCTTGTTGCTGTTCACTTTGCAATTTTCCAGCTCAGAAACTTCACATTTCTGATCCAACTCCTGAAACAGGGAGGCTGGCTGGAGTCTTGTTATGTCAAGTGTGTGTGGCCACTTTAGCATCTCCTTTGAACTTCAGTAATGCAGAATCTAAAAGTTCATTCCAGAACTTCTGAATTAGAATCTGCTTGTATATATTTTAACAAGATTCCCAAGGTGGCTCTGTCTGTACACTAAGCATTAAAAATGCTGGGTTAGATCATTGGTCCATAAAATTATTTTTAACAGCATATGCTTTTCAATAAAATACACACTGGGGACATGTGAACCCAAATATATGAATGTAGCAGAATATCTCTGTAGAAAAATAAAACTTCTCTGAATTTCTCAGTGCTCATATAAAAAGTGTTAGCCTCCTGAGTTATAGAATTGTATAAAATATAAATATTGAGGATGTTAGTTTTCATTTTCCATTTTCATTTTCAAATCCTTTACTCTTTACATACCCTGAGAATTAGATCTGTAGTCCTTTGCCTCCTTAATTGATCTGATCTGAAGAGATAATAAAACCTCACATTTTACAGGGGTTGTTTACAGACCTGACTAGGTCCTCTGACTAAGTTCTCAAGATACCAGAGAAACTTGCAGTAGCTGCCTCTCTAGGAATCACATTTCAAAAAGGAAGGAGGCTGGAGAATTTCCACATGTCTCTGGGTCCTTTTAAAAGCACAGGCTCCTGGAAAGATTTTGTTTTTGTTTGCATATCAATGAATTGGAGCTAAGATTCAAACCCATTAAGTTCTTAAGGACACCCTTTGAGGAGGGAGTGGGGAGAGCTGCTTTTCTCCCTGTCTTTCTCTCACTTTTTAGAATGTAAAGTGTTTGTCTACTTGTGTAGGAAAATCGACCTATTTCTCAGGAAGTAGCTCCAGAGGTAAGCCTGAGACAAAGTGTGCATGTGAGCATGTGTGTGAGGGGGGATGCACTTATGATTAAGAAATTTGAGCCAGGTGCGGTAATGCACACCTGTAATCCCAGTGGCTTAGGAGGCTGAGGCAGGAGGATCACAAGTTCAAAGCCAGCCTCAGCAAAAGCAAGGTACTAAGCAACTCAGTGAGATCTTGTCTCTAAATAAAATACAAAATAGGGCTGGGGATGTGGCTCAGTGGTTGAGTGCCCCTGATTTCAAGCTCTGGTACCAAAAGAAAAAAAGAAAGAAAAGAAATTTGTCTCTGATCTTGACCAGCTCTCCTGTGCATTTAGGATAAAATCAGTGAAGATAAATATAGAAAACCCAGAAGTCATGTTAGAAGCTTTGACTGAGGCACAATAAATATGATAATACAAAGTGAGATTTCCAGACCAAAATGCAAATTTTCAAAGAAAAGAAGAGCTTCAAAACTTTTCAAATCTAGAAACACTTTTAAAAAAAAAAAAAAAAATCTAGAAACATTTTTATTTGTAGTTGACACAATACCTTTACTTTATTTACTTATATGTGGTGCTGAGGATTGAACCCAGGACCTTGCATGTGCTAGGCAAACACTCTACCGCTGAGCCGCAACCCCAGCCCCAAACCTAGAGACATTTTAAGGCTACTGAGAAGTTAAGCAGATTTGAAAGAGCAAATTTGTGAAGCTATCTCTTTGGAAGAAGCTGTTGCCATGTGATGATCTTATCTATTACCTGTTGGGAAAACATATAACCGTAGCAGCACCCCAGAGAAAAACCCCAACATGGCGTCTAACGACCCTCTTTCTCCTCTTTGTTTCTTTCACTAGCGTGAAACGTTCCTGCCAGCGCCAATGTTCAAATCCTGCTGGTGGGAAGCCTTAGCCCCAATAAGAATTAACTTCTTGGGCTCCGGAACTGACATATGGAAGAGCTTGCCAATAAACGGGCGACCTGTTATCTACCTCAGCCCTGCGACCTCTCCTTAGACCTATATAAACACACAGCCTTTTGTAATAAAGGGGAAACCTCTTTGGTGATTTGTGTCATGTGGTGCAGCATCTTCCAGTCTTACATTATCCCCCCCCCCCCAATATCAAGGTGGAGAGGTGAGGCTGGTTGGATCCCATCTTAAGCTGAAAGAGAAGAGTTTTAATGTACTCAGTAAGACTATGGCTCGTGTTTTTTAAGGCTTGTGAATCACAGTGCTGAACTGGACTCTCACTACTGACCAGAAATCATAAAGACAAGTGAGATGTTATATGGGAAAACAAAGGAAACTTGACAATACTGTAATCACCCAGAATTTGTTGGCAGGAGAGGATGTGTTTTTCAAGAATGAAAAGCAAGAAACAAAGGCCTGTAGCCACCTTGACTCTTGCCCAAGATAACCACCCAGACATGTAAGGGCACTGCCTTGTTGGGGTAAACACTAACCAGTGAGGTAAGAAGGACACTAAAGAAGGTGATAATAAAGGAAATGGAAGGGGAAAATGGTCACTTCCTTTATCTCAGATCTTTAGTTGAGGATCAAAACAGAATGAACTTGGTTGTAAAATAAAAGAATGTACTCATAAAACATCTGTAGCACTCCATATTGGTCATGCAACCAATCCTATATACTCCCCCTGCTTATAGGCACAGTGCAGCCCTCCATTATGAGTATGTATGTCCAAAACCTCTCCTTTGAGTCCTCCCAGTTCTTTCTTTGGGACTGATAAACAATATGCTCAGGACATTTGCAGCCCAGGGGGCCAAATGCTGCCCAAAGTGAACTCTTAGACACCATCCAAAACATCTGTTTATCAAGCAAAACACAATCAGTGGACCAAGCAAAGCAAAGTTGATTAGATTCACTGTCTTAAGGGGGAAATTGAGCCTTAATAGGCCCTCAGAATTGAAAATGTCAGAGGTCAGTATTCACAGGAATTTAGAACTTGAGTATAGTGACATAAAGATGGATCTTGCTAAGATGAGATGCTCTTGGGGATTGGTCAGAGTTTATGATAGAAAAATCTTTGAATTGGGGGCACAAAGAGGAAGAGTTCTAAAGTGAAACCTTGATGAGCAAGCTGTTAGTTTTGAAAAGCAACTTTTTTGTTGGTTCAGTCTTATTTTGTAGTACAAAACATTTTGTGGAACAAGTAGCTGAATTATTTTTGTTTGTTCTCAATAGGTAACAAATAGACATGAATGGTGGGAACATGAGGTTATAAGGGGATAATTCTATAAACTGGGTTTACCGTGCTGACTCCCATAGGTTTTCTTTTAAAGCGCAATTTACCTGCAGCCCTGCCTGGTTTGTCAATAGAACATGTTATACTCCTCAGCACACAACCTGTTATCTGTGAGAGGAATGGAGACTCTAAAGGTTCCACCCTGCAAAGTTTTCCTGAAGTGGGGGACATTGTGACCCTTAATCAGACCAGATTCCAGAACTCAGGGAAATAAGGATAATTCCCCATAATCATAAAATCTGTAAGAACAAGTTCCAGATAGAACTGGTCAGCATGGGCCAAAGAGACTTAGAGTTGCCTTGGAACTTTAGCATGAGCACTGGGGACTGTTGTCAGTCAAAAGTCAAGAGAACACTAGAAACTTCCCTGGGACCCCCAATAAAATTAGAGGGGCGGGGGGGAGGAGCGTGCCATCCTTCTCTTCTCTGAGAGGACCCACTCTCTCCCTTGAGAGTGTCCCCTTCCCCTTTTTCTATCCCTTCTAATAAACTTTGTTATTCTTTTACTAAGTTTCAAAACTTGCCAGGAATTCTCTCAAGCAAGAATCCAGGGCAGGGATCATCACATCTGCCTGGCTTAGGCTCTGCAGATAGATCTCCTCTGCAAAATTTTCAATATTATTTATCAGTATTATTTAACAAAGAGCTAGTAAAACATGCTCAGTCCAGGTAATGTTTATTTATTTATTTTAAAATGTGTGTGTGTGTGTGTGTGTGTGTGTGTGTGTATATATATATATATATATATATATATATATATATATATATATATAATTGTAGTTGAACACAATACCTGTATTTTATTTATTTTTTATGTGGTGCTGAGGATTGAACCCAGGGCCTTGCACATGCTGAGCAAGACTCTACCACTGAGCCACAACCCCAGCCCAGGTAGTATTTAATACACATCCAAAAAACTGAGTTGGCTTCAGGTTTCAGATTCCAAATAAGAGAGTCTCTCTCTCTGTCTCTCTCTCTCTCTCTCTTTAAATTGACAACCATAAAAAACAGAAGCATAGGAATTAGCAACATCTGGAAAAACAATACATTTAATGTCAATCACAGAAGTGTAAAAGGAAGGATATAGTAGAAGAGACTTAGAAGAACCCACAATATATATATGGGATATACAGGTAATATAAATATAATATGTATACATAGTGAATAAATACCATAGCTTAAAGATAAAATAATACCTTAAAATATTTTTATTTTCTGTATTAACAGTGTGATCAGTATGACTTGAATGTGCTTTATTTATTAACCTTTGGTATTCCCTTAATGGTGCAATATTCAAGGTTATGGTTCTATGTTCGGTTCATTTTGATTCTTGGTTTTTGTAGCTATCATAGCTGAAAAGACAAGTCAATTCTTATGAAGGAAGAATGTCATTGGCTGCACTTATTTAATGAAGGAACTCATTTTTGTAATCATAACTATTAAATATTGAAAGGATTTTATTGAAATTTGGCAAGAAAATTTCCATCTTCTCTGATGAGGGAATTTGTTCGCAAACTTACCAAAGGGTCTTGAAATTTTAAGAGATTATCAAAGACATTGACGTTTCACTGAAACTTTTCTTTTGGGTAATTTTTAAATATTAGAAAATTGGAGTCTATACTTTAAAGTGACCAGATTATAGCGTTTTATATGTGACACATATCTTTCTCCACAGCAAAGCCACCTAGAAATGGAAGCAAACAGAAAACTCTTTTTATAATACTTTCTACATATGACAAGTTATTTTCAACAACTACTTTCTTATTCTTTGCAAAACCCCACAATATTAAAGTCACAAATAGATTGCAGGTGTGTTTATCTTTTAGTGCCTTTGAGGTAGCAATTACTGACAGTCACTGGTAGTCCCCCACAAAGTTAGCAGATTAAAAACAATCATTTTTTAAAAGAAAAAAATTGATATGTCTAGTAACTGCTTTTTTGGTGCCTTGTCAGGGGTTGATCAGTGAGCCACAGTGGAAAACAGAAGATATTATGCCATTCCTAATCCCAATATATAATATTTTGAAGACTCTGACAACCCTTAATGCTGGGCACTGCAGTACACATAATCAATTCAAAGCAAACAGTTCTAAGTTAACTCTAAGCACTGCAAACATACTTAATCGTGACAGACCTATTACAGACATTCCTTCTGCATGCTAAGCTTAAGTGGTAGGTTTAAAGTCTTAAGTCTTAGGTCTTAAGTCCGGCAGATGCACACACACTCAGACCGCAGCGATTAGATCAGGAACTGATGGAGGCTTCTCCTGGGGTCATAAGGAGAAGTCACTGTTCTCACCATGGTCAGGAGGCTGCTGCAGAGTTTGAGAATGGTGAGGATGATGCATAGGATCAGGCAGATGATGAGAAGAGTTGGGATGTCAGTCCAGGTCCTCATCACGCTCTCCAGCATGTGGGCATCAGTGTCGGCTGGCTTGAATGTCTGTTCATTTGCTCTATTATTTATACTAAATTTTGGGAGCTCCTGTGTGTCCTTTTGGTCCCTATGAGCTGTTACCAGGTTTCTTAGTGACATCTTAGAGTCAGAACGTATGGTCTGGTGGTTTCTGCCCTGATATTACCCTTCTGACTCTTATCAGAGTTAAGACAAATGACATGTTTATATCAAGTGACTTCACTCTGACTCTTATCAGGGTTGTGGAAAGTGATGTGTTTTATCAGGCTATGCCTGATGACATATTGGAGGGCTCTGTCAGCTTGTGCCTGGTGAGACTGCAGGATTATTTTAAAATGGAGTTGCTTAGGCTAAAGCCATTCTTACAGTCACATATATGAATATATTTAAATCCATAATCTGTTAAAATATGTTGAAAGTAAATGAACTAGTAAAGTTACTGCTGTGGACAGGCCCAGGATTTCCTTAGTATATGATGTAACAATTAAATATCTGGCAAGCAAACCAAGTGTGAAAAACAGATATCAATCAGCTTGTTTTTCATTTTTACATAGAACATTGTTACTGGAAGGTTGAATATTTTCTCCAGCACCCCATACGATCACTTGGCACACTCCTAAAACATGTGTTCTGAACTTTGGAGACCTAAGTTATCTTGCCACTTTTATAGATTTTAGGTTTCTTTCTTCTCATGTTCCCTCCTCCAATCCTGCCCCAAAGGTAGAGTGACCAAGGGTGGGAAAGAGCTACCAAGGGGATACTCATTAACAATTCATTTTTGGAAGGGACAATTCCCTGGAGGCAGGTGACCATGGCAACAAGTGAGGAGGTGGAAGTACTCTGGAGGTATTAGCATTTTATTTCCTTTTGAATCAGCACCTTCTTCCTGATCCAATCACTCATTAATTATACTTACTGTCCTTTTGCCCTGGTCTCAACACCATGAACTGTCAGATCCCTGGTACCCTGCCTCTACCTTCTCCCAGTTTTCGTGTTCCCAAGGGCTGCCACCATCATTGTCTATTATGTGCCTCTCTGTTTAACCTGACTCTGAGAGTTAACAGACTTGTTTCTGCACAAGGAAACTTCCCAATGTCCAAGGTTGATTCATGGTTTCCTGTGTCTATACTGCAACCATGGTTTTCCTTAGTGGAGAATCAATGACACCAACAGAGTAAGGTGATCTCATGAAATGATAACAAACAGCACAATCAGAACAACTGTTTCACAGGTTTTACAATTGTGCACTTTAAAACTGTAAATTACTCTCACAAGTAGTTAAAATCAGTATTAACTTCTGTGGAGTGTGTAATAGATTGGCATATCTCAAGGGTGCTTAATAGATGGTTCCTGAATTTTGATGTTGTTAACACCAACAAGAATCAAAAGGTGGAAAATGAACTGTTATTGGACTGCTTTTATAATGCCAATCAGCAATGTTTAATATGTACACTGTTAGGTTAGTCAGCCATGAACAGGTGGGTAGGAGAAAGGACAATGAAAGGCAGATATTAAGTATAGAATCCATGAATCACAAAACTAGAAACATAAGGAACATTGTCAGGAGAGGCAAGCTTCTGGAGAATGAGAATCATAATGTCTAATCTTCCCTAAGATGTAGATAATTATAATTTCTCAAGGGAGCTCTTGTTTAAAATCATGGGGAATCTTACCAAAGAAGACAAACTTCAGGAAAATGGGAACTGGTATAACAGAACCTCCCCCAGATAGAGTTAATTATAATCCCTTAAGGGAACTACTGTTTCCAGACCACGTCACCAGGACCCTTCTTTATTGCCAAAACTATGTCACTTTTGTCCCCATAAAGAAAAGCCCAGAATCAGGTAACTTTACAGGTGAGTTTTACCAAACATTAAAAAAAAGTTAAGGGCTGGGGCTGTAGCTCAGTGGCAGAGCACTTGCCTAGAATGCATGAGGCCCTGGGTTCAATCCTCAGCACCACATAAAAGTAAACGAATAAAATAAAGGCATGTTATTCATCTACAACTACAAATTTTTTTTAAAAAAGTTAATACCAATTCTTCTCATAATATTCCATAAAATAGAATAAAATAAAATAAATACAAGAAAAGGGAGAGCTTCCAAACTCATTTTATGAGGCCAGCATTACCCTGATACCAAGGTCAAAAACAACACAAGACATGAAGACTACAAACCAATATCCCTCATGAACATATATGTAAGAGCCTCTCAAAACTATCAGCAAACCTGATTCAACAGCATATTAAAAGGATTGTATACTATGATCAAATGGGATAATGGAATTTATCCTTGGTATGAAAGAATATTAACATTTGTGAATCAATCAATGTGACTCAGCATATCAACAGACTGAATGAATAATTGCCCCATCATTTTCATACATACAGAAAAAGCATTTGGCAAAATTTAATATTCTTTCATAATAAGATCTCAACAAGTTTGAAAGAGAAGGAAATTACTTCAATGCAATAAAAGCCACGTGTGGAAAACTCAGAGCTAATATCATACATGATGATAAAAAACTAAAAGCTTTAAATCTAAAATTAAGAACAAAGCAAGAATGCCTACTAGCACTCCTTATCTTGAAAGTACTAGTCAATGCTGGGTGCAAAGGCACACACCTATAATCCCAGCAGCTCAGGGGGCTGAGGCAGGAGGACTGCAAGTTCAAAACCAGCCTCAGCAACTTAGTGAGACCCTGGCTCTAAATAAAATACAAATTAGGGCTGGAGGTGTGGCTCATTGGTCCAGAGCCCCTGAGTTCAATCCTTAGTACTAAATTAGAAGAAGAAGAAGAAGAAGAAGAAGAAGAAGAAGAAGAAGAAGAAGAAGAAGAAGAAGAAAGACTTTCAAACAGAAAAGAACAAAATTGTCCCTTTTTGTAAATGACATTATCTCATATATAGAAAATCCTAAGTTCTTCCAAGAAAAGAATTAGAATAATTGATTTCAATAAAGTTATGTAATGCAAAATTAGCACACAAAAAATGAGTTGTATTTCTATGTAGGTAGAAATTATCTAAAAAAAATTAGAAGGACAATACAATTTAAGTGGCATCAAAAGGAGTAAAATACTTAGAAATAACTTAAGGTGAAAGACATATACTGAAAATAATAAAACATTCATGAAGAAAATTAAAGCTAGCCCAAATAAATGAAAAATATCCTGTAAAATTCCACGTTACTGAAGTGATCTACAATACAATGCAATCCCTATCAAAATAACAAGGGCTCTTTTTTTTTCAAAACTAGAGAACATTTCTAAAGTTCATATGGAAATACAAAGTCTCCAAAAAGCAAAATTATTTTTTAACATATAATATTTGTGCTTATGGCACCCCCCAATAAAAGAGAAATGACATTATTTGAGATGATGGAAATGCTAATTACCATGATTAATCAATACACATCATATGCATGGTATAGAATTGATCAAATTAAGGTAATTAGAATTTTTATCATCTCAAATATTGTCATTTCTGTCTCTCTTTTTTGAAGGGGCAGTAAGGAGCAGGTGCTAGGGATTTTACCCAGGGGCAATTTACTACTGAGCTACATCCAAGCCCTTTTATTTTATTTTTCTAATTTTTAGACAGGGTCTCACTAAGTTGCTGAGGTTGACCTTGAACTTGCAATCCTCCTATCTCAGTCTCCCTAGCCTCTGGGAATCAAATATTATCATTTCTATGTGTTGGGAATCTTCAAACTCTTCTTTGGTTATTTTGAGGTGCATAATCAATGGTTGTAGACTGTAGTTGCCCTTTTGTGCTCCAGAACTTTAGAACTAGTTCCCCTCCTTCAAATGTATTTTGATCCCATTATTCACCCTCTGAGCCACTTCCCAGCCATTTTTCACTTTTTATTTGAGACAGGGTCTCGCTAAGTTGTTTAGGGCCTTGATAAATTGCTATGGCTGGCCTCAAATTTGCAATCCTCCTGCCTCAGCCTCCCAAGTCACTGGGATTACAGGATGTGCCTCTGCACCTGGCTCACTTGCTTATTTTTAAATTTGATTATTTTGTTTTTTGCTATTGAACTGTTTGAGTTCTTTATATATTCTGGATAATTAACTCCTTGCCAGATGAATAGTTGATATAAATCTTCTTCCATTCTGTAGGTTGACTCTTGACTCAGCTGTCACATTGCTCTCGACTTAAACACTCAGGAGTCACTCCAGGGGAACTGGGCTGCATGAAATAACCACACAAGGGGCAGAGATACTTTTTTCTTTGGGGGTGCTGTCACAGCACTTCTTACCCTTAAGGGTCTGCAGAAAGAGAGAACAAGAGAGAGAGTGCGTGCTGATCCCTTTTATTGAGGAGAAGCCCTTCAAAATGAGGCAAGGGATCAGGTTTCAAGAGGCTGAGTCTAGCTTCATGATGTCTGCTGTCCTCAGGTTGACTGACATCTAGGAAGGCCACACCCAAGGGCAGAGTAAGAGAAGGGGACACACAAAGGGAGTTTCCATGGAACATTCTATCCCAAACAGGTCAAGGGGTTAATATCACAAAGGAACAGGTGAGCATAGCTCGACCCATGGGGCTGCAGGAAGGCATGCCTATGCATGAAGACACATTTGGTTACTTTATTTCTATCCTCAAGACTGGGGCTACCCTTCGGTTACTTAAAAGCATCCAGATCACCGGGGTGACCCACAGTGCCTCAAACCAATCAGGAGGGGAAAACGCTGGTCACATGACGTGATGGCCTCCCACACTCAGCTGATTGTTTCCTTTACTGTTCAGAAGCTTCTTATTTGATATAATCCCACTTGTCTAGCTTTCCTTTGTTTCCTGTTATTTGGGGGTCTTATCCAAAATTTTTTGCCTTGAAGTATTCTCTCCATAGTTTCAGGTTTACATTTTTGTCCTTGTTCCATTTTGAGTTGATTTTTGTATATGGTCAGATGTAGTGGAAATTGGGACACATGATATTTGAGGTCTCTTTTTATCTCCAGAATACTATAACGAAAATTAAAGAAATTTTTATTTTGTTTTGCTTCCAAATTTAACATATTTATTGTGAAATGCTGTGAGATATTAATTTCTTAATTATAAAAGTTTGAGGGGAATTTGATTAGTAAATGGGTGGAGAAATGCTTTTAGGTATGCCTTTCATGAATTCCTATAGCTAACAATATATGCTCCTGAAAATATGCTCCTGAAACACAGATGGAAAACATCTCTCTCTCTCTCTCACACATGTGCACGCACACACACACACACACACACACACACACACACACAAGCAAACATGCACAGAAATACCTACTTTCATTCTCCATTTCATTTCTGATCATTTCCATGAACCAGAAGGCACTCAGTATATATAGCAGTCATAACCTCAGATACTTTCTATTTGTGTGCTATTATGCTACCCAGGAGTCAAGACAGTGAAACAAGTCAGCAAGAATGTGTAGTAAAAGCCTGCTGTGAGCCTATGCCAGGATATATGAAAAACAAATATGTCAAGAGTACTTCCTCTTCAGAAGCTTGTATACAAACTAAAACATTATATGAATCTGTATTATATTATAGATAAAAACCTCCTTATCTGTGATCCTGCCACATCTTTCTTTAAACATCTGATCCACACAAGGGTATTAATGTTTCTGAAGTGTATGATAGCTGCTGTGCACAGGGATAAATGATATTCTTATCTCTATATGTCTGTGTGAAGAGACATCCAGTCTTTGTAAGCACCTTGCTCCCATGCTGTGTTGGATTATTGGCTTGAGATATGGTAGGATCAATATCTTATAATCAGTTGTTGAAAATTGAGCATCCCCAGCTTTTCCCATAAGAAACAGTGTCCCACAACTCAGAATTCTAAATCAAAGGTCTGTCACTGTTTGGAGAATGTTGATACATAACAGAATCACCATTTAATGCTAAGTACCTTCATTGATACACATGGAATAATGTCTCTGCCTAACCTGGCAAGAGTATAGGTAGAAATGACTTGCTAAAATTCATTGACTAGCTTGGTAGAAGTAGAAAGAGAGTAGCAAATTGACTTGTATATTGAAAATAAATTTTTTAAAATTTCCTAATATAGGATTTAGAAAAATAATCATTAAGCACCTTGGTGGAACATTTGCATCTGATATTCATCTAATCTTAAATAATATATTTTTTTCCATCAGCACAGAAATAAATCACAATTGTGTTCAGAGAATTTTCCAGTTTGCAAATATTAGTTTCACTCATGCTCCAAGCACTCATTTAAATGTTTACTAACTAGCTACTATGTACCCTGAATTTTTTGGTCAGTGACATTTTTTTTTTGCTTTTTAAAATGAAAAATAATGAAGACTTAATATTTATCAAATGATGCCTTCACTGCAGCCTCATTTAAGTCCTAAGTATCAAAATGCACAACAAACAAGATTGTAAGACAATTTTTTTTTCATATTTTTAGGATTTTTCTTTGTTGTGCTTGTTATATACAAATATTCATGTGACATTAGATAAATCCATATGCTTTTATTGGCTATTATCTACTATAATGCAACCAATCTCTAAAAACACTATTCAATCCTAAACTTTTTAACAACATGGCTAGTTCTGTATTTATTTCCTCTCTCTCTTTTTTAATAAGAACTTTCTTTTATGTGCCTTAAATTATAAGTCACATACTAGCAAACAATATGAACCTCCAAAAAACAATGGTGTGGAAAAATGAATTTACAGTAAATCACCCAAAGCCTGGAGCATTGAATCAATGTACAGGACAATGATAACACTTGACCTTCTTCCAATTTCCTTTTGATCATGACAAGTGCTCAGTAATTTTCTGCTAAAGTGTGCTGAACCATATTGACAAGTACTATCATGGAATGTTTCCATTAAGTTCATTGTAGGGCATAAAGTTTCTTTAAAAATAAAACCAAGACCCAGGACTAGGCCTGTGGCTCAGTGGTAGAGCACTCGCCTGGCACTCATGAGGCACTAGGTTCGATCCTCAGCACCACATAAAAATAAAATAAAGGTATTGTGTCTATCTACAACTAAAAATAAAATAAAATAAATAAGAGCAGGACCCTCTCACCTACAATTCTGGAATAATACTCATCACTGGCAATGTTAGGTCTCACTTACTCTTCATGTATTTACAAACATTTTTGCTACATCCTGAGCTGGGACAGAGCAAGGCTCATGATTCTGTTCATAGGATCTAAGGGCTGGAAAGACCAAAATACTATTTGGTTATTTGATCTCAAACAGAAATCCATTCTACAATAAGAGCCAAGGGAAGACTTATGAGGAAGGGGAAAGTTTATTGTTGTTGTTTACTTGTGCGAGGTATTATACTACATACTGGGTGCATTAGACAGACCAAATTTCAGGTCTAGCTCCATAATTTACTATCTCTATGATGTTTGGTCAATTTCTTGTTCTCCCTATGGTTCAGTTATTCACAGCCTGACAGTAATAATTCCTGCTTCTTTGGGGTACATAGGATTTGCTGAGATAATGGATATGTAGTGCTTGGCATAATTACCGGCCATTCTTATTGTTCAGTAAATACCATTTGTAATGAATGAGGATGATGAAGGTGGTGATGAAGGTCAGAAAGGATTGTGCATTGGAGAAGTGCTGGAAACTTTCTTCACTTCCGATATGCTATGGTGTGTTGCTGTTAACAGGTAAGAAAAAGGGTGATGTCAAGTGAAAGTACAAGCAGCATTTCCTGTGGTGAGCCTTCATCCAGTTGCTGTGGGTCAGATTATTTTTGCTGTGGATGCTGGAGGAAAGATGCTATATGCTAGTTCCAATTGAGACCTCATGTGTCAATGCTGTGAGGAATTTGTCCCAGTGAACCATGGGTCATGGGGCATGCTTGTCTTCATGGTTGGGTTGGTCAAAAGTGATATGTTGGAACTGTAGATAGATGAGAAGAAAGCACTCAAATTCTCCCCTGCCTTTAGATTAGTAGGGACAGTGGGGGTTTCCTACTGAATAGCATGATGAAGGAGAAGGGGAACTAGATGATTCTTCAAAAAACTGAGCTGAAGCTCAGACTTCATGGTAAATAAGTGACAGTTTGATCAGTACTCTTACCATCTCTGAGCCTTTGTGTCTTCATCTGCCATGATGTGTTCCCAACTACTCTATTTAAATAAAATGATGTTTAAAGATATGCTCATAATTCATGAAAATCTAAATAAATACAAAGTGGGGCTAATATTTGTGCTGGTATTACTATAGGATGAAATAGAAACCAGGAGAAAATAAAAGAAGAAAAGATGCTAAGAATATGAGAATACATGTGTGATGCAAAAATGATATGCCTCAGAAAAGAAAGCAAACTATATAATAGCCAGACACGTGCCACTGAACAATGGGATAAGTTCTGAGGAATATGTCATTAGGCAATTTTGTCATTGTGCAAACAACATAGAGTATGATTACACAAACTTATATGGCTCCATCACTAGTGATATAATCTTATGAAACCACTGTCATACATATGGTTTTCTATAGATTTAAATGTGGTGTGGCATGAGACTTTGTGTATGTATTTCATGAGAGCTGCATGATATTTAATATAAAGTGATTATCTATTCTAACTCTCCTCAGTGGACTTATTTAGCTAGTACTTATGGAGTTGGAGCTTAAGATAGACTTGAAGATAGACTGAAGATAGTCCTGAAGATAGACTTATTCTAATTTTGGCATTTGAAGATGCCTCAGAAAGTGGCTCAGCATCTCTACACCAAGTTGTATAATTAAATAACTAGTGTTTAATGTAAAGACAAAGTGAGGTGAATTCTATGACAACTGATCAGTGAAAAATGAGCCACCAGATGGAAGTAGAGGGAAAGTTATGAGTAATAACACTCTCCTAAAGGCTGCCAAACCCATAGGATCTATAGTTACTTGCCAGGATATCTGCTTAGATTAACACAGATTGGTTAACTAATATTCTGTAAATGGAGATTCAACCAGCTGTGAAATTGTTTTTAGCCTATGTTTTTCTAATGTCTCTGGAATATTTCTGTTAGGCACATTTCATGCATTTTATGAAAATCAAAAAATATTATAGATAATATATTCACTTAGGATACTTATACTGTTATTCTGTAAAAAAGACACAAACTTATTGTATTTTGACTTGTTTTCAGTGAACCCAAAGTGTCTCCTTGTGGTCACAGAATTCCCAATAAGATTTGAGCACTTTCAGGATTTCTTATTTTAGCTTATTTTTATTGACAGTTAAAAACTATACAACTTTATGGGATAGTATGTGATGCTTTGTAACATTATACCTTGTGTGTTGATTAACTCATGATACTTAGGTATATGCATCATATCCAACATTTATCATTTCTCTGTGCCAAGAGTATTAAAAATCCTCTATTCCAGGATTATACAATACAATATTGTTAACTACAATCACCCTTTTGTTTAATAGAATACCAGAACTCATTCCTCTTGTCCGGCTATGCTTTGGACCTGTTAATCAATCTTTCCCCATTCCTCTTCCATTTACCCTCCCTAGCTTCTGATAACCACTATTCTACTAGAGACTCTACATATGAATGAAATGATGTGGTATTTGTCTCTCTGTATCTGGATTATTTCCTTTAACACGATGATCTCCAGGTTCATTCATGTTGTAGAAAAAAATCTTATGTTGATGGATATTTTGACTGCCTGTAATTTTACACTATTGAAAACAATTCCATAATAAGTCTTTTGTATATGTCATTTTGTAAGCATGAGAAACCATAACTTTGGTGTAAGTTATTTGAGGTAGAAATACTAGACAAACAAGAATTAATCTTTCAAAGTATTATTACTTCTTTAACAATAATTGCTTACTTATAATTTATGACTACCACTTATGACTTTTAATGTTCTTTATGAATTGAGACTGTAGAGTGGAAGTAGGCAGCAAATCTTGACCACTCCACAGTCTAGAACCAAAGCACCTAAAGCAGTGAGAAAACAGCTAACAATCTTTTTGATTTCAAATTTGTCAAACTCTCTACAAGATACTTTAATGTATTTCTAACTTTTCTCCATTATATCCTTAATTATCACCTTAACATGAGTCAAATTTATGGAAATGCTAACTACCTTGATTTGATCATTATACATTATAGACATGTGTGGAATTATCACACTCTATCCCCACCAAAGTATGCACAATGAAAATGATTGTAATTAATAAAAAAGAGATTTTTCACAGTAAAAAATATTTCTGTCAGTGAGCAGTATTATTACCAAAGTCAGGGATACATTTGTTCCCAGTATGGATCATATACATGCTGTAACATTTTTAAAAATTTTTATTTTTCTGGATGTAGCTTAAGATATTGATCTATCTGTTCTAGATAATTGGTTAGAATGTTGCAAGTTATATATGTAACCCTAATTCATTTATTGAAGAATTACCTTAGTTTTTTTAATTTTAGTTTAGAGAGCACCATTTCTAGCTGCCGCAGTCCGACTGCAGCAAAATAACGTGGGTTGGGGGTTGGGGGGGTGACGAACAACTTGCATATATTGATACAGCAGGAGTGGGAGCCATTTATTGTAAGACAACAGAGGTATTTATACATTCCACACAGCTTATCTTAATTAAACTAGATACAGCAGTCAACCAATCAGGAATCTCCACACTTAATGGCTCACTGGCTCCACCTCACAAACCACTCCCCCTGGCAAAATGCCAGGCGCCATCCAGACTTGTTTACAGACTCTAACATTAACCACTCCCTCTGGCAAAATGCCAGGCACAATCCTGACTTGTTTACAGACTCTAACATCTAGCAATAATCTATACTACAATCCCAGATGACTCAACCAAAAGAAAGAAGCAATAAAATCTGGAAATGTTTAAATATCTTTAATAGGTGAATTTTATGTTCAAAGACAATTTTAGAAGCCTAAAGCATTCGCTTTGTTTAGAAATTAAATTAATTAGGATACAATTGATTACAGTTCTAAAATATTGTTGCTTTTTTCTATCTTATTCAATATTACTAAATGAAATATTTCTTTTTTTGTGTGTGTGTTTTTTTTTATTGGTTATTCAAAACATTACAAAGATTTCAGAATCACATCGGTTACACATCCACATTTTTACATAATACCATAATAGTAACTGTTGTATTCTGCTACCTTTCCTATCCTCTACTATCCCCCCTCCCCTCCCCTCCCATCTTCTCTCTCTACCCCATCTACTGTAATTCATTTATGAAATATTTCTTTATTCTCCATAGGTTCATTGGAGTTAAGATTAAAAGATTATCTAATCAGTTCTTTCTGCATAATTCAGTAGTCAGATATTATATGATATTGGCACTCTATTTGTATACATGATGTCCCAGTCCATTTTGCCATGGTGATGGTACTCTAAAAATACATTGCCTTTGGAGTCATTTGTACTTAATCCTTCCCTTATGTTTGTGTGTAGAGCTGGTATGTTTCCTATCCATGATTTTTAGTTTCCTGACTAATGCTAATTTTCCTTCCCTAACTCTGTCCTGGAAATATTCCAGCTCTTATTTTTCAGAGCTGCTTTTTGCCTGAATTTCTGCCCTCTCATATACCTGTACTGCATTGGAGTGGAATCTTTGTTGGCTGCACCAATGAAAACAAAGGTGACAAGGAGAGAGAAGGTCTTTCCTCCAATGACCATCACTTTCAATTTTCTGTGCTCCACTTCTTATACACCTAGAACAATTTTCTTGCCCAGCTCATTCCTCTAAACTGTGGTTAACTAAATCTTAATCCAGTGTTTTCTATGCCCAAACATCAATTTATTCATGTGTTCCCTCATTAAATTGTCCCTTTGAAAAATACTTCAAGGGGAAATATAGAAGGATATAATTGCTTTATCAAAATTCCTTTATCAAAGCACAGACTAGATTTGCTGTACATTTAACTGCAATTCATTTACTATCATGAAAAACCTCAAAACTCTGGTGGGCTGGTTTCAACATTGGCAAAAGGTAGCTCAACTCTCTGAGGTTTTTTAGTAGACAAGGGAAGCAGAGAATCCCAAAAAGGAACAGGTTCAATCTTGTTGATTAACAAAGCCTTTGTCCATTACAAGTGGGAAATATTTTTCCATTTTGTTACTTATCCACTGTCCACAATTTTTAATTTTCAGAAGATTTAAATTTATATATTATTTTAGTCAATTTTTTTTTCTGCTATGATTAAAAGAACTGACAAACACCATTAGAGGAGGAAAAGTTTATTTGGAGGCTCAGTGTTTCAGATTTCTCAGTCCTTAGACAGCTGGCTCCATTCCTCAGGGCTCCAGGTGAGTCATAACATGATGGTGAAGGGAAACAGCTCACATGATCATCAGAAAGCAGAGAGAGAGAGAGAGAGAGAGAGAGAGAGAGAGAGAGAGAGACTCCTTGCCTGATATAAAATATGTAACCCAAAGTCAAGCCCCCAATGCCCACCTCCTCCAGCCACACCTTACCTACCTTCAGTTATCACTCAGTTAATCCCTGTCAGGGGATTAATTCACTTATTGGGTGAATTAATAACCCAATCATTTAATCTCTGAATGTTCTTACATTTTCTCATACATTAGCTTTTGGGGGACATCTCACATTTAAACCATAACATATATAGAAACATTTAACTAATTTTTACCATGAAACACATTACATGCATATAAAAAAATCACAGAATATACAAATAAACAGCTCAGTAATTTATCTCAAGCTGATCTTCATTCTATATGAGGCACCAAGAAGGTGTCTCATATGCATTTTCCAAATCTTATACCCCATTCCAGTCACTATCCTTTCTCTCCCTACCATGCAATGGAAAAGCCCATTCTGATAGTGGTAGTAACAGTTTCTCATTATTATGTATGTTTTTGCTGTTTAACATGCATTTCAAAATATTATTTTTTTCTTTTCATTGCATTGAAATATGCATAAACTTTACTAATTTTATTTATATATATCAACAATAATATATCAGTTTACATAATAAAACAGAAGATAATATATCAACACAAATATAAATTGAACAGAAAAAACATACAGCTAGTTGTGTATGTGTGTGTGAATTTTTCTAGGTTGTGAATAAACTATTGTAAAACCTAAAGCAGTATTTTAATCCAGTTTAGACATTAACTTCTATAGACATAGGTTTATGGTGTTTTCACAAACACATTTCTACTCTTTTCTTAAAAATGACTTTTAAAAAAGTTGAGCTGTGTGCAGGTGGTACATCCCTGTAATCTCAGTGACTTGGGAAGCTGAGGCAGGAGGATTACAAGTTCAAGGACAGCCTCAGCAACTTAGAAAGACAATGTTTCTTTTTTTTAGAGATGTTTTAAAATTTTTATTAGTTGATGATGGATCTTTATTTATCTATTTATTTATATGAAGGGCTGAGGATTGAACCCAGTGCCTCACACATGCTAGGCAAGTGCTCTACCACTGAGCCACAACCCCAGCCTCTAGAAAGACAATGTTTTAAAAATGAAATAAGAAAGGACTGGGGGGTGTAGCTCAGGGGTAGTGCATCCCTGGGTTCAGTCCCAAGTACCAGCCCCCACCACACACAATTAACATACAATTGAACCCAAACTGTGTTTAATAAATACTTATTCTATAAATCAATATCTCCTTTTTTTTTTTTTTAGAACTTTAATGGCTCTTATTCTTCCAGTCACCAATCACTGAGATAGCTACGTCCTTAAAAAATGAGGGTTTCTGCTGGGCTAAGCAAATGAGCTAAACTTGAACAACTATCTTATGTTGGGGGTTTTGCATAGTGTTTCATTTAATCCTCAGGACATTTCAGCAAAGTAAACAATATTATTTCCAAATGTTTATATATCTGTCTCATTAAACCATGTATTTCTCAAGGATAAAGGAAATGTCTTGTTCATCTCTGTGTCCTCAGGACTTAAAATGATGACAAAGAGCAAGCACTAAGTTTGTTGAGAAATTGATATAAAGAAAAAAGACCAAACACTAGGAGGAAGGAAACTGAGTTCCCAAATTTACCAGCAAATTCTTTAATTTCGAAACAAATCAGTTATAGTCTACTTTCCATTTCCTTAGCTATATAAAGAAGGCGATAGGGTTCCTAGATAGTATAGGTCTGCTTTAAAAAAAAATCCTACATTATTGGTCTCTGTACAAATTTAATGAATATTTTTTGGGCTGGCAGCCTTCCCTGCCCCTCCCCTTTCATAGGGGCTATGGGTGGGGACTTTCCAATAGCTGAGGAGACCCAAAATGGCCAATCAGAAGCTGTTAGAGTCTGTAAACAAGTCAAGATGGCGCCTGGCATTTTGCCTGAGGGAGTGGTTTGTGAAGTAACGCCAGCAAGCCATCAAGTGTGGAGATTCCTTATTGGTTGACTGCTGTATCTAGTTTATGTTAATTAGGATAAGCTGTGTGGAATGTATATATACCCCTCCTGTCCTACAATAAACGGCTCCCACTCCTGCTGTATCAATATATGCAAGTTGTTCGTCACCCCCCCCCCCATTATTTTGCTGCAGCCGGACTGCGGCAAGAAGCTGACATGGCAAAGACCTTAACCAACATGGTCCCCTTGGCTGAAGCAATCGCCCTATCAATTCACATCAGCCCTGAACAACCAGGGACAGACACAATGCCCCTAAACTCAGCTCCGCCAGCCTGCTGCTGATAGCTGCAATTTAGATGGCCTAGGCCCTCCTACCTCCAGCTTCTCCGATTATCATTTTTCTTACCTTTCTGGCCTGCAACTTCCCCTGGCCCTCACCCTTTAGCAGACTGGTGAACCTCGCTCTGGAGCACCCCACAATAAACTTTCTTGGGTGCCTCATTCTTGTTCTGTGGTTCCTGATCTCACATGCCCTTTTGGCTTTACAAATATTTCTTTTTTAAAATAATTTTTTTAAAATTTATATATGACAGCAGAATGCATTACAATTCTAATTACACATATAGAGCACAAATTTTCATATCTCTGTATACAAAGTATATTCACATCAATTTGTGTCTTCATACATGTACTTTGGATAATTATGTCCATCACATTCCACCATCATTTCTAACCTCATGCCCCTCTGTTCCCCTCCCACCCCTCTACCCTATCTAGAGTTATCTATTCCTCCCATGCTCCCCCTCCCTACCCCACTATGAATCAGTCTCCTTAGATCAGAGAAAACATTTGGCATTTGTTTTTTTTGGGATTAGCTTTCTTCACTTAGCATTATCTTCTCTAACTCCATCCATTTACCTGCAAATGCCATGATTTTATTCTCTTTTATTGCTGAGTAATATTCCATTGTGTATATATGCCACATTTTTTCATCCATTCATCTATTGAAAGGCATCTAGGTTGGTTTCACAATTTAGCTATGTGAATTGTGCTGCTATAAACATTGATGTGGCTGTGTCCCTGTGTCCCTATGCTGTTTTTAAGTCCTTTGGGTATAGACCAAGGAGAGGGATAGCTGGGTCAATGGTGGTTCCATTCCAAATTTTCCAAGAAATCTCCATACTGCTTTCCATATTGGCTGTACCACAAATATTTCTTGATGGATACATTTTTACTTGAGCCCTCAAAATTTTCTTGGTTGAACTAAAACCATTGTCTAGAAATTACCCAGGATTGAGAGCATATTCACAGTATCATCTAAAAGCATAAATGGATGCTATGTCATGACTTTTTGAAATGAAGAACATTGTTTACATTCTTGAAGTTATTACTTTCATGTGACATGCAGTGGAAGCCAATTTTGTTTTCTTAATGTGTTAATGTAGTTATGGTAGATGTAAAATTTTGTTTAGAAATCCTAAGATAAAAGAATTTACCCAGAACTTTACAAACTACTGTTGAAAGGAAACTTCATTTAGAAGATCTAGTTAAGAAGAATCATTATCTCATATCTTATTTTGCCTGGAAGATGTTCACATAACATTCTTATCATCAATTGGCAAATGCACAGGAGGTAACAAATTGCCCAATTAGCCAAAAGTATTTGCACCAAACAATAGATATTCCAAATAAGCTCCACCAAGAAGATAATTTTTTCTGTTTAATTCCTGGAACATTATGTTTGAATTACTAAAACGTTACATTTTTATTGTCTTATGATTATGGATATTTTAGCAAAAAGGGCCAACTATTATTTTTTATTGTACCTAGGCTAATTTTCATAGAATATTATGAAGAAAACATCTTGCTTGGTGAAGTAACCTCTCTTTTCTTGAGATCTTTCTATATAGTTTGAAGTTTTATGAAGCTTAATTAAGCCTTTCTTTCAAGTGTTACTGAACTTAGAGTCAGCATTTTTGTGTCATTAAATCTATATTTTAGTAGCCATGGACTTATTCTGAGAAATAGATCAGGAATTTTCAACTCAATATATTTTGGCATGTTTCTCAAAGCTTAACATGTACGTGTCTTTTAAAAAAAATTTTTTTTAGTTGTAGATGGAACACAGTATCTTTATTTATTTTTATGTGGTGCTGAGGATCAAACCCAGTGCCTCACACATGCTAAGCAAGCACTTTACCACTGAGTTACAGCCCCAGCCCCATGTAGTGTTTTTATTACGTGATAAAAATAACAAAGCATGAAAAGGCAAAACATTACAATTGTTTAAATATCCCATAGGTTGTGGTTAGAATTTATAATCACTAGGTTAAGTGTTTCTGTCATTTATTCCCATTACTGTATCATATGATTCATCATAATATGGTGCAGATTGTATTATTAATCAGCTGATGCTACACTATTGTGTGTAAAAAGCTACTCTGAGCCCAGTGACTTAAAACTACAGTCATATTGTTCTCACTGTCTTGTCTGCTTATCATTTGTGATCTGATCTAGGCAGGACTAAAGTAAAAGGCTGCACTTCCAATATCAGCTGGGAATATGGAAAAGTCAGTATAAATAGAATAGAGACCTGTGAGGGCCCATCCCTCCACAGAAACACTAAAACCACCAACAACAACAATGACAATAAACAAAAAACCTATCAAAATCAACTTTATCAGAAATCTAAGAAACTAGTCAAAGGTTTACAACAACCACGGTGAATGCTGAGTTTAAAAAAAAAAAGTCAGCTAAACACGGTAGAAGACTTCTGTAGTGTTTTGAATTGTATTTGCTTCATCCCTTTCCCTAGTGAACAGACAAAGACCACAACCCTCATTCTCAGTACATGTACCTGGTTCTCCAGAGAGCAGAGTAAGCCTGGTTCCTAAGGAATTGTAGTTGTATGTTCTAATCTCTCTGGGAGTTTCCTGAGAGACAGAGACAAGACACTTGTCTTTGTTTTACTCAGCTCAGCCTTCTTTCAGTACAGAAAAGTAGCCAGAAGGTGTTGTTCCTTAAAAATAAGTGATCAAGCTGTTGCTGCCTGGGACAAAAGATGACAGTTGGAGAATATAATGGACAAAAAGCCTAAGAAGAAAAGCCGAAGAGAGGGTTACTTTGGGGAATAAGCTCCAATACGGTAAAGAGGAATATAGAAAATCACGCACATGCCTGAGTAGGATTAATTCTCTGAAAACACTAAAGAATACCCTAAGTTTTCACCTCCAAATGAATTTTAGGCTCAATAAAAACAAGTGCAGATTAAGGCAGAATTAAAAATGTTTTGGCTAAGTGTTGGGATGTCCCAAATCAGAGATATCTGCAAGCTCTAAGAGAGCATTTCTCTTCTCATTTCTTTTCTTTTCTCTTTCTCTACATTTTTATTGGATCTAGCATGTTAAGAAAATATTTGTTAAAGCACTAGTTGAACACAATAAACAATTTGACCTTTAAAAACACTTTTTGAAGGCTGGGGTTGTGGCTCAGTTGGTAGAGTGCTTGCCTAGCATGAGTGAGGCACTGGGTTAGATTCTTAGCACCACATATAAGAAATAAAGGTCAATCAACAACTAAAAAAAAACAGTTTTTGAAAGTCATAAATAAGGAACTACGACCCATAGCAACCTACAGCACCAAACTCTCAGGAGACAGCTAGAGATGCAGATATCCAGAGCTACCATATCATGATATTCAAAACACCCAATGTCAACCAAAAATTTGAGACATGAAAATAAATAAAACAAACAGAACAGAAAAGAAAATGACAGAAAATTTCTTTAGGAGTCATGGGCAATGAACTTTATTAGACAGAAACTCTATGTCAGCAGTCTTAAATATCCTCAAAGAGTTCATCAAGATCATTATAAACCATGGACAAAGAATTAAAAGAAAGCTGAAAAATGATGGCTCACAAAATGAAGAAATAGATGTTATAAATAGGAACTAAATGAAATGCTGAATCTGAAAGTACTATAAATAAGTGAAATAAAAAATTAACAAGAGGGGTTTGGCACCAGAGTTGAGTAGGCAAAAGAATCAGTAAACATGATGATAGGTCAATTCAAATGACCTAATTGAAAAAGGAGAAATAAAAAACCATGAAGATAATGAGCAGAGTCAAAGACCTCTATGGGACACCATCAAGTATACCAAATACATACAATCAGAGTCGCAGAAAGAGAGAAAAGAGGTCAGAATGAATATTTGAAGAAATAATGGACAAAAACTTTGCAAATTTTATGGAACACATGAATTTATACACCCAAGAAACAACTAGGTGAGATAAAGATAAAGAATTTCATACTAAAGCAATATAAACAAACTGGAAAAATCAAAGGCAAAGAGAGAAACATTGAAAATGGCCAAGAAGCAACTAATTATGCATAAGTGATCCTCAACAAGATTAACAACCAGTTTTTCAGCAGAAAACATGGAGGCCCGATAGCAAAGGGACAACATATTTAAAATGCTGAAAAACAAAAATTAACTCCAAAACCCATCAACAAAGAATTCTATATCTGGCAAAATTATCCTTCAGAAATGAAGAGGAAATCAAGACATTCCCAGGTCATGGTTCTTTGGATATTCTTTTTTTTTGGAGGGGGAGGGGAGGGTACCAGGAATTGAACTAACTGAGCCACATCCCCAGCACTATTTTGTATTTCATTTAGAGACAGAGTCTCACTAAGTTGCTTATCACCTCACTTTTTGCTGAGGCTGACTTTGAACTCGAGATTCTCCTGCCTCTGCCTCCAGAGCTGCTCGGATTATAGGCATGCGCCACTGCACTGGGTTTCTTGGAACTATCCTGATGCTTGATGGTGTGTGATATTGTCTGTACATTGAAGGATTAGGTATTTATTGTAATCTGGCATTGTGCCTGTCTTTCCAGAAAAATCTAAGCAGGCTGCTTATTTTTTCTGAGTTTGTGGTCACTTTTGCTATTTCAGCACTAGATGACACTCTATGTCCAGGTTTGCTGTGAGTCTTCTATTTTTTTTTAGTGTATTCTCAGTGTTTCACCACCAGAGTACAATGCAAGCCCATATCTGTTCCCAATCTGTATTTGAATTGTTCAACATGAACTAGGGGAATACCTAACAAAGTGTAGTACATTCCCCAAAACCTCTCCCTTGGGTCAGGACATGTTGATAAGTAAAAACACTTGTAGGATTGTTATGAGGTTCTCATTGCAGGACTTTTCTGTTTCTATAGATGGGGCATGAACAGTTTTCTCTTATTTCTTTTCAACCCCCTGAAACTTTTGCTTTCAACCATGATTCCTAGGAAAGGAGACTAACTTGGTGTTGTCTTATTGTAAGATATTTGCTAGGAAAGCATGCACAGAAGATAAAGAGGGAGTTCCCTGCTGTAGAGCTACAATCATTAGAAATCAAATTTCCCGAGGTTTATTTGTTGTTAGTGAATTGCATTATAATTTACAGTGCCCTAGGCACTCTGCTGTACCCTAGATATCACAACATTTGAAAATTTCATCTTCTAGGGTAATTTTACATGATTTTAGAGAACTGAGTTAATTCAGATGAATTGAATATTATTAAATAATGCAAATAGTATCACAAACAAAAACAGTTGTCTATCATCAGTTGTCTACCAGGCATTGTGCTAAGCACTCAACATGCATTAAACATCACACAGTGTTGTGAAACTTAAATTATGACCACTCACTCCAAAATGACAGATGTACAACCAAAGGTCAAAGATGTTATAGAACTTGTCCAAGGTAACTCAGCTGGTAAGTTTGCAAACAACACACACCCAAGGGACATGACTCCAGAGACTATGCATAAACATTCAGTCTCCAGTGCACAATGACCACATGTGTTCATCTGACAAACTGTCATAGAACCTATCATAGGTTTCTACAATAAGATGAATTGAAGAATTTGGTGAATGAAGCGATTCTTTCTTTCAGTAGATATTTATTCTGATCACTCTGTTCCATTCACTGCTCTGGGTACAGGAGACAGAGGCACAAACAAAACAGAAAAAGGAACTGCAGCCATGGAGAGTATATTCCTGCAGATAGATGAGAAAATAATGGTGAGTGTCCTAGTTCACCTGGTGCATTCACTGGCACAGTAGTAAATATTTTTCATGACTCCAAGAGTGATCTGAACACTGCAAAGTCAGTATAAAAGAATCAGTGTTTTAATCATTAATTGTCATCATTGTGACAACAGCCATGTATTATTCATTTGAGTGTACTTAGCCCTGAACACAATGCCTTGAATTCCAGCCACTGGTCACTACTCAAAAATTGTTTGTTGAATTGAAATTTATTGTAATGGACTTAAAAAAATGATATGATGGCTTCTGATTTTAAAGAGAAGAGGGTAAATGTTCTTGTGAGTAATTTATACTGAGTCTCATTTTTAATAATAAACCAATGGGGTTTTGAATAATTTTATTGCCAGCCTTGATTAGGAATGCAATGCAATGTATAAACAAACGTTGCATTAATAGAGATATTCTAATACTCTTTATTTAGTAAAAACACATTAGTTTTAATTTTTCAGTGAAAAAAATAACAGCAAACCTTCATGCTCTGCTTTGTGCTTTTTGGTTTTACTACTTGTAAGTAGAGATTTGTTGTCCAGAATTTCATTCTAAATTTCTCTGAAACACTTATTTATTGGAAGATATCATTCTTTATTGAGTACACAACACTCCTTCCCCCAAGGGGAAATAATTTTCCTTTGTTTATTTCCATTTTGTATTTCAGATGCTAAGAAAGGCAATATTGTACTGTTACCTGTTCTCATTGAATAAACAAGACTGTAGTCAAACGTTTGACAAATTGCATGCCCGCCAATGTCAGCAGGGGACAGGATGTCAGAACTAAGTTGTCAAGGCAGGCTGATAGGAAAACACAGGCCTGGGAAAAGGTGGGCTTGTGCCATGTTCTCATAGCACGTGTCAGCAGGCGGTCAGGAAAGTGGACCTGAGAACACAATCTCAGTTCTCAGGGATGGAGACATTTAGGGCTAAGGAAACGGAGACGTGCATTCCTCTAAGTCTACAGAGCGATTATCATGGGGACCAGCACTAAGGATGTAGAACACTTTTTCCTGTCTTCTTACAAATGTGGAGATCACACCTAAGGCAGGACTAGAATCCAGACCTCCTGCAGCTAGCTGGGTATTATTTGAGTGAATTAGTTCATTCTTATTTCATTTAATGCACTAACCCAGGTGCATATGCATGGGCAGTCCCACTCCTTGTTCTGAGCAGCAGACCATCCAGATAAGATGGCTCATGTATGCTGGCATAAGTAAACCTTGGTGCAAATATTGCAGAGTGCAATGAAGTGCGGAGGATGCAGCAACTAGCTACCTGTGCAGGGAGGAGGAGGGAGGCCTGGAAAGGTTGTCGCATAGGCACAGAAGAAAAAGGATCCTAACCAGATCCAGCAAGTGTTCGCGCATGAGCGCACACACACATACTCACCCACGGCAAAATATTGTACTTAGAACTAAATGAACATTGTAATTTGAATTACCAAGAATTACTATAATTTGGAATATGTAGAGGAAAAGCAAAAATAGAAACAAGTGTGCCCTCATAGAATCAAATCTTCAGGGTCTCTTGGATCCCTAGGGATGTACTGTCTGGAAAGGCAAAAATATTTTTTAGTAATGAAACAGGGAAATTCAACAAAACGTTTCCCACTTCCTGGAAATCTCGCACCATCAGAGCTCTGAACCTGACATGATAATGATATGAGGCTCAGGTACAAGGGTTTAAGACCTATAAAAGCAGATCAGAAGCTAGCACTGTCTTCTCCCAGGACTGACTCTCTGTAATCTCAGCTCAGTTTATCCCTCCAAAAGCAATGCAGTACCAGGAAAAGTAACCAGAAGGATTTGAGTAAAACTAGGTAGGCTATGAGAATTCTCAGACAATGTGTTAGCTAAGACCTTAGCTCAATTTTCTTCTCCCTCCTCATTTAAGCTTATAGTAGAAGGTATTTCAAGTGCCAGTGATTGACTATTTAAAGCTATGTCATTATTTGCTGACCATCTTACCACCTTATGGGCCCAAGGTTTTTTAAGTCTCTTCTAAAATTTAACATAAATCAAAATGTATAAATTGAGGCAAGTAGCTAATTAAATTTTAAACTACTATTTATTTTTGTTCTCCTGGAAGACCATTGCAAATTTTCATTTTAAATGCTAATTAGTTAATATAAATACATTTTTGTTTAATAACATAAGTAATTTAAGACTTTTCTTTCCTTATGCTGAAGCCATTAATAGAAAAAGGAAATCTGATAGAAAAATACACAGTAATGCATTGATGTCAGGAATCAGGCACTGGTAAGCAGATCTTTTGGACTACTCAACACAAATGCTAATGAAGGAGAATCAGTAAAAGGGATGGGAGGAGGTTCTGGGATGAGTATGGAGAAATTGATCCTCACTTCTAAGCTTGTTTTTTTTGTCTATACCTATGCAAGTTTCCTTTATACCAAGATCTTCCTAAAATTCAGTGTCTCTTTTTATTTGATTACAAATTGGAACATCTTGTTCCTTAGAAATACAAATGAACTATTGTTGTGTTAAGTCATTCAGATGTGGGGATTGTTTCTTTCTGTAGCACAAATTGGCTGGACTCATTCAATCATCTTCCATTTGCAAGAAATTTATTATTAATAATAAAACTACCATTCAAGATAAGAGAGTTTGTATAGAGACCTCATAGAGGCTATGAATTTCTTGAGCTGATTTCTTCCAATAATGATTATTGTTTCTTTACCTGTCTTAAAGTATAGTAAAGTCAATAATCACACACATTTATGTGGCCAATCCATAATAGGATGTAGACAGATTCTAATCCTTCTTCTTCAGATTGTTGCCTTGGTTATTGGACCCCAAGTGTGGGCAAGGACTCCAAGAGTGTAGTTTCTCCCATAGCTTCTCAGTAGTCTGTGAGAATGTGACCACTGGACTCATCCTAGGCATTCATGTAGCAACATTTCCTGACAAAACTGACACTGACTGGCAGGCTTGTTTGCAGCTGGAAACGGTCATCACTAGAAGCACGTGAGCTCAGTGATTTTGCTACTGCTTTACCCTGTGAGTGGAAAGGTGTGACAGATGCACTCACCCGCTGGAGAGCGACAGATTTCTGCTCCACTCCTTTCCCACGTGAATTTTTTTTCCTGAAACTTGAAGGGAGTAGAAAGGTTCTTTCTTTGAGGAAATGCTAGAGTCCTTGTTCCAGAGACTTTCTGGAAGTCAGCAGAGCAAGATGCAAGGCTTTCTTTTTTGGTGAGGATCATCTCAGTCCAAAATCCTAATGTAGATTCACTCTGAGCAGTCGCATAGACATTTGTTTGTCAATGTCTGGTCTAAATTGCTTTCTGGTCCTGTGTGAATAATGTTAGCTATGTACACTGTTCTCTCCATGGTTACATTATGGCTTTTTCTCCACCTAAATATATACTCCTGGTATCCCCAAATGAAGGAGAGGCTGCCTGCCTACCAGCTTAGTTTTAGCAATTTCTTATGCTGAAGAATGGGGCAATTGTAGGAAATAAGTTGGGAGAGTCACAAGACATAATTTATTCAATAAATTTGTGCTGTTATTTCTGCCTGGGGTCCCAAAGAAGTGATCGTCTTAATATGTTTAAACCATCATATTTCCTTCCAAACCAATCCTTCCTTTTGCATTTCCTGATTTGGTTAGTGGACCTTTATCTCCTCCAGATAAATGGCAAACTGTAACCATAGCTAACTTCAAAAGTTCTTCTTTGTGTACTGAAAATCCCCTTTATTGAACCTCTTTAATGTCTTTCAGGATCATTATTGTTATAGTTTTGATATTAGGTGTCTCCAAAAAGCTCATGTGTGAGACAATGCAAGGTTTAAAGGTAAAATGATTGGGTTATAAGGACCTTACCCAATCAGTGAATTAATCCCCTGATAGGGTTTAACTTGGTGCTAACTGTAGGCAGGTAGAGAGTGTGGTTGGAGAAGGTGGGTCCCTGGAGGCATGCCTTTGAGGTATATATTTTGTCCTTGATAAGCAGAGCTCGCTTGCTTTTTTTTTTTCTCTCTCTCTGCTTCCGTGTGCCATGTTCTCAGCTGCTTTCCTTCACCATACTCTTCCACCAGAATATTCTGCCTCACCTCAAGCCCCAAAGAATGGAGTTTGCTATCTATGGACTGAGTCCTTTGAAACCGTGAGCCCTAAAATAAACCTTTCCTCCTCTAATAGTTCTGGCCAGGTCTTTTGGTCACAGCAGGAAAAAAAAAAAAAAAAAAAAAAAGCCTAAAGCATCCTCTTATTCCATTCCCACTGTTACTTCCCTCAACTTCAAGTCTTTATTTATGGCATCTAATGAATCTCTTCTCTATGCTTATATTGTCCTTGAAACACATTTTTCCATAACCACTGATGACATTATACTTTTAGTTATTTCTTTAAATGTCAGTCTGCCCAGCTGGACTGAGAGATTTTAAAGACAGAGCCATATCTTAGGATCAGTGCCTCCAGATCCTAGGGCAAGACCTGTTAACTAATAAGTTCTCAATAAATGACTATTCAACGAAGAATTTCTTAATCCATCTGTATCCTCTAGTTCCCCTTTCTACACGTCTTTAGCCAAACCATGATGTCCAAATTCTTAAAGTAGAGCTTTGGTCCCAAACTATAATTGTCAAACAATATAGTGTTCACTGGTACTATATTGCATAACAATAAACTGCAGGCTCCTTAAGCATGATATTCAAAAGCCTTCTCAATCTGCATGACTCTTCACATTGTCCTCAAATCACTGCTCCAGAAAACCTACAACAAAGTTCAACTGTACTTAAACTTGCTTTCCTCCTTTTATCAGTGTCTCACCTGTGCTTTCCTTATATTTTCCCCATCTCATGGGTTTTTTATGTTTTTTTTTCATCTTTGAGTTCCTATTTATCTATGTCACAGTAAAGTTGTAATACTCTTCCAGTCCTCAGCCATTCATGTTCTTTGTGACATATCCCAGACATGTGGTAACAGAGGAAAAAATAAATGTACTTTGCATTTTTTCCATAAAAAAGCAGAAGATGTCATTGTGTCCTAAAGTAACCTAACTCTGGTGGAGAGACAACTGAGGCAAGTGCATATAATTCCTACAATAATTTGCCTGCCTTGGAACTCCATAGAATCACATCTGAACCTCTCATGGGCATATTATTTGTTGCCCTAGATTATATCCATTAACATACTTATTTTCATTATTAGAAAAGAAAAATATTATTATGCTTTATTCATCATTTTTCAATCCCTAAAAGATCATAAAAATGTATTCATGTACATAATATGCAATTTATATGTGTTTGTTGAATGCATAATTTTATATTGAATTATCTTGTCAGGAATACTGAGAGATCCCACTCTTAGTATTTGGTTCATTACTTTGAATAAGGGCTTCCCAGTGTGCTATCTTACTTTTAGCATATGCACTAGAGAAAAACTAGGAAGCTAATTAAATCTCAAGTGAATTAATCAAGGTTCCGATAACTACGATGACATATTCTTCTGGCATTATCATACCATATTTAATATATTATTGGCATATGGTAGCAAAGCAAATATGAATTATATATCTAAAAATACCATTTTGGGGGGCCACATATAACATTTGTGGAGTTAGTAATAAGGAAATGAAATAAAGGCCCACATGCCATTCTATCACCCAGAGGGGCAGGTTTAAATTATGAAGTCAGACTCTTTGCACCTCGAAGTTAAAAGAAAGCAACACAGAAAAAGCATAGGCTTAGTCAGGTGCTAGAGGTCATCTCTCTTTTTCTCCTACCTTTTTATCCTCCTAAACTGGAGGGCCTTGAACTTATGTAGACACTGCCATATACAGGGCAAAATTTTATTCACACTCCCCACTGACAACTGTTGCTTGGTTACCCCTGGGGCCTAGGGGTGTATACACCTGAGGCATACCTGCACTCTGCATGATGATTCTAGATGGAAGCCCCACTACCCTGGAAGTGGATTAAGGACAATTCAAAAAGAGAATCCTTGGGACACGAGAGCCCAGGATGTGGGCTAGAGACAGGGTGTTAATTTTCCTACTGGAAGCCCTGTTAGAGAATTTAGGCCAAGGGCCTGTGTTTTCTGGGCCTAAAGGCTGTACTTATGCTTCCTGAGCATTCCTTTCTCAACAAACTCTCTGAGCCTCTTGACAATATAATTGCCATAGTGTATATTTAGTAGTGCCATGTACATTTTTAGGGAAATTAACATTTCCTCCTCTGAGGAAGCTATAGTTGATGAAATACATGTAATGAACACATGGAATGGATTATGCATATTTAAAATATATATCAAAATGTTTTTTTTTTAGTAGTTCAAGAGTGCAAACAATCAAAATAAAGACTGCAATCTTATGTGAAACTGGCTCACTTAGGACATAATAAAACAAAGGACCCCATGTGAATTGTTAGGAAACTATGAGTGTATGGAAAATTACAACAAAAATGGCTGTAGAAAGGTTACAAGACAGCTGACAAGTAGAATCAGTCTGTCAAGAACATCTCCAGTTTCCTGATTCATTAAAGAACCACGATGTCTCCATTTGATAAGGTAAAATCCTTTGGCAGAAAGACATACTAAACCTTTTAAAATTTGATTCAGAATGTCATAAAATGCAGTTTGGGAGACCTCACTGAAATTGCCAATGGAGCTAGAATTTTGTTATAAACCATTATGAATTTATAATGCCAGAAAACTGGTCATCCTAATGACTATGAAACCATGATTTAGGATTTTTAAATACAAATTACTTTAATGAGTTCATTTTAGGGATAATATAATTTTGGAAAAGTTATGATTTAATATCTATGGATAGCAAAAGAAGAACAGTGGGAAAACCACTGAATTCAGTTCTTAGCTTGAGTATGTATGATTTTGGGTAAGTCTTTTAAGCTGAATTACTTGAGAAACAGTTTATCAGCATAGAATAAGGATAACAATATTAAATCAGTAAGGAAAAATACTACTTCACGTGCAAGTATTTTGTAAATATCATTGTGTAGAACTGATATATAGCAATAGTAATGTTATTTGTCTTGACTATCTCCCACTGTGAGTTCTAGCATAAATATATATAAAGGGTATTTATCACTTAATAGCTGATTTACTTCTTTTCAACTCAGTAGCAGTTCATTATTCCAATTTGAAACCTACAGAAGTCTGCTTCAGTCATTAAAATGACTGATCTGAATCAAGGTGTCATCTTGTTAGTTGATGCTTTCATCTTAACAAGCAATTAGGATCAATTATGTTATCATCTATTTGATTGTTTGACAACTGAGAATTTCTGTAACTAAACTACCTATGTCATCTGTGTTTTTAGTCAATTCTGACATACCATATAAACCTCAACATCATTTATTTTTTTTTTATTCTGAAGAGAATTAAAGTGTACTTGCCAGGCACATGGTGTACACCTGTAATCCCAGCGGTTTGGGAGGCTGAGTCAGGAGGATCAAGAGTTCAAAGCTAGCCTCAGCAACTTTGTGAGGAACTAAGCAACTCAATGAGACCTGCCTCTAAATAAAATACAAAAAAAGGGCTGGGGATGTGGCTCAGTGGTCGAGTGTCCCTGGGTTCAATTCCTGGTACTAAAAAAAAAATGTATATGACTAAGTTAATGACAAAAGTAAAAGGATTTTACTATATTCTATCATGTTTGTGTCTTGAAGGGTGAAAAGCGATACTTTATATTGTCATCATATCTTAGGGGCATAAATAAAATCATCAAAAAGTTGTTCAAATCAGGAAAAAATACTGTTGAATAGTCAACAATCAAGATCAAGCAAATCCATAAACTTATGAGTAATTATGAATATGAACTTGAACAAGAATTTGAAGAAATTAAGTCAGAATCTAAAATGAGATCTGTGCAATTGACATTAAAAACAACTAATTTTGTTTCCTTGTGTGACATTCATGATAATTACTGTGTGTGTAAAAGCCTGGCTCCAGCAATAACTTTGACATAAATAAAGTCTTTGGGGCATCTTCTGCATTCCTTAAGTTTTGTTATGTTGTGTTTTTGTTTGCATTTTACTTGAGATTTTGTATGTGTGTGTGTATGTGTGTTGCTGTGGATTGAACCCAGGGTCTTGTGCATGTGTGGTAAGCATTCTACCAACTGAGCTATATCCTCAGCCCCTAACTTGAGGTGTTTTTAAAATTTCTTTTTGAGTTCCTCTTTGACTCTAGGGTTGTTCAAGTCTGTTGTTCAGTTTTCACATATTTGTGAATTTTTACCTTTCTGTATTGCTGTTGATTTCTGGTCTCATTGCACTTGTGGTTGGAAAAGATAGGCAGAATGGTTTTAATCTTCTCAAGTGTGTTAAGACTTGTTTTATGACTGTTCTAGTCAGGGTTCTCAAGAGAGACAGATATATAGAGAGATAAATGAAAAGGGATTTATTGGGGGAAATATTTCACTTGATTATGGAGGCAAAGAAGTCCCATAATAGCCTGTCTGCAAGTTGAAGAACCAGAGTTCAGTTCAAGTTGGAGGTCTTAACTGCAGCAAGCAGAAGTGGGAGTGTACTTCCTATTTTTGTTACTTCCATGTGGGAGTGGAAAGCCAGGTCCTCTACTTGTAATCCATTGACTCCCAAAGGGTTAGAGGCTTCTCCATACTTCTGGGTGGTTGAGGGATTCAAGCTCCTTCCTGAGCCTCTGCTAATAGCACTCTGACTAGGAGAGTGACAGGGTTACCTCTTCACTGTTCCCTTCATGGCTTCCACTGACACTATGGGACACAGCCTATGGACAACAGACCTAGGCCTCCACTAGGCCAAATTTAACATCACTTCAGTGAAGATGGGGAGGATTACCTCATGAACTCTGTGTCAGCATGGAAATCCAAGCTTTCCACAAGGTCTCCATTGACCCTCTGGTCTGTCTTCTCTTTACCTTTCTGAATCTTCTTATATGTTATGTGTAATATCTGGGGTTTTTAGTAGTGCTTGGGATCAACAGGGAAAAGTAAAACTAATTTATCTCACCAGAAGTGGAAGTCTCCATTACTGAATATTTATTTATCTGATTTTATCTAAAAAAATGAAATAATATAATAAACACAATTGTTCTTTTGATTTGTTTACAATTGATAGTGTTTCAATCAATTGGGTTTTAAAGTTTGTTCAGAATGATGAATGACAAACAAACCTAGCCAAATTCTACTGATGGGTTGGAGGATGAGAACTATTTAAAAATTAGCAAAAATAGATGCACAGAAAGCCCTTTATTGGAAAAGGATTCTATGCAAATCTGGAGACTGTCACCTGGTTGCCTGCCTGTGTGTTGCCAGGAGAAGTAAAAATTTTTCCCTCTTATCTGAAAAATTGGGTTGGTTAGAGAAAAGAAATCAGGATGTATCAAAGTTAGTTGTGGGGATGCCGAGAAGGTCTCCTGAGTTAAGCTAGAATTGAAGATTAAAGTGCAATAAAGCACAGAGAGCTTCTTTTTGATAAATTCCAGGTAGACAGTTAAATTTTTTTGATGCCAAGCCTCAGAAGAAAAGAGCCCATTGGGGGGAAAAAAGGATGGTTGTCTTTTTTTTTAAATTTTTGCAACAGAAGTGATAAGGAAATTATAGCAATATACTGTAAACTAACAATTCTAATACAGGGGTAAACTGAAGAGTGATTGATAACAGATGAACTATAGTGAGGAATTATTTAATTTATACCAAGTTATGCAAGAAACATTTTTGTATGCATTTATACTTTCCAAAGATGTCAATTGAGGGTTTTGTTTTCTAAATGCCAACACAGAATGTTTGCTGTTAATGAAATTATAAATATAAAAATGTGGTCCTGGGGGCTGGAGATGTGGCTCAAGCGGTAGCGCGCTCGCCTGGCATGCGTGCGGCCCGGGTTCGATCCTCAGCACCACGTACAAACAAAGTTGTTGTGTCCACTGAAAACTAAAGAATAAATAATAAAATTTTTTAAAAAATGTGGTCCTTATCCTCATGAAATTTAGCATCTAGTAGGGAAGATACATATTTATCAAGGAATCATGCAAATGTAAATTAAGTTGATTTAGTTTTGGAGTCCTGACTTCAAAGTATTCCAAAGGACTAAATGGCATTAAATATCAGAGGGAAGACTGTTCAAATTAGAAGAAACAATATATACAAATGTCCTTCAGTCAGAGGCAGTGAGTGACCTTAGGACACTCTGGAAGAAGGACAGAGGAGCTGGAGGAAAATCAATTAGTGAAAACATGAGGTGAGGCTGAAGAGATAGGGGAGGTAAACGTATTTCTCATCTCTTCATCTCTGTGTAAGATTTGGGCCTTCATTGTAATGTAAGTCAGAAACCACTGAATGGATTTAGACAGTGGAATAACATGATTCAATATGAACTACAAAAATTCCACCCTAAAAATTAACTAGAAAAGGGGAAGAATTGATTAAAACAGGCCAATGTAGCCCAGGAAAGATTACTAATATACATTCAAAAAGATTAAAAAATACATTTGATATTTAATAAATAGATTAGAGAAAAGCATAATAGGATTGATTATGGTCTTATTGATGGTTTTTGTTACAGACATCTAGGGACATCAGCTCCTTGAACTTGCAGACACTGTGTCTGGAAGCAAATAAACCGTTTCTGAAATATAAACTTCACACACCCAGTGATGACAAATACCAGAGAGCTTTAATCAAGGTAGAAAAGATCCAAATCAAATATCATTTAGATAAGACAAAGAGACACATGCTATATTCTATTAGGCTTAAAGAAGGATGGTCTCTTGAAAAAAAACAATCCCTTTAGTTTATTTTTCAGAGGATCTTAGACTAAGGTAGCAAACAAAGAAAGCAGAAAATTACAGCCTTAGAAACTGCCAGACTAAATAGCTGTCTCTGAAAAGACTGGTGGTTTCCATTGGATACAGTTAAGTGCCAAAGCTATAATTTCCCACTTACTTTGCTTTGTTATTGCATATGTAGAGTATTTATCCAAATTTGATGCCATTGCTCTTTGTCAGAGGAAGTCTTCCCACAGACTCATATTAACCACAGTTCTTCTCCTAAAACATGTTATAGAAACTGTCTTCATCATTCTTTTTTTGACATTGGCCATTTCCTCATACAGAATTCAGTTGTCAAATGACTGAAGGCCTGTGCAGTTCAGCTCTAATGGATCATATAAGGCAAGTGTGTTTTAGACTGCTCAAGTTCAAAATACTTTTCTCCAAACACCCCACACGTCTGCAAGTGCACATACTTCCAATAGGAAAGGTCAAGTTCTCTTGTCATTGCTATTGGAATAGCTATTGTGACACCCAGGGGTGCTTAACCACTGAGCCACATCCCCACCCCTTTTAATATTTTATTTAGAGACAAGAGTCTCCCTGACTTACTTTAGGACTTTGCTGAATTGCTGAGGCTGTCTTTGAAATTTCAATCCTTCTGCCTCAGCCTCCTGAGCTGCTGGGATTATAGGCGTGGGCCACAATGCCCGGCTATCATGACAACTTTTGACGTATAGTTTCTTTTCTTTCTTTCTACTTTTTTTTGTTACAAGATGTTTAATTTGACAAAGATACATAAATCACAGGTGTGCTGAAGGTCCTGGATGCAAGCCATTGGATGCTGGGTAGATTTAAAGGCAATTTAGGCTGCCCATATTTTTCTTGAAGCAGCTCAGTTTTGATGTACTCAATGTCAGTTTCCTTTAGTACAATTTAAAAAGTAAAAATTTTTGAAAACATTGCACCATACCTTTTCTAAAGTACAAATTTAGAAGTAGATTAGTTTAATGCATATTTTATTGGAACTTTTTCTTCCCAAAGTTCCTGAACATTTTAACACAATGGATAAGTAAAATCCCCTCCACTTCAACTTTGGTTTATGTCCAAAATGATAAATAGTTAGGGAGCATAGTATATTCCTCAGTGCTTTCCCATTGTCATGTAACTCTGTGTTAGGCTGATGGTTCTTGCTTATTAGGGACATAAATTGGCACTGCTGCTGGCCACTGGATCCCTTTCTAAGATTCTCAACATTGGGAATTATGCCCACACCTGCTGGGCTAAATTAACTCTCTTAACAGTTGTGAATGGTTATACCTTTCTCCAGCACTAATCAGTACTTAGAACCTACACCAAGCTGCATATAGCAGACAAAATCCAATAAGAAATAATACATGAAGTTTGGCTTGTGAACAGCATGGGATAAACATACTCAATATGAAATCAAGTTTACTTCATTTTCTGGGGTATTCAACATGTGGCTGAGTTCACTTCGTCTTCTTTAGATATCTCAGTTTCAGGGAAAACTTGATCAAATGTCAGACACATTTGTTTTAATTATTTCCCAGATTCAGTTAGAATTCCTTCTTTAAATTTAAGGAAGTCTCACTGGGTGCGGTGGCACACACCTGTAATCCCAGCAGTTTGGAAGGCTGAGACAGGAGGATTGTGAGTTCAAAGCTAAGCAACTCAATGAGACCCTATCTCTAAATAAAATACAAAATAGGGCTGGGGATGTGGCTAAGTGTTTGCCCCTGAGTTGAATCCCTGGTACAAAAAAAAAAAAAAGACTCTTGGACTTATGAATACATATAAAAAGGAAAGCATTACAGGAAGTTAGAAAAAATTGGGATGCTTTCTCTTTCGGTATATTATTCATTATGAAAATATTTATTGAACGCTCCCAGCTAAGATGAAATAAGTCAGAGAGTTCTGTCTATTCCTGCCCATACCTTGACCTTAGCCCAGAGAGACCATTTCATACTTTTGACTTCCAGCAGTGAAAGAAATAAATTTTCACTGTTTTAAGTCACTAAATTTGTTGCAATTTGTTATAGCAGCAATGGGAAATTAATACACTCACGGTGTTTTTGTAGTCATATTCACTCTGGAATTGTTTGACTAATGATCATTTTTAAAAAATATTGAGTATTCTCATTGACATTATGAATGCTCAGTTATGGTTTGTTAATATATGCCTTGAAAGACACCTCTGAATCAGCCCATAAATGTTTAAAAATAATTTTCTAAGGAAATGGTGTTTTTTAAGAGAAATTATGAAAAAAAGGGATGGGATATAGCTCAGTTGGTAGAGTGTTTGCCTTACATGCACAAGGCCCTAGGTTTGATCCCCAGTACCACACACATACACACATACACAAAAAAATTATGAAAATGTATTTGGTGCTCACACATCTCCAAGATTTTTGTTCATTGTTTAGTTGCCTGCCTAATCTGCAACTTCTAAAACAAACCAGCATCCATAGTAGTTCTGAATTTATATGATGAATGATATGCAGTAACTGTCTATAAAGTTCACATTTTTAATTTAAGATAAATACTACTCAGAGCTGTCATTTTTAATAAAAAGTACAGACTATGGAGAAACAATTCTTTTACTTCAATGATTACTTAGTCATCTGTAGCTCTTGCTAAACCTTTATCTAATCTTAGAGTTTAATTTCTTCTTTAATTGCTATAACAAACAGTAGTTTGTGTAATCACTAGAGATTTCTCACAAAAATTAACATTGAATTCTGTCCTCTCTTTTGTGAATGTAGACTTCAACTTTTACAATGATGACAACTCTAAACATAAAATAATTTGTACAAAATTTCTTATTTGTTGCAGAATTTGATGAAAACTAAGAACGATAGTAGAGGGCTATTAAGGATGTACTTTCCCTAGAAAATAAGGCTTTCCTAAGGAGAAAGGAATTATCTGGAGAAGAAAACGCTAAACCTAAATCAGAAGACTTAATCAGAAGATCAAATCCCATCCCAGTACCTTATTACTTTTATGGACTTTGGCAAGCCATGCAACCTCCTTGTGCTCCAGTAGTCTCATCTGTAAAATGGAAACAATAAAACACAATATGGGAAGCTTAAATGATTGGTTTGAGGACAAAATACATAGGATAAACCTACTTCATTAACTGTAAGGACAGTGGAAGAACTGAGAAATATTTTTCAAATCTATTCTGTAATGCAAAGTCCTTTGTTCATATTTAAGGAGACAGAGATGAGGTATTTCTCCATTCGGAGATACCCTGATGTATCCAATCATTCAATATCATTCCTTATTCCAAAGCACAATACATATGGTCTGTGAGCACACACAACACTCCCTGCTCATCTTTTAATCATTACAGCATGGTTTCCAGGACCCATGACCACAGATGGTTTTACACTAATTAAACCAAAGCAGTGCGTGTAGGGCATGGCAGGAAAAGGATGGTGCACACTCTCTTCAGGTATGGTTGAGTCTCTCTCTCATCCAGGGCTTGAATTATATAATTGAGGATCACTCTGTGGGCTGGGGTTGTGGCTCAGTAGTAGAGTGCTTGCCTAGCATGTGTGAGGCACTGGATTCAAATCTTAGCACCACATTAAATAATAAATAAAAATAAAGGTTCATCCACAACTTAAAAAAAACAAAAACACACTCTTCTGTTTTCCATATCTCAGCTTCACTTTTCTCTTTGTTGTGGTAGATCAGCCTTTTCCATGCGGAATAAACGATGTTACTCTAAACACTGTATTCTTAGAGCTAGCAATTCTGGACAGGAAAGAGTGTCTCTTTCTCAGTCGTAACATCAAGACTCTCAGAGAAGAATCTGGTTGGCTTAGCTGGGTAACTTGTCCAATTCTAGCCCAATCACTGTGTGTGTGCATACACACACACATACACACATGTGGACCTGTGAATAACATTAAAGAAATAGCAACTATCAATGGGGAAAAAATACAAGTATTAGGTGTGTAGGTGCTAAGAACTCAGATTGTGGAGTCAGGCTAGCTAGGTTCAAATCCCCAATTCAGTTAACAGGCTTGTTGATCTCGAACCAATTATTTCAACACTCTTAAGCCCTATTTCCTAGCAATTAATGTGGAGATAATAAGAGCACCTACTTCAGAATATTTTTTGTATCAAATAAATTAATTCACTTGAAGAAAGTAGTACAATGCTTGGCATGCAGAAAGCAGCAGTCATTGCTATAATTCTAGGAGCTACTCTTTGTAATTATTAGAAAACAAATACAGTCACATATAATGATGGCATGATCCTGATAATTAGCTGAAAAAAAATTGCTTCTTTCTCTGAGTTTCCTCATTGTACAAAAATAATTATTAGTATAAGTACTTGGTGATGATTCTCTAATAAGCAGAAATGGCACGGCCAAGTTAAAATAGACCAAAAGCAAGAGGAAGAGAGAGAGAAGCTTTCTCCCTAAATTCTGAATCTGTGTATAAATCCCCAGGGAAGAGAAGAGCTAGAAACTACAGACAGGAACTCTATACCAATCACTTTGGCTATAGCTGCCTTTCCTTGTGATATTCTGACTCTGCATATTTACATTCCTTGGGCTTCATGCTCTGATTTGCTTCATGAAGCAAAACAACTGTATCTCATCAATTAAAGCAGGCTCCCAAATCTACAGCTGTGAGTTTCTGATGACTCCTGGTTTCGATGTGATGCATTTTAATTATATAGTAAACATCAGTTTTCATCAACTCAAATGTCCTCATGACATAACTTGAAGCTATGCAAATACCTTCTTAACAGATATTCTTAATTAAATGCAGGTTTGGGTTTGGAGGTTCTTTCTAATTAGTTTTGAGGTAATTAGGAGAAATCACACCTGATTGTATGCTATAAATTTGATTCAGGAAGCGCAGGGCCAACATTTACTGCTGCAGGACTTCAGAGATGCAGACCCCTCAGCTTTCCTTTTTCCGGAAGATACTTCATCTCTCTCCTCTCAGCTTCTTCAAACCATCACCATCCCTTTTATATTCACACTTTGTAGAAATCCAGGGACATTGCCTTGCATTATAAGTGGACCACCAACCAGGATGACAGCAAATGCCTCACAGTTCTAAAGATACACTAGTCAACTGGCAGAGCAAACAAACACATAGATGTCAGGCAGCTTTAATCAGAAATCACTGGAAAATGACACAAGTACAGGCATTACCATTAAAGAGAACTTGTCAACTAGTGGAGAAGTGACAATGATGGTGTCTAGCTTTTTTGTAACCAAGCAAGGGCTTTAACTGAATTGATGGAAAATCCCTCAAGAACTACTGTAGTCCTAAATCCATTTTATGTGCTCTCATCTGCCAGTCTTTTGGGGGCCCCTTAATGTTAATGACTTTTAGTTTGATTCACAATTGTTAAAACTTCATGTACTTATATCTTACAGGATTTGACTGAAGCCACAATTCTGGACTGATAATAAACAATAGTTAAATTATGAAATGCATGGAACATTTTGAATGAGGTTCAGCCTGCCTGAATATTTTTGCCTCTGAGTGTGGATTTCCAGAATCTTTTCCACTGCCATGACCCTGGTATTCAAGAAGGTAGGCTCCCCTGAGTGAGAGATTGAAACTATCTACCTCTAGGTTGCAGGTGTCAATGGGTTTTCTGCTTAAATAGAGGAAAAGCCATGTTTTTTGCAGTGCATGGGGGAGTATTGTCTGGGGGAGTGTTTTTGGGAGAGAAGAGTGTCAAATGTGTCTTTGGTGTTGATGCCTGCTAAAGTAGAATAAAAATGGGCCCACACTGCAATTTTCAGTGTTTGAGAGATTTAAAATATCTATGCAGATTGTATTGTTAGATTGTGTTTTAGAACTAGAGACTCTTAAATTAGCTAGATCAACGAGGCCAGAGCATGTTTTCATATAGAGTAGGGTAGACTTTGTAACTCTGCTCGCATTTACCAGGAATTGCATGAAGATTGTGTTCTGTTTATAGGACTTGTGAATTACTGTGTTCAAAGACAATTTAATTATATATGTCATTGTCTTACAACTAATTGTAATTATATAGTAGTACTCATCCTTGAAATGTAACAATAGGTCACTTAGGTCCAAGGGGATGAGAGATGATTCAAGTGTAGTCTAGTATTGGACAAGAGGTAGCAACAGGTAAATTTAAACAGAAAATATTTTAAATTTAAACAGAAAATATTTTCAAGACTAAACTAGAGCTCTGTATTATCCATCAAGAAAGCTGATTGTGCAATTTAAGTGTCTAAAAGCAATTTATCCATCTACATTTGACAGTTATTCATAAAGTAGATCAACAAATAAATAGTAAGCTGACACCTCCCCAACAACTCCAATGACAATGTTGTCACAGAAAACTTCGGAAACCAATGGACAACTGATGATACTGCTGGTTATTGGTGATGAGTCCTGCTTCCCCACATGTTGAAGTTTGAACATTAGAGAAGTATGCCGAGGCAAGCATATGAAGCAGGTATTATTTAAAAAGGGGTAACATAGACTTCTCCCTGGAGGGAGAAGGGGGCCATAGCTGGTATCCTGGTATCCCAAGAAGGAGGTGTTCTGCCCTTTTTATATGTCCTAGGCTTCCTTTGTTCTCCTGCCTTTCCCCACTTAACTTTCTCCTCCCTGCAGACATGACTAGGTCCAGGAATGCTCAGTGGGATGGCCAAAAGGTGGGAAATAGGTGGGCTGAAGGGGGAAGAGCAGGGCAGAATAGACAAGGACACATTAACAACCTTACAGCTCCCAGTAGAAAGGGGAAATTTCTGGGACAGGTTACCTTGGCAATAGGTTGGAGCAGGGGCAAGTTCTTGATAAGATCTCTCAGGGGACAGTCTCCAATTTCCCAGACTGGCTCAGAATTGGCCTCCTAGATCCAACCTGACTCGATTTACCTATCTACAGTGACTGCCTGCCTAATTCTGGCTTCACTAACATTATTCTGTCTTATGGCCCCACACGAGTAAGGATGGCTTACCTAGAGTTCTTGGGATCAATGTAAGTGTCTCCTCTTCCAGGTCAGTTTATTTCTCAATAATATGTGTTTCATACCCTAACTTTATTGACTTGAGGTTTTAGAGAATAGTATTGGGAAGGGGTATTCAAACAAATTAGAATGGAGAATTTTACCTGCTCTTGGTGCTGACAGGGTAACAGGAAGAAGAGACTAGAGGAGTTGATTTAGTCGACAGGATAGATGAGCTGTGTTGCTGGTGAAGGATTCTAAACATGGCTAGGTAGGGTACAAACACCATAAGAGGAAGAATGAATTACAGTCATTTGTACTGGTTTGCATTACACAGCAGCCTGTGGGGGTATATGATACAAATTGTCATCAGTTGCTCAAACCAAATAAATCACAAGATTGGTAAAATAATTAAAAGAATATTATAGCAAACTAGTTATTTCAAGAAGGCAGATAAAAAGCAGAATAGAGAATGCCCCTTTATGTAAAAGCAGAGTTTAAATACCCCATTCCATATCTCAGGCATCTGATGGCTATAATTATGAAAGGAAGAAAGAAAGGATTTTCTGTTTTTTAATAGCTGCAGCATAGGGGAGTCACACTTGTTGGATTATAAAATGATGCAAAATCAAATGATCATTGGCTCAAAACACCCCCATTCCATTCTGTAGTTTGTCTTTCAACTCTAAATGGTATTGTTTGATGCATAAAAGTGATAAGTAGCAGACAGACATGAGTGGTAGGAACAAGAGATTAAGAGACTAATTTTGTAGACTGGGCTTAATTTGCTGACTCCCAAATACTTTCTTTTAAAAAGCAATTTAAGCCACATTGGCCCTTAAGTCAATAAGGATGTTACATTCCTCAACAAACAAAGTATTACCTGCATGAGAAACACAGGCCCAAAGGAGCCTCCCTGCCAAGAAGAACACAAGTTACCCTTAAGGAGAGGCTTTTGTGACCTTTATACAAAACAAGTCCCAGGACTCAGGGAGACAGGATAATTAGAAGCAAAGCCCACCAACCATAAAATCTGCAAGAACAAGTTTCAGTTAGAACTGATCAGCAGGGGCTAAGTGACCCAGAGTTAGCTTTGGATCTTTAGCATGTCATTATAATAGTAAAGTTTCCCCTCCATGGGGTAAGACCCAGTGCAGTGAAGACTTCAAAGTCTGATGTAATCCTGCCATCAATCAAAAGTCAAGAGTTGGACCTGGGTGAGACTCAAAGGAAACTTTCCTAGGATCCTCCAATAAAACTGGAGGAAAAGGAATATGTTATCCCTCTCCTCTCGAAGGAGACCTATTCTCCCCTTTTCTCCCTTGATAATGTCCCTTTTCCCCTTTTTCTTTCTATTTTAAAACTCCTGCCTGGCACTATGTGAAACTTGCTTGAAATCCTTTCCAGGGAATTGCAAAGAACAGAGCAACAGATCACCCATGGTCACTTTGGCTCTGTGGGTGGGTCATTCTCTGTAACAAAAGTTTATCATTTTCATAAAATCTAATTTATTGAGTTTTTATTTTATTGTTTGTAGTTTGGGTGGATGTCCTATCTAGGGAATCATTGCTAAATCCAAGATCAAGAAGATTTATCCTTATATTTTCTTTAAGGGTTTTATAATTTTAACTCTTATATTTAGGTCTTTGACCCTTTTTATATCAATTTTTATATCTAGTGTGAGATGAGTACCCAAATGCATTTTTTGTATGAATACTTCCAGTTGTCTTTATCAGCATTTGTCAAAGAGACATTTTTTCCTATTGAAGGGTCTTAGCATCTTGCTGGAAAAATTAATCAAACATAGATGTACAGATTTATTTCAGGACTCCTAATTTTATTATATTGATTTTTGTGTCTATCCTTATGCCAGTACTACATTGTTTTAATAACTGCAGATTTGTATTAACTTTTGAGATCAGAAAGCTTGAATACTTCAAATTTCTTTTTCTTTTTCATTTTGTTTGACTATTCAGAGTCCATTACAATACTGTACAAATATGAGGGGCAGCTTTTTTATTTCTTCTATCTTATTAGTTCTAATCAGTTATACATGACAGTAGAAAGCTCTTTGATTCATTATATACAAATGGAGCAGAATTTTTCACTTCTCTGGTTGTACATGAAGTAAAGTCACACCATTCATGCAATCATACATGCACCTAGGGTAATGGTGTCCATCTCATTCCACCATCTTTCCTACCCCCTTGCACCTCCCCCCGCTTTGCCCCATCCAAAGTTCCTCCACTCACTCCATGCCCCCAACCATTATGGATTAGCATCCACTTATCAGAGAAAACATTTGGCCCCTGGTTTTTGGGGATTGGCTTATTTCACTTAGCAGGATGTTCTCAATTCCATCCATTTATCTGAAAATGCCATAATTTTATTCTCTTTTAATGCTAAGTAATATTCCATTGTGTATATGTACCAGTTTCTTTATCCATTCATCTATTGAAGGGCATCTAGGTTGGTTCCACAGTTAGCAATTGTGAATTGCTATAAACACTGAAGTGGCTGAATTACTGTAGTATGCTATTTTAAATGCTTTGGGTATTGACCAAGGAGTGGGATAGCTGGGTTAAAAGGTAGTAACATTCCAAGTTTTCCAAGAAATCTCCATACCGTTTCCCAGATTGGTTGCACCAGATTGTAGTCACCTGTGGGGAGAATTGTCATTTTAACTGTACTAAATCTTCCAATGAATGAATGGGGAATGGCATTCCATCTATTTAGGCCTCTTTTAATTTCTTTCAAAATTATTTTATATTTTCATTGTTTAGAAGTTTTATATGGCCTTGGTTCAATTTGCTCCTAAACTTTTTAAAAATGTTTGATGCTATTGCAAATAGCATTCTTTTCTTAATTTCCATTTCCAAATGTTCCTTTCTAGTGCATAGAAATACAACTGCTTTTCATGTGTTGATCTTGCATCCTCCACTTTGCTGAATTCATTTATTATCTCAGTAGTTTCTTTGTTGATTCTTTTTTTAGGGGGTGGATAGGAAAAGAGGTTTTATTGAAAGCCAGCTTTGAAGGAAGATGGAAGAAATGTAATTATTTCAAAAGTTCTCTGAAATCCCCGAAAATTAGCAAAACATTTAAAGGAGAGGAGATAAGGAAGAAGAGACAGAACCATATTAATGAGACAAAAGGTGGGAAATGCACATATGCACATTTAATTAGCCCATGCTAGGCCTGAAGGGGCAAACTCCCCTACCATTTTCTTTGATACCTGTCAGGGTGGGGAACTGTACCCCCTCCAGTCTCTACTCTTGGCATGAAGAAGTCATTCCCAATTTCAGATGGGAAGCCCCCAAATTCAAATTCAGTCTAATTCAGTCTGTTTTATCCCCCTCCCCCCCATTTAGTTCTTATTCTCAATTTTATCATGGCTTCCATGTCATCTGGCTGGCCATCATTGATGGATCAGTGTGCAGAATTGAAACACAAGAGGTAAAACACTTATTCCTGAAAGAGGCAAAGTTTGAAACATTTAATAGCTCTGCCTAGGGGAAGGACTTAAATATTAGTTTGCATAGGAATGCTCTTTCCATAGTATCCCGGCTGTTTATCTTTTTGGTGGGGTTTGACAAGTGACTGTATGTGATTTCCCCTGTCTCTGAATGATTTTCTTTGAATGCTCTGTTGATCATTTGCCAAGCTTCTTGGCTTAAACTTTGTGGGAACTTTTGTCCCTGTTCTTTCATCAGAGTCATCCCCATGTTAAAGGGGATATGGCAGGACAGTTTGAGTCAGTGTCAGAAGACCCCTTTTTAGCCAATTTTACGCAATGGAGGTTTTTGAAAAGATTAGCTTTTAGGACAGAAAAATACAAAATACCAATAAGAGCAAAGCAATATAGTCTAGATTTAAACTAATAAACATAATTTCTTGAGATTATCATCTTTACCCAATGACAAGCAACTTGCTATAAAGGTCAATCCTGTCAGATCTATACTAGAAAGTTATTTAACTAGAGTCTTTCTTCTGTAAATCAAGGAAAATCACCAAATGGGTGGAAAGAATTTTTAGAATTTAGGTACATTTTATAGAACTGTAAAAACTGAACACATATCACAAGAATTAAACTCATTCAATCAATTAAGAATATACATATACACTGAAATATACTTTGTAAAGTAAGTGTTCAACCCCAGAGCTACTAATGTTATAGACATACTATTTACTGATTCCAAAGTAAAAACCTGGAGGACTCAATGGAGAGGTTTTATACATTAATCTTGTGCTCCTTGGCAGTGGCAAGCCAGATACAATGGCAAGCCTCACCGCTTCTACAAGCAGTGGGAATATATAGGAGAGGTTGCATGCCCATTGTGCAGATGAATTTCTTCAGGTATTTTATGAGTACATTCTTTAACTTAACAATCAAGTTCACTCTACTTTGATTCTCACCTAAAGATTGGAGAAAAGAGAAGTGGCCAGCTCTCCCGCTTGGTTGCCTTTGTTATCACATTCTTTAGAGTCTTTCTTATCTCTCTGCAAGCTCCTTAGATACTGATGAGTGTTTACTAGACACCCCACCCCTTCAGTGCCTTGCAAGCCCCTTCATGTCCAGCGAATCTTATACCAACCTATGTTTTCTGAAAAGCCCTTGGGACAGGGCTCTGGAGTCACATTGCATCCATATTTTACAACAGCACTATGAAGAGCAAGAACCTACCAGCAAGCATGCTAAGGTAATTAAGATAGCATTAATTTGTTTAGATACTTGGATTAAATCATGAGAAATACTGTGTTTTAGTCTAGCCCTGTTTTATCCAAGTCCACTGTATCTCCTTTGCAGGTTGGACTACCCAGGGAAGTCCTTGTACTTCAGTCATAGGGAGTTCTGAGAAGATCCAATAGTTAGTTGGGTTGGCAAGACATGTAACTTCTGTTGTCCAGTTCAAGAATAGGTTACCTGTTGCTAATCTATGCAGAATATGACTGTATAGAAACTAATGTTTCTTAATTCTGATGTGATGTCTTGAGGAGCCAGCAACAATACATTCTTACTTGTGTCCCAGGACAGTTTAAGAATGTTTAATAGGCACCAATAATGGTAAATTGGTTCCATGAGGCATACAATCCACTGTGCAATCTTATGTTAGTAAAGTAGCCTACACAGTAAGCTTACCCAGTAAGTGTACCAGACCAATCTATCTGTTCACACTTCAGTGGTATAGAAAGAATAAGACACCCCAAAATATATAACTGCCATAAACTTATATATAGTGTTCTTTGGGTGATAATATCCAAGGGTAATATTACCTGTACTTATGAGGACCAGTTTCCCAACTGTTTTAGTTAGCTTTTTTTTTTTTTTTTTTTGCTATGACTGAAAGACCTGACAAGAACAATTAAAGGAGGAAAAGTGCATTTTGAGGTTCACATTTTCAGATGTCTCAGTCCACAGATCTCCTACTCCATTGCTCTGGACCCAAAGTGAGACAGAACAGCATGGCAGAAGAGTGTGGCAGAGGAAAGTGGCCTAAGAAACAGAGAGAGAGAGAGAGAGTGCTCTACTCAACAAGGACAAAATATAAACCCCAAAGATACCCCCAATGACCCACCTCCTCTAGCCATACCCTACCTTCTTACAGTTACTGCCCAGTTAATCCATATTAAGGGATTAATGTACTGATTGGGTTAAAGGTCCCATTACCCCATCATTTCACCTCTAAGCTTTCTTGCATTATCTCACACTATCTCACACATGAGCTTTTGGGGAAGACCTCATATCTAAACAATAACACCAACAGAGGTAGGCTTTACTTGCAAATTTAGACATTTCCCTCCCCACAAGGGGTCAGTTAGGCAAATTACCAGAGTCTTAGTTTTATAGGCCATGGTCAACTAATGTTGCTTATCTCTGATGTGATGTTTTGAGGTGCCAGCAACAGTAAGTTATTACTTGTGTCCCAGGCCAGTTTAAGAAGCTGTTTAGTGGAAGTGTCCTTTATCTGTAACCTTAACCCTGGTGGCCATGGGCATGATAACATTGAAACAGCTATGAGCTGCTGATTTTTTTAAACTTATTTTTTAGTTGTAGATGGACACAATACTTTTATTTTGTTTATTATTTATTTTTATGTGGTGCTGAGAATTGAACTCAGTGACTCACACATGCTAGGCAAGTGCTCTACCACTGAGCCACAATCCCAGCCCCTGGGTTTTTGATTTAGTTTCCTCAGTGCTTCAGGTAGATGAGCAGCCCACCTTTACATAGAATTAGTCTCAGTTCCTTAAGTCTTGTTTTATCAAGACATTTAGTCTCTCAATTAATCTTGGTCCTGTTGGATTATATGGCACCTGATATGGAAAACATTGTTTTATGTTGTGACCTGTGAAATGGGTTCCTTGGTCACAATAAATTATCTGTGGTGTGCCATACATGGCACCCAGCCAGATTGGTTGTTTTCTGATTGGCTGTTTTGCTGGGAAAAGTTTGCAACAAGCCTGTAACTGTGTCCACACAAATCAATGCATATTTGCCCCCTTCTGATAGTGGGAGTAGGCCAATGTAGTCTATCTTCCATCACTTAAAAGGAATGTCACCTTGTTTTATATGCCCCTCAATGTTATCCAGTCATTGCAGGTAACACTGATAGGAGGAAAGATAGTTCTGGCTTGCAGTAACAGCATCAGACATCTTTATAAGCAACATCAGATGTCTTCATAGACATCTTTATAGCATGTCACAGCTGCCCACATAGTCAATTGTTCTTTATGCTTTAATCTGCAATGTAGCCAAATGGCAACTTCTTCTGCTAGGTCTTTCTCCAGCCATCTTATCTTTGCCAATTGAACAACTTTACTAGTTCTTCTCTGGTGATGGGCTTCATGATAAGAATAGCAGCATAAGTAGCACACAATTGTTTCTCCCACAAGCTATACCACTCCACTGCCCCTTTCCATAATGGTGAACAAATGCCAATGAGGGTCTCATGCCCCTTAATTTGCCCCTGTAAGCCCCATCCAAAGTTGTAAGAAGTAATATGGAAGGTAAACTCCGTGTGTCTAGTGTCCCAAGGGTTTGTGCCTGTTTTACTGTTCATTTTGCCTGATTAAAAACTTCAATATTCCAATCAGTCCAGTTCCATACTGTACCCCTCCTGCACAAGTTATATAAGGGTTGTAATAAATGAGCCAGATGAGAGATGAAAGCCCTCCAATGACCCAGAGCTTCACAAATTCTTGAAAGTACTTTACTGTGTTGGGGAAGTGGAAATATCTCAACTTTATAAACTTTGTCTTACCAGACTGATACCCAAGAATTTCCATGATAAACCAAGGGCCTTGCAATTTGTCAGGGTTCATGGTCCTTCCTCTCCCTGGCAAAAGGCTCAGAAGCATGTAGGCAGCCTTGGTGACCAAGAAAGAGAATCAGCTGTGATCATTATGTAAACATTTTTACCATCAGAGTTTGGCACCAGGTCTGTTACCATGCTATGACACAAGCTGGATGATGGAGCTATCTTTGAGGTAATACCATAAACACTTGTTATTGACCTTCCCATATGAAGGCAAATGGGTCTTGACCCCCAGGGACTTTATCTATGATGAAGAAGGCATTAGCAAGGTCCAGCACACAGTGATATGTTTCTAGTTGAGTACTGAGCTCTTCTAGAAGAGTGGCCATGTTGGGAATAGCCACAGAAAGTGGAGGGATCACTCATGCACCAAGTTCCATCATGCCTTTTTATCTGCCACAAAGTGGAGGTGAATGGGGGAGGGGAACAAATTATGTTTACTTTATCCAATTCATACATAGTCTCTGTTATCTCTTGATGACCACTGGGGAGCCAGTAGTGTTTGGTGACAATTCAGTGGGGAGTAGATAAATCAACAGAAGAGTATTTTGATTGCCCCCTAAATGTTGGCTTGACAATGGATATGTGCTCAATTTTCTATCAATGCAAACAGAACTCCCTTAATTATTTATAGGCCTTTGTTTCACAAGATATCAACACTGATAATATATGTAGGAATAAGAACTATGAACACTGGGTAAGGGATGGGCAGTAGGCATCCAAGCCCAGCATCAACATTATGGCTCTCTTTACCTGCTGTCATTCTTTACCTGCTGGATCCATCAGTAGCAGTTAACCTGCCTGAGGATTTGGTTAAATTACTATGTATCAATGTATACTCATCTACAATATCCACCCACTTTCTACTCTCCAAGTTTTTTTTTTTTTTAGAAACCAATGTATTGCCAATTCTATATATAGACTCTGGTCAAGAGACATGGCTTGGACCCCTGAACCTTGACCCCTAGTTGTCCCACAACCCAGGGCTCAAAAAATCCTTAGAGGAACCATGAGCTCTGCTTTCATTATATTTCATCCTCCACCTCAAATTCTAAATTTCTAGAAATAGTGGCCTTCCTGAGTGAGCCACACATCTGAGGGTTCCAGTATTCATTAGTTATCAATGCCCTAATATAGGCTCTGGGCTCACTATATCCCTTCAGTTTAGCATAATGGCATGCCATGACCTGCAGGGATTTGTCTGTAAATTCTAAGCAACATGACCGCACACCCTGGCTATCAACCTATGCTTAGTGGAGTTTTCTTTCTAGTTTTAACTCTTCCTGTACTGTACAGAGCTAACTCCTGTTCTGTGGCTGTTTTTTTTTTGGGGGGGGTGGGGTATCAGGGATTGAACTCAGGCACTCAACCACTGAGCCACATCCCCAGCCCTATTTTGTATTTTATTTAGAGAAAGGGTTTCACTGAGTCGCTTAGTGCCTTGCTTTGCTGAGGCTGGCTTTGAACTTGTGATCCTCCTGCCTCAGCCTCACAAGCCACTGAGGTTACACGCATGTGCCACTGTGCACTGACTTATTCTGTGGATAACTTTAATGCACACAGCAGGGGCCTTGCTACCACCACAATGAGCAATGTTTCCTTTTGCTCTCCAGTGACTACTTTGAATGCTGTTTGCAATACCCTCTGATATTTCCAGGGTGTCCCTATATTCATATGATGGTCCCCATGCATTTAAGAGGGAGGCTGCCTCAAACCACATGGAGGTTTGTGGTCTCCAAGTCCTTTTCCAACTCAGGAGTCAACTCAATGTATTCTTCTTTGGGATCCTGCCAACTATTCCAACAGTTAAACCCTAGAGCTGCAAACACCCCAAGCACAGTGTTTACTGATCCCAAAGAAATATGGGGGACTCAGTAGGGAGGTTTTGGACATTTTATTATGCATGCACTCCTTGGTGATGGCAGGCCAAGATACAATGGAGGGCTGTACCACTTCTCCAAGCAGGTGAAATATGTAAGATAGGTTGCATGTTCACTGCACAGGAGGATTTCTTCATATGTTTTAAGAGAACATTCCTTTAACTTTACAACCATGGTCACTCTGCTTTAATTCTCACCTAAATATTAGAGATAAGGAAAGTAACCAGCTTTCCCTCTCCATTTCTTGTTTTCACATTGAGTCATTATCTTCCTACAAGCTTTTCTAAGCACTGATTAATGTTTTCCCCAATAGTAAGACACAATATATACAGTTTCCTGAAAGAAAAAAAAATTTAAATAGCCAGTTTTACATATATTCTATAATAAAATATTCAGTTTATTTTGAGATGGACGATAAACAAAGCAGGATTGGTCCTTCTTAACTACAAAGCTTACATTAGGCAAAAATGACTACAAAGAAAATAGAAAGCATTATGATTACTTGGAGAACTTAGCAACTTACCAAAACAATTTAGTTACCTGTATAATATGTTAAGACAACAATCATGATTTATAGCATTATACTCAGGTTGTCAGATTTTTAAAGCTTTAGAGTACAAACCAAAAGAGACTTCAGAACAAATGAAAATTTGAATAAATCTTAACTCTTGTAGGACTTAACTTTCTTTTCAGCAATAAAAGCAAAACAAAATGAGCAGAAAATATAAGAAATTATCTTGATAAAAAAAAATCTTTGTTCTTTAAGCCAGTTAATTCTTTTGAGATTTTATTAAGAGCAGTTTAGCCATTGCCAAATTGTTGGATCCTTCCTTATAAGTGCATTTAAAAAGTTACTTTAAGTTCCTTTAGAATTTAAGCATTATTAGAGTTTTGATAGCAGACACAGCACAAAATCCATTTAACATTTCAATAAGGCAGTGAAGCACCTTGCTGATTAGAATAATAAAACCCAGGCAGTGTGTGCAGGAATCTAAAACCATAAATGGAAATTACTTGAGTTGTTCTATAAGCAGTGCTATATCCTGTATATCAACATGAAGCTTTTCAGGTGTGAAAATAAATTTAAAAGAGATAAACTAGTTTTATAACATTTGTTGGGGAGAAATTGACTTGGGCAATGCCATTTTGAAACATATCTTCCACCTTAGAACAACTGTTACCCCATGGTCACTCTGACCCAGAACAATGGTCATTCTGACCTAAACCCATGATTAGAATATTCCATACCAAGAATTGTTACCAAGGGCTGAATTCTTGAGAAACATCCTGTTCAACATTGAACAGTGACCACCCAAAGAATGAAGATGAGGATCACAAGAACCCTTCCCTGACAACCCCCTAGCAACAGCCAAACTGCAAAAATTCCCCCACCTCTTCACTCCCCTATAATTTCCCTAGGCTATAAGTAGAAGATGGGTTCCAGTCTTTGCTGGAACAACTGCCCCCAACCCCTGCAGGTTTATCCCAAATAAACCTGTGTTACTGTTGATCCACCTCTTCTATCTCTCCATTTATTTCCTTCATTGGGTTCTTTCCTTACAACATTCAGATTACTAAATAAAGGAACAGAAGGTTAATTTCTGAAAGTACTGCCAGGATTTATGATCAATTAACAACAAAAGCAATAACTGGGGATGTAACTCAGTTTTAGAGCACTTGCTTAGCCTGCATGAGGCCCTGGGTTCAATCTCCAGTACCACCAAAACAATAACAATTTCAGCACATTATAAAATGAAGTCATTCTAGAAATCAGAAACATAAACTACACATAGATCATTAGCATTTAATATCATCTATTATTTCCTTTTGTTAGGTAGGAGTTCAGGGACACCAAGATGTCCGAGACAGGGTATTAAAAAGAAGCTGTGGAGGACAAGACAAAGAGATAAGTCCTGTTTACCATAAATCCCATTACCATGGCAACTCCTGTCACTGAGGACTTATCACCATGACAACTCCTGCCACTAAGGACATCACTATGACAACTCCCACCACAGGTTCAAATTTTAAAATGACCAATCAAAGTAAAGTAATGAATGGATTATCATGGATACAAAAAAAAGAGGAACTTATTGTATTGGGAAAATAAAACTTTGGGGACAATCCCAGAACACCCCTTCCAACTTCTCACAGGAGCCATACTGGCGGGAACCCTAGCCATATAAGAAAATAAACAAATAGCTCATATGTTTTCTATCAAACAACTTCAGTATGGAAATACCAGGAATCATCTTCTTGTGTGGAACAAATTCTTACTTGTGTCTACCAGCCAACTGGATGGATACATGTACACTAGTATGTCTGGCCCCAAATATAGATAAAGCCCTTAACAATCAATCTCTAATCACACCTTTAATGACACTCACCAGAGTCAAAAAAGATACAGAACTGATTTCCCTCCTAGTAGGATTGGGAATAGCTGCAGGAATTGGCACGGGGTAGCGGGGGCTAATCACTTCCCTTTCCTGTTTTCAGAGTTTGTTTAAAGATCTCTCTGATAGCCTAGAGGAAATAGCAAAAAGTATAATTACCATCCAAAGTCAGATAGATTCATTAGCAGCAGTCACTCTCCAAAACAGGAGAGGACTACATTTGTTAACTGCTGAAAAAGGGGGAAATGTTAGGTAGGAATTCAAAGACAAGGGGATGGCAGAGTCAGGTGTTAAAAAGAAGCCACTGGAGGACAAGATAAGGAGATGAATCCTGTTTACAATAAATCCCCATTACCATGACAACTCCCACCATTGAGGACTTATCACCATAACAGCTCCTGCTACTGAGGACAACACCTTGACAACTCCCACCACAGGTTTAAATTTTAAAATGACCAATGGAAGTAAAGTGGGCAGTATTCTAATTAGGTTTTCTAAAGAAACCAATGGGGGAAAATTGGAAAATACTCTAATCAGGTATCATAAGATATCCAATGGAAGAAAATGGGGTAAGGTCTTCAATCAGGTCCATATAGAGAAGAGAACACCCCACAGTTCAGGATATAAGACCCTAATTTTCAGACATTGGGTCCTTGAGCCTGCTTCCTCACAACCACCCTCCAGTCTACCTAACAGAGTGCTATCTTCTCCTTCAATAAATCCGTACTCTGTTACTTCTGTGTGTTTCATTAAATTCTTTGTTCATGGCTCCAAGAACCTAGATTTCAACTGGACATCCCAACGGTAACACTATGAGTTATCTCTGGCCTGGAACAAGGAATGTATAGGCTCACTTGTGAATTTCCAAATCTATTGAATGATCAATGTTTTAGAAAAACCATGAATATCATATGTGAAGGGAAGACGAGGAACGAGAGATGGGTAAGTAAGAAATGAAAGACAGAGACTAGGCAGAGGTACACACGAGAGTTTATTTGTCAGAGCTGACAAATAAGAGACATCTTTCTATATGAGAGAAGAGGCAACACAGGCTTGAGTTCTGGGACCTTTATGGGGGAGGCTCAGGAATCAGAGTCTGATGGGTCCTAATGAAGGGGGGGAGGTGGGGGGTGTGGGGGTTTGGGGGGGTGGGAGGGGTTTAGGGGTTGGGTTGGTATGAGGGAGTGGTGAGCCTTTCTTAGAAATGCCCTTGGGTGGTAAAGCAAAACTTTTTCCTTAAAATGGCGGCTGTCACTTAAGATGGCTGTCCAGATGCTAAGCAAGGACCTTATAATATGTAAATATAAATATCAAACAATTATTAAAATAAAACAGAACATTTCTGAGATGTAAAAACTAAGATTTTAATCTCTGAATTGGCTTCTTTATAAAATAAACAAAACAATTCAAAAGGCTACATTTTTAAGAATTAAAATGCCTGTCCTACATATTTATTTATTAATTTTAATAGCTATCTTTAGATTACTCATGGAAATCAAGTAAAGTCAACATTTTAAGTTATTTCTTTGCCAAAGTGGTCCTAAGAGGTTGCAGTACATAGGAAACAGTGAATGCTATATCTCAAATATCTAGAGACAAATATCTCAATTGATTAGCAGGACAGAAAAATGAGTTACTAAATTTTCTTTTCTATTTATTTGTTTGTTTGTTTGTTTGTTTGTTTATTTATTTAGTACTGGGGATTTAACCCAGGGGTGCTTTATCACTGAGCTACAACCCCAATCTTATTTCTTTTTTATTTTGAGTCAGGGTCTTCTTAAGTAGCTGAGTCTGGCCTTGAACTTGTGATCCTCCTGCCTTGGCCTCCCTAGTCGCTTGGATTATAGGCATGCACCATGGAAACACATTACTAACAAATTCAAATTATGTATTATAAATTTGCTAAAAATATATGAGTCAAAAAGTATTTGGGATAATTTTCGATAAGTCAATTTAATACCATGCCAACTGTCAATACACAAGCATTTAAACATATAGGCAGATACAAGAAACATTTTAAAAGTTACATTTAACTTTGCTAATTTTAAAAAGCCAGACTTTTGACCAGATATTGAAAGTAGACTGTTAAGTCTTAAATTTGCATTTCCAAAGTTGAGGCCAATTAAAAATTTACATCTTAAAGACTGAGGCTAGGAAAACATGAAGAAAGTTTCCTTTTCAGAGAAACACAAAAGCTTCAGATAGAGAAAATTAAGTCTAAATCAAATGAAACAAAAATATACAATTTAAATGTGCAGAATAGAAAAAGAAGTGAATTTACTAGATAAAAAATATCATGAACTCAAAGCAATTGCAGATAAATTTAGTCCATTTCTTTTTGGTTGAGATCCATCTGATCACTGAAGCAAGGACCATGTTCAGGAAATGTTTTGGGTTAGTAAAATATGCTGCTTTTAGGAATTCCTACTCACTATTTCACCAGTGGGCTTGAAAATCTATTTTACATGTTTTAGAAGAAGCCCCACATTCCAAGGGATGAATAGGTTTTGTTCAGGAGCGGATTCACTGTGGGAAATAAAAACTCTGGAGGTCTATTTTCAGAATACAGTATTTAGTTTTATCTGTAAAAATCACTGAGGATGTAAGAAAATCAATGGAAGAGGAAATAGAACAAATGGTTACCAGCAGTTAACACCTGAGTATGACAGTGTCACAGCCCCTTAACAAACAGGAGGTGAGGTGGAAGGGACCAGTCTGATCAACAAAGATAAATTTTATACATGCCAAAATGCACTCAATCCCAGAAAGGCCTTCCAGCCACCAGAGAACAAAGGGAGGTGGTAACAACTAAAGGTATATATTTTAAAATAACTCAATAGTAGACCATGAAACCTAGGTGAGTATGTTTGGGAAGATTGTGTACCACATAGTACTCAGCCAATGAGGAACCTAGGGAGGGACCTTGTGCACTAGGGGATAAAACGCTGGTTGTAACAGTCCTTGGGTGTGCCTACTATCCCCAGATACCCATCTTGCAAGACCATCATTAAACTAAAGCCTTGCTTTTATTATGCTTGAATTCGGGACCCCCAAAAGACCACCAGAGACCAAGATCAATGTAAGTAGCAAAGAGGTGTTTATTGCGAGCTAGCTCGGTCCTCCGTGTGCACACAGCAACTGGTGACCCTGAGAGGCCCTGGGTTTGCAGCAGTTTTATACACTCTGGGGAAGGCAGGGACTTCACATACATCATAGCATCTCTTAGCAAATCATCACACACCACGGGATAATCAAGCAACAACTCTAAAACATGATTAGCACATTCACTGGAGGGAACAAGTTGGGTAGGGGTGATTGGTTAGTACAAGAGGGGGATTCCTTTGAACTGATTGGTTTAAGCCAAGAGGGGTGTAGTGCTGAACTACATGGTTTCCCAACACGTTATCAACCACCATAAACTACTGGGAGGGTCATCTGGCATCCCAGGTATTTTCCCTGTCTCATGCTGATTGGTGGCTGCTAGGGGGTTGCTATGGGTCCCCACCTAGCCTGAGTCAGGGACACCTGACTCAGATCTCTCCTGTTATTTGTAGATAAACAACTCTGCAGGGTGGGTATGTACCTAGGAGTGTTCTGTGGGTCTTTCCAAGGACAAAGGTCACGCCCCCTTCCTTGCACAGGCTTTGTTTTGAGGTAGAGGCTGGTTTTTCACTTTCTGTGTACCTTTGTCTCTCAGTCCATTCTTTGGGTTTGGACAGGTGAGTAAGTTTTTCACATTCACCATACTTTTATTGTGCACCTTCTGGATGAGCTCCCCAAAGTTCCTTCCAACCCAGAAATGGAGGTGTATTCTTCTGAAATGGAATTTCTATTCTAATAGTTAAATCTATTGCCACAGAATACAGCCTATTGAAGCCAATTTCCAAGTTAACAAACATGTAAAACAGTTATACTAAATCAGAATGTACTTTTAAATATGTAGGCCATAATGTCAACTTCCAATACCAAACCAACACATAACAAAAGAACACTGATAAAATCAGTAAAATTGTTGGAGAATTTAATCTTCCTGACCAGTACCCAAAAAAGCAAGTAGTTTGAAACAGCTCACTTAAGCTCCAGGGATACTCAAGCCCACGTGGTAGATAGCCAGTACCAAAAAATGACCTGTGCATAGTCCAAAGCCTCAATAGGCAAAGATAAAATCCTCAGTGTGCACCCTGATGGGATTACCAACATATCCCACTGTCCCTTTCCAGTAACCTTATTTTCCTTGCCAATTAAGCAATTTTTAAGTAGTCAAAGTTGCAACAAGAAGGAAAAGGACACATCTCTGGGATTTAAAATATCTGGGCAGCTGGGGGAGTCTTCCCTATAGTTCTAGTCACAGGTTTGGCCATTCAACACATCATCTTAACCTTGAATGATCTCCTTCAAGAGATCTCTGCCAGCTGGAACTATCTTGCTCAAGGGAAGGATTTTTCTCCTGGAATGGCTCCCCAAACTGTTACTGGGACAAGACCCAATCCAGTGAGGAAAGAGGCTAGGTCACAATGCTCTAGGCTCCAGAAATATTCAGTCAAATTGGTAGGAAAAGAGGTTTTATTCAAAGCCAGCTTTGAAGGAAGATGAAAGAAGCTTAATTATTTCAAAAATTTCATTTCCTCTTTGCAGATTATTTCTGATTTTCTATAAATAAGATCTCACCATCTATGAAGAGAGTGTTTTTTTTTCCTTTTAAATTTTGTTGTCTTTTATTTCTTCGTCTTACCTAATTACTCTGTCTAGAACTTTCAGAAACACTTTGAATAACAATGGTGAAAGCAAGAATCCTTTTCTTGTTTCTGGCCTTAAGGGGCAAAGTTTTAGTTGTTGCTATTAATGATGATGTTAGCTATGGGTTTTCATGATGCTCTTTGTCAATTTGGGGGAATTCTCTTCTATCCCTAGTCTGTTTATTTTTTTCATAAAAGTACACTGGATTTTGTCCAATCTTTTGTTACACATCAATTAAGATGCTCATCTGTTTTTTCATCTTATTTGTTTACATATTTATTTTTGGTACTGGGGATTGAACCCAGGGGTGCTTAACCACTGAGCTACATCCCCAGCCCTTTTAATTTTGTTTTTTTGAGATGGGGTTTCATTAAGTTGCCTAAGGCCTCACTAAATTTCTGAGGCTGGCCTCAAACTTGTAATCCTCCTGCCTCAGCCTCCAAAGACCCTGGGACTATAGGTGTGTGCCACGGCACTGGCTTTTTTATCCTATTAATGTGGTGCATTATATTGCCTGATTTTTTATGTTGAACTACCCTTGCATTATTTGGACATATCTCACTTATGGTGTATATTCCTTTTAGTATTTTGCTGGATTCAGTTGGCTTCTGTTTTGTTAAGGATATTTTTATCTATATTGATAAGAAATATTGGCATGTAGTTTTAATTCCTTGTGGTTTTCGTTTCTGGCTTTGGAATCAGGATAATGCTGAACTCACACAATGTATTAGTATGTTTCCCTACCTCTTGTATATTTTGGAATACTTTGAGAAAAATTTGTTATTAATTCTTCCTTAAGTGTTTGGGAGAATTCACCAGTGAAGCCATCTAGTCCTGGGCTATTTCTTGTTAAGGAATATTTTATTTCTGATTCTATTGTTTTACTAGTTATACATCTGCTATGAACTGAATAGTGTCTCCCTACTCCCTCAAAATTCATATCTGAAGTCATTACTCTTAATATGACAGTATTTGTAAATAGACTGTTTAGAAGGTAATTAAGATTAAATGAGGTCCTAATGTTAAGGCAACAATCTAATAGTATTTATCCTTATAAGATAACCAGAGCTCTCCCTCTCTGCTTCCCTCCATATCTTTCTCTTTCAATATGCAACTCCAGCTCCCTCTAGCCTTCCTATCTCACATAAAGGGGGAACAACTAAAAAACACTTGTGAAGATTCACATACGGCAGAGACATTGGAATTATCAGAATGGGAACTTAAAAATAACTATGATGATTATGTAAAAGGCTCTAATGGAAAAAGCAGATAACATGCAAGAACATATGGAAAATATAAGCATAGAGATAGAAATTCTAAGAAACAAATGTTAGAAATAAAAAACCACTATTGTGGAGAGGAACAATGTTTTTGATGGGCTCATCAGTAGACTGGACACTGTCAAGGAAAGAATCAGTGAGCCTGAAGAAATGTCACAAAAACTTCAAAAACTGAAATGCAAAGAAAATGATAAAAAGGACAAAATAAATGATACAAAAATTGTGGACCTATTACAAAAAATTGAAACACATCTGCAATAAAAATACCAAAAGTAGAAGAAAGAGAGAAAGAAGAAATATTTGAAGCAATAATGATGGAGAACTTTCCCCAAATTTGAAATTTTTAAAAAATTCCATTTTCAGCACCACAATAGGAAAAATGCTTAGGTATATGTCTAACAAATGTGTGTAACATTTATATGAGGTGAACTGGTAAGTCTCTGGTGAAAGACATCAAAGAAGATATAATGGAGAGAAATTTTTGTGCATGAATAGCAAGATTCAATACTGTCAAAATGTTAATTCTTCCCAATTTGATCTATAGATTCAATGCAACCCTAACCAGAATCCTAGCACCAATTTGTATTGCATCAAAAGTCTGAAAATACCATCTTAATTATTTTCAAGTGTAGAGATCAGTAGTGTTAAGTATATTCGCATTATTATGAAATGGATCTTCAGAACCTTTTCATTTTGCTGAACTGAAACACTACACCCATTAAACAATGACCCCATGCGCCCACCATCCTCTAGTAACAGTTCCACTTTCTATATCTATGTATGGATTTGACTTCTTTAGATACCTCATAGAAGTGGAATAAGTGGTAAAGTGTCCCTGGGTTCAGTCCCCAGTACAGAAGAAGGAGAGATAGAAGGTGGAGAAGAAGAAGAAAAGAGAAGGAGAGGGAGAGTTGAAGGAAGACTCATACGGCACTTACAGTACTTGTCCTTTTGCAACTGTCTCATTTACTTAGCATAGTATCATCAAGGCTTACCCATGTTGTACCATGAGACACATTTTTTTCCTTTTTAAAGCTACATAGTGTTCTATTATGTATATACCATATTTTATTTTTTCATTCACTCATTGATGGATACTTGGATTTATTGCTTCCACCTTTTTTGTATTCCAGTAAGTTATTTTGTGGCTATCAAGAACCTTGTTTTTTTTTCCTTTTTTAATTGACAAATACAAATTATACATATTTAGGGGTTATCATGTGATTTTTTTATTTGTTTGTTTTTTGGGATTGAACCCAGGAGTGCTTTGTCACTGAGCCACATCCCCAGCCCTTTTTATTTTTTTTATTTTGAGACAGGGTCTCACAAAGTTGCTGAGGCTGGCTTTGAACTTGCCATCCTCCTGCCTTAGCCTCCTAAACTACTGGGATCATAGTCTTGTGCCACCACACCTGGCTCATATGATGTTTTGATATATGTATACATTGTATAATGTTAAAACCAGGGTAATCATATCAATCTCCTAAAGTATTTTTCATTATTGTGGCAAAAACATTCAAAATTTTTTCTTTGACATGTATAGCACATTATTGTTATCTACAGTCACACTACTTTGCAATACCATACCAGAACTTATTTCTCCAACTATAACTTAGTACTCTTGACCACTTTTTCCTCATTCTTCTCCTATTATTTTCCACAGCCTTTGGTAGCTACTGTTGTATTCTCAACTTCTATGAGATCAACTTTTTTAGATTTCACATTTGAGTGAGATTATACAGTACTTGTATATCCATGGCTGGCTTCTTTCACTTCAAACAATGACCTTCAGTTCTACTCATGTTATAAATGACAGGATTTCTTCTTTTATTTAAAGCTGAATAGTATTCCCTTATGTATACGTACCACATTCTTTATCCATTAATCAGTTGATAATTAGGTTGTTTCCATTTCTTAGTTTTGTGAACAGTGCTGTGATAAATATAGGAGTGGAAATGTATCCTTAATATACTGATTTTATTTCCTTTGAATATATATTCAGTAGTGAGATTGCTGGATCATCTGGTAGTTCCATTTTTTTTTTCAAGAACCTCATTCTAAAGTTTATAAGAAAAAGACACAAGATCCAGAATAGCCAACACAATGTTGAAGGAGAATACAATCAGAAAATTAACATTACCAACATGAAAACTCAACCTGAAAACTTGAATATTACAGTAATCAAGACATTATAGTATAGTACTGGAGAAAGAATAGACAAATAGATCAGTTAATGGAATAGAGAGCTCAAAAAGTGCAACTCTAGTTAACTGATCCTTGATACGATGCAAAACAATTCAATAGAGAATTCATAGTTTTTCAACAAATGTTATTGGAACAACCAAACATGCACATGAAGGAAAAAATAAATCCAGATAAAGACATTACACCTTTGACAAAAATTAACACACATTGTACCAAAGAACTAAATGGAAAATGGAAAACTATAAAACTTCTAGAAGATAATGCAGGAGAAAGACTAGTTGGCCTTGAGTTTGGCAATTAATTTTCAGATATAAAACCAAAAACATGATTTATGAAATAAAAATTTGACAATTTGGACTTCACTAAACATTAAATATTTTGTGGTGTCATAACAATGAGAATGTGTGTAATGTCACTGAACTGTTCACTTGAAATGTTTAAAATGTACATTTTACTATGTATATTTCACCACAAAGGAGAACTATTCTTTTCCTATATTAAAAAAATAAATCTTTATTAATACATTTATAGTTAGATTCTAAGACTATAGATATTGGATTTAATTATTACTTAAGAATATATTCCTTAGTTTCATAAAAGGCGTACCATATCTGGTGGCATATAGAAAACTTAATTTCAGACGAAGGATGTTATACTTAAAGAGAAAGGAGTGAGGGAATGAGGTTAAACTAACTTAGCACCTTTGGAGAACTCTAACCATTCGACTGGTAATTTATGGAAGAATGTATAGACTCAACCTCCTATTTAGATAGTTACCCTATGTATAGATAGCAAAAGTTAGGAGATTGAAAGTGGTATAGAGAGAATATGAATTTAAAAAAAAAAAGAAAAGAAAAGAAATAACAAGGAAGAAAAGAGAAATAAGAGAAGGGAAAGGGAAGTAAGATAGAAATACAGAAAAAAAAATAGGGGGGAGGTGGGGTATATGCAATTCCTCTATATTATATTACTTTGGTAATTCAGTTGTTCATGCTCAGTTCTTGGTTTCACATATGCTGAAGTTGTGGAAGAGAGAGAAGAAAAGAGAAAGAGAGGAAAAAATGGTGAGGCCAATATGGAAAGCAGTATGGAGATTCCTGGGAAAGCTGGGAATGGAACCATCATTTGACCCAGCTATTGCCCTTCTCGGACTATTCCCTGAAGACCTCAAAAGAGCGTACTACAGGGATACTGCCACATCGATGTTCATAGCAGCACAATTCACAATAGCTAGACTGTGGAACCAACCCCGATGCCCCTCAATAGATGAATGGATAAAAAAAATGTGGCATTTATACACAATGGAGTACTACGCAGCACTAAGAAATGACAAAATCATGAATTTGCAGGGAAATGGATGACACTAGAGCAGATTATGCTAAGTGAAGCTAGCCAATCCCTAAAAAACAAATGCCAAATGTCTTCTTTGATATAATGAGAGCAACCAAGAACAGAGCAGGGAGGAAGAGCAGGAGGAAAAGATTAACATTAAGCAGAGTCATGAAGTGGGAGGGAAAGGGAGAGAAAAGGGAAATTGCTTGGAAATGGAAGGAGACCCTCATTGTTATACAAAATTACATATAAGAGTTTGTGAGGGGAATGGGAAAAAAATAAGGAGAGAAATGAATTACAGTAGTTGGGGTAGAGAGAGAAGATGGGAGGGGAGGGGAGGGGGGATAGTAGAGGATAGGAAAGGCAGCAGAATACAACAGTTACTATTATGGTATTATGTAAAAATGTGGATGTGTAACCGATGTGATTCTGAAATATTTGTAATGTTTTGAATAACCAATAAAAAAATAAAATTAATAAAAAAAAATAAATAAATCTTTGCTACATTTTATGGGTTAATCTGATAATCTTCAAAAAGGATAAAAATCAAGTCAGAAATATAATTTTTAATTAAAGTATTTCTTCTTCCTTTTCTAGTTCCCACATGAATGTTGCTTTTTAACATTTTAGTCATATTTTAATACCCATTGACTATATTTTGAAAATAAAGTGTTTAAGAGCAAGACAAATTTTAAAATTTTTGCTTTGCCAAACACAGTACTAAGAGAATGGAAATACAAGCCACAAACTGAAGGAAAATCTTTGCAAGACATTTATCTAATAGAAGACTTTTACAAAGGATTGTTAAAAATCAATAATAAGGAACCCCCCCCCCAAAAAAAAATTCAGTTCTAAAATGGGCAAAAGATCTAAGTAGACTTTTCACTAAAGAAAACAAGCAGATGGCAAAAAATGTTATTATTATTAGCCATTAATAAAATACCATTTAAAATAATAACAAAATATCACTACACACTTATCAAAATGGCTAAAATCCAAAACACTGACAACATCAAATGATGAGAATGTGGACTAGCATAAACTCTGATTCATTTCTTGTGGAAATTGCAGAATAGTATAGCCACTTTGGAGAGAATTTCTTACAAAATTAAACATATTCTTGCCATGGGACTTAGCAATTTTATTTCTTTGTATTTTTCCAAATGATTTGAAAACTTATGTCTACACAATTTGCATGTGAATGTTTATAACAACAGTATGCATAATTGCCAAAACTTGAAAGTAATCAAGATGTCCTTCAATGTACAAATAGATAAACAGATTATGGTACATCCATACAGTAGAATATTCATCAGTGATAAAAAGAAATGAGCTATCCAGCCATGAAAAGCATGGAGTAACCTTAATGCATATTGCTAAGTGAAAGAAGCCAATCTGAAAAGGTTACACATTGCATGATTCCAACTATATGACATTCTCAGAAACAGAAAACTATGGAGACAGTAAAAAGTTCAATGGCTGCCAGGGGTAGGGTGAGGAGGAAGGAAGAATGGTTAGAGCACAGGAGATATTAGGGAACTGAAACTATTCTGCATAATACTATAATAGCTGATATATATCATTGCACAGTTGTCAAACCCTATAGAATTTGTAACACAAAATGGAAATGGAATATAAGCTATGGATTTAAAATGTTAATAATATATCAACATTTGCTCATCAATTTTAACAATGTAGCACATTATTGTATAATTTAATAATAGGGAAAACTGGGGGAGATGTGTTTATGAGCATTCTACTTTCTGTTGTTTTTCCAAAAACCTAAAACTGTTCAAAAGAATAAGGTCTACTGACTTTAAAAACAAAAACAACAACACAAAGATGGGTGGACTCCTGCTGTGGCCTTGCAACATTTATATGAATTGTGGGAAAAGCATCTGAGAGCCAAAGCCCAAGCACATTCTAGCACCACCATCAGGCCTGGAGGCCCAATGCACTTGTATCTGACATCATCTGTGCCATTCCATGCGCTTGCTTGAGCACCTCAACTACATGCCCGACATCTGGGTACTGTTTGACTAGAGTGGCTTGCTGATAGAGTTTGTGCTCCCAGGTGGTTGTGGTTTTGGCAAGGCCTTCCTGTCCTATTTTCTAGAGCCACTGTTCCCATTGAGGTAGTAGGGAGTACTCATGGTGGAGAATACAGCACCACAGCAGCTAGAGTATGAGGACTGCATCTACAGTGGAGGTCTATCTGAAACCTCTAGACATGAGGAATCCAGGCAGGTCAGGTAACTTCCCCAGGGCCATGCAACCAGTAAATGACTTAGTTAGTGTGGGACTCAGGATGTAGGGCTCTCACCCTGTTGGCTAACATTATGACCTCTGTGAAATCAAAAGCCTCCATCTGCTTTATCGCTTGGCCCCATCCTGCCTTCTAGTTTGGCCCCACTGGCTCAGCCAAATGGAGATCTCAATTTCTGTGGCAGTGCAGAGCTCTGATCAGACATGGGGTTCTTTGTGAGCATTTTAAATGCATTAATTCTTTTAATTCATAGTAGCTTTATAAGGAGTCATTTCTATCAGAGGCAACTTAAAGTTTCATACTGAAAGTAATTCAGTTGGTACTCCCACTATTCTACAAAATAAACAGACTGGATAAATATTCCTCATTCTTCTTATCCCAAGGACCAGGATTGAACTCAGGACCTTGACCATGCTAGGTGAGCACTCTGCCTATGAGCTAAACCCCCAACCCTCCCTCACTCTTTGACTTGCACCAATTTTCTTGGGATTGTGCCTTAGCCATGGGAAGAACAAATGGTTGAAAATCACATTAACTGCTGATGGGTGCTTCAGTTTTTGCCACCACATAAACTGTACTTGGAGAAAATAATTTACCACCTGAAAACACTGAAGAAATCATGAAGGAAAGCAAAGAATTTCACTTAGTGGTGATGTACTGTAGTTCTTTATGATATTCCCAGGACACTTCAATTAAAATGTAAAGACATTTATCATAAAATCAGCACAGTAGCAACCTAAGAAAAGCAGATGGATGTTAAAAGACATAGAATGAAGATCAATATGTGGATTATTGACGTGCCTAAAGGAAGATTTCAGAACAAATGAAAGAAAAGTAATATTTAGAGAGGGAAATGAATTTTCTTGAGCAGAAGTAAAACATTAATCCTCACATGAAAATACATTGTCATGGTCAAAGTCAAAATAACAAAAAAACACTTGAATGTGAATGGCTAATCTTTTGAATTTCAAAGACAAAGAATACTACAAATTTTCAGGAAGAAAAAAGAAAATATATTCACAAAGGTTCAAAATCAGGCTTCTCTCGAGCGTCAGAGGAACAGGATAAAAAGGGACAGTATATGTAATATGTTAAGGAAAGAAGACCATGTGACTCAATAATTTTATACTGAATCATGTGTGGGCACCACAGAAATGATTTCAATTATGTATAGGCTCTGAAAATTCTACCTTCTGAAAAAATTAATCTCAGTTTCCAAAAAATTGAAAAAACTTTGAAGTAGAAGTGCATAATAGAACTCCTGAAAGTGTGAATATTGTTTAAATATAGAAAACAAGTCTGAGTAATTATTGTAAGTTTTATTAAAAAGCACTGCAAATGTTTAAAATGATTCAAACTTTAACCTATCTAAGAAAAAAAATTTAGTTGAACATTTCTCCTCCCAAATATATGCTAATAACATGCATTTGAAAAGGGTTATGATGTTTATCTAGTAAAACATTAAGGTCTTTTCATTTTGTTAAAGTTTTAACTTTATTTCTCATTTCTCTCATTTGTGAAATGTGTGATGATGGAAATGCTGAGTTCTTTATTAATGTCTAACTCTGTACTTAGAATATAAACTTATCAAAAGGATCAAGTCTTTGGTAAGTTGCTAGTACCTTGAACAGTGCCTGGTATGTAGTAAATACTTACAAATATTTGCAGAATGATTTGTGAAAAGAATGTGTAATTGAATGAACCTTACTTGGAAAATTCTAAATTTCCGAAGAGATTCCCAACTTTTGATGGTTCCCTGTTACTAGGAGGCAAAAGTTACTCTATTAGGTTAAATATTGCTTTTAAAAAATAAAAATTAAAAAAAAAAACAAAGTCTAAAAGTGTTTCTGTAGTATGAATTGGTTGTGTCTGTAATTAGGAAGATATAATAAAATAGAAATCTATGATAAGAATGTTGAGGGGAAAAATCACCATAAGGACAAGAATGAAAGAGGAGTGTTGAGCAACATAGAAAAGTATTAAACATTTTTCTGATTAAGTAGTGTTTCATGCTCTGACTTGAAAAAAAAAAAAAAAAGATTCTCAAGCTTTTCAGACCTGCAAATGTTACCAGAAAACACTAGTGAAATAGAAGTTTCCATCTGGTCATGATCAATTTGTACATGGACACCATTGGGCTAGGAAAGAAAGTCTTGGGGCACCGTGACTGATCTTCTGTGATGGGAAGTTCTTCAGGACCAGGAGTTAGGTTTTGATAGGAGCATGAAAGTGGTCCTGATACCTCCTGTTATTGGTGACCAGTCCTGCTTCCCCACTTGTTGAGGTTTGAACATTAGAGAAGCATGCCAAGGCAAGCATACAAAGCAGGGTTTACTTTAAAAAAGGGTAACATAGACTTCTCCCTGGAGGCAGAAGGGGGCCATAGCTGGTATCATGGTATCCCAAGAAGGGAGGGTGTTTTGCCTTTTTCTATGTCCTAGGCTTTCTTTGTTGTGCTCTCTTCCCCTTATCTCTCTCCTTCCTGCATTTGTGACTAGGCCCAGGAGATGCTCTAGGGATGTCCAAAAGGTGAGAAGCAGATGGATGGGGGAAGGGCAGGATGGAGTAGCCCAGGACACATTAATTAACAACTTTATAACTCCCTATAGGGAGGGACAATTCCTAGGACTGGTTACCTTAGCAATGGGTTGGAGCAGGGGCAGGTTCTTGATAAAGGTGGAGGAAGGGCTCTGAAGGAATTAACATTTCAATCCCTCAGGGGACAGTCTCTAACTTCCCAGACTCAGAAAAAAAATTTGGTTGAACATCTCTCCTCCACTCACCTGACTCGATTTACCTATCTATACTGACTGCCTGTCTGATTCTGGCTTCAGTCCCATTACAGTTCTTGGGCTTTCAGGATGTTTGCACACATAGAACAAGGAACATAATACCTTCTGCAGTTAGCCTTTATTTAATTATTTATTCATTTATTTAGGACTAGGGATTGAACCTAGGGCCTTGCACATTCTAGATAAGTGTTCTACCACTGAGCTACATCTCTAGCCCTAGTTAACCACTTTTTGAATGAACCTGACTCTGCACTCTATTGTAGACAGGGGAAGTAAATGTCTGTAGTCACTCTATGATGGATGGAAATGTATAAATGCTGTCTGTGCTGGGCATTCAAGAAAAGTATCATTCTTTTAGTACATCCTATGTGAGACAAAAAACCCAAAGACATGGAATTCCAATCTTGTTCCAGTAAACTTCCCCAATCTCAAACCTGCAGCATGCTGATATTGATGACTACTTGGGCCAAGTGTCCAATAATGTGTGAGGATGCTATAAGAGTGTCTTAGGCTGGCCCTGGAAGGAGACCTGAGATGAAATTGAAATGCAAGTGGTTATACTGGGAGTGATGGCAGTCACTGGAAACACAAGAATGGGGATGAGACAGGGAAGCAAAGGCAAGGTAAACAATAAAAGGTATTCTAGCAAGCAAGCTACCAGTGTACACTGACGAAAGCCCAGCCCCACTGAGGAACTCTGGGAATGAGTATAGTGCACACACCTGTTAAATAAAACTACAGCTGAATAAAACTTCAATTAAAATGGTGAAGGGGGACTGGGGTTGTAACTCAGAGGTAGGGTGCTCGCCTAGCATGCATGAGGTACTGGGTTTGATTTTCAGCACCACATAAAAATAAAATGAAAATGTTATGTTCATCTACAACTTAAAAAAATAAATATTGTGAAACAGTGAAGATATATTTTACTTTAAAAAGCTATTGCAGGGACTGGAATTGTGGCTCAGCAGTAGAGTGCTCGCCTAGCATGTGTGAGGCCCTGTGTTTGATCCTCAGCACCATATAAAAATAAATAAGTAAAATAAAGACATTGTGTCCAACTACAACTAAAAAATTAAATATATCTATATCTATATCTATCTATCTCTCTATCTATCTATCTATCTATCTAGGCTATTGCAGATAGAGGAAAAGAGACCTCAGTACAGAATTGGGTTTATTTCTGAATACAGCATTGATAAGTGGCAGTTTATAACTAAGGAATAGGAAGGGGGCAGTGGATGGAAATTACTAGAAGGAAATATCAGAGGTAAGGAGCATGTGGCCTTATTTTCCACATTTTCACACCTGCATTCCACAAGGAAGCCCATGAATCTCAAGTTTGAGGCCTAGTTTTAAAAAAAAGCTCACAGGAATCTCACCAAAGTTTGATCACAGTGAATTATTGTCATAGCTCAGAGTTACCTCTTTTCAGAAAGGGGGAAGGATCCTGGGCCATTTAGACACCCTCAGTTATTGATTGAGGGCTGCTCATAAATTAGGTGTGGTTTATGAGGAACTGTGTTGTTCAAGATAGGAGAGGTGTGCTCAGAAGCCAGTAGCTGGGTGACAACAGCACACCAAATTCTCCATATATCCAAATCATAGAAAATGATCTTAAAACCAAAGACCCCATCCAAGGATTACCTTGTGGTCAGCATCAAAGTACAGGAATCAGGCCCTGGGGCAGCAGATGGATGACCTCAGCACAGCAGCAGGGACAGGGCTGCTGGTAGTGTAATTTTGAAAAGTGTGACAATCTCTGCTCAGTAGGACCTCACACATCTTTCTTCCCATTGAGGCTTTGACATTTCCCCTTATGCCCTGACAACACAGACTTTCAAGGCAGGGGCTAATTTCTTCAGCAATGTTTGCTAAGCACTCTGGCCTGGCCTCTCTGGGACAGCTCCCAGCCTTACAGGAGGGGCTGGGGCTTAGGAATGTAAGGAGAGAGGGGTGGGGGGGGTGGGGGGTGGAGTGAGAATATGAATGAGTAAGCAGTTGTTGACATTCCAAATGTTCATGGATTCTGAACTAAACTACTGTTAAACAGGTAATGAAATATAGTAGGAGATGGGAATGGGGCCTCAAGGGTTTGGGAACTGGCGCCTGAAATCAAGGATGTTGTTAGAAATATGTCACAATAAGTGTGGTACTGACCAGCCAGTGGAGCTGGAGAGGGCATGTTAGGGCCTGTGCTGTGTGAGGTGCTAACTCTGTAGTGGCTGGCTCCTGGGGAAGGAGCAGGGTGGCAGGGCCAGCAGAGGGCACCTCCAGAGTGTGTAGGAAGCCTGGAACAGCCTGTTTGTTGACCAGTCTGTACCTGCAGAGTGAACTAGAGTCAGCATCAGGAATTCCCCTCAGGACCACCAACATAGACCACCAGCAACTCACACAGCATCTCACGTGGACGCGGGGCAGCATTCTGTGCTGGCAGGCAGCTGAGCAGGCTGCCTTCTCACTGTGAGAAGGAAAGGCTCTCAGCAGGAAGGACTTTACAAGATGAAAGGTTCCCCTCTGGGGAGATGAAGATGTGCTCTCTTTAGGAGAATGAACTAGAAAAGCTTCTACTCTACTCCAAGAAAAACGTTTCCCCTTTGTGGTAAGACCAGGACTGAAAGAAGGGCCGTCCACCCCCCACCCCATCCCTGACCCACAGTGCAGTATGGGGATTTGCAGGTTGGAGATGGGAATATGGGCAAGATTTAGCACCCTACACCCCCCACGATGGGGCATTTTGTGTGGTACACAAACCCCACAACTCTTCAGGGTGGCCCTGCTAAATCCTGACTGTACATCTCAAGGTTATGTCACTTTGTCCCCTAAGCTTACTTCTTTCTTCACGAGCATTATACCCCCACCCCAGTTAAATATTAAAAAGTTTAGGCTTTACACCCGTGAAAATTGATCGGGCTTTTCTTTTGCAATTCATTTTCCCTTTGGTAAATTTAACACAGGACAGCAATGCACTGAGAGAGACAGCTGGCTAAGTAGATGGCTCTGTGGCAAACAGGGTGCTTCTTTCCGTGTCAGGTCCACTAACTTGAACTCAAGGTGGCCCCTCCATTCTCAAAGCAAAAGGAGAAGCAGCCAGGAATGGCGTGTGGTCCTGCAGTCATTCTGCTAGCATCCTGCTGGGCAGCCTATGGGGATCACTCGCGGAGGTTAGAAGATGACTCTGTGTCCACAGCCCATTGATTTCTTGGCCATGGTACCAGAAACTGTCAAAAGGTGCTAGTTGTGGCAAGGACTGTTTTGTGACCCATTCTTTTTCCTGCTGAACCTCAATTCGTCAAGGCTCCAGACAGTTCGTGATGACATTTAGTCACTATGATCCGGGCTGGGTTTGGGTTGTTGACTTGATTTCCATGTTAGTACATTAATATTCAGTGTAACCATTGTGCATATTTATACCAGACTATATATCTTGGGCAATTCCAATATCTGAAGATTTAGAACCTCTGCTTTCAGAGGTTTCAGTGATATATATTACAAGACAAATCCATGACAGGCTCAGAGCAAGGTGGCAAGAGAATTGGTTTCCCACTAACTACCCTCGGCAGTGTCCAGCAGGTCACCTCACCCTCTGGAAATCAGTTCGGTCTCTTGCAGGTGAAATATTTTATGGCACTGTGAGTGTAAATCACACTATCTTGAAGGCAGACTTGTAATTCTCCCAGGGCATTGTATAGCAGCACTATAATTCTTATGGGAGGGGATTGTATTACCAGCATCAAAGTCACCCTGGGCTTCCCCCAAGTATAGAGTCAAGTATATAGTACAGAGTCAAAATTACTGAACCAGTCACAGCAGTACCTAGGTACATGTCATCTCATCTCACCCACTGCACACTTGGAAGTGGTGGAAATCCTAATGATTATCTTGCTTGCATCCCCTGTCCCATCACTCTACTACATTGGACAAGGCAGGGCTCCACCTGTTTGTTCCATTCAGACCCTGCCCACCAATACCAATGCACCAATGGTGTTAGAATACTCCTAATTGACCTGTTCACATTCTCTGTCAAGGCACAATAGTAAGATGATAAGGGTTCTTCCTCTTTACTATATACTCCCCAAGCTCAATTGCACTACAACTCTGAACATTCTGCAACTCTGAACATTCTGCAATCGTTTCTTTTTCTGTGTTCATAGTAGCCACTGTAAAGCTGATGATGTGATGTCCTTCCTCTCTTCCCCATTCACACAACCCTGATGAAATACGTGACTGGACTGATGGTTTGGTGTTTCTTCCTCTGACCCTATTCATGTGCCCTGTCCTCAGGACTAATGGTGTGAGAATTTTCATGTTGATTTCTTTTTTTTTTTTCTGTTCATATCTTCTATGGAGTTCTTCCACTGAACTCTTGAGGTAGGACTACTCTTTGTCCTTCTCACATCCTGCACCCAATTCCATCTGTGCACTGATATAGCAGGGATCACTCTCTTTCCCCTGTTTGAATTTTAGTGTGGTTATACCAGGGTACTAAATGGATACGGCTCTTTCTACTCTTTCTGTTGCCATGTTCACATTCTAGCCCAGCTATATCTCTGTACTCATGTTCTCCCATCCTCTTTATCCTGTTCACATCCTCTGAGCAGCTACACTATTACAATTACAGTTCAGGCCTGCCATTTTTTGCATGAATAACATCCACTGGCCTATTATGGTAGTGACACTGGTGCATGGATGGGGTAGGGATCCTCCTCCTTGCTCCAGCTCAAATATTGCTCAGTGACCCCTCTGAGCTAATGCTGTAGAAATCCTCTTATTTGACCTTTAACTTTCCCAGTGAACTTACACCTCCACAGTTATGGTATGGGGCTGTTCTTCTGTGCCCTGTTAATATCCCTGTACACATTAAAACACTGAAGCTATTGATCAAGGTGTTTCTCTATTCTATTCTCTGTTCATATCTCTGTGTCCTCGGCCCTGTTTCCATTCTCCTCTGATGAGAGATGATACTGCATTCTCCTCTTTACCTGTACAGTTGTACCACTACACTGAAGGCTGATAGTTACAGGTGTTAATCTGTTTATCTCAATAATGTACCCTGTTATACCACAGGAATGGGGCATCGGAGCTTTTCATCTTGGCCTTGTTAACATGCCTTTCACTGTACCCTGTACTTATGGGAAAGAGTTTCATTCTTCTTCTACCACTCACAGCCCTTGCCAATTACACCACCACACTGATAGTGCTGGGCCCCTTTTCTTTGCTGTGATCACATTCCCTGTCCAGAGTTCCCATTATAGCGATGATGTTCCTACTTCCTGTACTGATCTTCCATCGTGGAACTGATGGTGCAGGTTTCCTTCTTTCTGCACCCATAAGGTTTGGAGATTCTAATTGCTGACCTTCAGAAAGCTTCTCAAGCTATACCATTGGTTATGTGTGGGGTTCTTCTTCTTGGTCCTATTCATATCCCTTGTCTGTGGGCCCCCTGCCCTAATGGTATGACTTCTCTTACCTTTGTTCCCACCCACTTCTTAGTTATACCATCGAATTGATGGATCAGGAACTATCTATTCGGATCACTATTGCTGTCCAATCATTCCATTGCTGTGATGCTACTGCATTCTTCCTTTTTGTGTCTGCAACCCTGTATAGTTCCTCCACTACACTGATGGTGAGAAGTTCTTCCTGATTTCCCTGGTCACTTCTCTTCCTGCCCAGATTTACTAATTTTTGAAAGGTTTGGGGAACCACCTCTTTGCATTTTCACATATAGTTACACCACTGTGCTTGGTGTAGGGCTTTTCCTCTTTTCCTTTTCCACATTCCCTGGCTAGATACACCACTGTATTTATGGGGAAATTCTACTGTTTGCCACGTTCACATCCTCTGTCCAATTGCTATAATGAACTGATGATGTAGTGTTGTGGGATTCAGTACTGTCATTTAACCAGGAAGCAGTATTTATTTCCTGCTAGCATGGAACTTGTAGGACTAACATCCGAAGGCCGAACCCCCTAACGCAGCTGGGGCTTTGCCTTATATAGGCCCTGCTAGCCTCTCTCTCCACCCTCCCCACTACATACTGGCACTGGGGGTGAGGGGTTAGCAGAGGTGTGCATCTGCTTTGAGTATCTGCAGAGTTGTACAGGTACCCAGAGTGTGCCAGGTCGCTTTCTCTTTGGCTAGGGAACTCAAGGGCACATGGTTACTGGAGTTGCACATGCATACTGCTGTGCTGGCCGCATCATGTTGAATGTAATTGCACCTGTGCACATAAGTGCTAGCTGTGCCACCTTGTCTTTGAAGAGGGCTTCTGCCACAGTACAACCCATTCTTTTGCCTTTTTGCCATCCCCTGAATGAGCAGCACTACAATGATAGGGTGGTCCTTGTCCTTATTACATCATTGTAGTCTCTTTGCATTGTTCACATTCTGTCATTACTTCATTGAGGATTTGGGGGACCTCCTCTTTATCCTGGTCATGTACCCTTCCCAGTTACTTCACTGGACTGAAGGAGGGGGATTCATCTTTCTCCTTGATATCTTCTTTGCTGACACTCCTAAGGCAAAGTTCCTCTTCTTTTCCTCATGAACAAAACTACATATTGTTCAATTCCTTTTAAATGAAATTTCCAGAAAAGGTGAATCTATAGAAAGGTCAGTGGTACCTTGGCTACAGGATAAGGAGTGAGAATGATTGCAAGTGGACTTGAGGGGAATTTTGGAGGTGATGGAAAAGTTCTAAATCTGGATTGTGATGATTATAAGATCGTATAAATCTACTAAATATCATTGAATTGATGCTTATGATGGGTGAATTTTATGGTAAGCCAATTATACTTTAGGAAAGAAAAGGAGAGAGGAAGGGAGGAAAGGAAGGACGGTAACAAGCAAGCAAGTGTGCCCAAAGTCAGGAGAGACTGACAGGACTTAACTTGTACCAGCAGTTACAGCAGCACTAATCCCAGTTTATGCCTGGAAGGTGAGCATAGGGCCTGGTTCTCACACCACAGATGGGACAAGGGCTGTGCATGCTGTGGTAACCACTTTTCTCCCTATCAAAGAATGATGACTTCCTCAATACCTGCTATTGGAGTTATAGACCACTTTAAGAACACAGAACTACCTAATGGGACATTGTTTCTGTAACTAGGGTAACCGGGCTCTGTTTCTGTAACTGGGATGACTGAGCTAACTGTGATTGGTTAGGCTTCCCTCCGCTTGACTGCACTGTCCCACTTCTGTAACCTAGCTTGCTTGCATTGGCTAGACCCCTGAACATCCCTTTTGTGGTTTTCAGGCTTATAAGGAGTGCCCTTGCAATTGTTCAGGGCTGATCAGGGGAACAGCTTTATGTTCTGGTCAGCCGCCATGGTGTGCTTGAATAAAGACTTGATTCAATTATACGTGAGTGGTCTGAAAGTCAGTTTATGAAACCCTGGGACAAAGGTTTAACTATAACATTTGGGGGCTCGCCCAGGATCCATTTCTTCCCTACCCTCACGCCAAATTTGCCTCCAACAACGGTCCTTTGGACCTAGACCCCAGAGTAGAGGGGAGCTCCTGAGAGACATTCCTCAGCCTCACTCTGAGGACGACTCCAATCCATCCTAGATGCTCTGAAAAGCCTCCTGCAGGCTGTCAGTTCTGGTGAGTCGACTCTTCTGTGGGGGAAAAGGTCAGATTGGACGCAGTCACTTTCACCTTTCCTGGGACAGGAGGAGACATTGTCACTGTCTCCCTGGAGGTCTCCCTGTGTGACCTCATCTGTTTGTATCTGGGGGCAAGACGAGATGTGGTCTCTGCCCCATTAGAGGTCTCCCTGTTGTGACCTCAGCGATTGTTGCTTGTCCTGTGTCAGTTCTGCTGTTTGTCGTTTCTCCAGCATCTTCTTGCTGTTTGTCATTTGTTCCGTGTCTGTTCGCCAGCCGTTTGTCTTGTGTTTGTCTGTCCGTGTGTTGTATGTGGGCCCTTTTCCTGTCCTCATAACCAACTCTTCTTTCATCAGGACTTCTTCCCTCCACTGACATCAAGGGACAAGGAAGCTCTACAGAGATCTCTACCTGGACCCCTTTATTTTGTTTTCTTAACAATTTTCAGGACTTTGTCTGTTGGTGTGTTTTTGTTTGTCCCCTTTATGTTCTGTGTTAATTTCTACCTCAGTTTGTTTCTAATGGAAAAACAATGGTCGAAACAGTTTTAACTGTGCTCACTACAGCTTGCATTAAAATGTAAAGTGCTGCCAACAGGACTAAAAAAATTGTCAAAAGTAAAAGCTGAAGGTAAAAAAAAGAAAAAAAAAGCATTCTGGAGATTGCCTTCATTTAGGAACTGGGCCAGGTGGCCAACTGGGTAAATCATGTCAGTTCCTATAGAGGACAGATTAAAACTAAAATATTTTATAAAATTATTATTCCTAAATTGTATAATAAAAAGCATAATTTTGTCTAGGAAATTTGGCTTTTGTCTCTCATTATTTGCAAGCATGAATAACTCCCAACTATTAAAAAATGGTTCAAAGATTTTTCAATGTCAGGCTAAAAGTTGGTGACTGCTATCCAAGAAACCAGAAAAACCAGTTTAGAATGGGACCCCTACCTAGGGGACTCTCCCAAGGAGAACAATGGAACTGCTTATTTGGGAAGTTCCTTCAGGAAAAAAATAAGACCCCTTCATTTGTCTATATTCCCTTAACTCTTTTCAGCTTTGATGAACAGGACCACCTCAGGAAAAAGGTCAGAAAAACTTTTAAAATTCTATATTTGTTAAATTCATAATTTTGATCCAATATGCCTAGGTTAATATGTTTTTCTGATTATACTCTGTTTTATTCTAAGGCCAATTTACAAGGGTTAACTCTCAATCTAATAGGTTTTAAAAAATAAGCTACAAGGCTTTTGTTTGTTTGTTTGCTTTGTGTGGGTGCACCCGTGTACTGTCTTCATGTATTGCCATGTCTACACATGATTGGTACAAAAAATTGACATATGAGCTCATAAATTAAAATTAAAAAATGGATCCAAATACCTTTGGTTAATATGATTTTAAAGGTTCAATCTAAATTGTGAAAATAAATAAAAGTACAAATGTCTTTAAAGTTACTAATGCACAGTTTTGTTTTTAGATGGTTAAATAGCTGTTAAATGTTATTGTCTTTAAAGTGTCTGATATCCATTGTCTCTAGGATTTTTCTTCAACAGGAAAAAAAGATTACTAATACTATTCAGTGCACTTGTCTGATACCTTGTTTTTAAAAAAGATACGTAAATTGCATCTAAACGTATATGAAATTAATCATGGATGTGTTTGTTAGAGACATCTAATTATTTTACAAAGTTAAGATGCTGTTAAATATAATATCAAGTACTCTTAACTCCTTAAATTCCATAAGGTAAAATACATAATGTTGATGTTTTCATAAATTGGTAAACTAAAAAGAAATTTGAAATTATTTTGTGTTATCATGAAAACAAGGTTACTATAAATTGAAAGTCCCAACAGGTATAATTCTACATACAAGGAGTCAAGAGGTTTCAACTGCATTTCAATTAAAGTACTGTAAATAACAAAATATTTTATGTTATTAAAATGGGTTAATTTATCTAAATTCAGAAATGTATAAGGGTTATTTCAAGGTACAAACAGAAGGATCAATGGTTTAAAAATTATTAAAAGGTTCTAAATATAAAGTATATTTAATGAAAAACGTTTCCAAGTAAAAAGTCTTTATGCGGTAAAGTATAATTATAATACATCTAAGTAAATAACAAAAGGGCCTAATTAAGTAATATAAAGGTCTACAAATAAAAGATAAATTTAAAAGGTTTATATGTAACTAAGTTGGTTATATATGAAACACAAATAGTTAAAACTATTCAAGGTTGTTCCCTAAGGACAAATATTAATGTATTGATATATTTATATGTTAAAATGACAAAAACTTCTAAAAATATTAATTACATTGTGTCTGTTAAGTTTTATCCCCTACAACAAGTAATCTTGGAAAAATTAAGGTTTGTACATCTGTGGTTAACCAGCAACTGTTATTTTTCTTTAAAAGCTAACCTTGGTTAATATAAAAACATTAATAAAAGTGTGGTATATTACTTTTTTTTACAGATTAAATGTGTTCATATCTTTCAGGTATACAAGTCTTTAAGGTAAAAGGTTTAAAGGAACATTTTATCAAGCTGGTATTCTCCAAACTAAAATTATCTGTAATGATAATTTAAACTTATAAGGATAATAGATTTTATTGGGGATTTATTTATATTATTTGATGTTTTGTAACCAAATCTTATGTTACCTTTTACACTAAGATATAAAAATTTAAAGATATTTTAAAAGATAATGAAAGCCTGATCTGTTTAAAGGTTAATATTACAAAACATTTTTGCCACTTTTCCACATAAAAGAGTGCTCAGCCTTTCCTTAATTAATTGCCGAGCCACCAAATGCTGCAGTCTGGCTGGGCACAATTCAGGAGCCACCAAATGCTGCAGTCTGGCTGGGCACAATTCAGGAGCCACTTGTCAAAAGAAACTAACTTTATTTTTAGAACCACACAAGCCAAACAAAACAGCTCCTCAGGAAAAAACCCTCAGAGCCCAACTGCCACCACCGGCTTCCCCCAAGCCACACTCCCCAACCACCAGCCTCCACACCTCCCACAATCCTCTTCCTCTTGAGGCCGATTGGCTGGGTTGCATGGGTGGAGCCAAAAAGTCTCCCAATGAGCAGCTCCGTGGCCTGAAAGGGCAGGGAAACAGCCCAATGAGCTTCACCGCAGAGGAGCCAATCAGCTAGATGTTGCTGGGGCCGCTGTGAGCCAATCATCAGCTGGCAGTCTGAAAGTTTGCTGGGTCCCCTTCAGCTCATCAGCTGGCAGTCTGAAAGTTTGCTGGGGCCCCTTCGGCTGTGGCTCTCAACAATTAATGTTTCAGATATATGTCATATTGTGCTAGCTAACATTCATACAAAGTCAGGAAACAATATATGTAAACTTTATAAAATGATATCTAAAAAGAGAGACGAAGATAAGCTTTAGAACTAAAACACTTTACCTAAGATTTGTAAAGAGTCCTGCCTTACCTGAGATAAGGTTCTGCCTCCCACCTTACAGCATATAAAAATGACTTCAAAGTAGACCAGATTTCAGTTGACTAGAGCAGGAAGAAAAGATTAACATTAAACAGAGACATGAGGTGGGAAGGAAAGGGAGAGAAAAGGGGAATTGCATGGAAGTGGAGGGAGACCCTCATTATTTTACAAAATTACATATAAGAGGTTGTGAGGGGAAAGGGAAAATAAACAAGGAGAGAAATGAATTACAGTAGATGGGTAGAGAGAGAAGATGGGAGGGGAGGGGAGGGAGGATAGAAGAGGATAGGAAAGGTAGCGGAATACAACAGTTACTAGTATGGCATTATGTAAAAATGTGGATGTGTAACCGATGTGATTCTGCAATCTGTATTTGGGGTAAAAATGGGAGTTCATAACTCACTTGAAGCTAATGTATGAAATATGATATGTCAAGAGCTTTGTAAGGTTTTGAACAACCAATAAAAAAATAAAGTTATATTCAAAGATTAATTTTATTGAAAATATTACTATGATCTCAAATAGAAAATATAACTCAGCCAAGGTTCAAAATTATATACAAGCTAAAAGTCCCAACAGGTATAATTCTACATACAAGGAGTCAAGAGGTTTTTACTGTTGTTTTTACTGTTGTTAATTTCACTTTGTATTTTCGTATTTTCATTACAAATGAAAGAAAAGTGACCACGACACTTGAGCGACCAAGAGATCTTTATTGTGGCAGTGTCTGATTAACAGAAAAAAACAAAAGAGAGAGAGAGAGAGAGAGAGAGAGAGAGAGAGAGTGAGAGGGAGAAGAGAAAGCAAGAGAGGGGTACCTGGCAGGAGAGAGTTTTTATAACCAAAATCTAATGGGCTCTCTGGGTCTGTAAGCTGCCTTGTTGGTGTACAGTGATTGTATCATGCAGTACTTGCTAAGGGTATCATCTTCTGGCTTCAGGCAGACCTAGCAGGGGTCAGATGTGGGTGTTGCACCAGATGGGTGGGGATCGAGTGTTCAACCTTGATTGGGGTTGAGTGTTCAGCCTAGAGTGCGGTTGAGTGTTCAGACTTCAGGCAAACAAGCGAGGCTAACATTTGTTCAGCCTGCTCCACTAAAAATAACTGATGCCTGTTAATATTTTACAGAGGTAATACTTCATGAATATACAACCTAAATTAATTTGAAATATGAAGCCATCATCTGTAGACAGATAATAATTAAAAGGGATTAAATTAACTGTAAAGGGGCTAAGGTTATGGCTCAGCAGTAGAATGCTTGCCTTGCATATGTGAGGCACTGGGTTCGATCCTCAACATCACATAAGTAAATAGATAAGATAAAGGTATTGTGTTATGTACAGATTAAAAACAAAAAAAAATATTAACTGTAAAGTTATACAACATTAATGTGAAAGCCCAGTATTCTTACTTTAAAACTGGTAAAACTGACTTGCTAGATGTTTAAGGCCTAACTTAAAAATTAAGGTTAAAATAAAGGGGCCAAGAAAACCAATATTTGGCTCTTGCCCTCTGAGTCAGCCTGAACCCAGGACAGGGGGAAGAGCTTTACAACTCTGGGCCACATAACCTCCCGATAAGGGAGATTAATGAGACCATTAGAGAACAGAAAGCCAATCAGTGTGCATACTACAAAAGAGAAGGGTCATTAAAAAGGGGAGACATGCCTGATTCTTCCAAGGGAAGCCACATGGTCAGCAGACCTTGACCCATCCTAATGCAGATGACACTAAAAGAGCTAAAATGCTGCTCACAAGTTCCCCAAGAGTGTCCTCCAAGGAAACTCAGCTGACTCTTACCAATAGATAAAAACAAGGTCAATTTGACCAGCTTGGTCTTCAACACCTAGCAAAAACAGTTAAGACCAAAGCACAGCCATTCCTGGGCATTTAAAAAAAAAACAAAACAGTTATTTTAATGTAACTTAAGATGTACACTTGTGTTAGCACCCCCCCAAAAAATAAGTAAGACTGGAGGCAACAAAAGAGAAATTCTTAGGCAAAAATGCCTGATAATAAAAATTGCCAGAGCCAGAAGTTTTAAGTCAGTTCAAGGCCTACAGATCTTCCTAACCTCCTACACAGGTAGATGCAATCAATGTTTATTAATATAATTATCTAACCCTAAATAGCAAAGGGATCTTTACTGAACACAGAGGTCATGCCAAAAAGGTATTTTTATAAAAATCAGATGACATTAACAATTTAATTTAACAAAATGTTGTGTCTACATTCCTGATAATTCTGACACTGTTAAAGATTTATGTTTTCTAAAAAAAGGGCCTTATTAGGCTTTGTTAGGCCTTGTTATGGGGACAATTTCTCAGGTCTTCTGCCTCCTGGTAAATAATAATTAATTTCTATCATTTTCATGATATTCATGGACAGGTTTTCAGATGCTACAACTGATATTTTGTATTAATCTTATTTCAGCACTCATGTCTTTTTGTTTCTCTCATAGAAGTGCCTACCCCCAGGTGAATTTACATCCTTTTCTTCCTGAACCAGATTTTTACCATGGACTCCTTGACCCACTCAGTTTCTAAAAATGGACTCCAAACTGCTTGCCTACTTCACATCACCCCCTGTCAGCTCAAAGCAGCAAGAACAGTCATCGCCCTTTTCCCTTACAGCAGTAGGAGGTCCCTAACATTAGAGAAAAAAAATTATGGTCAGTATAGATATTTGCCAATATGTCTAGCTCAGGAAGATGTACCTGGGGAACTACTCCCAAGATCACACTGGGTGATCTCCCAGAAAGAGACACTTGCTTCCACAACCCAACTTATAAGTGAGACAACTCCCTGTTCACCAAAAATTGTGCTTCCCGGGTCTCACTTCGAACTCCTTGCCTGAATCTCCAAACTGTCAATAACTCTGAACTATGTAACATACAATTTAAATGGAGTAAAAGGAAAAGAACACCTGGACTTATTAAAAGGCCAGGGCCCACTGATTTATCAACATAGACAGGCTATCCCCATTTTAGTTCCCCTCTGACTGGTTTGGGAATAGCTAGATCTACTGCTTTAGGAACTGCAGCTCTTATCACAGGCTCTAAAAAAAAAAAAAAAAAAAAAAAATTCAAGTCCCTCAGCCATCAAATAGATATAGATTTAGGAGAACTAGAAAGGTCAATCTCCAAACTAGGGTTTCACTAGACTCTCTGACAGAAATAGTCTTACAAAACAGATGAGGTCTAGATTGTCTCTTTCTAAAACAAGGAGGACTTTGTATGGCTCCAGGAGAAACTTGCTGTTTCTATGCAACTGGGATAATAAAGGACAGTTTGGCACTAGTGAAAAACAGGTTAAAGGATAGAGAGAAAGTGCAAGAAACTTCAGGCAATTGGTTCCAAAATCTATTATCATGGTCCCCTTGGTTGACTACCATCATTTCAGCCATAGTTGGGCCCCTAGTCCTTCTCCTGATTGGGATTACTGTAGGACCCTGCCTCTTAAAAACCCTCTTAAACCATACACACAAATGTAGGTGAAGTCTGACTTATGGTCTTGCGAGCCCAGAGTGGTCCCTTAGACAGAGAAGGATGGAAAAGAAACTGAGGCCTAATGATATGCAAGATTGACATCAAACCTACTAAAACCAGTGGGGAATGTGATAGTAAAAGCAAATGTGACTCCATTTTGTTTTTATAAGTGGGACAACTCTATAAAACAACCATGCCATTCTGTAAAACAACCATGCCAAGTACAAGGGTTATGACTAGGGCAAGATGTTCTTTTCCATTTGCTATAGAAACCTTTAAGAACACGGAACTATCTAATGGGACATTGTTTCTGTAACTAGGGTAATGGGGCTCTGTTTCTGTAACTGGGGTGACTGGGCTAACTGTGATTGGTTAGGCTTCCCTCCGCTTGACTGCACTATCCTGCTTCTGTAACCTGGCTTGCTTGCATTGGCTAGACCAAGGAACATCCCTTTTGAGGTTTTCAGGTTTATAAGGAGTGCCCTTGCAATTGTTCGGGGCTGATCAGGGGAACAGCTCTATGTTCTGGTCAGTCGCCACTGGTGTGCTTCAATAAAGGCTTGATTCGATTATATGTGAGTGGTCTGGAAGTCAATTTATAAAACTCTGGGATGAAGCTTTAACTATAACAATTGCTCTAGGCCCCAGGTGAGGGAGCACATCATCAGGAAGGGCATGGCAGAAGGAAACTGCTTGCCTCATGGTGGCTAGGAAGCAGAGTGATGGGGAGAGGACCACAGGAAGGATGAACCCTTCCACCACACTCCCCCAGTGACCAACCTTCTCCAGCCATGCCCAATCTGTCCACAGGTACCACCCTGTCAATTCAAACTAGGATGGACTGATTAGGTTGCAGCTCTCACGATCCAATCATTTCACTTTCAACCACTCCTGCATTAACATAAGAACTTTTGGGGGACACCTTATATCCAAACTATAAGTCAGTTGTTCCTTCTACCCCTATACTGCCTGCTGAGTTTTCAGCTAAGCTGGATGCTTTCTATACCCATGCATTTCTTCCAATGTTCTTCCCTAGGCCAGGTGCTCATTTGAACTATACATTTCTCATTAAGTCCCCCCATAAGCTGACTCCTCCTTCTACCAGTGCATCTCCGGCTGAATTTTCCCTGAGGCTGTATGGTATTTCCACCAGGCACTCCTTGCAATATCTTTCCATAGACTACATGATACTTCCAACCATGTGCTTCCTGCAGTGTTCCCTTTAGACTGCCTTTAATTTCAAACCATGCTCTAATTACCAAGACCTCCTTTAGGCCAGCTCCAATATCTATCCATAGACTTCCCATCTAATTCACACACTTACTTGGTGTTCTCTCCACCCATGCACCTCCTATCGACTTCTTCCTGTCCGAAAAACACAAATCTCCAGGCAGCCTTTGATTTTTGCATTCCCAAATTGAACCCTCAGTGAAAAATGGACTAAAAATAAAAAACTTCACAATATCTTTGGCATGTAAAATTCTCTTTGAAATTTCTCTTGGGATTCCTGGAAAGTCACAGAGATTTGTTCTTTCACTTTGTGGACACAGTGTGCTAAAATAATTAGATTTATTTGTTGCTGCTACTGACAAGTTGTCAAAACAAAACCTCTGACATCTCCAGATAGTTTTTGAGTTTGCTCTGATGCCTTCCAGAAGGTACTGTACCCAGCTAAAGGCCACAGTTCTTATCTTCAACAAAAAAGGACAGTCTCACAGCTCCATAGAAAAAGACAGGACCGCCAATACCAGTACTTCAAAGAGGAGGCTTGGATATAGGTTTCTGCTATAGAAGCTTCTGATGACACAATCACCTTTAAGACCATGCCAGTGGGAAGAGTCAGATTTCAAAAATACCTCAGTTGAGAAGCAGACAATTTTATGAAATCAGTCTTTTGAATTCTAACTTGTCTGACTTTCACCAAATAAATTGGAAGTAAAAGTTATTGAGAACGTTTTCCTAAAAATGCAAGAGACACTAATACGTTGGTATTGAAGACTTGACCTTCATTTTCCCAGGGAAATTTCTACCTCAAGGCACTTTTGTCAGGATAGAGCCTCAACAACAAGTAGAAGGGTAGGGCTTTTACCTCTGCTGTGTTTTGCACTTGCCATGTAACCTTGAGTGAGCTAAATGCCATCTCTGAGCCTTGTTGACCTCAGCTGTAAGTATGGAGACCCTTTAAAATTCCTGTTCCCTTACTTCATTTGCCAATTATCAGAAGAAAATTTTTTCTTAGTAAAATATCATAGTCTGGTGAATGTATATCACCATTACCTTTAAAATACTTTTTCTAACCCCCTAATTTTATAGCTGATGTGCCCCCAAGTAATCAACACCATGAGATCAGAACTCTATTATCCACCCTCTCTTTTCACTGTTTTCAACTCTTTGTGTCAAGAAGAGCCTCCACAGTTGACTTGGTGAATTCCTTTCATTCTATGTTTCAGAATTTAAATATCTAATAACTGCAATGTCTGACCTTTCTTCTTAGTGCTAACTGGTTTCCTTTAGTCGATTTTGCTTTAACAGAAATTTAGAGATCTTTTCCACAAATGTTATTATAAAATCCATATTGTGCAAAGAAATTAATCTTTCTGTTTTTGTGAAGGATTCTGAAGGTGAAACTCTTAAAATAATACCAAATGCAGGTCCTATTCACAGCTTCTTCTTAGATTTAAACTGTAGCCCTGAAAGAACAAAAAATAAAACAAATTCAGTAAATACTGGCCCTAGCCTAAAGATAGTTTGAGAAGTACTCTACTATTTCATTAAATGAGAGAACTGATTATTTGAAAATTGTGGTATTGGAATTAATTCATAGTGATAATATCAAACTCAAGTACTATAGTAATAGCCTGATGTTGACTGTAAATGAGTGAAGTACATCACACCTGAAACTCAAAAGACAGGGATGTGGACTGTGGCAAACCAGAGACATTTATCCTAATAGGACAGTACTTTGTCATCTCTGGCTGGATGTAACCATGTGCATGCCCAGATATTTTATCAATGGAAGAAAAAAATTCAGATATTCAAGTATAAAGTTCTTGATTTTTAAATGTGAGCAGCTAACTAATTTTCTTTTAAAACATCTGTTTAGGCCTAGCAAATTTATCTGCTGTTCGGATTAGGTATATAAGCTGCCACTTATTAATTTCTGCATTAGGTAATAATGTTTCTGAGTTTAGTACAATGATTCTCTCTCTAGAATCTTATTTTGGGAGTAACAGAGTTCTCATTTTAAAGAGTCAGACCATTTCTTTCTTTGGCTACTTCCTTTCAGATCTGTCACATTCTGGGACAAGGGGATATGGGCCTTCACAACACCTAAGTTCCTAAAGGTTGTTTCCAGTGGAAATTCAGCCTAGTACTTAGGCCTTGAGTTCAAACTAATGCCAAGACATTGTCTACCTACAAGTTCTCACCAGGCTTGGCTCTGGGGCTCATCTATTCTTCCAGGTAGTATTCTCTGTCATGTTGACCTGTGTCAGAGTCTGGTACTGATGTAACCACAGACCTGATTGGCAGCCTTTCCTTGCTCACTTGGGTTTTAATGTTTCTTCTCCACAGGACCTGAGGGAGTCCTTACTGTCTCCCCTTCCTACCTTTCAGAAAGGCCCAAAAGGCCTAAACTTAGGAGGTCTCATGCTTTCTCAAGGGCAGTAGTTCTCACTGCACCCCTCTTTGTGTGTATTTAATATGATCCTCTGACCACACAGATTTGCTCACCTGATGTGGTTAACTCATCTACTATGGCTTCTCCTGCCCTGAATGAATTCCTCTGCAATGCTGTCCTGTGAAGAATCCAGGGGATACTTTAATTTTGTTTAGTTCTTTAAAAAGTCATAGTCATCACTAGGCATGGGGGTGCATGCCTGTAATCCCAGCAATTTGGGAGGCTGAGACAGGAAAAAAAAAAAAAAAGCCAGCCTCAGCAACTGTGAGGAACTAAGCAACTCAGTGAGACCCTGTGTCTAAATAAAACACAAAATAGGGATGGGGATGTGGCTCAGTGGTTGAAAACCCCTGAGTTCAATCCCCAGTACACCCTTCCCGCTCCAAAAAAAGTCATAGTCATAAGCCAAATAAATAGTTTTTAAACACTGGACAGCTATTTAACCACCATGTCAAGATCTGAGTATAATGACTTCCTCCCTGGCATTGCATGGAACTCTCCACAGAAGGATATGGGACTAGGAGAAATCCAGGCCCTGGACATTGAGATGTTTCACTACAGGAAAGAGAGGGGCAATGGTGTCCCTACCATGTGATCAGCTGAAGGGGACCCTCCACCAGCAGTTGCTGGGGAGAGGCCTGCTTGCTACTTGCATGAGCAGTGCAGGAAGAGATGAACTTGGCCAAGGAGTGCTTCATGGCTCTACTTGGAATCACAGCTTTGTGGGGTGGATGTCCTGACCATGATGTTGCTGTAAGTGTGAGGACCTGCGGGCATCATGTGACAAGAAAGGCTTCTTGGGTTTCTACATGCACAGCGTCCAAGGAGCCCTAAGCACAACCCTGACACTGTCTCCATCTTCAGGCTGCTCCTGGGCATTAGCCAAAGGCCAAGCCAGGTGCTTCTGCTTCCACAGAGGCAGAGAGGGTGAGTCTGCAGCAGGCACAGGGAGCACAGAGGAAACCAGAGCGTGGCCTGCCACTGCATAAGCCATCTTTTAAAATGAGGCAGAGTGTAAGAATATGAATAAAGAATAAATGAATTAGCATCCTCATCATTCCTGTTTCAGACACTTCCTTGTGGTTTCTCCATCCCTCCTCCATCTTTGTGTGAACACCCCATCCCATTAAGTTCATGCCAATGGTGTGCCACATTCTCCCCCCACTCCCACCACTGCCACCTTCTGACTTCAGACTTTCTCTACTGTGAAGAAAGCCTTCCCCACCTCACTCATGATTTTCAGCTGCTCCCCAGGTACCAGCTTCCTGCTGGGAATCCCACATGCCTGGGAAGGCCCCAGCCAACCCCCTGGCCTCCCAGGGTGCTCCTTGTTCAGGGCCCACAAGGACAACTTCTCTGCCTCCTACCCTAGCCAGCTCCCCCCGCATCAGGGACCGCACTGTCCCTATTAGAAACCACTCCACTGAAATCACTGGTTCAAACACCCCACACTGACCCCCACTGCCACCCCTCCAACCCTCTTTGGGATAACCCCTCCTGGATGCCTCACAGACCCCTCCAACTCAACATGACAGAAACTGAGAGGAGTCACATCCATAAGCTTTGACTTAAACGCTTTAATAACGTGGCTGATGACAGCAGCACAGGCTCCCTCCTCTATGGGATTTGGGGGCTGGGTGAGACTTTTGTGGAAGTCCCACCAGGGCTGGAGACCCAGTCGTCATTACTTCTTACTCTTTTTGGGTTTCTCGACATCTGGAGGGTTGGCGTTATCCTCGAAGAGGCGATAGAGATGCCGATTCTTCTCCAGCACCTTCCCCACGTGCTCCGGGGTGATGCGCATCTTGCGGTTGCTGTGGGCCTCTTGACCTGCCAGATCCAGGATTTTGGCGGTCAGGTACTCAAGGACACCAGCCAGGAAAACAGGAGCTGAGGAGCTCAGGCGCTGACCGTAGTGACCCTGCCTCAGGAAGCGGTCCACGCGGCTAACAGGGAACTGAAGCTGTGCTCTGGTAGATCTGGAGATGGTCTGCTTTTTAGACTTGTAGCTCCGATGGTATTTTTTCCCGGGCATGATGCTTGATGGATTCTGCTACCACAGGCTGGGCTTGATTTTTCCACTAGCCCGGCGCATCAAGTTAACAGTGCTTAGTCCCACCCACTTGTTTCCCTGTGCTTCTCCTTGGTCAAAGCTGTCTTTGTGACAACTCAGACTTTATGATGTCACTGGTGTTCACCAGGCTCTGATTAGGTCTCATCCTGTAAATGCCTGTCAGGAATCTGGTCAACCCAATGTCTTTTTGAAGAAGCTCGACTTGACTTGTTGACTTGAACACTCTACAAAAAACTGTTTCAGTGAAAAACTTTTCCTTGCCGTGGAATACAGCTCAGGTTACGTGACTTTAGTCTTTCTTTCTTTTTTTTTTTTTTTGGTACGGGGCATTGAACTCAGAGGCACTCGGCCACTGAGACACATCCCCAGCCCTATTTTGTATTTTATTTAGACACAGGGTCTGAGTTGCTTAGGGCCTTGTTAAGTTGCTGAGACTAGCCTCCAACTTTCAGTCATCCTGCCTCAGCCTCAAGAACTACCAAGATTACAGGTGTGTGCCACTTCACCCGGCTCTTTCATTGTATTTGAGTTCTTTTACATCCCTTTGTAAGTTGTAGGTTACTGATAGACATGTACAACCTTCAGTAAATGTGCAAGTGTCCTCCTCTCACACAGTAATCAAACCAATTTTGCCTGCTTTTGCATATTCATATCAAAGCTCTGATCAATATCTGCTTCTGTTCTTTGATTCTCCTTTAAAGTAGTTATAATATCTGTCAATTTATTTAATATCTGCCAAATTATTATGTGATAAATATTTTAATATATATATGTATATATACATATATATATATATGTCATGATTTTACTTTTTTTTTTTTTTTTTGGTACTGGGAATTGAACTCAGGGGCACTCAGCCACTGAGTCACATCCCCAGCCCTATTTTGTATATTATTTAGAGACAGGGTCTCACTAAGTTGCTTAGTGCCTCGCTTTTGCTGAGGCTGACTTTGAACTCATGATCCTCCTGCCTCAGCCTCCTGAGCCTCTGGGATTGCAGGTGCATGCCATCATGCCCAGAAATTTTACATTTTTATAAAATTTATATGTATATATCACATTCTGTTTAACTATTCATCAGTTGATGGATCTTTGGGCTGTTTCTCCCTTTTTGTTATTATAAATAATACTGCTATGAGCATTTATCTATGTTTTTGTATGAACATATGTCTTCAATTCTCTTGTGTCTGTATCAAAAAGTGCAATTGCTTGGTCGTATAGTGAGAATTTGTCTTATGATCTGACCATTTGGATCTCTCTCTAAATAAACTGATAGTTTGTAGAGAGACCTTCTCTCTATTGGGTGAGAGAAAATACAGAATCTGGTTTGTCAGCTGTTTTGTTTGTTTATTTTTGCAGCTCAATACAAAGAAAAATTTCATGCTCTGTGGAAGGAGTACAGCTCTTTGATATCTGTACCCGGCAGTTTTATTGTTTCTGTGTTTACTCCTGACCCATGGCTGAAATTTGTAAAATTGAAGTGAAAAGCTCTGAGTGTCTGTGCTGAAGTATCTATGTGTCTGTAATTCAGAATTGCCTTCACTTCTAATTGTGTAAGTAAAATTTTCTAAACTCTACATGGTACTAATTTATGACATGATAAATTCTCTAAAATTAAAGGAGCTGTGTTCTGATTGATATGTCCAGATAACTAATTGCTTACATAAATTGAATGCTTCTACAAATCCCTGAAAATAAAGAAATGGAATCTTTGATTCTTTATATGTACTAAATTAAAATATATGTATTCTCTCAGAGACTGATTAGTTTTAAGAATTCAAATTCATATAAAAAATAAGTTTAATCTTTAATGCTTAATAAAAATAACTATATCTTCTATGATATATCAGTATTAGTAAAACACATTCTTTTTTTCTAGTTGGGTATGCTTTTTCCTAAACTAGCCCAGGTTTATTAATCACATAAAGTAGTATTCTAGTTATTATTTAGCATTATGAAAATATTTTTATTTTATTGGGGTAAGAACATTGAACATGAGATCTGGCCTCTTAATTTTTGGGGGGTAGGTACTGAGTTTTGAACTCAGGGGCACTCGACAATTGAGCCAAATGCCTACCCCCCATTTTGTATTTTATTTAGAGACAGGGTCTCATTGAGTTGCTTAGCGCCTCACTAAATTGCTGAGGCTGGCTTTGAACTCAAGATCCTCCTGCCTCTGCCTCTCGAGCTGCTGGGATTACAGGCATGCACCACTGCACCCAGCCTGACCTCTTGAATTTTAAGTATACAGTACTACCTGTATTGTTGTAGGCAAATGTTATATACAGCAGATCTCTAGAATTCTTTATCTTGCAAAATTGAAACCAAATTCTGACCATCTTGTGCTTCCACCATAAAAAAGGTTTTTTTTTTTTTTTTTTTTTTTTTTTTTTTTTTTTTTATCTTGCAGACGGTTTAAGACAAGAGAATCTGAAAAGGAACACAAATCTGTGTTAAAACTTTGCCAAATCTGTCTCAGTTTTTATGGGCTCACCCAGAAGCTTATAGAAAAGAGCTTGTGGTTCCTTTAGAATCAATGATGGGATGCAAACCTAGAATTGGTTTTCACCCTGTGAAAATAACAAAGATTCCTTGGTGCATAGCCCTGCTTTTAATAAGAAATTGTAAAAGTTTGCTCTTCACCTGAAACATTAATCTGTTCAAATAGCAGAGATTTCATATTTCACTAGAATGACATTCTATATTTTGCTTGTCAATTTATCTTGTCATTGATTATTCTCCTTAAAATAAATAGCAAATCTACATTTCTGTCAATGTTAAGGATTTGTATTTATTTAAATGTTGTGTTTATTAAACATTGTGTGGTCACTTTGATTACTAGGTAGATAGCCTTACTACAGTCATTCATGTTCACCCATGTGCCTACTGGTGAACCCTCAAAGCTGCTTCTCCCTTTGTCCATGGTCTTCCTTGTTTAATCTAGCCTTAAGTAGGACATGCTGTCTGTCCTTGCACTTGCCAACAGATTATTTCCTAAGATAACTGATGTTACACTCATGCACCTCCTTCCATGCTCTTTGGCTAGAGACTATATTCTGGCTATATCCTGTGGGTCATGCATTTTCAGCAACATAACCCCAAAGTGGATGTTCAGTTCCCCATGCACCTCCTGCTGATCCCTACTCTGGATTAGCTGCAACCCTTACCAATGTATCACAAAGTTTCACCCTAGGTTGACTCTACCACCCACCAGTATACAGCTTGCCAAGTCCTAAATTGCCCTTTATATTCCTTGTACATCCTGCTTGGTCCTTCCCTAGACAGGATGCTGCCTTCATAAATTCTCTAGGCTATTCCTCCCTAGGTTGGCTGTATTTTTCCCTTTGCATCTCTTTAGAATCTTCCTAGGCTGGCCACTTTCAACTCCTGCACTTCCTGGTGGGTTCTCCCTTACCATAGCTGCTTTCTGCATTTCCTTCCTTCTTATTTCTCCTTCAGTCTAGATGCAACTTCTTCCCAGGCACATTTTGTTAGTTGATTCTCTAGGAGGATGCTTTATTACCTATACACTTCCTGGTGAGTATTCTTTGAATGGATGATAGCTCCACCCATGTACCTCTTGCTATTTTTCTCTCCTGGGCTGACTGAACTCTATGAGCCACTTGCCATGTGTTCGCTTAGATTGCCATGATCACTCACTCATGCACTTTCTATCAAGTCCCCCTCTAACCTGAATGCCCCCCTCTTCTCATGCACCTCCAGCTTAGTGTTTGATTCTCCCTTCTACCATGCATTTCCTGATGGGCTAATCCTTAAGCTGGCTCCACCCTGTACTATTCAACACCTTCAATATAGCCTCAATATGCACATCCTGCTATGCCTTCCTTTCAGCTGGGATGCTCTTTCTACCCACACATCTCCAGCCAGTTTCTACCTTAGGATGGGTGCACCCTCATGCATTTATGTATCTCCTTCAATTACTCCCCTAGAACATAAATTCTGTAAAATCTTGTATCTCCTTCTGTGTCCTCTGCTAGGCTTGTGGCACCTTTTACTCATGAACCTGCTGAGTTTTCCCCTAGGATGAATGCTTCCTCCACCCATGCTTTACCTGCTAAATGTTACCCCAAACTGGGTGCTTTCTCCCTATGTGCATTTCTTGCAATGTCCTCATCTCTGCTGTCTGGCCCCTTCACTTAAGCACTTCCTGCCTAGTTTTTTCCCCCAAGATGAATGAACCCTCAATGATATAGCTCCTGCTAGGTCTTCCTGTAGACTGGTTATACTTGCACTTTCTGCCAGGTCTTTGTGAGGTTGGTGCACCCAGGTGGGAGGGGTCTCCCATATGGAGAGGCATGTCCCCTCTACCCTGGCTGCTATGGTATACAAGCTCTCCCTGACACCCTGGTGGGAGTGGTCTCCCCCCTGAAGGGGCAAGTAACCTTTACCCTGGCTGTGGTGGTATATGAGCTTCCCCCCCCCAAACAGCCAGGTGGGAGGGGTCTCCTGCCTGGAGAGGCAAGTCTCCTCTCCCCTGGCTAAGGTGGTATACAAGCTCCCCACAAAACCCAGGTGGGAGGACTCTCCTGCCTGGAGGGGTGAGTCCCCACTACCCTGGCTGCAGGGGTCTAAGAGCCTGCTCCAACACCCAGGAGGGAGGGGTCACCCATCTGGAGAGGTGAGTCTGCATGTGGAGGTATACGAATTCTCCCAGAACCCAGGTGAAAGGGGTCTCCTCCCTGGAGGGGTGAGTCCCTGTTACCCTGGTTGCAGCTATATAGGAGCCCCCCCACAAACCCAAGTGGGAGGGGGTCTCTTGCCTGGAGGGGACAGTCCCCGCTACTCTGGCTATGCTTGGATACAGCTCCCCCTGACACCCAGGTAAAAGGAGTATTCTGCCTAGAGGGGTGAATCCCTGCTATCCTGGCTGCAGGTGTACACGAGACCCCCCCGCCCCACAGGGCACAAAGATGGGAGGGATCTCATGCCTGGAGGGGCGAGTCCTCTCTACAGGGGATGAGGCAGAATACAAGCTAGCCAGGACACCAAGGTGGGAGGGGTCTCTTGCCTGGAGGAGCCAGTCTGCTCTACCATGGCTGCAGCAATATAAGAGTTTCCCCAGACAACCATGTCCCTTTTCATTCACCCAGGCCCAGGTGCTAGCACTTGGCTCTCCATTACTGGGCCCGGCTCCTTGCTTGAGCCCCTGGCTGCCCTTCTTGAGGACCCTGTCCCTGTCCCTTGGTTTCAGGCCCTTTTTTCCGGCCCCCTCCTGTGACTCCCCTCTGTTCCCCTTATGCTGGGGTATCCTGGCACTGCCAAGACCCTCTGCTCCCCCTGCTTCTTTCTAGCCTGGGCTCCTCAAATGGGTCCTGGCTGCCCACCAAACCGACCCCAAACTCTGTATCCCCTCACAGTGCGTGCTTTTGCCCCTCCTTTGGTCCAGGTCCCTCTCTGAGGATCTACTCACCTGGGGCAGAGGAGCTGAAATGGCTGGCCTCTGCACCCTGAAAGCTCCCAGTGGGAAAAAGCCCTGCCACTTGCCTATGTCCCCTTGGCCACCTGAACCTTGATGCCTGGCAGTTAACATGTGACTTGCCCTGGATTCTCATCTGAGCCAGAGCGCCTTATGGGAAACAGAGCCCTACCCCTCAGTTGCCGGTTGACCTTTTCTCTGTCTTCTGGTCCTCGTGTAACCCCTTCCTCGCCTTCCTCTCGTGAATTCCCCTGGCGCTTGTGGTTCTCCTTCTCTTTGGGTCTCTTCACCCGATCAGTTGGGTGGGTCCCTTTCCTGGGCTCCTGGCTTCAGTCCTGGGTCTTGCCCCTCTGAGCACCCCCTACGACCCCCCACGTGCCTTCCCGTGGCCCTCTTCCTGTCCCCCTTCCCTTGCCAGGCCTGCTTTGCCAGGTCCCTGTCCCTGGATTCTAATCTGGGCCAGAGCGCCTAATGGGAAACAGAGCCCTGCCCCTCACCTGGGCCCCTTGCTCTTTCTGGGTGCTTGGTTCTGCACCCGGAACCCTGACACCTGGCAGTGGCCTTGGGCCTGTACCTGCCTGCCCCTGTTGGGTCCCCTGCCTTCGCACCAAAGTCTTGTCCACTGTCTTGAGCCCCCTGCCGCAGCCCCAGCCCTTGGCTCTCCATTTCCTCTCCTGGCTCCTTGCTTGAGCCTCTGGTGGCCCTTGTTGCCCAGAGCGTGCCTGGGCGTTGACTGTGGACCCTTGCTTGGGCTGCTTCCCTGCTCCTCTTGGTGTTCCTGTGCTGCAGTCCACTAGTGCCGCCCACCTGCCCAGCCCTGCCCTTCCCTGTTCTCCCCTGGTGTGGGCCCTCCTCTAGGTCCTAACCTGGGCTCCTTGCTGGGGTCCAGGCCCTACCCCACCAGCACCTGTCCTCCGGCCCTTCCCACTGTGCCTTTCTTTGGCCCCCCTTTTGTTCCTGTCCCGACCAAGCCCCCTTTCCTGATCCCTTTCCCAGGATTCACACCCAGGCCAGGGGAGTGGACCTGGCCTATTGGCCCTCCTGGCTCCCTAAGGGAAAAAGTAGCCCTGCCCCTTGCCTGGGCCCTTTGGTCTCCTTCAGCCCGGGTCTTGCTCCCCAACCCTGACACCCATCCGTGGACCTGGGCCTTGAGCCTTCCTCCCTGTGCGCCACCAGCTCCCCTCTCTCCTCTCCCTAACCTCCCCAGCCCTGCTCTGGTCCAGGTGCCTCCCTGAGGATTTACTTCCCTGGGGCAGAGGAGTGGAATTGGCTGGCCTCTGTGCCCTGAAGGTTCCTATGGGAAACAGAGACCAGCACCTCACCTGGGCCCCTTTGGCTGCCCAAACCCTGACACCTGGCAGTGGACATGGCCCTTGTGTGGACCTTGCTCTGCTCTATCCCCTCCCTTCCCTCCCCTGTCCTCTCCCCTTGCATGCTGCTCCTACCCCAACCCAGACCTCCAAAACCCTGACCCTTTGTGCTCCAGTCTTCAGGCCTGGCTCCTCGCCTGGGCCCCTGAATGCGTTGGTTCATCATGTGGCATAGTGTTGCATGGCTTCACGTGGCTTCTCTTTGTGTGGGGTCTTGTGCCCCCTACCTCACTCCCTTCAGTGCCCCTTGTGCTTCCCGCCAGCCAGCTGTCTCTTCATCCTCGGGTGGCCCCTTCCTCCCCTTCCCTGCTTTCCCCTTGTGCGGTCCCCTGATTCTTGGGTCTCTCATCATCTTGTGTCAGGTCAGTCCCTTGCCTCGACTCCTTGCTTGGTTCCTGGTTCTCATCCCTCTCCACACCCACTGTGATCTCATACTGAGCCCCCCTCTCGCCTTCCTCCTGGCCCCCTTGCCAGCCACCTTTGCCCAGTCCCTGGATCTGGATTCTCATCTGTGCCAGTGCGCCTTATAGGAAACAGAGCCCTGCCCCTGGCCTGGGCCCTTTGCTCTCCCTGGGCCCTTGGTCTTGCCCCCGGAACCCTGAAACCTGGCAGTGGCCCTGGGCTTGGAGCCTGCTCCCCCCTGCTGGATCCCCTGCCTTCCCTCCCCACTCTTGTCCACTTACCTGAGACTTCTGCCCCAGCCCTTGGCTCTCCATTCCCTGGCCTGGCTCCTCACTTGAGCCTCTGGTGGCCCTTCTTGCTCAGTGTATCCCTGGGCTTGGTGTGTGGGCCACTCTCTAGGGCTGCTTCCCTGCTCCCCTTGGATTCCCTGTACTGCAGTCCCCTAGAGCAGCCCCACCTTACCAGCCCCACCCTTCCCTGCTCTCCCCTGACCTGGGCCCTCCTCTAGGTCCCTAACCTGGGCTCCTTGCTTGTATTCTGGCCCACATTCCACCCACAGCAGTCCTCTGGCCCTTAAGGCTGTGCCCTCTTTTAACCCTCCAGTCTTCCCTGTGGCTGCCAGGCCCCTTTTCCTGATCTCTTTCCCAGGATGCTCACCAGGGCCAGGAGACTGAACCTGGCTTCTTGGCCCTGAGGGCTCCATTTTGTAAAACATAGCCCTTCCCCTTGCATAGGCCATTTGGCCTCCCTCAGCCTGGGGCCCTGCTCCCTGACACTGACACCCTGCAGTGGGCCTGGGCCTTGAGTCTCCCTCCTTTGTTCCACCAGCTCCCTCCTTTGCCTCCCTCCCCTCACCAGCCCTGTCCGTTGTCATGTGCCCCTGGCCCTGGCCCTTGCATTTGGCTCTCCATTCCTGGGCCTGGCTCCTTGCTTGAGCCCCTGGCTGCCCTTCTCAAGGACCCTGCTCATGTCCCTTGATTTCAGGCCCCTTACTGGGGTGCTGATATGCCTCCCCTTTGTTTTCCTTGTGCTGTGGTATCCTGGCACTGCCTGGACCCTCCCCTCCCAAACCTTCTCCCTAGACTGGGCTCCTTGATTGTGTCCTTGCTCCCCACCAACACCCCCATGTCCAGAAGAAAGGTATTTCCTCACAGTCCCCTCCTTTGGCCCTCCTTTGCTTCTGGTCCCTCTCTGATGATCTACTCACCCAGGGCAGACTACTGGAATTGACTGGCCTCTACATACCTGAAATCTCCCTATGGAAACACAGCCCTGCCCCTCTCCTAGGCCCCTTGCTCTCCCTTGGCCCTTGGTCCTGACACAGAACTTGGACATCTGGCAGTGGCCCTGGGCCTCGAACCTGCCTGTCGCCTCTCGGATCCCCTGCCTTCCCTCCCCGGCCCTGTCTACTGTCCTAAGACCCCTGCCCCAGCCTTGGCCCTTGGCTCTCCGTTCCATGGCCTGGCTCCTCCCTGGAGCCTCCAGTGCCCCTTCTTGCTCCCTGCGTCCCTGGGCTTTGACTTTGTGCCCCTCGCTTGGGCCGATTCCCTGCTTCCCTTCCTTTCAGAATCCTAGTGCTGCCTGCCTGCCTGGTTCTGTCATTCCCTGCTCGGCCCTGGCATGGGACCACATTGAGGTCCCTAGCCTGGTCTCCTTGCTGAGGTCCTGGCCCCCAACCCAAAAACACACATCCTCTGGCCTATTCTGCTGTGCCCACCTTTGGACCTACTGTTGTCCCTGTCCCTGCTGTGCCCCTTTTCCTGATCCCTTTATTAGGATGCACACCAGGGCTGGGGACTTGACCTGGCATTTTGGTCCTGTGGGTTCCCTTTGGGAAAATGTTGCCATGCCCCTTGCCTGGGCCCTTTGGCCTCCCTCAGCCCCGGCCCTGTTCCCCAACCCTGACACCCAGCAGTGGACCTGGTCTTTGAGCCCTCCTCTCCCTGTGCCACCTGCTCCCATTTCTATTCTCCCTCCCCTCCCCAGCCCTGTCTGTTTTCATGAGACACCGGCCTAGGTCCTGCCACTTGGCTCTCTATTCCTTAACCTTGTCCCTTGCTTGAACCCCTGGCCACCCTTCTCAAGGATCCTATCCCTGTCCCGTGATTTCAGGCCCATTTTTCCAGACCTCTCCTGTGCTTCCCCTCTGTTCCCCTTGTACTGTGGTATCCTGGCACTGCCCAGACCCTCCCCTCCCCCTGTTTCTCCCTAGCCTGGGCTCCTCAAAGGGGTCCTGGCTCCCCACTGACCCCACCCCCAATTCTGGACGCAAGGTATCCCCTCACAGTGCCCTCCTTTGGTCCTGGTCTCTCTGTGAGGTTTTAATCACCTGGGGAAAAGGAGTGGAATTGGTTGAACTCTGGCCCCTGAAGGCTCCCTATGGGTAACCCAGCCCTGCCCCTTGCCTGGGTTCCCTTCGCCTTCCAAACCTTGACACCTGACAGTGGACTTGGGCCTTTCGCTGACCTTACCCTGAGCGATCATCTGCTTCCCTCCCCTATCATCTAGCCTTGCATGATACCCCTACCCCAACCCAGCCCTCTCTAACTCTGATGTTTTGCGCTCCAGTTTCTGGACCTGGCTGCTTGCCTGAGCCCCGAACCTCATTCCTCGTGTTGTGTGGCATTGTGAGGTATCACTTTGCATTGGGTATTACCTGGGGTCCCTTGCTTGGGCCCCTTTGTGCACTCCACTGGGTGCCTTTTGTGCTGCCCTCTGTCTCCATATCCTAGTGCCAACCCTTCCTCTCCTTCCACTCATGCTTTCCCCTGGAGTGCTGGCCTCCTACTTCTTGGGTTTCTAATGCTCTGTTGGTGGGATCGGTCCCTTGCCTGGGATCCTGGCTTGGGTCCTGGCTCTTGCCCCTCTAGGCACCCACCATGACCCCCTGCTGTGCCCTCTCTTCATCCTCCTCATGGCCCCCATCCCTTGCCAGGCCCCCTTGGCCCGATCCATGGCCCTTGATTCTTATCTGGGCAGGGTACTTCATGGGAAAGAGAGCCCTGTCCCTAGCCTGGGCCTCTTGCTCTCCCTGGGCTCTTGGTCCTACTCTTGGAAACCTGAGACCTGGCAATGGCCCTGGGCCTGGAGCCTGCCTCCCCACTGCCAGATCCCCTGCCTTCCCTCCTCTGCCATGTCCACTGTCCTAATCCCCTGGCCCCAGCCCTGGCCCTTGTCTCTCCATTCCCTGGCCTGTCTCCTCACTTGAGCCTATGATGGTCCTTCTTGTTCCGTGTGTTTCTGGGCTTGGACTGCAGGCCCCTTGCTTGGGCCACTTCCCTGCTCCCCTTGGCTTCCTTGCATCTTAGAACCCTAGTGCTGCCTACCTGCCCAGCCTCGCTCTTCCCTGCTCTTTCAGGATGGGGCCCTCCTCTAGGTCCCTAGCCCGGTATCCTTGCTGGTCCTGGCCCCCAACCCATCAACAGGCGTTCTCCAGTACTTCCTGCTGTGCCCTCCTTGGGACCTCCTATTGCCACTATCCCTGTGGTGCCTTTTTCCTGATCTCTTTACCAGGATGCTCACCAGGGCCAGGGGACTGGACCTGGCCTTTGGCCCTGCAGGCTCTCTTTGGGAAAATGTAGCCCTTCACCTTTTTCTGGACCCTTTGGCCTCCCTCAGCCCAGGCCCTGCTCCCCAACTCTCACACCCATGAGTGGACCTGAGCCTTGAGCCCTCCTCTCCCTGTGCCACCTGCTCCCCTTTCTCCCCTCCCTCCCCTTCCTAGCCCTGTCTGTTTTCATGCCCAGGCCAACACACGTGGATCTCCATTCCTGGGCCTGGCTCCTTGCTTGAGGCTGCCCTTCTCCAGGACCCTGTCCCTTTCCCTTGATTTCAATCCCCTTTATCGAGCCCCCTCCTGTGCCTCCCCTCTGTTCTCCTAATATTGAAGTGTCACCCCTTCCTCCACAGAAAAGTCTTAACTGGGCTTCTCCAGAATTCTTCACCATGCCTGTTCTTAGGACTGTCAGCAAAAGAGTTCAATGTTGCTAAGCTTCCTATTTTCCTGTTGCCCTGTTTTACTTGGCCACTGGCTGAGAAGATACCAGCTCTCCAGGTGTTGGGCACCCCTTACTAGTTTTTCACAATCATATGCAGTATAGTAGTTTGTAGAAATGTGCAAACAAGGCTGTTGGCCTTGAGCTGGGCTTCACAGAGATGTCTACAATTTTAAGATATGTTAACAACTGGGCTCCATGGTAACAACTGGCTGGGAGAGGAAAAATGGGGAAAAGAAGCTCTCCCCTTCTCAGGAGTTGTCCTTGAAGAGTTAACTTGCCCAAAACAGTGAAAGAAAAAGCTGCTTTCATGTGAATTTCTGAGGCCCTCCCCTTACGTGCTGGGTATAAAATTCTGACTGCCTGAAATTGGGGATTGATTGATTACAGCAAAAGCTGTGCCCTCTGAGCCTGGCTGAAGCCAAATAAAACTGTTTCCTGCTATGTTCGATGCCTTGCCTCATTTGACCCTACAACAGTATTGTGGTTTCCTGGCACTGCCCGGATTCTCCCCTCTCACTGCTTCTCCCCAGCCTGGGCTCCAAGAAATGGTCCTGGCTCCCCACTGACACCCCCAGTTCTGGACACAAGGTATCCCCTCACAGTGCCCTCCCTTGCCCCTCCTTTGGTCCAAGTACCTATCTGAGGACCTACACATCTAGGGCAGAGGAGTGGAATTGTCTGGTCTCTGCCCCCTGAAGGCCTAGTTCCAACCTTGCCCTGCCCAATCCCCTCACTTCCATCCCATGCCCTCTAGCCCTGCATGCTGCCCCTGCCCCAACCCAGACCTCCTAACCCTGACTATTTGCTCTCCAATCCCCAAGCCTGGCAGCTCACCTGAGGCCCTGATCACCTTCTTTGGGTTGTGTGGCTTCCCATTGGGTCTCTTGGTGTCAGATATGACCTGGGGGAGATCCCCTCCTTGCCCTTTGCACTGCCCTCTGTCTCCTCAACCTAGCACCACCCCTTTCTCTCCTTCTCCTAGTACTTTCCCCTGGAGAGCGGGCCTCCTCCTCCTTGGGTTCCTAATCCTCTTTTGGGTGGGTTGGTCCCTTGCCCGGAATCCTTGCTTGGGTCCTGGCTCTTGCCCCTCTCCGCACCCACCTCAACCCTGTGCCATGCCTTCCCATCGCTGTCCTCCTGGAACTTGTCCCTTGTCAGGCCCCCTTGGCCTGATCCCAGGCCCTTGATTCTCATCTGCGCCATGGCACCTTGTGGGAAACAGAGCCCTGCCCCTCACGTGGGCCCCTTGCTCTCCCTGGGCTCTTGGTCCTGCACCTGGAACCATGACACCTGGCAGTGGTGCTATGCACTCGAGTCTGGCTCCCCAGCCTTCCCTCCCCAGCCCTGTCCACTGTCCTGAGCCCGCTGCCCCAGCCTTGGCTCTTAGCTCTCCATACCCTGGCCTGACTCCTCGCTTGACCCTCTGGTGGCCCTTCTTGCCCTGTGCTTCCCTGGACTTGGACTGCAGGCCCCTTGCTTGGGGTGCTTCCCTGCTCCCCTTGGTTTCCCTGCACTGCAGAACCCTAGTGCCGCCCTTCTACCTGCCCCTGCCCTTCCCTGCTCTCCCCTGACGTGGGCCCTGCTCTAGGTCACTACTCTGGGCTTCTTTCTTGAATCCTGGCCACTTCCCCACCAACACCGGTCCTCCAGCCTTTCTCGCTGTGTCTTTCTTTAACCCTCTGTCATCCCTGTCCCTGCCAGGCCACTTTTTCTGATTATTTTTCCAGGATTCTCACCAGGACCAGGGAACTGGAACTGGTTGTTTGTTCCTGTGAGCTCCCTTTGGAAAATATAGCCCTGCTGCTGGTCTGGGCCCTTTGGCCTCCCTCAGCCCGGGCCCTGCACCCCAACTCTGACACCCAGCAAGTGGACCTGGGCCTTGAGCCCTCCAATCCCTGTGCCACCTGCTCACCTTTCTCCCATCCCTCCCCTTCCCAGCCCTATAACTTTTCATGAAACCCTGGCCAAGGCCAAGGCACTTGGATCTCCATTCCTGGGCCTGGTTCCTTGCTGGAGCCCCTGGCCATCCTTCTCAAGGATCCTGTCCCTGTCTCTTGATTTCAGGCTCCATTTTTGAGTCCCCACTGTGCCTCCCCTCAGTTCCCCTTGTACTGTAGTACCCTGGCACTTTACAGACCCTCCTCTCCCCCCATTTCTCCCTAGTCTGAGCTCTTTAATGGGTCCTGACTCCCCTGACCACCTCCCAATTCCGGAAGCAAAACATCCATTCACAGTGCCCTCCTTCAGCCCCCCTTTGGTCCTATCTCTCTTTGAGGATCTACTCACCTGGGGCAGAGGACTGGAATTGGCTGGCTTTGGCATCCCGAAGGCTCCCTATGGGAAACACAGCCCTGCCCCACTCCTGGGCCCCCTTGGCCGCTGGAACCCTGAAACCTGGCAGTGGACTTGGGCCTAGGGCCCACCTTGCCCTGTGTGAGACCCTCCCTTCCATCCCCTCCCCTGTAGCCTTGCATGCTGCCCCTACCCCAACCCAGCCCTCCCTAACCCTGACCATTCATGCTCCTGTGCCCAGGCCTGGCCGCTCACCTGAGACCCTGACCGCATTCCTTCTGTTTCGTGGCTTCACGAGGTGTCTCTTGGTGTTGGTCTGACCTGGGGGCCCCTTGATTGGGCCCCCTAGCACACTCCCCTCCTTGCCCTTTGCGCCGCCTCTGTCTCCTATCCTAGTGCCGCCCCTTCCTCTCCTTCCCCTCTTGCTTTCCGCTGGAGCACGGGCCTCCTCCTGCTTGGGTCCCTAATCCACTGTTGGTCAGGTCCATCCCTTTCCTGGGCTCCTGCCTTAGGTCCTGGCTCTTACCCATATCCACACCCAATGCAACCCAGTGCCATGCCCTCCCGTCACCATCCTCCTGGCCCTTGTCCCTTGACAGGCCACCTTGGCCTGGTTCCTGGCCCTTGAATCTCATCTGGGCCAGAGCGCCTTATGAGAAAGAGAGCCCAGTCCCTCATCTGGTCCCCTTGCTCTCTCTGGGCCCTAGGTCCTGCACTTGAATTCTGACACCTGGCAGTGGCGCTGGCACTGGCCCTCACTTGAGCCTCTGGTGGCCCTTGTTGCCCAGCACATCCCTGGGCATGACTGTGGGCCCCTTGCTTGGGCAGATCTCCATCTCCCCTTGGTTTCCCTGCACTGCTGTTCACTAGTGCTGCCCTCCAGCCCGACCTTGCCCTTCCCTGCTCTCCCCTGCTGAGGGACCTCCTCTAGAAACCTAGCCTGGGCTCCTTGCTGTGGTCCTAACCCCACCCCACCAGCGCCCATCCTCCAGGTCTTCCCGCTATGCCATTCTTTGGTCCTCCTGTGGTCCCTGTTTCTGCTAGGCCCCCTTTCCTGATCCATTTCCCAGGATGCTCACACAGGCCAGGGGACTTGACCTGGCCTCTTGGCTATATGGACTCCCTTTGGGAAAACATAGCCCTGCCCCTTGCTTGTGCCCTTTTGCCTCCCTCAGCCTGGTTCCTGCTCCCCAACCCTGACACCTAGCCTTGGATCTGGGCCTTGAGGCTTCCTCCCCCTATGCCACCTTCCTCCCACTCTCCCCTCCCTATTCTCCCAAGCTCTGCCAGGGCTCTGGAATGTGGCTCTCCATTCCTGGGCCTGACTCCTTGCTTGAGCCCCCGGCTGCCCTTCTCAAGGACCCTATTCCTGTCCCTGTCCATTGGTTTCAGGCCCCTTACTTGCACCCTCTCCTGTGCTGCCCTCTGTTCCCCTTGTGCTGTGGTATCCTGCTATAGCCAGGACCCTCCCCTCCCCCTGATTCTCCCTAGCCAGGGCTCCTCCAATGGGTCCTGGCTCCCAACCAACCAGCAATTCCCGTCCCCGCTTCTGTACCCAGGGTTTCCCCACACAGTTCCCTCCTTTGGCCCTCCTTTGGTGGTCCTTATCTGAGGATCTACTCACTAGGGGCGAGGAGTGGAATTGGCTGGGCTCTGGGCCCTGAAGGCTCCCTATGGGAAACACAGCCTTGCCCCTCACCTGGGCACCCTTTGCTGCCAGAACTCTGACACCTGGTAGTGGTTGTGGGCCTTGTGCCAACCTTGGCCTGTGTGATCCCTTTTCTTTCCTCCCCTGCCCTGTTGCCTTGCATGCTGCCCATACCCCAACCTAGCCCTCACTAATCCTGACACTTTGCACTCTAGTCCCTGGGCCTGTCTCCTCGCCTGGGTCCCTGACCACATTCCTCGTATCACGTGGTGTCCGTGTGGTGTCGTTTCATGTCAGGTCGGACATGGGGGCCCCTTGCTTGGGGCCCCTAACTTATTCCCCTTCATGCCCCTTATGCTGCCCACCCACCCGCTGTGTCCTCATCCTCGTGTTACCCCTTCCTCCCCTTCCCTGCTTTCACCTCGAGAGGTCCCCTTGCTCTTTGGGTCCCTCATTATCCTAAGTCGGGTTAGTCCCTAGCCTTGGCTCCTTGCTCCAGTCCTGGCCCTCGCCCCTCTCCACACCCACTGCGACCCTGCCCCAAGCCCTCCCGTCCCCTCCTCCTGTACACCGTCCCTTCCCAGGCCCCCTTTGCCAGGTCCCTGGCTCTTGATTCTCATCTAGGCCAGAGCGCCTTATGGAAAGAGAGCCCTGCCCCTCACCTGGGCCACTTGCTCTCCCTAGGCCCTTGGTCCTGCACCCAGAACCCTAACATCTGGCAGTGTCCCTGGGCCTCCAGCCTGCCTTCCCCCTGCTGGATCCCCTAACTTCCCTCTCTAGCTCTACCCACTGTCCTGAGCCCCCAGCCCCAGCCCAGACCTAGGCTCTCCATTCCCTGGCCTGGCTCCACGGTTGAGCCTCTGGTGGCCCTTATTCCCCAGCGCACCCCTGGGCATTGAATGTGGACCCCTTGCTTGGGCCTCTTTCCTGCTCCCCTTGGTTTCTCTGCACTGCAGTCTATTAATGCTACCCATCTGCCTGGCCCAGCCCTCCCCTGCTCTCCCTGGTTTGGGCCTTGAGACTTCTTTCCCCAGTACCACCCACTCCCATGTCTACCCTCCCTCACCTCTCCAGCCCTACTGGGCCCTGGCTCATGGCTCTCCATTCCTGAGCCTTGCTCCTTGCTCGAGCCCCTGGCCGCTCTTCTCCAGGACTGTGTCCCTGTCTCTGTCCCTTGATTTCAGGCCCCTTGCTTGGCCCCCCTCCTGTGCCTCCCCCCTGTTCCCCTTGTGCTGTGGTATCCTGGCATATCCCGGACCCTCAGCTCCCCCTGCTTCTCCCTAGCCTGGGCTCCTCCAATGGGTGCTGGCTCCCCACCAACACCCCCAATCCAAGACCAAAGGTATCCCTCACAGTGCCCTACTTTGTCCCTCCTTTGGTCCTGGTCTCTCTCTGAGGATCTACTTACCCAGGGCAGAGGAGTAGAATTGGCTGGCCTCTGGGCCCAAAGGCTCCCTATGGGAAACATAGCCCTGCCCCTTGCCTGGGGCCCCTTTGCTGACCAAACTTGACACCTGGCAGTGGACATGGGCCTAGCAATGACCTTGCCCTGGGTGATCCCCTGCCTTCCCTCCCCTGCCCTCTAGCCTTGCAAGCTGCCCCTAAGCCCACCCAGCCCTCCTTCACCCTGACCCTTCGCCCTACAGTCCCCAGGCCTGGTTTTTGGCCTGAGCCCCTTACAGCGTACCTGGTGTTGCGTTGCTTTGCATGGTGTCTCTTCGTGTTGCCTCTCACTGGGCACCCCTTGCTTTGGCCCCCTAGTGTGCTCCCCTCTGTGCTCTTTGCACAGCCCTCTGTCTCTTCATCCTAGCACTGATCTTACCTCTCCTTCCCCTAGTGCTTTTTCCTGGAGCGGGGGCCTCCTGCTCATTGGGTCCCTAATATCTTTTGGTGGGGTAGGTCCTTTGCCTGGGCTCCTTGATTGGGTCCTGGCTCTTGTCCCTCGCTGCACCCACCAGGACCCCCCACCATGCCCTCCCATTGCACTCCTTCTGGTCCCCGTCCCTTGGCAGGCCCCCTTGGTGTGGTCCCTGGACCTTGATTCGATTCTGGGCCAGGGCGCCTTATGGGAAACAGAGCCCCGCCCCTAGCCTAGGCCCCTTGGTCTCCCTTGGGGCTGTACCCGGAACCCTGACACTTGGCGTGGCGCTGGGCCTCAAGCCTGCCATTCCCCTCCTGGATCCCCTGCCTTCCCTCCTCAGCCCTGTCCACTGTCCTGGGCCCCCTTCCAAGGCTTGGCCCTTGGCTCTCCATTTCCTGGCCTGGCTTCTCTCTTGAGCCTCTGGGGTCCCTTCTTGCTCCATGCTTCCATGGGCTTGAATGCAGGCCTCACTGAGGCCGCTTCCCTGCTCCCCTTGGCTTCCCTGCACCTCAGAACCCTAGTGCCACCCACTGACCTGGCCTCCCTTTCCTGCTCTCCCCTGGCTTGGGCCTTCATCTAGGTCCCTAGCCTGGGCTCATTTCTGGGGGCCTGGCCAGCACCCCACCAACACCCTTCTTTGCCGCAGCCCGGCTGGCTGGGCAAAATAACCGGGGGGTGACGAATAACTTGTGTACATTGATGCAGTAGGAATAGGAGCCGTTTATTGTAGGATCTGAGCGATATTTATACATTTTACATAGCTTATCTAATTAGCATAAAATAGATACAGCAGTCAACCAATAACGAATCTCCACACTTAATGGCTCGCTTTTGTTACTTCACAAACCACTCCCTCTGGCATTCTGCCAGGCACCATGCAGACTTGTTTACAGACTCTAACATTTCTCTGGCAAAACACCAGGTGCCATCCTGACTTGTTTACAGACCTTAACACTTCTTCCAAAACTTCACGCTGTGCACTCCTTTGGCCCTCCTGTTGTCCCTGTCCCTTCTGGGCCCCTTTTCCAGATCCCTTTCCCAGGATGCTAACTAGGTCCAGAAGACTGGAACTGGGTGTTTGGTCCTGCAGGCTCCCTTTGGGAAAAGGTAGCAGTGCCCCTTGCCTGGAGGCTTTGGCCTCCTTCAGCCTGGGCTCTGCTCCTCAATCCTGACACCCTGCAGTGAACCTTGGCCTTGAGCCCTCCTCTCCCTGTGCCACCTGCTCCCCTTACTCCCCTTTCTCCCCATATACTGCCCAGCCAGGAGAGAGGGGACTTGCCCTTCCAGAAGGGAGACCCCTCCTATACCCCAGGGGAGCTCCTATACCCCAGCAGTCAGGGTAGAGGGGACTGCCCCCTCCATGCAGGAGACCCTTCCCACCTGAGTGTGTGTGTGTGTGGGGGGGAGCTCCGATAACGCTGCAGCCAGGATAGAGGGGACTCGCAGCTATAGGCCGGAGACCCCTCACATCTGGGTGTCGGGGGGAGCTCAAAACAGCCATAGCCAGGGTAGAGGTGACTCACCCCTACAGGCAGAGACCCCACCCACCTGGGTTTCGGGGGGAGCTCATATACCACCAGAGCCAGGGTAGAGGGGACTCACACCTCCAGTCCCCTGTACCAGGGGTAAGGTGGTATACAAGCTCCCTGCAACACCCAGGTGGGAGGGGTCTCCTTCTTAGAGGGGCAAGTCCTCTCTACCCTGGCTGAAATGGCATAGGAGATCCCCCCTACAACCAGGTGGGAGGGGGTCTCCTTCCTGGAGAGGCAAGTCCCCTCTACCCCTGCTGCGGTGGTATATGAGCACCCCCTGACACCCAGGTGAAAGGCGTCTCCGGCCTAGAGGGGACAGTCCCCTTTAGCCTGGCTGCGGCTGAATAGGAACTCCCCCCAACATCCAGGAGGAAAGGGTCTCCCGACTGGAGGAGCGAGTCCGCTTTACCCTGGCTTGGGCAGTATACTAGCTCCCTCCGACACTCAGGTGGGAGGGGTCTCCCGCCTCGAGGGTCCAGTCCCCTCTATCCAGGCTGCTGCGGTATTGGAGCTCTCCCCACCATAACCAGATGAGAGGAGTCTCCCTCCTGAAGGGGCGACTCCCCTCTACCTTGGCTGCAGTGGTACACTAGCATTCCCTGACACCCAGGTGGAGGGGTCTCCCACTTGGAAGGGCAAGTCCCCTCTACCCTGGCTATGTTGGTATACGAGCCCCCCACACCGACACTTAGGTGGGAGGGGTCTTCCGCCTGGAGGGGCGAGTCCCTTCTACCCTGGCTGCTGTGGTGTACTAGCTTTTCCTGACACCCAGATGGGAGGGGTCTCAGTTCTGGAGGGGCGAGTCCCCTCTCTCCTGGCTGGGACGGTATATGAGCTCCCCCTGACACTCAGGTGGTAGGGGTTTCCACCTTGGAGGGGCAAGTACACTCTACCTTGACTGTGGTGGTACAGGAGCTCCCCCCTACACCCAGGTGGGAGAGGTCTCCCGCCTGGAGTGGGGAGTCCCCTCTACCCTGCCTGTGGCGGTATATGTGCTCCCCTGACAACCAGGGTTCGGGGTTCTCTCACCTAGTGGGGCAAGTCCCCTCTATTCTGGCTGCAGGGATAAACGAGCCCCACCCCAGCCAGATGGGAGGGGTCTCCCGTCTGGAGGAGCAAATACCCTCCACCCAGGCTAAGGCAGTATACAAGCTCCCCCCAGACACCCAGTTGGGAGGGGTCTCCCCCATGGAAGAGTGAGTCCACTCTACCATGGCTGCTGTGGTATATGAGTTCCCCTATGCTCAGATGGGAGGGGTCTCCTGGCTGAAGGGGTGAGTCCCATTTTCCCTGGCTGCAGTGGTATACTAGTTTTCCCTGACACCCAGATGGGAGGGGTCGCCCGCCTGGAGGGAAGACTTCTCTCTACACTGGCTGCAGCAGCATAAGAGCTCCCCCAGACACCCAGGTGGTAGGGGACTCCTGCCTGGACAGGCAAGTCCCCTTTCTCCTGCCTGAGGCAGCATACAACAATCTGGTGAGAGGGGACTTTTGTCTGGAGAGGCTAATCCCCTCTACCATGGCTGCTGCAGGATAGGCACTCCCCCTGACACCCAGGTGACAGTGATCTTCTGTTGAGAGCCACAGCCGAAGGGGCTCCAGCAAACTTTCAGACTGCCAGCTGATGATTGGCTCACAGCGGCCCCAGCAACACCTAGCTGATTGGCTCCTCTGTGGAGATGCTCATTGAGCTGTTTCCCTGCCCTTTCAGACTACCAGCTGATGATTGGCTCACAGCAGCCCCAGCAACATCTAGCAACATCTAGCTGATTGGCTCCTCTGCGGTGATGCTCATTGGGCTGTTTCCCTGCCCTTTCAGACCACGAAGCTGCTCATTGGGGGACTTTTTTGGCTCCGCCCATGCGACCCAGCCAATCGGCCTCAAGAGCAGGAGGATTGTGGGAGGAAGAGGTTGTTGGGTGTGTGGCTTGTGGGAAGCCGGTGGTGGCAGTTGGGCTCTGAGGGTTTATTCCTGAGGAGCTGTTTTGTTTATCTTGTGTGGTTCTAAAAATAAAGTTAGTTTCTTTTGACAAGTGGCTCCTGAATTGTGCCCAGCCAGACTGCGGCAATTGGTGGCTCGCACGGGGAGCGACTGAGGGTAAGTGAACCGCTCGCCCCTGAGGGCAGGGTGAGAGGATGGGGAGCCATTTTAAGATTCCTCTTTTGTTTTGCTTCATTTTTGTTTTTAGTTGCCTGTCCCTGGAGATGAGTGAGACGGAAGAAAAACCGCTCACTTCTGAGGAAAAACTATTTACGTCTGAGGAACAGATAGGGAGAAAGGACGGATGCACATATAAGGAGGATAGAAAGGCTATAATGAATTTTTGTTGTTCCATTTTTATTTCATTCTGTCTCGGTTTTGTTTGGCGTCATCTTGTTGGGTTGTATTATAGTAGAAATACGGGATCAGAAATTAGTAAAAAACAAACTGAAAGAGTGTTAAGTAAATTGTTAGAGGAAGAAGGCATCCCAGTAAAATCAAGAGCAGTCAGGGCATACGTTGATACAATGCAAAAATGTAGCCCATGGCTTTTTAAGGAGGAGTTGTTAAATATATCACAATGGAACCATCATGGTGAAGATTTAAAAAGAATAGAAAAGAACAACCCAGGAACTCTGCCAGCTGGCACATTGACATTGTGGGCATTGGTATCTGGTTTTCTTAGTCCAAAGCCTTCAATTCAGACAAAGGTAGAGGAAGGAGAAGATATATTGATTCAAGTAAATGAGGAGGTCTCTCAAGTTAGTCAGAAAGAGGAAAAGATTCAAGTAAAAGAGAAGGTCTTTCGAGCTAATCAGACAGAGAAAGAAAGTTTAGAGCAGAAAAAGCCATCAGGGGGAAAGTTACAAAAGGAGACTGCTACTAAAACCTTTCTATCACCAGAGGGCTTAAGTGTCCAACCAACAGCACCACCTCTACAGGAGACTGCTACTAAAACCTTTCTATCACCAGAGGGCGTAAGTGTCCAACTGACAAGGCCACGTCCATATGCTGAGAGGCCCCCAACTCCCACAGTGGATAGTTCAGATCCTGAGACAGGATCTCAAGTATTAACATGCCCTGTATTTGAGGTAGGAGGGCAGCGAATTTACCATACTTTAAATTTCAAAACAGTGAAGCAGCTAAAAGAGGCTGTAACAACCTATGGTCCTCAAGCACCCTTCACTGTAAGCTTGGTCGAATCCATTACCAACTTGAACATGACGCCAGCAGATTGGGCTAATATGTGTAAAGCTGTGCTAAATGGAGGACAATACCTGTTATGGAAGGTTGCCAATGAGGAATTTTGCAAGGAGACGGCTAGGCGAAATGCAGCAGCTGGTTATCCTCAGAGAAATCTAGATATGTTGTTAGGAAAGGGACCTTATGAGGGTCAGCACCAACAAATTGCATATGATCCTGGTGTATATTTACAAATTGCTGTAGATGCAGTTAAGGCATGGAAGACTTTACAAGGACATGGAGGTTTACAAGGTCAATTATCTAAGATAATACAAGGAACTAATGAATCTTATGCTGAATTTGTAGATAGGCTTATTCAAACAGCCACCAGAGTTTTTGGGAATACAGAACAAGCAATGCCATTAATAAAACAACTGGCTTATGACCAAGCGAATCGTTGGTGCAGAGATATCATTAGACCATGGAAACATGAAGATTTAAACACATATATTAAATTATGTAGAGACATTAATGAACAAGAGCAAGTCATGGCAGCTGCAGTAAAACAGGCTTTAGATGCCAGAGACATTAATGAACAAGGGAAAATTGTGGCAGCTGCAGTAAAACAGGCTTTAGATGCCAGAGACATTAATGAACAAGGGCAAATTGTGGCAGCTGCAGTAAAACAGGCTTTAGATTCCAGGCCAAGAACATGCTACAATTGTGAACAAACAGGACATTTTAAAAGGAATTGCCCCATAGGAGGAGGGTTTAACAAAACTAGGTATCAAAGGAGTAGAATACCGGGTATTTGCCCACGATGCCGTAGAGGGAGACATTGGGCTAATGAATGCCGTTCTCAAACCACCATAGAGGGTACTCCATTATCAAAAAACGAACAAGGACCAAGTGTTTATCCACGATATCGTGGAGAAAGGCATTGGGCTCCATTGCCAAAAAATGGACAGGGGGGCCCAATGCTCCGGGGCCCAAAACCACAAATATACGGAGCACTGGAGGAACCCAGCAACCCCATCAGGGTAGTGCCCAGGACACATTGTCCATCAGATCCCTCATCAGACAAACCAGAGGGAGCGCAGGGTTGGACATCTGCGCCTCCGCCAGATCAGTACTAACTCCAGAGATGGGAGTTCAAATCATTCCCACAGGGGTGAAAGGACCTCTTCCCAAAGGAACAGTAGGCTTATTATTGGGACGCAGCTCTTCTACTCTAAAAGGGCTTATGATAAGTCCTGGGGTAATTGATCCCGATTATGAAGGTGAAATAAAAATTATAGCCAGTTCTCCAAATGGTATATCAGTAATTTCACCAGGAGATAGAATAGCACAGTTACTAATAATACCAAGCCTACATGATAAATTTTCCAGTCGTGCTATAGAAAGAGGTTCCAAGGGATTAGGCTCCACAGGTGTAGATTGGGCTATGCTGTCTTTAAATTTAGATTCTCGCCCCATGCTAAAACTAAATATTCAAGGACATGAATTTAATGGGCTACTGGATACAGGTGCAGACCTTAGCATCATCTCTCGTCAAGAATGGCCAAAACATTGGCCATTACAACAAGCCACTCAAACGCTTCGAGGCCTAGGAGTGGCTACTAATCCCCATAGAAGTGCAATGGTATTAGATTGGAAGGATCCTGAAGGATGTGAAGGAACTATACAGCCATATGTATTGGATTATCTTCCTATAAATTTATGGGGACGAGATGTCCTAGATCAATTAGGTTTGACATTAACAAATAACATCAACCAAAATGCACCCACTATTATGACTAGACAAGGTTTTAGGAAAGGAAAAAGATTAGGAAAACAAGAACAAGGTATAGCAGCACCAATACAAATAGATCAAGGAACAGACAGACATGGGTTGGATTTTCAGAAAGGGCCACTGAGACAATAAAAATTACTTGGAAATCAGAAAGACCAGTATGGGTTCCTCAGTGGCCCCTGACTAAAGAAAAGATACTAGCAGCCCATGATCTGGTCAAACAACAATTAGCAGAAGGACATATACAACCTTCTGTATCTCCCCATAATACTCCCATTTTTGTCATCAAAAAGAAATCTGGTAAATGGAGATTATTGCAAGATTTAAGAGCCATTAATAATGAGATGGTTATTATGGGACCTGCTCAATCGGGGATTCCTCAATTGTCTGCTTTGCCAAAAACTTGGTATGTTTTAGTTATAGATATTAAAGATTGTTTTTTTTCAATTCCAATTCATCCTGAGGATAGTCCACGTTTTGCATTTACTATCCCTGCTCTGAATCATGAAGGTCCTGATCAGAGATATGAATGGAAAGTACTCCCTCAAGGGATGGCTAACAGCCCAACTATGTGTCAAATTTATGTTAACAAAGCAATCCAGCCACTTAGAAATCAAAATCCTGAACTACAAATATTTCACTATATGGATGATGTATTATTAGCACACAAAGCTAAAAACACATTGCTAGACTGTTATGCCACACTTACAAACTTATTAAAAAATTATAATCTAGAGATAGCAATAGATAAAGTACAATTAAATTTTCCAATTAATTATTTAGGAGTTCTATTATCCTCAACCATGGTCCGCCCACCAAAAATTCAAATACGAGTAGATCAACTCAAATCACTTAATGACTTTCAAAAGTTATTAGGAGACATAAATTGGATAAGGCCTTATCTAGGTATACCAACAGGAGAGTTGGGACCTTTATTTGATATCCTAAAAGGTCCATCAGATCCAAATTCACCCCGAATGTTAACGCCTGAAGCAAGAAAGGCATTAAAAATCATTGAAACATATATGGAAAATATGCATTTGAATAGAATTGATATAAGTTTGCCTTTATTATTTATTGTACTGCCAACAAAAAATATTCCTACAGGAGTATTTTGGCAAGAAGGCCCATTATTATGGATACATTTATCTTATTCTCCTAACACTATTCTTACTAGGTATCCTGAGGCTGTAGGACAATTAATACTCAAAGGAATAAAAGCAGCAAAAGGAGTGTTTGGAATTTCTCCCAATAAAATTATTACTCCATATACTATGAATCAAATTGATGAGTTAGCTAATGAGTTAAATACTTGGGCAATAATCATGTGCAAATCTAATGTTTCATTTGATAACCACTTACCATCTAATCCTTTATTGTCTTTTTGGTCATCGCATCCTGTAATTTTTCCAAAAATGACAAGAAAAACACCTATCGGGAATGCTCCAAATATATTCACTGATGGATCAAATAATGGTACAGCAGCAATAGTTACACCTGATCAAACTTTTACATTTTTAGTACCCAAACAATCAGCTCAAAAGGTAGAGCTTAAGGCAGTATTACAGGCTTTTGTGATGTTTAAAAATTCTGTATTTAATTTATTTTCCGATAGTCAGTATATAGTTAATGCTATAGTATCCCTTGAAGATGCTGGTAGGATTTCCCCTTCCTCCACTATTTTCTCTTTGTTTTCCACTATACAAAGTCTAATCTGGGACAGAAAAGATCCATTCTTTATAGGACATATCAGGGCACATACAGGATTGCCTGGAGCCCTTAGTTTGGGCAATGATTTAGCAGATAAAACTACACATGACATACATATTTTCTCTACACTAGAAGAAGCTATAAATTTTCATAAAAAGTTCCATGTCAATGCTAATACTTTACAAAAGCGTTTTAAAATAACTAAGGAACAAGCTAGACAAATAATAAAACAATGTCAAAATTGTGTGACCTTTTTACCACAAGTTAATCTTGGAGTCAATCCTAGAGGATTGATACCTAACCATATTTGGCAGATGGATGTCACACACTTGCCAGAATTTGGAAAATTGAAATATTTGCATGTTACAGTTGATACTTCTTCTGGATTTTTGATGGGCTCCCTTCATGCCGGAGAAAAAACTAAAGATGTTATAGCTCATTGCTTACAAAATTTTGCCACTGTGGGTGTTCCAAAACAGTTAAAAACAGATAATGCCCCTGGTTATACTTCTACCTCTTTTAAACAATTTTGCTCATCATTTGGCATTACTCATATAACAGGAATCCCATACAATCCACAGGGACAAGGCATTGTTGAAAGAGCTCATCAAACTATTAAAATGTACTTATTAAAGCAAAAAGAAGGAATTGGGAAGGGGTATATATTCCCCAAAGATAAACTTAAAATAACCCTTTTTACTCTAAACTTTTTAAATTTGGATTCATCAGGGCTTAGTGCTGCGGAAAGGCATATGTGTCCAAAAAATGTATATAAGCCCAAGGTACTTTGGAAGGATATTCTAACAGGACAATGGAAAGGTCCTGACCCAGTAATTGTCTGGAGTCGGGGGTCTGTTTGTGTGTTTCCACAGGGAGAACAGCAGCCGATTTGGATTCCAGAGAGATTAACTAAGGTCCTGACCCAGTGATTGCCTGGAATCGGGGGTCTGTTTATGTGTTTCCACAGGGAGAACAGCAGCTGATTTGGATTCCAGACAGATTAACTAAAGTGATTTCTACAGACCAAAAAGAAGATGTGATATCCAGAACTCCAGTTTGGTTATTCTTACATCTGCGACAGAACCAGAATGCTTTTTTCAATATCTATTTTATTATTGCCCTTTCCCATATTTTTTTTTTTTTGAGCTCATACAGACCTAGGTTAATGTTTTGCTGATCAGTTCTATTTTTTGACTATAGAGTTTTTAAACATTGCAATGGAGATTTCACCTGTAAAAAGTTATAAGGCCTTTACTATTATGTTATGTGTCGTATGTATTATGTGTGCACACTTGTGTTTTGTGTTTGAATGTACGTATGTCCATATGTCATATATGATGAGCGCTCATGAAAAATGGATCCAAATAATTTTTTTTTTATTCACGTGATTTAAATGGTTTAATTTAAATTGGGTAAACAGCTGTTGAAGATTGTTTTAAAATGTGAACAAATAAGGAGGTTAACAGATCTGTTTGTTTACTTTCACCTTTCCTTTTCATTATATTTAATAATTCTCTTAAAGATAATGTAAATTGTTAAGAAAATTGTTTTCTTTTAATGCCTTCTGGGACGTTACATAATTTTTTCTTCAGCCATTATTGCCAGAATTCCTATCTTCATCCCAGTGCCGGTGAAGACAATGTAAATTGTTAAGAAAATTGTTTTCTTTTAGTGCCTTCTGGAATGTTACATAATTTTTTCTTTAGCCATTATTGCCAGAATTCCTATCTTCAGTGAAGACAATGTAAATTGTTAAGAAAATTGTTTTCTTTTAGTGCCTTCTGGAATGTTATATAATGTTATATAATTTTTCTTTAGCCATTATTGTCAGAATTCCTATCTTCATCTCAGTGCATGAAGACAAAGATAAAACCAATCTACAGCTTCTGCAATAGCCATCACTGAACTGCTTGCAGAACTTGCCTGGACTATGTATCACTTATATGCATTGTGAACTCACCTGTATGCATTGTGAACTATCTGTTGGTGCAGCAACTTCTGGTAGTGTTGGGGTATTTATGCTGATGGTGTCATCGGTGGTACAATTTTTCCAAAAGGAGCAGTCAGCTGGCTTGGTGTATCTTCCTCCCTTCTGTTTGTCATGATCGTTCAGCTAAAATTTGGGGGCCAACAGAGGTGAGGCAAAGAACCTCACCCCCCCGCTGGTACGAAGACCTCTACACAGGTGTGGCTGTATACTGGACTGGTAGTCAATGACGGGTAAGATCCAATTACTATGGTACCAACTTAAGACAGGAGGCTGATGCCTTGAGGTCAGCTCATCCAATAACGGGTAAGGACCATATGTACTATTGGACAACCTAAGGCAGACATGGTCCCTAATCCACATGCTTCTTGTTTAAACAGAGAGGGGGAGATGTTGAGAGCCACAGCCGAAGGGGCTCCAGCAAACTTTCAGACTGCCAGCTGATGATTGGCTCACAGCGGCCCCAGCAACACCTAGCTGATTGGCTCCTCTGTGGAGATGCTCATTGAGCTGTTTCCCTGCCCTTTCAGACTACCAGCTGATGATTGGCTCACAGCAGCCCCAGCAACATCTAGCAACATCTAGCTGATTGGCTCCTCTGCGGTGATGCTCATTGGGCTGTTTCCCTGCCCTTTCAGACCACGAAGCTGCTCATTGGGGGACTTTTTTGGCTCCGCCCATGCGACCCAGCCAATCGGCCTCAAGAGCAGGAGGATTGTGGGAGGAAGAGGTTGTTGGGTGTGTGGCTTGTGGGAAGCCGGTGGTGGCAGTTGGGCTCTGAGGGTTTTTTCCTGAGGAGCTGTTTTGTTTATCTTGTGTGGTTCTAAAAATAAAGTTAGTTTCTTTTGACAAGTGGCTCCTGAATTGTGCCCAGCCAGACTGCGGCAATCTTCCACCTTGGGTTTGGAGTCCCTGGTACTCTACCTGTAGCTGTATACGAGCCCCACCCCCCAGGACACCCAGGTGAGAGGGGTCTCCAGCCTTTAGGAGCCAGTCCCCTCTACACTGTCTGGGGCGGTATATGAGCTCCCCCATCCCCACCCCCACACACCTAGGTGGGAGGGGTCTCCTGCCTGGAGGGAGAGCTATACCCCATACCCAAGTAGGAGGGGTCTCACACATGGAAGGGCGAGTCCCCTCTACCTGGTTGCTACAGTGTATGAGTTCCCCCTGACATCCTGATGGGAAGGATCTCCCGCCTGAACTGAAAAGTACCCTCTAAGCTGGTTGAAGCAGTAGGAGAGCTCCCCCTGACACCCAGGTGTGAGGGGTCTCCTGCCTGGAGCGGTGAGTCTCCACTGCTCTGCCTGGGGCTGTATAGCAGCTCCCCTGGACACCAAGTGGAAGGGGTCTCATGCTTGGAGGGGGGAATCCCCTCTACCCTGGATGTAGCTGTATAAAAGCTCCCGCTGACACCCTGGTGAAAAGGGGTTCCCGCCTGGAGGGGCGAGTCTGGTCTACCCTGGCTGTTGTGGTCTATGAGCTTCCCCACCCACACCCAGGTGGCAGGATCTCCCACCTGAAGGGTCGAATCCCCTCAACACTGGGTACTGGGGTATAAGAGCCCGGTCCTACCCGCAGGAGTTAGGGGTCTCACGCCTGGAGGGACAAGCTGCTGCTAGCCCAGCTGCAGCTGTATAAGAACACCCCGTCGCCAGACACCTAGGTCTTCCTCCTGGAGGGGCGAGTCCCCTCTACCATGGCTCAGGCGGTATAGGAGTTACCCCCATTCCCAGGTGGGAGGTGTCTCTCGCCTGGAGGTGCGAGTCACCTCTACCCTGGTTGTGGCTATTTTGAGCTCCCTTCCACACCGAGGTGGGACAGTTCTCTTGCCTGGAGAGGTGAGTTCACTCTTCCTTGGCTTCCAGGGTATGAAAGCTCCCCCAGACATTCTAGTGGGAGGGGTCTCCCGCCTGGAGGGGCGAGTCCCCTCTTCCTTGGCTTCAAGATTATAAAAGCACCCCCCCCCCCCCCCGACAACCAGTTGAGAGGGGTCTCCCGCCTGGAGGGGCGAGTCCCCTCTACCCTGGAGGCTGCAGTATAGGACCTCCCCTGAAACCCAGGTGGGAGGAGTCTCCCGCCAGAAGGCTAGAGTCCCCTCTACCCTGGCTGCCACAGGATATGAGTTCCCCATGACACCCAGGTGAAAAGGGTCTCCCGCCTGGAGGGGCGAGTCCCTGCTACCCTGGCTGCAACTTTATAGGAGGCATCACCACCCAGGTGGGAGGCATCTCCTGCCCTGAGGGGCAAGTCCCCTCTACCCTGGTTGTGGCTATTTTAAGCGCCCTTCAACACCCAGGTGGGAAGGTTCTCCTGCCTGGAGGGGTGAGTTCGCTCTTCCTTGGCTTCCAGGGTATGAGAGCTCCCCCAGATATCCTAGTGGGAGGAGTCTCCCGCCTGGAGGGACCAGTCCCCTCTTCCTTGGCTTCAAGATTATAAGAGCACCCCCCCACACACAACCAGGTGAGAGGGGTCTCCCACTTGAAGGGGTGAGTCCCCTCTACCCTGGAGGCTGCAGTATAGGACCTACCCTGAAACCCAGGTGGGAGGAGTCTCCCGCCAGGAGGCTAGAGTCCCCTGTACCCTGGCTGCAGCAGTGTAGGAGCTCCCCAGGACACCCAGGTGGAAGGAGTCACCATCTGGAGGGTAGACTTCCCTCTACCCCGACTGTGGCGGTATAGGAGGTCCCCAAACACTTAGGTGGGAGGGGTCTCCCGCCTGGAATGCCCGAGTCCCCTCTACCCTGGCTGCTGCGGTGTATGAGTTCCCCCTGACACCCTGATGGGAGGGATCTTCCGCCTGAAGGGAAAAGTACCCTCTAAGCTGGTTGCAGCAGCAGGAGAGCTCCCCCTGACACCCAGGTGTGAGGGGTCTCCTGCCTGGAGGCTAGAATCCTCTCTACCCTGCCTGCAGCGGTATAGGAGCTCCCAAGGACATCCAAGTGGAAGGCGTCACCATCTGGGGGGTAGAGTTCCCTCTACCCGGCCTGAGGCGGTATTGGAGGTCCCCTGACACCCAGGTGGGAGGGGTCTCTCCCATAGAGGGGCAAGTTTTCTCTACCCTGGCTGCAGCAGTATAGGAGCTCCACCTCCCACCCCCCCACACACACACCCAGTTAGGAGGGGTCTTCCTCCTGGAATGGCAAGTCCCCTCTACCCTGGCTAGGATGGTATAGGATCTACCCCACCCGAAAACCAGGTGTGAAGGGTCTCCCACCCTGAAGGGCGAGTTCGCTCTTCCTTGGCTTCCAGGGTATAAGAGCTCCCCCAGTCACCTTGGTGGGAGGGGTCTCCCGCCTGGAGGGGCGAATCCCCTCTTCCTTGTCTTGGAGTTTATAAGAGCTCCCCCAACACCCTAGTGACAGGGTACTCCCACCTGGAGGGGCGAGTCCCCTCTACCCTGGCTGCTGGAGTACAGGAACTCCCCTGATACCCAAGAGCGAGGAGTCTCCCGCCAGGAGGCTAGAGTCACCTCTACCCTACCTGCAGCAGTATAGAGCTCCCCAGGACAACCAGGTGGAAGGGGTCACCATCTGGAGGGTAAAGTTCCCTCTACTCCAATTGCGGCGGTATAGGAGGTTCCCTGACACCCAGGTGGGAGGGGTCTCCCGCATAGAGGGGCAAGTCCCCTCTAACCTGGCTGCAACAGTATAGGAGCCCCCCGGAGACCCAGTTGGGAGGGGTCTCCAGCCTCGAATGGAAAGTCTCTTCTACCCTGGGTAGGGCGGTATAGGATCCACCCCACCTGACAACCAGGTGGGAGGGTTACTCTTTCTGGAGGGCCCAGTCCCCTCTACTGCAGCTGCTGAGGCATATGAGCTCCCGCTGACACCCAGGTGAAAGGGGTCTCCCGCCTGCAGGGGCGACTCCACTCTACCCTGGCTGCAGAGGTATAGGAGCTCCCCCCATACCCAAGTGGGAGGGGTCTCACACATGGAGGGGTGAGTCCCCTCTACCCTGCCTGCTGTAGTATAGGAGTTCCCCCTGACACCCTGATGGAAGGGATCTCCCGCCTGAACTGAAAAGTACCCTCTAAGCTGGTTGAAGCAGTAGGAGAGCTCCCCCTGACACCCAGGTGTGAGGGGTCTCCTGCCTGAGGGGCGAGTTCCCTCTTCCTTGGCTTCCAGATTATAAGAGCTCCCCTGGATACCCAGGTGAGAGGGGGTCTCCCGCCTGCAGGGGCGAGTCCCCTCTACCCTGGCTGCTGTAGTAAATAAAGGAGTTCCCCTGATACCCAGATGAAAGGGGTCTTCCGCCTGGAGGGGCGAGTCCCTACTATCCTGGGTGCAGCGGTTTAGGAGCTCTCCAGGACACCCAGATGGAAGGGGTCACCATCTGGAAGTTAGTGTTCCCTCTACCCTGCCTGAGGCCCTATAGGACATCCCCAGACATCCAGGTAGGAGGGGTCTCCTCACAGAGGGGCAAGTCCTCTCTACCCTGGCTGCAGCAGTATAGGAGCTCCCCCAGACACCCATTTGGGAGGGGTCTCCCGCATGGAATGCGGAGTCCCCTCTACCCTGGGTAGGGCGGTATAGGATCCACCCCACCCGACAGCAAGGTGTGAGGGGTCTCCCTCCTGGAGGGACCAGTCCCCTCTAGTGTGGCTTCTGAGGTATATGAGCTCCTGCTGACACCCAGGTGAAAGGGGTCTCCCGCCTGCAGGGGCGACTCCACTCTACCCTGGCTGCAGAGGTATAGGAGCTCCCATCCATACCCAAGTGGGAGGGGTCTCACACATGGAGGGGCGAGTCCCCTCTACCCTGCCTGCTGTAGTGTATAATTCCCCCTGACAAGCTAATGGGAGGGATCTCTTGTCTGCTGTGAAAAGTGCCCTCTAAGCTGGTTGCATGGGTAAGAGAGCTCCCCCTGACACCCAGGTGTGAGGGATCTCTGCCTGGAGCAGCGAGTTCCCTCTTCTTTGGCTTCCAGATTATAAGAGCTTCCCTGGACACCCAGGTGAGAGGGTTCTTCCGTCTTCAGGGGCGATCTCGTCCCCTCTACCCTGACTGTTGCAGTATAGGAGCTCCCCTGACACCCAGGTGGGAGGGGTCTCCCGCCTTGAGGGGCAAGTCCGCTCTACCCTGGCTGCAGCTTTATAGGAGCCCCCCACCCACCACCCAGGTTGGAGGCATCTCCTGCCTTGAGGGGCGAGTCCCCTCCACCCTGCTTATGGCTAATTTGAGCTCCCTTCGACACCCAGGTGGGAGGGTTCTCCCGCCTGGAGGAGTGAGTTCCCTCTTCCTTGGCTTCCAGGGTTGAGAGCTCCCCCAGGCATCCTAGTGGAAGCGGTCTCCCGCCTGGAGGGGCGAATCCCCTTTCTTGGATTCCAGATTATAAGAGCTCCCTACTGTTAGGTGCAGGACAGGCTGAATAAGTTGTCTGCAGGGCATGCCAAACAAAGTTAGCTGCAGGGTGACCTGGCCCCTCAAACCCTCTGTCTGGTTCTTTATTACCTGTTTGCTTCAAGCCCAAAAGCCCAAGCCCCTGCTCAAGGCTGAACGCTTCGCCCCCTCCCCCCCCCAAGGCTGAACACTTAACCCCCCTTGTGCCAACAAGGCACCCTGCAGACCCAGAGACCCCATTAGAATTTGGCTATAAAAACTCCCTCCTGCAGGGCCCCTCTCTCTTGCTCTCTCTGTTTCTCTTGCTCGCTCTCTCTCTCTTGCTCTTGCTCTCTTTCTTCTCTTGCTTTCGCTCTCCCTTGCTCTTTTTCTTCTCTCTCTTTTCTCCTCTGTTGCACTGCCGCAATAAAGATCTCTTGGTTGCTCGGAGTGTTATGGTCACTTTCCTTTCACCCACGAAAACCAGGTGACAGTGGTCTCCCGCCTAGAGGGGCGAGTCCACTCTACTCTGGCTAGAGCAGTATAGGATCCACCCCACCTGAAAACCAGGTGGCAGGGTTCTCCCGCCTGGAGGGGCGAGTCCCCTCTACTTTGGTGCTGAGGTATAGGAGCTCCCGCTGACATCCAGGTGAAAGGGTTTTCCCCCCTGAGCGGGGGAGGTCTGGTCTAACCTGGCTGCAGTGTTATATGAGCTTCTCCATCCATACCCAGGTGGCAGGGTCTCCCACCTGAAGGGTCAAATACCCTCAACCCTGGGTGCGGGATATAGGAGCCCCCTCCTACCCCCAGGAGGGAGGGATCTCCCGCCTGGAGGGGCGAGTTGCTGGTACCCCAGCTGCAGCTGTATAAGAACACCCATAGCCAGACACCCCTGTGGGAGGGGTCTTCCTCCTGGAGGGGCGAGTCCCCTCTACCATGACTCAGGCGGTATAGGAGTTACCCCCATTCCCAGGTGGGAGGTGTCTCTTGCCTGGAGGTGTGAGTCGCCTCTACCCTGGCTGCTGGGGTATATGAGCTCCACCTGACACCCAGGTGGGAGGGGTATTCTGCCTGGAGGGGCAAGTCCCCTCTTTCCTGGCTGCAAAGGTATACCAGCTCCCCCTGTCACCCAGGAGGGAGGGGTCTCCTGCCTAGAGGTTTGACTCCCCTCTACCCTGACTGAGGCGGTGTACCAGGTCTCCCAGACACCCAGGTGGGAGGGGTCTCCCGCCTGGAGGGGCGAGTCCCTGCTACCCTGGCTGCAACTTTATAGGAGCACCCCACCCACCACCCAGGTGGGAGGCATCTCCTGCCCTGAGGGGCAAGTCCCCTCTACCCTGGTTGTGGCTATTTTAAGCGCCCTTCAACACCCAGGTGGGAAGGTTCTCCTGCCTGGAGAGGTGAGTTCGCTCTTCCTTGGCTTCCAGGGTATGAGAGCTCCCCCAGATATCCTAGTGGGAGCCGTCTCCCATCTGGAGGGGCAAATCCCCTCTTCCTTGGCTTCAAGATTATAAGAGTTCCCCCTGACAACCAGGTGAGAGGGGTCTCACGCCTGGAGGGGTGAGTCCCCTCTACACTGGTGGCCTCTGTATAGGACCTCCCCTGAAACCCAGGTGGGAGGAATATCCCATAGGAGGGTAGAGTTTCCTCTACCCTGGCTGCAGTGGTATAGGAGCAACCAAGGACACCCAGATGGAAGGGGTCACCGTCTGGAGGGTAGAGTTCCCTCTACCCCGCCTGAGGCTGTATAGGAGGTCCCCAGACACCCAGGTGGGAGAGATCTCCCGCATAAATGGGCAAGTCCCATCTATCCTGGCTGCAGAGGTATAGGAGCTCCCCTGGACACCCAGTTGGGAGAGGTCTCCCACCTGGAAAGTCGAGTCCCTTCTACCCTGGGTAGGGCGGTATAGGACCAACCCCACCCTACAACCAAGTGGGAGGGGTCTCCTGCTTGGAGGGGCGAGTCCACTCTACAATGGTTTCTGCAGTACATAAGCTCCCATTGACACCCAGGTGAAAGGGGTCTCCCACCTGGAGGGGCGAGTCCACTCTACCCTGGCTGCAGTGGTATACGAGCTCCTCGCCATACCCAAGTGGGAAGGGTCTCACACATGGAGGGGCGAGTTCCCTCTACCCTGGATACAGCAGTATACGAGTTCCCCCTGACACCCTGATGGGAAGGATCTCCCGCCTGAACTGAAAAGTACCCTCTAAGCTGGTTGAAGCAGTAGGAGAGCTCCCCCTGACACCCAGGTGTGAGGGGTCTCCTGCCTGGAGCGGCGAGTCTCCACTGCTCTGCCTGGGGCTGTATAGCAGCTCCCCTGGACATCAGGTGGAATGGGTCTCATGCCTGGAGGAGCTAATCCCCTCCTTCCCTGGATGTAGCTCTATAAAATCTCCCGCTGACACCCTGGTGAAAGGGGGTGCCCGCCTGGAGGGGCGAGTCCAGTCTACCCTGCTCCAGTGGTATATGAGCTTCCCCACACCCAGGTGGGAGGGTTTCCCGCCTAAAGGGTTGAATCCCCTCATCCCTGGGTACTGGGGTATAAGGACCCCCTCCTGCCCCCAGGAGGGAGGGGTCTCCTGCCTGGAGGGTCGAGTCTCCTCTATCCTGGAGGCAGCAGTATAGGACCTCCCCTGAAACCCAGGTGGGAGTACTCTGCAGCCAGGAGGCTAGAGTCCCCTCTACCCTGGCTGCAGCGGTATAGGGGCTCCCAGGACACTCAGGTGGAAGTGGTAACCACCTGGAGGGTAGAGTTCCCTCTAACCGGCCTGAGGCAGTATAGGAGGTACCCAGATATCCAGGTAGGAGGGGGTCTACCGCATAGAGGGGCAGGTCCCATCAATCCTGGCTGCAGCAGTATAGGAACTCTCTCCGACACCCAATGGGAGGGGTCTCACACCTGGAATGGCAAGTCCCCTCTAACCTGGGTAGGGCGGTATAGGATCCACCCCACCCCACAACCAGGTGGGAGGGGTCTCCCGCCTGGACGGGCAAGTCCACTCTACCATGGCTTCTGCAGTACATGAGCTCACGCTGACACCCAGGTGAAAGGGGTCTCTCTCATGGAGGGGCCAGTCCGCTCTACCCTGGCTGCAATGGTACAGGAGCTCCCCCCCATACCTAAGAGGGAGGGGTCTCACCCATGGAGGGGCGGGTTCCCTCTACCCTGGTGCTGCGGTGTATGAGTTCTCCCTGACACCATGATGGGTGGGATCTTCCGCCTGAAGTGAAAAGTGCCCTCTAAGCTGGTTACAGAGGTATAGGAGCTCCCATCCATATCCAAGTGGGAGGGGTCCCACACATGGAGGGGCAGTCCCCTCTACACTGCCTGCTGTAGTGTAGAGTTCCCCCTGACACCCAGGTGTGAGGGGTCTCCTGCCTGGAGTAGGGAGTTCCCTCTTCCTTGACTCCCAGGTGAGCTCCCCCTGACACCCAGGTGAGAGGGGTTTCCCGCCTGCAGGGTCCAGTCCCCTCTACCCTGACTGCTACAGTATAGGAGCTCACCTGACACCCAGGTGGGAGGGGTCTCCCGCCTGAAGGGGCGAATCCCCTTCCTTGGATTTGAGATTATAAGAGCTCCCCCGGACAACCAGGTGAGAGTGGTCTCCCGCCTGGAGGGGCGAGTCCCCTCTACCCTGGCAGCCACAGTATCCGACCTCCCCTGAACCCAGGTGGGAGGAGTCTCCCGCCAGGAGGCTAGAGTCCCCTGTACCCTGGCTGCAGCGGTATAAGAGCTCCCCAGGACACCCAGGTGGAAGGGGTCACCATCTGGAGGGTAGAGTTCCTTCTACCCTGCCTCTGGCGGTATAGGAGGTCCCCAGACATCCAGGTGGGAGGGGTCTACCTCATAGAGGGGCAAGTCCCATCAACCCTGGCTACACCAGTATAGGAGCTCCCTCAGACACACAATGGAATGCGGAGTCCCCTCTACCCTGGGTAGGGCGGTATAGGATCCACCCCACCCAACAACCAGGCGGGAGACCCCTGGGGCCCAGTCCCCTCTAATGTGGCTTCTGAGGTATAGGAGCTCCCGCTGACACCCAGGTGAAAAGGTTTCCCGCCGGGAAGGGGGAGTCTGGTCTACCTTGGCGGCAGTGTTACATGAGTTTCCCTACCCACACCCAGGTGGCAGGGTCTCCCGCCTGAAGGGTCGAATTCCCTGAACCCTGGGTGTGGAGGTATAAGAGTCCCCTCCTACCCCCAGGAGGGAGGGGTCTCCCGCCTAGAGGTTTGACTCCCCTCTACCCTGGATGAGGCGGTGTACCAGGTCTCCCAGACACCCAGGTGGGAGGGGTCTCCCGCCTGGAGGGGCGAGTCCCCTCAACCCTGGCTGCCACCACCCACCACCCAGGTGGGAGGCATCTCCTGCCCTGAGGGGCAAGTCCCCTCTACCCTGGTTGTGGCTATTTTAAGCGCCCTTCAACACCCAGGTGGGAAGGTTCTCCTGCCTGGAGGGGTGAGTTCGCTCTTCCTTGGCTTCCAGGGTATGAGAGCTCCCCCAGATATCCTAGTGGGAGGAGTCTCCCGCCTGGAGGGACCAGTCCCCTCTTCCTTGGCTTCAAGATTATAAGAGCACCCCCCCACACACAACCAGGTGAGAGGGGTCTCCCACTTGAAGGGGTGAGTCCCCTCTACCCTGGAGGCTGCAGTATAGGACCTACCCTGAAACCCAGGTGGGAGGAGTCTCCCGCCAGGAGGCTAGAGTCCCCTGTACCCTGGCTGCAGCAGTGTAGGAGCTCCCCAGGACACCCAGGTGGAAGGAGTCACCATCTGGAGGGTAGACTTCCCTCTACCCCGACTGTGGCGGTATAGGAGGTCCCCAAACACTTAGGTGTGAGGGTTCTCCCGCAAAGAGGGGCAAGTCCCATTTACCCTGGCTGCAGCAGTATAGGAGCTCCCTCTGACACCCAATGGGAGGGGTATCCCACCTGTAATGGGGAGCCCTTCTACCCTGGGTAGGGCGGTATAGGATCCACCCCACCCCACAACCAGGTGAGAGGGGTCTCCCACCTGGAGTGGCGAGTCCACTCTACCATGGCTTCTGCAGTACATGAGCTCCTGCTGACACCCAGGTGAAAGGGGTCTCCTGCCTGGAGGGGCGAGTTGGCTCTACCCTGGCTGCAGTGGTATAGGAGCTCCACCCCCCAATACGCAAGAGGGAGGGGTCTCATTCATAGAGGGGAGGGTCCCCTCTACCCTGGTTGCTGCAGTGTATGAGTTCCCCCTTACACCCTGATGGGAGGGATCTCCCACCTGAAGTGAAAAGTACCCTCTAAGCTGGTTGCATGGGTAGGAGAGCTCCCCCTGACACCCAGGTGTGAGGGGTCTCCTGCCTGGAGGGGCGAATCCCCATTCATCCTGGATGTAGCTGTATAAAAGCTCCCTCTGACACCCAGGTGGGAGGGGTCTCTCGCCTTGAGGGGCAAGTCCCCTCTACCCTGGCTGCTGCAGTAGAGAAGCTCCCCTGACAGGCAGGTGGGAGGAGTCTCCCGCCAGGAGACTAGCGTCCCCTTTCCCCTGCCTGCAGCGGTATAGGAGGTCCCCAGGACACCCAGGTGGAAGGGGTCACCATCAGGAGGGTAGAGTTCCTTCTACCTGGCCTGAGGTGGTATAGGAGGTCCCCTGACACCCAGGTGGGAGGGGTCTCCCTCATAGAGGGGCAAGTCCCCTCTACCATGGCTGCAGCAGTATAGGAGCTCCCCCAGACACCCATTTGGGAGGGGTCTCCCGCATGGAATGGCAAGTCCCCTCTACCTTGGGTAGGGCAGTATTGGATCCCCCCTGCCCGACAACCAGGTGTGAGGGGTCTCCCGCCTGAAGGGAGCAGTCTCCTCTACTGAGGCTTCTGAGGCATATGAGCTCCCGCTGACACCCAGGTGAAAGGGGTCTCCCGCCTGCAGGGGCGACTCCACTCTACCCTGGCTGTAGAGGTATAGGAGCTCCCAACCATACCCAAGTGGGAGGGGTCTCACACATGGAGGGGCGAGTCCCCTCTACCCTGGCTGCTGTAGTATAGGAGCTCCCCTGACACCCAGGTGAAAGGTGCCGCAGTCCGGCTGCAGCAAAATAACTGGGGGTGACGAACAACTTGTGTAGATTGATACAGCAGGAATGGAAGCCGTTTATTGTAGGACAGGAGTGGTATATATACATTCCACACAACCTATCTAATTAACATAAACTAGATACAGCAGTCAACCAATAAGGAATCTCCACACTTAATGGCTCGCTTTTGTTACTTCACAAACCACTCCCTCTGGCATTTTGCCAGGCGCCATCCAGACTTGTTTACAGACTCTAACATTTCTCTGGCAAAATGCCAGGCGCCATCCTGACTTGTTTACAGACTCTAACAGAAAGGGGTCTCTTGCCTGGAGGGGTGAGTCCCTACTACCCTGAGTGCATCTGTATAGGAGCTCCCCAGGATACCCAGGTGGAAGGGGTCACCATCTGGAGGGTAGTGTTCCCTCTACCCTAATTGAGGGGGTATAGGACGTCCCCAGACATCCAGGTTGGAGGGGTCTCCCTCATAGAGGGGCAAGTCCCCTCTACCCTGGCTGCAGCAGTATAGGAGCTCCCCCAGACACCCATTTGGGAGGGGTCTCCCGCATGGAATGGCAAGTCCCCTCTACCCTGGGTAGGGCAGTATTGGATCCGCCCCACCGGACAACCAGGTGGGAGGGGTCTTCCGCCTGGAGGGACCAGTCCCCTCTACTGTGGCTTCTGAGGCATATGAGCTCCTGCTGACACCCAGGTGAAAGGGGTCTCCCGCCTGCAGGAGCGACTCCGCTCTACCCTGGCTGCAGCTATTTAGGAGAAACCCCCCCCCCCAGCATATCCAAGTGGGAGGGGTCTCACACATGGAGGGGTGAGTTGCATCTACCCTGCCTACTGTAGTATAAGAGTTCCCCCTGACACCATGATGGGAGGGATCTCCCGCCTGCTGTGAAAAGTACCCCCTAAGCTGGTTGCTTCCTTAGGAGAGCTCCCCCTGACATGTTGCAGTCCGGCTGCAGCAAAATAACGGAGGAGGGGGGTGATGAGCAACTTGCATAGATTGATATAGCAGGAGAGGGAGCCGTTTATTGTAGGACAGGAGTGGTATTTATACATTTCACACAGCTTATCTAATTAACATAAAATAGATACAGCAGTCAACCAATAAGGAATCTCCACATTTAATGGCTCTATTTTGTTACTTCACAAATTACTCCCTCTGGCATTTTGCCAGGCGCCATCCAGACTTTTTACAGACTCTAACATTTCTCTGGCAAAATGCCAGGCGCCATCTTGACTTGTTTACAGACTCTAACACTGACACCCAGGTGTGAGGGGTCTCCTGCCTGGAGGGGCGAGTTCCCTCTTCCTTGGCTTCCAGATTATAAGAGCTTCCCTGGACACCCAGGTGGGAGGGGTCTCCGGCATAGGGGGGCAAGTCCCCTCTACCCTGGCTGCAGTGGTATACTAGCTTTCCCTGACACCCAGGTTGGATGGGTCTCTTGCCTGGAAGGGCGTGTCCCCTCTACCCTGCCTGCAATGGTGTATGAGCTCCTGCTGACACCCAGGTGGGTAATGTCCCCTGCCTGGATGAGGGAGTCCCTTCTACCCTGGCTGCAGAAGTGTAGGAGCTCCCCCTACACCCAGTTGGGCGAGTCTCCCGCCTAGAGGTGTGAGTCCCCTCTACCCTGGCTGCGGAGGTATAAGAGATCTCCCCCTAACTCCCAAGTGAAAAGGGTCTTTTGCCAGGAGAGGCAAGTCCTCTCTAGCCTGTCTGTGGCTGTTTATAGTACACCCTGACATATAGGTTTGAGGGTTCTCCATCCTGCAGGGGAGAGTCCCCTTTCCCCTGGCTGTGGTGGTATAGGATCTCCCCCCTTACACCCAGGTGGGAGGGTTCTCCTGCCTGGAAGTGCAAGTCCCCTCTACCCTGCCTGTATATGAGCTCCCCTGAGAACCAGGTGGTAGGGGTCTTTTGCCTGGAGGTGCCAGTCCCCTCTACCCTGGTTATGGCGGTATAGGAGCTCCCCCCGACACCCAGGTGAAAGGGTCTCCCGCCTGGAGGGGCGAGTCCCTTCTACCCTGGCTGCAGCAGTATACAACCTCCCCTTGACACTCAGGTGGGAGGGGTCTCTGGTCTGGAGGGGCGAGTCCCTTCTACTTTTGCTGGTGTCATATTAGAGCCCCTTCCTCCACCCAGGAGTGAGGGGTCTCACGCCTGGAGGGGCAAGTCACTGCTACCCCTGCTGCAGCTGTATAAGAGCCTCGCCTCCCCCACACCCATGTGGAAGGGGTCTTCTGCATGGAGGGGCCAGTCGCTTCTACCCTGGCTAAAGCGGAATACAAGCTCCCCGCTACACCCAGGTGGGAGGGGTCTCCTGCCTGGAGGGGCGAGTCCCCACTACCCTGGCTACTGCTGTATAGGAGCTCCCAGGACAACCAAGTGTGAGGAGTCAGCCGCCTGCAGGGTAGTGTCCCCTCTACCCTGCCTGTGGTGGTATAGGAGCTCCCCTGGACACCCAGGTGGAAGGGGTCTCTAGCCAGGAGGGGCGTCTGTGGCTGTTTCAAGCTCCCCTCGACACCCAGGTGGGAGGGGTCTCCCACCTGGAGGGGTGAGTCCCCTCTACCCTAGCTGTGGCAGTATAGGAGCGCCCTATGACACCCAGGTGGGAAGGTTTTCCCTCCTGGAGCAGGGAGTCCCTGCTACCTTGGCTGCTGAGGTATACAAGCTACCCCAGACACCCAGGTGGGAGGGGTCTCCTGCCTGGAGGGGAGAGTCCCCTCTACCCTTGCTGGGTGGTATAAGAGCTCCCCCTGACACCCAGGTGGGATGGATCTCCCGCCTAGAAGGGTGAGTCCCCTATACCCTGGCTGCTGCAGTATAGGAGCTCCTCCCCCAACACCCAGGTGGGAGGGGTCTACCGTCTTGAGGGGCGAGTCCCCTCTCTCCTGGCGGCTGTGGTATAGGAGCTCCCCTTATACCAGGTGGGGTGAGTCTTTCGCCTGGAAAGGCGAGTCCTCTCTAACCTGGCTGCAGTGGTATACAAGCTCTCCCATACATGCAGGTGGGAGGGGTCTCCCACATGGAGGGGCGAGTCCCCTCTACCTTTTCTACTGTATAGAAGCTCCCCTTGACACCCTGGTGGGAGGGGTCTCCTGCCTAGAGGATCCAGTCCTCTTTTCCCTGGCTAAGGTGGTATACAAGCTCCCAGTGACACCCAGAAGTGAGGGGTCTCCTGCCTGGAGGGGTGAGTCCCCACTACCCTGGCTGCAGCACTGTAAGAGCTCACCGTCCCCCCCAACCCAGGTGGGAGGGGTCTCCTGCCTAGAGGGGCGAGTCCCCTCTACCCTGGCTGCAGCAGTGTAGGAGCTCCCCCAGACACCCAGGTGGGAGGGGTCTCCCGCATGGAGGGGCAAGTCCCCCCTACCCTGGCTGAGGTGGTATACAAGCTCTCCGTGACACCCTGGTGGGAGGGGTCTCCCACCTGCAGGGGCAAGTACCTTCTACCCTGGCTGTGGTGGTATATAAGCTCCCCCTGATAGCCAGGTGGGAGGGGTCTTCTGCCTGGAGGGGCGAGTCCTCACTACCCTGGCTGCAGAGGTATAGGAGCTCCACCCCCACACCCAGGTGGGAGGGTTCTCCCGCCTGGAGGGGCGAGTCCCCTCCACCCTGGCTGCGGGGGTATAAGAGCCCCCTCCAACACCCAGGAGGGAGGGGTCTCCCACCTGGAGGGACAAGTTCCCTCTACCCTTCATGTGGAGGTATATGAGTTTCCCCAGACACCCAGGTAAAAGGGGTCTCCCGCCTGGAGGGGCGAGTCCCTGTTACTGGCTGCAGCTGTGTAGGAGCCCCCCCCCACACACACACATACACCTAGGTGGGTGGTGTTTCTTGCCTGGAGGGGTGAGTCCCCGCTACTCTGGCTGTGCCTGGATACAAGCTCCCCCTGACACCCAGGTAAAAGGAGTATCCCGCCTGGAGGGGTGAGTCCCTGCTATCTTGGCTGCAGGTGTACAGGAGACCCCCCCCCCCCCACACACACACAGGGCAACCAGATGGGAGGGATCTCATGCCTGGAGGGGCAAGTCCCCTCTACAGAGGATGAGGCAGAATACAAACTAGCCAGGACACCAAGGTGGGAGGGGTCTCTCGCCTGGAGGAGCTATTCTGCTCTACTCTGGCAACAGCAATGTAAGAGTTCCCCCAGACAACCATGTCCCTTTTCATTCACCAGGCTCACCCACTTGGCTCTCCCTTACTGGGCCCGGCTCCTTGCTTGAGCCCCTGGCCACCCTTCTCCGGGACCCTGTCCCTGTCCCTTGGTTTCAGGCCCCTTTTTTCCGGCCCCCTCCTGTGACTCCCCTCTGTTCCCCTTATGCTGGGGTATCCTGGCACTGCCAAGACCCTCTGCTCCCCCTGCTTCTTTCTAGCCTGGGCTCCTCAAATGGGTCCTGGCTGCCCACCGACTCCACCGCAAACTCTGCACCACAGGTATCCCCTCACAGTGCGCGCTTTTGCCCCTCCTTTGGCCCAGGTCCCTCTCTGAGGATCTACTCACCTGGGGCAGAGGAGCTGAAATGGCTGGCCTCTGCACCCTGAATGCTCCCAGTGGGAAAAAGTCCTGCCACTTGCCTATGTCCCCTTGGCCGCCTGAACCTTGATGCCTGGAAGTTAACATGTGACTTGCTCCAACCCAGCCCTGAGAGATCCCCTCCCTTCCCTCCAGTGCCCTCTCACCTTGCATGCTGCCCCTACCCCAACCCAGCCTTGCCTAACTGTGGTCCATTGCGCTCCAGTCCCAGGGCCTGGCTGCTCGCCTAAGTCCCTGATCACGTTCCTCATGTCCCTTGGCATAGCATGGAGTCTCTTCCTGTTGGGTCTGAACTGGGGGCCCCTTGGTTGGGACTCCCCTAGATGCCCCTTGTGTTTCCCTCTGTCTCCTGGCCCTCATGCAGCCTGTACCTCCCTTCCCCTTGCGCTTTTTTCCTGGCGCTCCCAGGTCTCCTGCTCCTTGGGTCACTCATCACCATCGGTAGGGTGAGTCCCTTGCCTGGGAACCTGTCTTGGGTCCTGGCTCTTACCCCTCAGCACACCCACCCCGACCCCATGTCATGCCGTCCTGTCGCCCTTCTCCTGGACCCCTTCCCTTGTCTGGCATCCTTTGCAAGGTTCGTGGCCCTGGATTCAAATCTGAGCAAGGGCGCCTTATGGGAAACAGAGCCCTACCCCTCTCCTGCGCCCCTCACTCTCCCTGGGTGCTTGGTCTTACACCAGGAATCCTGGAGGTGGCCCTGGGCCTGGAGACTGACTGCATCTTGCTGGATCCTCTGCCTTCCCTCCCAAATCTTGTCCACTGTCCTGAGCCCCCTGCCCAAGCCGTGGCCCTTGGCTCTCTGTTCCCTGGCCTGGCTCCTCGCTTGAGCCTCTGGTGGCCCTTCTTGCTCTGTGATTTTCTGGGCTTTGTCTGAGGGACTCTCACTGGGGCAATTTCCCTGCTCCCCTTGGCTTCCCTGTACTGCAGTACACTAGTGCAGCCCCGCTTTCCTGGCCCAGGCCTTTTCTGCTGTCCCCTGGCCTGGGCCATCATCTAGGTCCCTTACCTGGGCTCCTTGCTGGAGTCCTGGCCCCCACCCCACTCACACCCATCCTGTGGCCCTTCAAGCTGTGCCCTTCTTTGGCCCTCCTGATGTTTCTGTCTGTCAGGCCCGCTTTCCTGATCCCCATCCCAAGATGCTCACCAGGGTCAGGGGGCTTGACCTGGCCTCTTAGCCCTGTGGGCTCCCTTTGGGAAAACGTAGCCCTGTCTCTTTCCTGGGCATTTTGGCCTCAAAATTTTGGCCTCAGACCAGGCCCTGCTCTCGAACCCTGACACCCTGCAGTGGACCTGGGCCCTGAACCCTCTTCCCCCTGTTGCATCAGCTCTCCTTTCTCCCCTTCCGCCCCTCCCTATCCATGTTTCTTTTCATTCACCCAGGCCCAGGTGCTAGCACTTGGCTCTCCATTACTGGGCCCGGCTCCTTGCTTGAGCCCCTGACCGCCCTTCTCAAGGACCCTGTCCTTGTCCCTTGGTTTCAGGCCCCTTTTGCCAGCCCCCTCCTGTGCATTTCTTCTGTTCCCCTCAGGCTGTGGTATCCTGGCACTGACCAGACCCTCTGCTCCCCCTGCTTCTCCCTAAAGTAGGCTCCTTGAATGGGTCCTGCTGCCCATCAACCACCCCCCTCACCTCCGCACACTAGGTATTCCCTCACAGTACCTTCTTTTGCCCCTCCTTTGGTCAGGTCCCTCTCTGAGGATCTACTTATCTGGGGCAGAGAAGCAGAATTGGCTGGCCTCTGCACCCTGAATGCTCCCTATGGGAAACACATCCCTGCCACTTGCCTGAGTCCCCTTCACTGCCTGAACTTGAGGCCTGCCATTAAAATGGGACTTGCTCCAACCCAGCCCTGAGCCATCTCTTCCTTTCCCTCCCCTGCCCTCTGGCCTTGCATGCTGCCCCTTCCCCAACCCAGAGCTCCCTAACCCTGACCCTTTGCCCTCCAGTCCCTGGGCACTTGCCTGAGACCCTGACTGGGTTCCTCATGTCCTTTGGCATGTAGTCTCTTCATGTTGGGTCTGACCTGGGGGCCCCTTGCTGGGCCTGCCAGTGGGCTTCCCTAGGTGCCCCTTGCGCTTCCCTCTGTCTCCTGGTCCTTGTGCAGCCCCTTCCTCCCCTTCCTCTCACTCTTTCCCCTGGTGCTGCAGGGTCTCCTGCTTCTTGAGTCCCTCATCACCATCGGTCGGGTGGGTCCCTTGCCTGGGCCCCTGGCTTGGGTCCTGGCTCTCACCCCTCCATGCACCCAACCTGACCCCATGCTGTGCCCTCCAGTCCCCCTCCTCCTGGTCCCCTTCCCTTGCCAGGTCTCCTTTGCCAGGTCCCTGGCCCTGGATTCTCATCTGAGCCAGAGCGCCTTATGAGAAACAGAGCCCTACCCCTCGACTGGGCCCCTTGTTCTCCCTGGGTACTACATCCTGCACCAGGAACCCTGAAAGCTTGAGGTAGCCCTGGGCCTGGAGCCTGACTGCCCCCTGCTGGATCCCCTGCCTTCCCTTCCAAGTCTTGTCCACTGACCTGAGCCCCCTGCCCAAGCCCTGGCCCTTGGCTCTCCATTCCCTGGCCTGGCTCCTCACTTGAACCTCTGGTGGCCCTTCTTGCTCTGTGCTTTTCTGGGCTTTGTCTGAGGGCCCCTCGATGGGGCCGCTTCCCTGCTCCCCTTGGCTTCCCTGTACTGCAGTACCCTAATGAAGCCCCACCTTCCCCACCTGGCACTTCCCTGCTCTCCCCTGGCCTGTGCCCTCCTCTAGGTCCCTTGCCTTGGCTCCTTGCTGGGGTCCTAGCTCCCACCCCATTCACACCTTTCCTGCGGCCCTTCAGGCTGAGCCCTCCTTCTGCCCTCCTGTTGTTTCTGTCTCTGTCAGGCCCGCTTTCCTGATCCCCTTCCCAGGATGCTCACCAGGGCCAGGGGACTTGACCTTGCCTCTTGGCCTGCGGGCTTTCTTTGAGAAAACATAGCTCTGCCCCTTGCCTGGGCCATTTGGCCTCCCTCAGTCGGGCCCTGCTCCTGAACACTGACACCCTGCATTGGACCTGGGCCTTAAGCCCTCCTCCCAATGTCCCACCTGCTTCCCTTTCTCTCCTCCCATCTTCCCCATCCATGTTTCTTTTGGTTCACCCGGGTCCAGGTGCTAGCACTTGGCTCTCCATTACTGGGCCAACTCATTGCTTGATCCTCTGGCTGCCCTTCTTGATGACCTTGACTTTGTCCCTTTGTTTCAGGCCCCTTTTCCGAGCCCCCTCAGTGCCTCCCCTCTGTTCTCCTCATGCTGTGGTATCTGGCACTGCCCCGACCCTCTGCTCCTTCTGGGTCTCCCTAGCCTAGGCTCCTCCAATGGGTCATGGCAGCCCACTGACCCCCACAACTACACATACCACTAATCTCCTCACAGTACTCTCTTTTGCCCCTCCTTTTGTCTAGGTCCTCTTTGAGGATCTACTCACCTGGGGCAGAGGAGTGCAATTGGCTGGACTTGGGCCCAGATGGCTCCCTATGGGAAACACAGCCCTGCCCCTCACATGGGCCCCCTTTGCAGCCCAAACTTGATACCTGGCAGAGGACGTGGGCCTAGTGATGACCTTGCCCTGGGTGATCTCCTGTCTTCCCTCCCCTGCCCTCTAGCCTTGCAAGCTGCCTTGATGCCAACCCAGCCCTCCCACACCCTGACCCTTCACCCCACAATCCCCAGGCCTGGCTGCTGGCCTGAGCCCCTTACTGCATTCCTTGTGTCTTGTTACTTTGAGTGGTATCTCTTCGTGTTGGGTCTGACCTGGGGTCCCTTTGCTTTGGCCCCCTAGCCTGCTCGCCTTTGTGCCCTTTGTGCTACCCTCTCTCTCCTTATCCTAGTGCCTCCACTTCCTCTCCTTCCCCTAGTGCTTTTTCCTGGAGCACAGGCCTCCTGCTCATTAGATCCCTAATATCTTTTGGTGGGGTCAGTCCCTTGCCTTGGCTCTTTGGTGGGTCCTGGCTCTTGCACCTCTCTGAACCCACCGTGACCCCCCACCATGCCCTTCCATCGCACTCCTCCTGCACCCTGTGCTTTGCCAGGCCCCCTTGGCATGGTCCCTGGCCCTTGATTCTCATCTGGGCCAGAGTGCCTTATGAAAAACAGAGCCCTGCTTCTGGCCTGGGCCCTTTGCTCTCCCTGGGCCCTTGGTCCTGCCCCCAGAATCTTGACACCTGGCAGTGGTCCTGGTCTTGGAGCCTGCCTCCCCCTGCTGGATCCCCTGCCTTCCCTCCCCGGCCCTGTCCACTTTCCTGAGCCCCCTGCCCCAGCTCTGGCCCTTGGCTCTCCGTTCCCTGGCCTGGCTCCTTGCTTGCACCTCTGTTGGCCCTTGCTCATTGCGTCCCTCGGCTTTGTCTGCGGGCCCCTCACTGGGGCCCCTTACCATGCTCCCCTTGGCTTCCCTGTACTGCAGTGCCCTAGTGCAGCCCCGTCTTCATGGCCCTGCCCTTCCCTGGTCTTCCCTGGCATGGATCCTTCTCTAGGTCCCTAACCTGGGTTCCTTCCTTGGGTCCTGGGACTGACCCCATCCTCCCCAGTCCTCTGGCCCTTCATGCTGTGCCATTTTGGGTCCTCCTGTTATCCCTGTGCCTGCCGTGACCCTTTTCGAAATCCCTTTCCCAGGATGCTCACCAGGGCCAGGAGACTGGACCTGGCCTCTTGGCCCTGCGGGCTCCATTTTGTAAAATGTAGCCCTGCCCCTTCCATAGGCCATTTGGCCTCCTTTAGCCTGGGCCCTGCTCCCTGACACTGACACCCTGCAGTGGGCCTGGGCCTTGAGCCACCCTCCTTTGCACCACCAGCTCCCTCCCTTGCCTCCCTCCCCTCACCAGCCCTATACATTTTCATGTTCCCCTGGCCCAGGCCCTTGCACTTGGCTCTCTGTTCCTGGACCTGGCTCCTTGCCTTGCTCATGTACCTTGATTTCAGGCCCCTTACTCAGGGCCCTGAAATGCCTCCCCTCTGTGTGCCTTGTGCTGTGGTATCCTGGCACTGCCTGAACCCTCCCCTCCACTGCTTCTTCCTAGACTGGGCTCCTTGATTGTGTCCTTGCACCCCCCAGGTCCAGAAGAAAGGTATTTCCTCACAGTCCCCTCCTTTGGTTCTGGTCCCTCTCTCAGGATCTACTCACCTGGGGCAGAGGAGTGGAATTGACTGGCCTCTATGTCCTGAAATCTCCCTATGGAAACATAGCCCTGCCCCTTGCCTGATCCCCCTCGCCGCCAGAACCCTGACACCTGGCAGTGGAAGTGTGCTTTGCACTGGCCATGCCTTGCGCCATTCCCTCCCTTCTCTCACCTGCCCTCTGGCTTTCCATGCTGCCGCAACCCCAACCCAGCGCTCCCTGATCCTGACCCTTCGCCTGAGCCCCTGACTGTGTTCCCGAGTCATGTGGCATCGTGTGGCTTTGCCTGGTGTCATTCTGTTTTGGGCCCCCTAGCATGCTCCACTTAGCCTTGGCCCTTGGCTCTCCGTTCCCTGGCCTGGCTCCTCCCTGGAGCCTCCTGTGCCCCTTCTTGCTCCCTGCGTTTCTGGGCTTTGACTTTGCGCTCCTCACTTGGGCCAATTCCCTGCTTCCCTTGGCTTCCCTTCCCTGCAGAATCCTAGTGCTGCCCACCTGCCCAGTCCCGCCCATCCCTGCTCTGCCCTGGCATGGGACCTCATCTAGGTCCCTAGCCTGGTCTCCATGCTGGGGTCCTGAACCCCACCCCAACAACACCCGTCCTCCAGCCCTTTCTGCTGTGCCCTCCTTTGGACCTCCTGTTGTCCCTATCTCTGCTGCGCCCCTTTTCCTGACCCCTTTACTAGGATGCATACAAGGCCAGGGGACTTGACCTGGCATTTTGGTCCTGTGGGTTCCCTTTGGGAAAATGTTGCCATGCCCCTTGCCTGGGCCCTTTGGCCTCCCTCAGCCCAAGCCCTGCTCCCCAACCCTGACACCCAGCAGTGGACCTGGTCTTTGAATCCTCTTCTCTCTGCACCACCCGCTCCCTTTACTATTCTACCTCCTCTCCCAGCCCTGTTAGTTTTTATGAGACACGGGCTAAGGCCCTGCCAGTTGGCTCTCCATTCCTTGGCCTTGTCTCTTGCTTGAACCCCTGGCCACCCTTCTCAAGGACCCTGTCCCTGTCTCATGATTTCAGGCTCATTTTTCCAGCCCCCTCCTGTGCCTCCCCACTGTTCCCCTTGTACTGTGGTATCCTGGCACTGCCAAGACCCTCCTCTCCCCCTGTTTCTCCCTAGCCTGGGCTCCTCGAAAGGGTCCTGGCTCCCCACCGACCCTTGCCCCCAATTCCGGACGCCAGGTATCCCCTCCTTTGGTCCATGTCTCTCTGTAAGGTTCTAATCACCTTGGGCAGAGGAGAGGAATTGGCTGACCTCTGCGCCCTGAAGACTCCCTATGGGAAACCCAGCCCTGCCCCTCGCCTGGGCCCCCTTCACCTTCCAAACCTTGACACCTGGCAGTGGACTTGGGCCTTCCACTGACCTTACCCTGCACAATTTTCTCCCTTCCCTCCCCTACCATCTAGCCTTGCATGTTGCCCCTACCCCAACCCAGCCCTCCCTAACCCTGACGTTTCACGCTCCAGTTTCAGGGCCTGGCTGCTTTTCTGAGCTCCGAACCATGTTCCTCATGTTCCATGGCATTGTGAGGGTATGACCTGGGGGCCCCTTGCCTAGTCCCCTTAGTACACTCTACTGGGTGCCCTTTGTGCTGCCCTCTGTCTCCATATCCTAGTGCCAACCCTTCCTCTCTTTCCACTAGTGCTTTCCCCTGGAATGCTGGCCTTCTGCTTCTTGGGTTTCTAATGCTCTGTTGGTGGGATCCGTCCCTTGCCTGGGATCCTGGCTTGGGTCCTGGCTCTTGCCCCTCTCTGCACCCACCGAGGCCCCGTGCCATAACCTCCTGTCGCCCTTCTCCTGGCCCCCGTCCCTTGCCCCTTGGCCCGATCCCTGGCCCTTGATTCTCGTCTAGGCAGGGCACCTCATGGGAAAGAGAGCCCTGCCCCTTGCCTGGGCTCCTTGCTCTCCCTGGGCCCTTGGTTCTACATCTGGAACCCTGAGACCTGGCAGTGGCCCTGGGCCTGGAGCCTGCCTCCCCACCGCTGGATCCCCTGCCTTCCCAGCTCAGCCATTTTCACTGTCCTAAGCCTCCTACTGAAGCCCTGGCCCTTGTCTCTCCATTCCCTGGCCTGTCTCCTCACTTGAGCCTATGATGGTCCTTCTTGTTCCGTGTGTTCCTGGGCTTGGACTGCAGGCCCCTTGCTTGGGCTGCTTCCCTGCTCCCCTTGGCTTCCCAGCATCTTAGAACCCTAGTGCTGCCTGCCTGCCCAGCCTCGCCTTTCCCTGCTCTTTTAGGATGGGGCCCACCTCTAGGTCCCTAGCCTGGTACTCTTGCTGGAGTCCTTGCCCCAAACCCACCAACAGGCGTTCTCCAGCACTTCCTGCTGTGCCCTCCTTGGGACCTCTGTTTCTGTCCCTGCTGTGCCCCTTTTTCCTGATCCCTTTACCAGGATGCTCACCAGAGCCAGGGGACTGGACCTGGACTTTTGGCCCTGTGGGCTCTCTTTGGGAAAATGTAGCCTTTCCCCTTTTTCTGGACCTTTGGCCTCCCTCAGCCCGGGACCTGTTCCTCAAACCTGAAACCCATCATTGGACCTGGGCCTTGAGTCCTACTCTCCTTGCACTACCCGCTCCCCTCCCTCCCCTCCCTAGCCCTGTCTGTTTGCATGGGACCCCTGCCAGGGCCAACACACTTCGCTCTCCATTTCTGGGCCTGGCTCCTTGCTTGAGGCTGCCCTTTTCCAGGACCCTGTCCCTTTCCCTTGATCAAGCCCCTTTATCGGGCCCCCTCCTGTGCCTACCCTCTGTTCTTCTTGTATTGAAGTGTCACCCCTTTTCTCCACAGAAAAGTCTTAACTGGGCTTCTCCAGAAATCTTCACCATGGCTGATTTTAGGACTGTCAGCAAAAGAGTTCAATGTAGGTAAACTTCCTCTTTTCCTGTTGCTCTGTTTTACTTGGCCACTGGCCGAGAAGATACCAGCACTCCAGGTGCTGGACACCCCCTTACTAGTTTTTCACAAACATATCCAGTATAGTATTTTGAAGAAATGTGCAAACAAGGCCTCTGGCCTTGAGCTGGGCTTCACAGAGATGTCTACATTTTTTTTAAAGAGAGAGAGAGAGAGAGAGAGAGAGAGAGAGAGAGAGAGAGAGAGAAATATTTTAATATTTATTTTTTAGTTTTCAGTGGACACAACATCTTTATTTTATTTTTATGTGGTGCTGAGGATCGAACCCAGCACCCCGCACATGCCAGGCGAGTGTGCTACCGCTTGAGCCACATCCCCAGCCCGAGATGTCTACATTTTTAAGATGTTACCAACTGGGCTCCAGGGTAACAACTGGCAGGGAGAGGAAAAATGGGAAAAAGCTCTCCCTAATCATTTGTTGTCCTTGAAGAGTTAACTTGCCCAAAACAGTAAAAGAAAAAGCTGTTTTTATGTGAACTTCTGCAGAATGTGAACTTCTGAGCCCCTCCCCTTACATGCTGGGTATAAAATTCTGACTGGCTAAAATTGGGGTTCAGGGGATTAATTGATTACAGCAAAAGCTGTGCCCTCTGAGCCTGGCTGCAGCCAAATAAAACTGTTTCCTGCTATGTTCAGTGTCTTGCCTCATTTGTCCCAACAACAGTACTGTGCTATCCCAGCATTGCCCGGACTCTCCCCTTCCACTGCTTCTCCCTAGGCTGGGCTCCAAGAATGGGTCCTGGCTCCCCACCAACCCCCCCCCAATTCCGGACACAAGGTATCCCCTCACAGTGCCCTCCTTTGGTCCTCCTTTGGTCCAGGTCCCTCTCTGAGGATCTACTCACCTGTGGCAGAGGAGTGGAATTGGCTGGCCTCTGCCCCCTGAAGGCCTAGTGCCAACCTTGCCCTGCCCAATCTCCTCCCTTCCATCCCCTGCCCTCTAGCCTTGCATGCTCCCCCTACCCCAACCCAGCCCTCCTAACCCTGACCATTCACTCTCTAATCCCCAGGCCTGGCAGCTCACCTGAGCCCCTGATCATGTTCTTTGGGTCATGTGGCTCCCCATGGGGTCTCTTGGTGTCAGGTCTGACCTGGGGGCCCCTTGCTTGGACTCCCTAGTGAGATCCCCTCCTTGCCCTTTATGCTGCCCTCTATCTCCTCATCCTAGCACCGCCTCTTCCTCTCCTTCCGCTAGCGCTTTACCCTGGAGAGCAGGCCTCCTGCTCCTTGGGTTCCTAATCCTCTTTTGGTCAGGTTGGCCCCTTGCCTGGAATCCTTGCTTGGGTCCTGGCTCTTGCCCCTCTCGGCACCCACCGTGACCCTGTGCCATGCTCTCCTGTCACTGTCCTCCTGGAACTTGTCCCTTGCCAGGACCCCTTGAACCAGTCCCTGGCCCTTGATTCTCACCTGGGCCAGAGCACCTTGTGGGAAACAGAGCCCTGCCCCTCATCTGGGCCCCTTGCTCTCCCTGGGCCCTTGGTCCTGCACCTGGAACCATGACACCTGGGAGTGGTGCTGGAACAAAAGCCTGGCTCCTCCTGACGGATCCCCAGCCTTCCCTCCCCAGCCCTGTCCACTGTCCTGAGCCCCCTGCCCCAGCCTTGGTCCTTGGCTCTCCATACCCTGGCCTGGCTCCTCTCTTGACCCTCTGGTGGACCTTCTTGTTCGGTGCATCCCTAGACTTAAACTGCAGGCCCCTTGCTTGGGGTGCTTCTCTGCTCTCCTTGGCTTCCCTGCACTGCAGAACCCTATTGCTGCCCTCCGACCCAGCCCAGCCCTTCCCTGCACTCCCCTGGCCTGGGCCCTGCAATAGGTTCCTAGCCTGGGCTCCTTGCTGGGGTCCTGGCCCCCACCTCACCAACACGCATCCTGCATCCCTTCACGTTGTGCCTTTCTTCGGCCCTCCTATCATCCCTGTCCCTGCCAGGCCCCTTTTTCTGATCATTTTTCCAGGATTCTCACCAGGACCAGGGAACTGGAACTGGTTGTTTGTTCCTGTGAGCTCCCTTTGGAAAATATAGCCCTGCTGCTGGTCTGGGCCCTTTGGCCTCCCTCAGCCCGGGCCCTGCACCCAACTCTGACACCCAGCAAGTGGACCTGGGCCTTGAGCCCTCCAATCCCTGTGCCACCTGCTCACCTTTCTCCCATCCCTCCCCTTCCCAGCCCTATAACTTTTCATGAAACCCTGGCCAAGGCCAAGGTACTTGGATCTCCATTCCTGGGCCTTGTTCCTTGCTGGAGCCCCCAGCCATCCTTCTCAAGGACCCTGTCCCTGTCTCTTGATTTCAGGCTCCATTTATGAGCCCCCGCTGTGTCCCCCTCAGTTCCCCTTGTACTGTGGTATCCCATGGGGTGTCTTGGTGTCGGGTCTGACCTGGGGGCCCCTTGCTTGGCACTTCACAGACCCAACCCTCCCCCTGCTTCTCCCTAGCCTGGGCTCCTCGAATGGGTCCTGACCACTGCCCAATTCTGAAAGCAAAACATCCATTCACAGTGCCCTCCTTCAGCCCCCCTTTGGTCCTGTCTCTCTTTGAGGATCTACTCACCTGGGGCAGAGGAGTGGAATTGGCTGGCTTCTGTGATCTGAAGGCTCCCTATGGGAAACACAGCCCTGCCCCACTCCTGGGCCCCCTTGGCTGCTGGAACCTTGACACGTGGCAGTGGACTTGGGCCTAGGGCCAACCTTGCCCTGTGCGATACCCTCCCTTCCATCCCCTACCCTCTAGCCTTGCATGCTGCCCCTACCCCAACCCAGCTCTCCCTAACCCTTACCGTTTGTGTTCCTATCCCTGGGCCTGGCTGCTCACCTGAGACCCTGACCACGTTTCTTCTGTTGTGTGGCTTCATGTGGTGTCTCTTGGTGTTGCTTGGGCCCCCTAGCATGCTCCCCTCCTTGCCCTTTGCACCCACTCTGTCTCCTATCTTAGCTCCGCCCCTTCCTCTCCTTCCCCTCTGGCTTTCCCCTGGAGCACGGGCCTCCTACTGCTTGGGTCTGTAATCCTCTATTGGTCAGGTCTGTCCCTTGCCTGGGATCCTTGCTTGGGTCCTGACTATTGCCCTTCTCTGCACCCACCGCAACCCCATGCTATGCCCTCCCGTTGCCGTCCTCCTGGACCTTGTCCCTTGTAGTGTCCCCTTGGCATGGTTCCTGGCCCTTGATTCTCATCAGAGCCAGGGCACCTTGCAGGAAACAGAGCCCAGGCCCTCGCCTGGGCCCCTTGCTCTCCCTGGGCCCATGATCTTGCAAAGGAACCCTGACACCTGGTAGTGGCGCTGACACTGGAGCTTGCCTCCCCCCATGCTGGATCACTTGCCTTCCTTCCTGAGCCCTGTGCACTGTCCTGAGACCCTGTCCCAGCCCTGGCCCTTGGCTCTATAGTCCCTATCCTGGCTCCTTGCTTGAGCCTCTGGTGGCCCTTGATGACCAGAGCGTCCTTGGGTGTTGACTGTGGGCCCCTTGCTTGGGCTGCTTTCCTGCGCCCCTTGGTTTCCCTATACTGAAGTCCACTAGAGCTGCCCGCCAGCCCAACCTTGCCCTTCCCTGCTTTCCTCTGAACTGAGTGCTTCTCTAGGCCCCTAGCCTGGGCTGCTCGCTGGGGTCCTGGCCCCCACCCCACCAGCAACGTCTTCTAGGTCTTCCTGCTGTACCATCCTTTGGCCCTCCTGTGGTCCCTGTCCCTTCCAGGCCCCCTTTCCTGATCCCTTTCCCAGGATGCTCACCGGAGCCAGGGGATGGACCTGGCCTCTTGGCACTCCTGGCTCCCTGGAGAAAAATGTAGCCCTGCCCCTTGCTTGGGCCCTTTTGCCTCCCTCAGCCTGGTTCCTGCTCCCCAACCCTGATACGTATCCTTGGACCTGGGCCTTGAGGCTTCCTCGCCCTACGCCACCTTCCTCCCTCTCTCCCCTCCCTATTCTCCCAAGCCCAGCCGGGGCTGTGGAACATGGCTCTCCTTTCCTAAGACTGGCTTCTTACTTGAGCCCTTGGCTGCCCTTCTTGAGGACCTTGTTCCTGTTCCTGTCCCTGTCCCTTGATTTCAGGCCCCTTGCTTGTGCCCTCTCCTGTGACTCTCCTCTGTTCCCCTTGTGCTGTGGTATCCTGGCACAGCCCAGATCCTCTGCTACCCCTGATTCTCCCTAGCCATGGCTCTTCCAATAGGTGCTGGCTCACCACCCACCCAGCCACTCCCGCTCCCAGTTCTGGACCCAGGGTTTCCCCACATAGTGCCCTCCTTTGGCCCTCCTTTGGTCCTGGTCCTTATCTGAGGATCTACTTACCTGGGGCAGAGGAGTAGAGTTGGCTGGTCTCTGGGCCCTGAAGGCTCCCTATGGGAAACACAGCCCTGCCCCTCGCCTGGTCACCCTTCACTGCGGGAACCCAGACACCTGGCCCTGGTTGTAGGCCTTGCGCTGACCTTGGCCTGAGCAATCCCCTCCCTTCTCTCCCCTGCCCTCTCACCTTGCATGCTTCCCCTACCCCAATCCAGCCCTCTCTAATCCTGACACTTTGCACTCCAGTCCCTGGACCTGTCTCCTCACCTGGGTCCCTGACCACGTTTTGTTGTGTCTCGTGCTGGCCTTTGCGTCCTGAAGTCTTCCTATGGGAAACATTGCACTGCTCCTTGCCTGAGCCCCCTTTGCTGCCTGAACCCTGACACTTGGCAGTAAATGTGGGCCTTGTGCCAACCTTGGCCTGCACGATCCCCTCCCTTCCCTCCCCTGCCCCCTTGCATTTCATGCTGCCCCTAACCCAACCCAGCCCTCCTAATCCTTACCCTTTACTCTCCAGTTCCTGGGCCTGGCCGCTCAATAAGCCCCTTCTCGTGTTGCATAGTATTTCGTGGCTTCGCTTCATGTCCAGTGTGACCTGGTGGCCCCTTGTTTGGGCCCCCTAGTGCACTCTTGAGCCTTTCTGTCTCCTCATCCTCACGCAGCTCCTTCCTCCCCTAGCTCCTTCCTCCCCTTCCGCTCACACTTTCCCCTAGTGCTCATGGGTATCCTGTTCCTGGGTTCCCTCATCCTAGGTCTGTTGGGTTGGTCCTTGCCTGGGCTCTTGGCTTGGGTCCTGGCTCTCATCCCTCTCAGAACACACTGCGACACCAAGCCGAGTCCTCCGATCACCGTCCTCGTTTCCCTTCCCTATCCAGGCCCTATTTACTGGGTCACTGGTTCAGGATTTTCATCTGGGCCAGGGTGCCTTATGGGAAGCAAAGCCCTGCCACTCACCTAGGCCCCTTGCTCTCCCTGGGCTCTTGGTCCTGCACCCGGAACCCTGACACTTGGCAGTGGCACTGCGACTTGAGCCTGCCTTTTACCTGTCCAATCGCCTGCCTTCTCTCCCCAGCCTTGTCCACTTTCCTGACCCTGCTGCCCCAGCCCTGGACTTTGGCTCTCCATTCCCTGGCCTGACTCCTAGCTTGAGCCTCCGGTGGCCCTTCTTGCTCTGTGCTTTTCTGGGCTTTACTGTGGGGCCCTTGGTGGGGCTGCTTCGCTGCTCCCCTTGGCTTCCCTGTACTGCAATACCCTAGTGCCACCCAACCTTCCCACACTGCCCTTCCCTGCACTCCCCTGGTCTGGGGCCTCATCTTAGGTACCAAACCTGGGCTTTTTTGGGGGGGTCCTAGTCCCCACAACACCACACCAGTCCTCCAGCGCTTCAGGCCCTCCTGTCATCCCTGTCTTTGCCAGGCCCCTTTTTGAGATCCTCTTCCCGGGATGCTCACCCGGGTCAGGGCAGTAGACCTGGCCTTTTGGCCCTGCAGGATCTATTTGGGAAAACCTAGCCCTGCCCCTGGCCTGGGCCCTTTGGCCTCCCTCAGCCCGGGCCCTGCTCCCGAACCCTGACACCGGGCAGTGGACCTGGGCTTTGAGCTTTCCTCCCGCTACGCCACCTGCTCCCATGTCTCCCCTCCCTAGCCCTGTCCGTTTTCATGCACCCTGAACCCTGACACCTGGCAGTGGCTGTGGGTCTTGTGCCAGCCTTCTCCCTATCGGATCCACCCAGCCTAGTCCACTTTCCTGAGCCCCCTGCCCCAGCCCAGGCCATTGGCTCTTCATTTCCTGGCCTGGCTGCTAGAGGGAGCCTCTGGTAGCCCTTCTTACTCAGTGCCTCCCTAGAGGGGGTGTGCGGGCCCCTTGCTGGGGCCGCTTCCCTGCTACCCTTGGCTTCCCTATAGTGCAGTACCCTAGTGCAGCCCCACCTTGTCGGCTCTGGCCTTCCCTGCTCTCCTCTGGCCTGGGCCCTCCTCTAGGTCCCCTGCCTGGGCTCCTTGCTGGGGTCCTGGAACCCACCCCAACCTCACCCGTCCTGCGGCCCTTCAGTCTGTGCCCTCTATAGGCCATCCTGTTGTTTCTGTCTCTGCCAGGCCCACTTACCTGATCCCTTTCCCAGGATGCTCACCCAGGCCAGGGGACTTGACCTGGCCTCTTGGCCCTGCAGGCTCCCTTTGAAAAAATGTAGCCCTGCTCCTTGCCTAGGCACTTTGGCCTCCCACAGCCCAGGCCCTGCTCCCGAACTCTGACATCCTGCAGTGAACCTGGGCCTTTAGCCCTCCTCCCTGTGTGCCGGCCCCCTCCTGTGCCTCCCCTATGTTCTCCTCATGCTGTGGTATCCTGGCACTGCCGGGACCCTCCGCTACCCCTGCTTCGCCCTAGCCTAGGCTCCTCAAATGGGTCCAGGCAGACAACCAACACTCCCCCTGCACCTCTGCACACAGGCATCCCCTCACAGTGCCCGCTTTTGCTCCTCCTTTGGTCCAGGTCCCTCTCTGAGGATCTACTCACCTGGGGCAGAGGAGCTGAATTGGCTGGCCTCTGCGCAATAAAATGCTCCACAGGGAAACACAGACCTGCCACTCACCTGAGTCCCCTTCACAGCCTGAACCTTGAACCTGGCAGTTAACTTGGGACTTGCTCCAACACAGCCCTGAGGGATCCCATCCCTTCCCCTGCCCCCAGCCCTCTAGCCTTGCATGCTGCCCCCACCTCATCCCACCCCTACCTAACCCTGACCCTTTGAGCTCCAGTCCCAGGGCCTAGGTACTCACCTGAGCCACTGATTTTGTTCCTCATGTCCCTTGGCATAGCATCGAGTCTCTTCATGTTGGGTCTGACCTGGGGGCCCCTTACTTGGGCACGCCAGCGGGCTCCCCTTGGTGCCCCTTGCTCTTCCCTCTGACTCCTGTTCCTTGCGCAGCCCCTTCCTCCCTTTCCCCTCGCATTTTCCCCTGGCGCTCATGGGTCTCCTGCTCCTTGGGTCCCTCATCAACATTGATCTGGTGGATTCCTTGCCTGGGCGACTGGCTTGGGTCCTGGATCTCACCCCTCCACACACCCCCTGACACCCCGCTGTGCCCACCTGTCGTCCTCCTCCTGGCCCCCTTCCCTTTCCTGGCCTCCTTTGCCAGGTCTCTGCCCTAAATTCTTATTTGAGCCAGGGTGCCTTATGGGAAACAGAGCCCTGCCCCTTGCCTGGGCCCCTTGCTCTCCCTGGGTGCTTCTTCCTGCACTAGGAACCATGAAACCTGGAGGTGGCCCTGGGCCTGGAGCCTGACTGCCCCCTGCTGGATCCTCTGCCTTCCATCCCAAATCTTGTCCACTGTCCTGAGCCCCGTGCCCAAACCGTAGCCCTGGCCTGGCTCCTCGCTTGAGCCTCTGGTGGCCCTTCTAGCTCTGTGATTTTCTGGGTTTGTCTGAGGGCCCCTCACTGGGGCCACTTCCCTGCTCCCCTTGGCTTCCCTGTACTGCAGTACATTAGTGCAGCCCCACCTTATCGGCCCCAGCCTTCCCTACTATCCCCTGGCCTGGTCCCTTCTCTTGGTCCCCTGCCTGGGGTCCTTGCTGGGGTCCTGGCCCCCACCCCACTCACACCAGTCCTGTGGCCCTCAGGTTGTGCCCTCCTTCGACCCTTCTGTCCTTTCTGTCTCTGCCAGGTTTGCTTTCCTGATACCCTTCCCAGGATGCACACCTGGGCCAGACAACTTGACCTGGCCTCTTGGCCCTGGGGGCTCCCTCTAAGAAAACATAGCTCTGCCCCTTGCCTGGGCACTTTGGCCTCCCTCAGCCTGGGCCCTGCTCCCGAACAGTGATACCCTGCAGTGGAACTGCACCTTGAGCCTTCCTCCCCATGTGCCACCCACTCCCCTTTCTCCCCTCCCAACCCTACCCATCCATGTTTCCTTTCTTACCCAGGCCCAGGTGCTAGCACTTGGCTCTCCATTACTGGGCCCGGCTCCTTGCTTGAGCCCCTGGCCACCCTTCTCAAGGACCCTGTCCTTGTCCCTTGGTTTCAGGTCCCTTTTTCCGGCCCCCTCCTGTGCCTCCCTTTGGTTCCCCTCATGCTGTGGTATCCTGGCACTGCCCGGACCCTACAATCCTCATGATTCTCCCTAGCCCAGGCTCCTCAAATGGGTACTGGCAGCCCACAGACCACCCCACACCTCCAATGCCAGGTATCCATTCATAGTACCCTCTTTTGCCCCTCCTTTGGTCCAGGTCCCTCTCTGAGGATCTACTCACCTGGAGCAGAGGAGGGGAATTGGTTGATCTCTGCACCCTGAATGCTCCCTATGGGAAACACAGCCCTGACATTTGCCTGAGTCCCCTTCACGGCCTGAACCTTGATGCCTGGCAGTTAACATGGGACTTGCTCCAACCCAGCCCTGAGCAATCTCCTCCCTTCCCTCCCCTGCCCTCTGACCTTGCATGCTGCCTCTTCCCCAACCCAGCCCTCCCTTACCCTGACCCTTTGTGCTCTAGTCCCCCGGGCCTGGGTGCTCACCTGAGCCCCTGACCACATTCCTCATGTCCTTTGACATAGCATGGAGTCTCTTTGTGTTGGGTCTGACCTGGGGGCCCCTTGCATGGGCCCACCAGTGGAGTCCCCTAGGTGCCCCTTGCGCTTCCCTTTGTCTCCTGGTCCTTGCGCAGCCCCTTTGCCTCTTTCCCCTTGTGATTTCTCCTGGCACTCGTGGGTCTCCTGCTCCTTGGCTCCCTCATCAATATTGATCGGGTGGGTCCCTTACTTGGCTTGGGTCCTGGCTCTTACCCTTCCAAGCACCCACCAGGACCCACTGCCGTGCCCTCCCGTTGCCCTCCTTCTGGCCCACTTCCCTTGTCTGGCCTCCTTTGCCAGGACCCTGGCCCTGGATTCAAATCTGAGCAAGGGCGCCTTATGGGAAACAGCCCTGCACCTCGCCTGGGCCCCTTGCTCTACCTGGGTGCTTGGTCCTCCACCAGGAACCCTGAAACCTGGACGTGGCCCTGGTCCTGGAGCCTGACTGCCCCCTGCTGGATCCTCTGCCTTCCCTCCCAATCTTGTCCACTGTCCTGAGCCCGTGCCCAAACCGTGGCTCTTGGCTCTCTGTTCCCTGGCCTGGCTCCTCGCTTGAGCCTCTGGTGGCCCTTCGTGCTCTGTGATTTTCTGGGCTTTGTCTGAGGGCCCCTCACTGGGGCCGCTTCCCTGCTCCCCTTGGCTTTCCTGTACTGCAGTACCCTAGTGAAGCCCTGCCTTCCTGGCCCAGGCCTTCCCTGCTCTCCCCTGGCCTTGGCCCACTTCTAGGTCACTTACCTGGGCTCCTTGCTGGGGTCCTGGCCCCCACCCCATTCACACCTGTTCTGTGGCCCTTCAGGCTGTGCCCTCCTTTGGCCCTCCTGTTGTTTCTGTTTCTGTCAGGCCTGCTTTCCTGATCCCCATCCCAAGATGCTCACCAGGGCCAGGGGACTTGACCTGGCCTCTTGGCCCTGTGGCTCCCTTTTGGAAAATGTAGCCCTTCCCCTTGCCTGGGCTCTTTGCCTGCCAAAGCCCGGGCCCTGCTCCCGAACCCTGACACCCTTCAGTAGACTTGGGCCTTGAGCCTTCCTCCCCCTGTGCCAACTGCTCTCCTTTCTCTCTTCCCTCCCCTCCCCATCCACATCCTTTTTCATTCACCCAGCCCCAGGTGCTACACTTGGCTCTCCATTACTAGGCCCTGCTCCTTGCTTGAGTCCCTGGCTGTCCTTCTTGAGGACCCTGTCCCTGTCCCTCGGTTTCAGGCCCCTTTTACTGACCCCCTCCTTTGCCTCCCCTCTGTTCCACTGGTGCTGTGGTATCCTGGCACTGCCAGGACCCACCGCTCCCCCTGCTTCTCCCTAACCTGGGCTTCTCAAATGGGTCCTGGCTGCCCACCGACCCCAGCCCCAACCTCTGCTCACCTGGTATCGCTTCACAGTGCCCTCTTTTGCCCCACCGTTGGTCCAGGTCCCTCTCTGAGGATTTACTCACTGAGGACAGAGGACTGAAATTGGCTGGCCTCTGCGCCCTGAATGTTCCCTAATGGGAAACACTGCCCTGCTCCTTGCCTGTGTCCCTTTCAGCTCCTGAACCTTGAGGTCTTACAGTTAACATAAGACTTGCTCCATCCCAGCCCTGAGTGATCCCCTCCCTTCCCTCCCCTGCCGGCTCTCCTGAGCCCCTGACCAAGTTCCTCATGTCCCTTGGTGTAGTGTGGAGTCTCTTCGTGTTGGGTCTGACCTGGGGGTCCCTTGTTGGGCCCACCAGCGGGCTCCCCTAGGTGCTCCTTGCGCTTCCCTCTGTCTCCTGATCCTCACAAAGCCCTTCCACCCCTTCCCCTGGCACATTTCCCTAGCGCTGGCGGGTCTCCTGCTCCTTGGGTCCCTCATCCTTGGTCGGTCGGGTGGGTTCCTTGCCTGGGCACTTGGCTTGGGTCCTGGCTCTCACCCCTCCAAACACCAACCGCAATCCCCCCGCTGTGCCCTACCTTCGCCCTACTCCTGGCCCCCTTCCCTTGTCAGACCTCCTTTGACAGGTTCCTCTCCCTAGATTCTCATCTGGGCCAGAGTGCCTTATGTGAAACAGTGCCCTTCCCCTCACCTGGGCCTCTTGCTCTCCCTGGGTGCTTGGTCCTGCATCTGGAACCCTGACACCTGGGAGTGGCCCTGGGTCTGGGGTCTGCCTGCCCGCTGCTGGATTCCCTGCCTTCCCTCTAAAGTCTTGTCTACTGTCCTGAGCCCCCTGCCCAAGGCCTGGCCCTTGGCTCTCTGTTCCCTGGCCTGGCTCTTCTCTTGAGCCTCTGGTGGCCCTTCTTGCTCTGTGCTTTTCTGGGCTTTGTCTGAGGGCCCCTCACTGGGGCCTCTTCCCTGCTCCCCTTGGCTTCCCTGTACTGCAGAACCCTACTGAAGCCCCACCTTCCCAGCCCCGCCCTTTCCTGCTCTTCCTTGGCCTGGGCCTTCCTGTAGTTCCCTAGCCTGGGCTCCTTTCTGGAGTCCTGGCCCGCATCCCATCAATACTCTTCCTTTTGCCTTTCATGCTGTACCCTCCTTCATCCCTCCTTTGTCCCTGTCCCTGCTGGGCCCCTTTTCAAAATACCTTTCCCAGGATGCTCACCAGGTCCAGGGGACTGGAATTGGGCGTTTGGCCCTGCGGGCTCCCTTTCGGAAAACATAGCTGTGCCCCTTGCCTGGGACTTTGGACTCTCTCCGCCAGGGTCCTGCTCCTCAATCCTGACACCCAGCAGTGAACCTGGGCCTTGAGCCCTCCTTTCCCTGTGCCACCCACTACCCTTTCTCCCCTTTCTCCCCTCCCTAGCCCTGTCTGTTTCCATAGGACCCAGGACAGGGTCCTGGCACTTGGCTCCCCATTCTTGGTCCTGGCTCCTTGCTAGAGCCCCTGGTTGCCCTTCTTGAGGACCCTGTCCCTGTTCTTTGATTTCAGGCCCCTTGCTTGGTCCCCCTCCTGTTCCTCCCCTCTGTTCCCCTTGTATTGTGGTATTTTGTCATTGCCAGGACCCTCCCCTCCCCCTGCTTCTCCCCAGCCTGGTCTCCTCCAATGGTTGCTGGCTCCCCACGGACACCCCCCCAATCCCGGACCAAAGGTATCACTCACATTGCCCTCGTTTGGTCCTGGTCTGTCTCTGAGGATCTACTCACCTGGGGCAGAGGAGTGGAATTGGCTGGCTTCTGGGTCCTGAAGGCTCCCTATGGAAAACACAGCCCTGCCCCTTGCCTGGGCAGCTTTTGACGCCCAACCTTGACAACTGGCAGTTGACTTCGGCCTAGTGATGACCTTGCGGTAGGTGATCCCCTCCCTTCCCTCTCCTGCCCTCTAGCCTTGAAACCTGCCCCTAAGCCAACCCAGCCCTTCCTCACCCTGACCCTTCGCCCTACAGTCCCATGGCCTGGATGCTGGCCTGAGCTCCTTACTGCGTTACTCAGGTTGTGTTGCTTTCTGTAGTGTCTCTTTCTGTCATGTCTGACCTGGGCGCCCCTTGATTTGGCCCCCTAGCTCACTCCCGTCTGTGCCCTTTGCGCAGCCCTCTGTCTCCTCATCCTAGCACTGATCCTACCTCTCCTTCCCCTAGTGCTTTTTCCTGGAGCGGGGGCCTCCTTCTCATTGGGTCCCTAATACCTTTTGGTGGGGTCGGTCCCTTATCTGGGCTCCTTGATTGGGTCCTGGCTCTTGCCCCTCTCTGCACCCACCATGACCCCCCACTGTGCCCTCTCATCACACTCCTTCAGGCCCCTGTCCCTTGCCAGGCCCTTTGGACTGGTCCCTGGCCCTTGATCCTCATCTGGGCCAGGGCGCCTTATGGGAAACAGAACCCTGACCCTCGTCTGGGCTACTTGCTCTCCCTAGGCCCTTGGGGCAGCACCTGGAACCCTGACACTTGGCAGTGACGCTGAGCCTTGAGCCTGCCTCACCCCTGCTGGATCCCCTGCCTTCCCTCCCCAGCCCTGTCCTGAGCCCCCTGCCCCAGTGCTGGCCCTTGGCTCTCCATTCCCTGGACTGGCTCCTCCCTTGAGTCTCTGGGGGTCCTTCTTGCTAAATGCTTCCCTGGGCTTGAACTGCGGGCCTCGCTGGGCTTCCCCACTCCTCTTGGCTTCCCTGCATCTCAGAACTCTAGTGCAGCCCCTGCCTGCCCGGCCACACCCTTCCCTACTCTCCCGTAGCCTGGGCCCTCCTCTAGGTCCCTAGCCTGGGTTCCTTTCTGCAGTCATGGCTTGCACCCCACAAACACCCTTCTTCCAGCACTTCACAGTGTGCCTTTCTTCAGCCCTCCTGTTGTCCTTGTCCCTGCTGGGCTCCTTTTCCAGATCCCTTTCCCAGGATACTCATGAGAGCCAGAGGCTGGAACTGGGATGTTTGGCCCTGTGGTCTTCCTTTGGGAAAAGGTAGCAGTGCCCCTTGCCTGGGGCCTTTGGCCTCCTTCAGCCTGGGCCCTACTCCTCAATCCTGACACCCACCAGTGAACTTGGGCCTTGAGCCCTCCTCTCCCTGTGTCACTGTATCCCTTACTCCCCTTTCTCCCCATATGCAGCCAGGAGAGAGGGTACTCGCCCTCCCAGACAGGAGACCCCTCCCACCTGGATGTGTGTGTGTGTGTGTGGGAGCTCCTATACTGCTGCAGCCAGGGTAGAGGGCACTCACCCCTATAGGCGGGAGACCCCTCACACCTGGGTGTTGGGGGGAGCTCAAAACAGCCACAGCCAGGGTAGAGGTGACTCGCCCCTCCAGGCGGGAGGCCCCACCCACTTGGGTTTGGGGGAGCTCATATACCACCAGAGCCAGGGTAGAGGGGACTCACACCTCCAGTCCCCTCTACCCTGGCTAACTTGGTATACAAGCTCCCTGAAACACCCAGGTGGGAGGGGTCTCCTGCCTGGAGGGGAGAGTCCCATCTACCCTGGCTGCAGCAGTATAGGAGCTCCTCCCTACACCCAGGTGAGTGGGGTTTCCCGCCTGGAGGAGTGAGTCCCCTCTACCCTTGCTGCGGGGGGGGGGGGGGGGGGATATGAGCAACCCCTGACACCCAAGTGAAAGGCTTCTCTGGCCTAGAGGGGTGAGTCCCCTTTAGCCTGGCTGCGGCTGTATAAGAGCTCCCCCCCCCCGACACCCAGGAGGGAGGGGTCTCCCGATTAGAGGGGCAAGTCAGCTGTACCCTGGCTTGGGCGGTATACTAGCCCCCCCCCATAGTTAGGTGGGAGGAGTCTCCCTCCTTGAGGGCCCAGTCCCCTCTACCCAGACTGCTGTAGTATAGGAGCTCCCCTCCCATACCCGGATGAGAGGGGACTCCTGCCTGAAGGGGCAAGTACCCTCTACCCTGGCTGCAGTGGTATGCTAGCATTCCCTGACACCCAGGTGGAGGGGTCTCCCGCCTGGAGGGGCAAGTCCCTTCTACCCTGGATGCTGTGGTATGAGAGCTCCCCCTGAAACCCTGGTGGGAGGGGTCTCCTGCCTGGAGGGGTGAGTTCTCTCTACCCTGGCTAAGGTAGTATACAAGGTCCCTGCAACACCCAGGTGGGAGGGGTTTCCTGTCTGGAGGGGTGAGTACCCACTACCCTAGCTGCAGTGGTATAAGACCTCCTCCACCCTGACACCCAGGTGGGAGGGGTCTCCAGCCTGGAGGGGCGAGTTCCCTCTACCCTGGCTGCTGGGGTATACTAACCCACTCCAACACACAGGTGGGCGGCCTCTCCAGCCCGGAGGGCCGAGTCCCCTGTACCCTAGCTCCTGCAGTATAGGAGCTCCCCCTGACACCCTGGTGGGAGGGGTCTCCCGCCTGGTGGGGCAAGTACCCTCTACCCTGGTTGCTGTGGTATATGAGCTCCTCCCCTACACCCAGGTGGGAGGGGTCTCCCGCCTGGAGGGGAGAGTCCCCAGTACCCTGCTGCGGTATAGGAGCTTTCCCGTCTGGAGGGGCAAGTCTGCTCTACCCTGACTAAGATGGTATACAAGCTCACCACGACACCCAGGTGGAGGGGTCTCCCACCTGGAAGGGCAAGTCCCCTCTACCCTGGCTGCGTTGGTATACGAGCCCCCCCCACCGGACACCTAGGTGGGAGGGGGTCTTCCGCCTGGAGGGGCGAGTCCCTTCTACCCTGGCTGCTGTGGTGTACTAGCTTTTCCTGACACCCAGATGGGAGGGGTCTCAGTTCTGGAGGGGCGAGTCCCCTCTCTCCTGTCTGGGACGGTATATGAGCTCCCCCTGACACTCAGGTGGTAGGGGTCTCCAGCTTGGAGGGGCGAGTACACTCTACCCTGACTGTGGTGGTACAGGAGCTCCCCCCTACACCAAGGTGGGAGGGGTCTCCTGCCCTGAGTGGTGAGTCCCCTCTACCCTGCCTGTGGCGGTATATGAGCTCCCCTGACAACCAGGATTGAGGGGTCTCCCGCCTAGTGGGGCGAGTCCCCTCTATCTGGGCTACATCGATATAGGAGCTCCTCCCCCGCCCCCCATAGCCAGACGGGAGGGGTGTCCCGCCTGGAGGAGCGTGTACCTTCCACCCTGGCTAAGGAAGTATACAAGCTCCCCTCAGACACCCAGGTGGGAGGGGTCTCCCGCATGGATGGGTGAGTCCCCTCTACCCTGGCTGCAGTGGTATACTAGCTTTCCCTGACACCAGGTGGGAGGGTTCTCTTGCCTGAAAAGGTGAGTACCCTGTACCCTGGCAGTTGCTATAGAGAAGCTCTCCCCTACACACAGGTGGGAGAGGTCTCCAGCCTGGAGGGGCAAGTCCCCTCTACTCTTGCTGCAGCGGAATACATGCTCCCCCAGACACCAATATGGGGAGGGGTCCCCAGGCTAAACGGGCGAGTCCCCTCTACCATAGCTGAGGCGGTATAAGAGCTCCCCTGACACCTAGGTGTGAAGGGTCTCCCGCCTAGTAGGGTGAGTCCCCACCGCCCTGGTTAAGGTGGTATACAAGCTCCCCTGGACACCCAGGAGAGAGGGGTCTCCCGCCTGGAGGGGCAAGTCACATCTACCCTGGCTGCAGTGGTATAAGTATTCCACACGACACCCAGATGGGAGGCGTCTCCTGCCTGGAAGGGCGAGTCTCCTCTACCCTAGCTAGGGCGGTATAGGATCCCCCCCACCGGACACCCAGGTTACACTGGTCTTCCGCCTGGAGGGGCGAGTCCCCTCTACTCTGCCTGCGGCTGTATAGGAACCCCCTTAAAACCAGGTGTGAGGGGTCTCCCACCTCTATCCTGTCTGCGGCGGTATAGGAGCTCTACCCCGCCACCCCCCCCAGCCAGATTGGAGGTTCCCCTGCCTAGAGGGGCGTGTCCCCTCTAGCCAGACTGCTGTGGTATAGGAGTTCCTGCAGACACCCAGATGGGAAGGGCTCTTGCCTAGAGGAGCGAGTCGCTTTACCCTGGTTGCAGTGGTATATGAGCTCCCCCGCACACACCCAGGTTGGAGGAGTCTCCAGCCTGCAGGGGTGAGTCCGCCTCAAGGCTGAAGCAGTGTACAAGCTCTCCCCACCCCGACACCCAGGTGGGAGGGGTCTCCCGCCTGGAGGGGCAAGTCCCCTCTTCCCCTCTTCGATTGCTATGGCAGTATATGAGCTCCCCTGACTCCCAGGTGGGAGAGTCTCCCACCTGGAAGGGCGAGTCCCCTCTACCCTGGCTGCTGTGGTATAGGAGCTCCCCTGACACACAGGTAGGAGGAGTCTCCTGACTGGAGGGGAGAGTCCCCTCTACCCTGCCTGAGGCGGTGTAAGATCTCCCCCTGACACCCAGGTGGGATGGGTCTCCAGCCTGAAGGGGCGAGTCCCCTCTACCCTGGTTGCTATGGTACAGTAGCTTTCCTTGATACTCAGGTGGGAGGGGTCTCCCGCCTGGATGGGCGAGTTTACTCTACCCTGGCTGCAGTGGTATATGATCTCCCCCACCTCACCCAAGTGGGAGGGGTCTTCCTCCTAGAGGGGCAAATCACCTCTACTCTGGATTCAGCGGTGTAGGAGCTTCCCCAGACACCCAGGTGAAAGGGGTCTCCCTCATGGAGGGCGGAGTTCCTCTACCCTGGCTGCAGTGGTATACTAGCTTTCCCTGACACCCAGGTGGGAGGGGTCTCCTGCATGGAGGTTCCAGTCCCCTCTACACTGGCTGCAGCAGTAAAGGAGCTCCCCCTGACACCCAGGTGGGATGGGTCCCTCGCCAGGAGAGAGGAAGTCTTCTCTAGCCTGGCTGCTGCGGTATAGGAGCTCCCGCACAAACCCAGGAGGGAAGGGTCTCTTGCCTGGAGGGGTGAGTCCTCTCTACCCTGGCTGCGGTGGTATAGGAACTTCCCCCAAAGCCCAGGAGTGAAGGGTCTCCCGCCTAGTGGGGAGAGTCCCCTCTGTCCTGGCTAAGTCAGTATACAAGCTCTCCTGGACACCCAGGAGGGAGGGTTCTCCCGCCTGGAGGGTCTAGTCACCTCTACCCTGGCTGCAGCAGTATAAGAGCTTCCCCTCCATACACAGGTGGGAGGGGTCTCTTGCCTGGAGGGCCGAGTCAGCTCTACTCTGGTTGTGATGGTATAGGAGCTCCCCCTGACACCCAGGTTGGAGGGGTCTTCCGCCTGGAGGGGCGAGTTCACTCTACCCTGGCTGCTGTTGTATAGCAGCTCCCCTGTCACCCAGGTGAAAGGTGTCTCCCATTTGGAGGGCTGAGACCGCTCTACCCTGGCTAGTGCGGTATAGGAGCCCCCCACACACACCCAGGTGAAAGTGGCCTCCAGCCTGGAGGGGAGAGTCCCCTCTACCCTGACTGTTGTGGTATAGGATCTCCCCTCACCAAGGTAGAAGAGGTCTCCCGTCTGGAGGGGTGAGTTACCTCTACCCTGGCTGTGGTGGTATACTAGCTTTCCCTGACACCAAGGTGGGAGGGGTCTCCTGCCTGGAAGAATGATTCACCTCTACCCTTGCTGCATTAGTGTACAAGCTCCCCCAGACACCCAGGTGGGAGGGGTCCCCCACCTTGAGTGGTGAGTCCCCTCTACCATGGCTGAGGTAATATAGAAGCTCCCCCGACACCCAGGTGGGAAGTGTCCCCCGCCTTGAGGGGCAAGTCCTCTCTACACTGGCTGCAGCAGTATAAGAGCCCCCCCCACATACCCAGATAGGAGGGGTCTCCCACCTGAAGGGGCGAGTTCCCTCTACCTTGGCTGTAGTGGTATAGTAGCTTTCCCTGACACCCAGGTGGGAGAGGTCTCCTGCCTAGAGGGGTCTTTCATCTGGAGGGGTGAGTCGACTGTATTCTGGCTGCAGCTGTATAGGAGCTCCCCCTGTCATCACCTAGGTGGGAGGGGTCTCCTACCTAGAGGGGCAAGTCCCCTCTACCATGGCTGCGGTGGTGTACAAGTTCCCCCAGGCACCAAGTGAGAGGCTACTCCTGCATGGAGGGGGGAGTCCCCTCTACCCTGGCTGATGCAGTATACGAGCTCTCTCCCCCATACCCAGATGAAAGGGGTCTCCCACCTGATGGGGCGAGTACCCTCTGCCCTGGCTGCAGTGGTATACTAGCTTTCCCAGACACCCAGGTGGGAGGAATCTCCTGCCTAGAGGGGCGAGTCCCTTCTAACCTGGCTAAGGTGGTATATAGGCTCCCCGGGACACTCAGGTGGGAGGGGTCTCCTGCATGGAGGGGCGAGTCCCAACTACCCTGGATGCAGCGGTATACAAGCTCCCCCCTCCACATCCATGTGGGAGGGGTCTCCTTCCTGGAGGGGCGAGTTCCCTCTACCCTAGCAGCGGGGGTGTATTAGAGCTCCCCCTGACAACCAGGTGGAAGGCGTCTCCCGCCTGGAGGGGCGATTGCCCTCTATCCTGGCTAAGGTTGTATACAAGCTCCCCGTGACACCCAGTTAGGAAGGTCTCCTGCAGGGATGGGCGAGTCCCCACTACCCTGGCTGGGACGGTATAGGTGCTCCCCCTACACCCAGGTTAGAGGGGTCTCTTGACTGGAGGGGAGAGTCCCCTCTACCCTGGCTGCGGCGGTATTGGTGGTACCCTGACACCCAGGTGGGAGGGGTCTCCCGCCTGGAAGGGCGAGTCCCCTCTACTTTGGCTGGTGCCCTATAAGGGCTTCCTGGACACCCAGGTGGGAGGGATCTTCCGCCTGCAGGGGCGAACCCCTCTATCCTGTCTGTGGCAGTATATGAGCTCTCCCAGACACTCTGGTGGGAGGGGTCTCCTGCCTATAGGGGCGAGTTTCCTCTACCCTGGCTTCGGTGGTATTCAAGCTCCCCCTGTCAACCAGGTGGGAGGGGTCTCCAGACTGGAGGCTGGAGTCCCCTCTACCCTGGCTGTGGAGGTACAGGAACTCCCCCGACACCCAGGTGGGTCGGGTCTCTCCCCTGGAGGGGCGAGTCCCTGCTACCCTGGCTGAAGCAGTATACGAGCCCCCCCCCCCCCCCACACACACACACAACACACACACCCAGGTTGAAGGGGTCTCCTGCCTGGACGAACGGGTTGCCTCTACCATGGCTGCTGGGGTATAGGAGCTCCCATGACACCCAGGTGGGAGGGGTCCCCCTCCTGGGAGGGGTGAGTCCACTCTACCTTGGCTGTGGCGGTATAAGAGCTCCACCTGACACCCTTGTGGGAGGGGACTTCCGCCTGGAGGGATGAGTCCCCTCTACCCTGGCTCTGGCGGTGTATGAGCTCCCCTAGACACCCAGATGGGAGGGGCCTCCCACCTGGAGAGGCAAGTCCCCTCTCCCCTGGCTGCAGCAGTATATGAGCTCCACCGACAACCAAGTGGGAGGGGTCTCTGGCTTGGTGTTAGGAGTCCCTTCTACCCTGGCTGCAGCAGTATACAAGCTCCCCTGGAAACCCAGGTGGGAGGGGTCTCCCGCCAGGAAGGTCGAGTCCCCTCTACTTTGGCCAGTGCCCTATCAAAGCTCCTTGGACACACAGGTGGGAGACCCCTCCCGCCTGCAGGGGCGAAAACCTCTGCCCTGACTCTGATGGTATGCGAGCTCCCGGTGACATGCTGGTGGGAGGGGTCTCCCGACTGGAGGGGCGAGTACCCTTTACCCTGGCTGCGGAGGTATAGGAGCTTCCCCAATACCCAGGTGGGAGAGGTCTCTCCCCTGGAGGGGCGAGTCCCTGCTACTCTCGATACTGAGGTATATGAGCCCCCCCCCCCCAAGGTGGGAGGGGTCTCCCGTCTAGAGTGGTGAGTCCTTTCTACCCTGGTTGTTGCAGTATAGGAGCTCCTACAACACCAAGGTTAGAGAGGTCTTTTGACTGCAGGGGCGAGTCCCCTCTACCCTGGCAGAGGCGGTATATAAGCTCCCACAGACACCCAGGTGGGAAGGGTCTCCCGCATGGAGGGGTGAGTCCCCTCTACACTAGCACACAGCATAGAGGTCCCATCTACCCTGGGTGTCCTAGGGAGTTCTCACACCACAGCACCCAGGATAGAGGGGATCTCCCAGAACACAGCACCCAGGGTAGAGAGGACCTCCCACTTCTAGCAGGAGAGGTCCCCTTTAAGCTGTGTATGGGGGGGAGCTCCCTCCCCCACCGCAACCAGGGTAGAGGGGACTCCCCCCCCTCCGTCTAGGGGGGAGGTCACTCTAACAAGGGATTCTGGGGGGGGCAGTCCCCCCCCCCCCCGCGCCGCACCCAGAGAAGAGGGGGACTCCTCCCTCTAGGGGGAGATCCCTCTAATCTGGGTGTCTGGGGGAGCTCCCACCGCATCCAGGGGAGAGGGCACTACCCCTCTAGCGGGGAGGCCCCTCTCACCTGGGTATCAGGGGATTCCCGGATACCACCATACCCAGGGTAGAGGGCACTCCCCCCTCTAGGGGGGAGGCCGCGCTAACCTGGGTGTTCACCAGGGAGCTCTTACACTACCACACCCAGGGTAGAGGGCACTCCTACATCTACAGGGAAGGTCCTGTAAGCTGGGTGTCTGGAAGAACACCCAGGGTACAGGGCACTCCCCCTTCTAGGGGAGGCCAGGTGGGGAGTTCCTATACCAGTGCACCCAGGGTAGAGAATGCTCCCCCCTCTAGGGGGGAGGCTCCTCTAACCTGGGTGTCGGGGAAGGTCTCACAACACCAAGGGACAAGGGCACTCCCTCCTTTAGGGGGTAGGACCCTCTAACCTGGGGGTCAGGGGAACTCCCATGGCACCCAGGGAACAGGGCACTAGCCCTCTAGTGAGGAGGTCCCTGTAACCTGGGTGTTGGGGTGATCTCCCACGACACCTAGGGAAGAGGGCACTCCGCCCTCTAGGGGGGTCCTCTAACCTGGGTGTGGGGGAGCTCCCAAGGCACCCAGGGAAGAGGACACTCCGTCCTCTAGGGGGGAGGCCTCTCTAACCTGGGGGTCCCTTGGAGCTCACAGGGTACCCAGGGAAGAGGGCACTGCCCCCCTCTAGGGAGAGGCCCCTCTAACTTGGGGGTCAGGGGGAGCTCCCATGGCACCCAGGGAAGAGGGCACTCACCCCTGTAGGGGAGAGGCCCCTCTAACCTGGGGGTGGGGGAAGCTTCCAGAGCACCCAGGGAAGAGGGCACTCCCCACTCTAGGGGGGCGGACCCTTTAACCTGGGTGTCGGGGAGCTCCCAAGGGCACTCAGGGAAGCAGGCACGTCCCCCTCTAGGGCGGCGGCTCCTCTAACCTGGGTGTCAGGGGGAACCTGGGGTACACAGCACCCAGGGTAGAAGGCATTGTACCCTATAGGGGGGAGGCTACTCTAACCTGGGTGTCAGAGGGAGCTCCCCGCTCTATGGGGTCGGACCGTCTAACATGGGTGTCTGGGGAAGATCGGGGGCCTGGCACCCAGGGTAGAGGGCACTCCCGCCTCTAGGGGGGAGGCCCCTCTAACCTGGGTTTCCGGAGAGCTCCCAGGGCACCCAGGGAAGCGGGCACTCCCTCCTCTATGGGGGCGGCGCCTCTAACCTGGGTGTCCTAGGGAGCTCGGGAGCCACGGCACCCAAGGTAGAGGGCACTCCCCCCTCTAGAGGGGAGGCCCCACTAACCTGAGTGTCCCCAGGAGCTCCCATGGCACCCAGAGAAGAGGGCACTCCGTACTCTAGGGTGGAGGCCCCTCTAACCTGGGTGTCAGGGGGAGCTCCCATGGCACCCAGGGAACAGGGCATTCCGCCCTCTAGGGGGAGGCCCCTCTAACCTGGGGGACTGGTTGAGTTCCCAAGGCACCCTGGAAGAGGGCAGTCCTCCATCTACAGGGGAGGCCCCGTTAACCTGGGGATTAGGGGGAGGTAGCTTAGCACCCAGGGAAGAGGGCACTCCCCCCTCTAGGGGGAGGCCTCTCTAACCTGGGGATCAGGCGGAGCTCCTAGGGTACACAGGGAAGAGGGCACTCATTCCTCGAGGGGGAAGGCCCCCTCTAACATGGGGGTCCAAGGTAGCTCACATGTCCCCCAGGGAAGAGGGCACTCCCCCCTCTAGGGTGAAGACCCTTCTAACCTGGGGGTCAGGGGGAGCTGCTAAGTCCCCCAGGGAAGAGGGCACTCCCCCCTAGGGGGGAGTCCCTCAAACCTGGGGGTCAGGGGGAGCTCCTTTGGCACCCAGGGAAGAGGGCACTCCCCCCTCTAGAGGGGTGGCCCCTCTAACCTGGGGGGGTCTGGGGAGCTCCAAAGTCCCCCAGGGAAGAGGGCAGCCCTCCTCTAGGAAGGAGGCCCCTCTTACCTGGGGGTGGTGGGGAGCTCCCAGGGCAACCAGGGAAGAGGGCACTCCCCCATCTAGTGGTGAGTCCCCTGTAATGTGGGGGTGGGGGTGGGAGCTCGCAAGGCACCCAGGGAAGAGGGCATCATGCCCTCTAGGGGGAGGCCACTCTAACTTGGGTGTCAGGGGGAGCTCCCATGGCACACAGAAAAGAGAGCATTCTGCCCTCTAGTGGGGAGGCCCCTCTAACCTGGGGTTCTGGGGGAGCTCCCACAGCACCCAGAGAAGAGGGCACTCTTTCCTCTACGTGGGAGGCCCCTCTAACCTGGGGGTGGGGGGGAGCTCCCAGGGTACCCAGGGAAGAGGGCATTCCTCCCTCTACTGGTGAGGCCCCTCTAACGTGGAGGTCGGGGGGAGCTTGCAAGGCTCCCAGGGAAGAGGGCACTCCATCCTCTAGGGCAGGCCCCTCTAACCTGGGTGTCAGGGGGAGCTCCCACGCCACCCAGAAAATAGGGCATTCTGCCCTCTAGGAGGAAGGCCCCTCTAAGGTGGGGATCCAGGAGAGCTCCCACAGCACCCAGGGAAGAGGGCACTCCCCTCTCTAGGGGGGAGCCCCCATGCCATCCAGGGAAGAGGGCACTCCCCCCTCTAGGGGGGAAGCCCCTCTAATCTGGGTGTAGGAGGGAGCTCCCATGTCACTCAGGGAAGAGGGCACTCTGCCCTCTAGGGGGAAGGCCCCTCTAACCTGGGGGTCCGGGGGAACTCCCACATCACCCAGGGAAGAGGGCACTCCCCCTTCTAGTGGGTGGCCCCTCTAACCTGGGGTCTGGTTGAGCTCCCAAGGCACCCTGGAAGAGGGAACTCCTCCATCTATGGGGGAGGCCCTGCTAACCTGGAGGTCTGGCGGGGAGGTCCTTTGGCACCCAGGGAAGAGGGCACTCTGCCCTTTAGGGGGAGGCCCCTCTCTCCTGGGGGTCGGGGGAGCTCCCATGGCACCCAGAAAAGAGGGCATTCCGCCCTCTAGTGGGGAGGCCTTTCTAACCTGGGATTAGGAGGAGCTCCAAAGGCACTCAGGGAAGATGGCACTGCCCCCTCTAGGGGGGAGGCCCCTCTAACCTGGGGGTCTGGCGGAGCTCCCAAGGCACCCGGGAAGAGGGCATTTCCCCCCTAGTGGGGAGGCCCCTGTAACCAGGGGGGTCATGGGGAGCTCTCACCTTACCCAGGGAAGAGGGCACTCCCCCCCTCTAGGGGGTGGCCCCTCTAACCTGGGGGTCAGAGGAGCTCCCAGGGCACCCAGGGAAGATGGTACTCCCCCCTCTAATGGGGAGGCCCCTCAAACCTCGGGTCGGGGGAGCTCCCAGGGCACCCAGAGAGGAGGGCACTCCCCCCACTAGTGGCGAGGCCCCTCTAATGTGGGGGTCAGGGTTAGCTCACATGGCACCCAGAAAAGAGGGCATTCCGACCTCTAGGAGGGAGGCATGCCTAACCTGGGGGTCGGGGGAGCTCCCTCGGCTCCCAGAGATGTGGGCACTTCCCCCTCTGGGGGGAGGCCCCTCTAACCTGGCGGTGGGGGGGAGCTCCCTTGGAACCAAGGGAATAGGGCACTCCCCCCTCTTGGGGGCAGACCCATCTAACCTGGCGATCAGGGGAGCTACAAAGTTTCCCAGGGCAGAGGGCAGTCCCTCCTTCTAAGGAGGAGGCCCCTCTAACCTGGGGGTGGGGGGTAGCTCCCAGGGCACCCAGGGAAGAGGACACTCCCACCTCTAGTGGTGAAGCCTCTCTAATGTGGGGGTCCGGGGAAGTTCCTAAAGCACCCAGGGAAGAGGGCACTCCGCCCTCTAGGGGGTGGCCAGTCTAACATGGGTGTCAGTGGATCTACTACAGCACCCAGAAAACAGGGCATTACGTCCTCTAGGGGGGAGGCCCCTGTAACCTATGGGTTAGCTGGAGCTACCAAGGCACTCAGGGAAGATGGCACTCCCACCTCTGGGGGGGGGGCTCTATCCTGGGGGTGGGGCGGAGCTCCCAAGGCACCCAGGGAAGAGGGCACTCCCCCCTCTACGGGGGAGGCCCCTCTAACCTGGTGGTGGTGGTGGGGAGGGGAGCTCCCAGGGCACCCTGGGAAGAGGGCACTCTGCCCTCTAGGGTGAGACCCCACTTATCTGGGTGTCAGGGGGAGCTCCCATGTCACCCAGAAAAGGGGGCACTCCGCCCTCTAGGGGGAAGGCCCCTCTAACCTGGGGATCATGGAGAGTTCCCACGACTTCCAGGGAAGAAGGCCCTCCCCCTTCTTGCGGGAAGGCCCCTCTAACCTGGGATTCAGGGGACTTCCCACTGCACCTAGGAAAGAGGGCACTGCCCCCTCTAGGGGGGAGGCCCTTCTAACCTGGGGGTTTTGGGGGAGCTCCCATGGCACCCAGGAAAGAGGGCACTGCCCCTTGTAGGGGGGGAGGCCCCTCTAACCTGTGGGTTGGGTGGATCTGGGGGTCATGGCACCCAGGGTAGTGGGCACTCCCCACCGCTGGGGGGATGCTCCTCTAACCTGGGTGTCAGGGCGAGCCTCCACGGCATCCAGGGTAGTGGGCACTCCCCCCTCTAGGGGGAGGCCCCTCTAACCTGGGTCTGGGGGGGGGACTCCCTCGACACCCAGGGTAGAGGGGCACTCCCCCGCTCTAGGGGGCGAGGAGCCTCTGACCTGGGTGTCTGGGGGAGCTCAGATACCATGGCACCTAGGGTAAAAGGGCACTCCCCGCCTCTAGGGGGCGAGGCCCCTATCACCTGGGTGTCAGGGGGCAGCTTGGATACCGCAGCACCCAGGGTAGATGGGCACTCCACCCTTCTAGGGGGTGAGGCCCCTCTCACCTGGGTGTCATGGGGAGCTGGATACCATGGCACCCAGGGTAGAGGGGCACTACCCCCTCTGGGGGCGAGTGCCTTCTCACCTGGGTGTCGGGGGGAGCTCAGATGCCATGGCACCCTGTGTAGAGGGGCACACCCCCCCTTATAGGGAGCGAGGCCCCTCGAACCTCGGTGTCAGTGGGAGCTCCCACGGTACCCAGGGTAGAGGGGCACTCCTCCGCTCAAGGGGGCGACGCCCCTCTGACCTGTTGTCAGGGGGAGCTCAGATACCAAAGTACCAAGGTAGAGGTGAACTCCCCTCCTCTAGGGGGTGAGGCCCCTCTGACTGGTGTGTGTGTGTGGGAGCTCGGATACCTCGGCACCCAGGGTAGAGTGGCACAACCCCCTCCTAGGGGGCGAGGCCTCTCTCACCTGCAGGGAGATAGGATACCACTCCACCCTGGGTAGACAGGTACTCCCCACCTCTAGGGGGCAAGGCCCCTCTGACCTGGGTGTCATGGGGAGCTTGGATACCATGGCACCCAAGGTAAAAGGGCACTCCCCGCCTCTAGGGGGCGAAGCCCCAGTGACCTGGGTGTTGGGGGGAGCTTGGATACCACTGCACCCAGGTTAGAGGGGCACTCCCCCCGCTCTAGGGGAGAGTGCCTCTCTAACCTGGGTGTTGGGGGTGAGCTACCACGGCACCCAGGGAAGAGGGCACTCGGCCCTCTAGGGGGGAGACCCCTTGAACCTGGGTGTTGGGGGGAGCTCCCATGGCACCCAGGGAAGAGGGCACTCCGCCATCTAGTGGGGAGGCCCCTCTAACGTGGGAGTCTGGGGAGCTCCCACGGCACCCAGAAAAGAGGGCATTCCGCCCTCTACCGGGGAGGCTCCTCTAACCTGGGGGTCGGGGTGAGATCCCCATGGCACCCAGGGAAGAGGGCACTCCCCCCTCTAGGGGCAAGGCCCCTCTAATCTGGGGGTCCAGAGGAGCTCCCAAGGCACCCAGGAAGAGGGCACTTCCCCGTCTATGGTGGAGGTGCCTGTAACCTGGGTGTCGGGGTATCTTGATTACCATAGCACCCAGGGTAGAGGGGATTCCCACCTCTAGGGGGGAGTTCCCCTCTAACCTGGGTGTCATAGCGAGTTCGTATACCATTGCATCGGGGTAGAGGGGGACTCTCGCTTCTAGGGGGGAGGTCCCCTGTAACCTAGGTGTCCGGGGAGCTCGTATACCATTGCACCTGGATTAGAGGCGGACTCCCGTCTCTAGGTGCGAGGTCCCCTCTAACCTGTGTGTCAGGAGAGCTCCCACCGCACCCAGGGTAGAGATGACTCCCCCCTCTCAGGGGAGGTCCCTCTAACCGGGTAGTGGGTGGGGGGGACTTCCCACTGCACCCAGGGTAGAAGGGACTCCCCCCTCTAGGGCAGAGGTCTCTCCAATGGGGTGTCGGGGAGGAGCTTCCCACAGCACCCAGGGTAGAGGGGACTACCCCCTCTTGGTGGAGGGCCCTTCTAACTGGAGTGGCAGGGGGGGAGCTCTGTCTCCACAACACCGCACTCAAGGTAGAGAGGGGGAGGTGCCCCCTCTAACGTGGGTGGCAGGGGGTTCCTCCATACACCATTGCCTCCAGGGTAGATGGTCCCTTGTAACCTGGATGGTGGGGCGAGCTCCCCACTGCACCCAATGTACAGGGGATTTCTCCAGTCCAGGGGGGAGGTCCCCTCTCACCTGGGTGGCAGGGGGAGCTCCCCATCGCACCCAAGGTAGAGGGGATCTTCCCCCTCTATAAGGGAGGTCCCCTCTGACATTGTTTAGGGGGGGGAGCTCCCCACCATCCCCAGGTTAAATGGGACTTCTCCCTCTGGGGGGAGGTCCCCTGTAACCTGGTTGGCAGGGGGAGCTCCCACCGCACCCAGGATAGAGGAGACTCCCCCCTACAGGGGGGTGCCCCCTCCAATCTGGGTGTTGCAGGGTGCTCCCCACCACACCCAGGGTAGAGATGGCTCTTCCCTCTAGTAGTGAGACCCCTCTTACCTGTGTGTTCACGGGGTATTCCCACCACACCCAGAGTAGAGGAGGCTCGCCCCTCCAGGGGCGTGCCCCCTCTGACCGGGGTGTCTGGGGGAGCTCCCCACAGCACCCAGGGTAGAGATGGCTCTCCCCTCTGGTAGTGAGACCCCTCTTACTTGTGTGTTCAGGGGATGTTCCTACCGCACCCAGGGTAGTGGAGGCTCCCCCCTCCAAGGGGTAGACCTCTCTTACCTGGGAGTCCAGGGGAGCTCCCACCACACCCATGGTAGTTTGGCCTCTCGCCTCCAGAGGGGAGACCTCTCTGACCTGGGTGTCAGGGGGAGTTCCCACCTCACCCAGGGTAGAGAGGACTTTCCTCTCCAGGGGGGAGACCCCTCTGACCTGGTTGTCCGGGGGAGCTCCCACACCACCGCACCCAGGGGACAGGGGACTCTCCTCTGGTGGGGGGGAGACCCCTCTGACCTGGGTTTTGGGGGCAGTTCCCACTGCACCCAGAGTAGAGAGGACTCCTTCCTCTAGGGGGGGAGATCCCTCTAACCTTGGTGTCCGAGGGGATATCCAACTTAGCCAGGGTAGAGAGGACTTTCCCCTCCAGGAGGAAGACCCCTCTAACCTGGGTGTCTATGGGAGCTCCCACCTCACGCAGTGTAGAGGGGAGTCCCCCCTCCCAGGGGGTAGAGACTTTTAACCTGGGTGTCAAGGGGAGCTCCCCTTGACAACAAGGATAGAGGGGACTCCTTTCTCCAGGGAGAAGACCCCTCTATCCTGGGTGTCGGGGGAAGCTCTCCCCACACCCATGTTAGAGGGGACTATCCCCTTTAGGAAAGAGACCCCTCTAACCTGGTTGTCTGGGGGAGCTCCCACCTCTCCCATGGTTGAGGGTACTGCTTCCTGGGTGGGCAGAGACCCCTCAAACCTGGGTGTTGGGAAGAACTCCCACTGCATCCAGGGTGGAAGGCACTCCCCCGCCTCTGGGGGGGAGACCCCTCAAAATTATGTCAGAGGGGGCTCCCCCCGCTCCCAGGGTTGAGGAGACTCCACCTTCAGGAGGGGAGACCCCTCTGACCAGGGTGTCTGGGAAAGCTCCCCCTGCACCCAGGGGTGGAGGGGCCTCCCCACTCCCAGGGGAGTCCCCTCTCACCAGGATGTTGGGGGCTTTCCCCTGCACCCATTGTGGAAGGGACTCCCACCTCTGGGGGGGAAAGCCCTCCCAACAGGGTTTCGTTGGGAGCTCCCCCAGCACCCAGTGTGGAGGGAACTCTCCCCTCCGTTGGGGAGACTCCTCTCACCCAGGTATTGGGGGGAGCTCCCCCTGCACCCAGGGTGGTGGGGTCTCCCGATGGGGGAGACACCTGTCACTGGGGTGTTGGGGGGGGAGCTCTCCCCACCCCAGGGTGGAGGGGATTCCCCCCTCCTAGGGGAAGACCCCTCTCACTGGGGTGTCAGAGGGATCTCTCCCTGCACCAAGGGTCGAGGTTACTTCGCCCTCTGGGGGGGAAACCCCTGTCACAGGGGTGTCATTGGGAGCCCCCCACCCAGGGTGGAGGGGACTCCCCCCTCCAGAGGGGAGACCCCTCTCACCGGGGTGTCTTGGGAGCTCCCACTGCACCCAGGGTGGAGAGGCCTTCCCCCCTCTTGGGGCAGACCTCTCTCACTGGGGTGTTGGGGGCAGCTCCCACTGCTCCCTGTGTGGAGGAGACTTTCCCTCTGGGGGGGAGACCCCGACACAGCATCCAGGATGGAAGGAACTTTCCCCTCCTGGGGGAGACCTCTCTCACGGGGGTGTAGTGGGGATCTCCCACCGTCCCCAGGGTAGAGGGCACTACCCCCTTCGGGAGGGTGAGCCCTCTGACCGGAGTGAAGGGGGGAGCTCCCTGGGCACACAGGGTAGAGTGGACTCCCTCCTCCATGGGGAGAGCCATTTAACCTCTGTGTCCTGGGGAGCTCCCCCTGAAAACCAAGGTAATGTGACTCCCCACTCAATGGGGAATCTCCCCCTAGCACCCAGGTTAGTGGGGACTCCCTCTTTCATTTAGGAGTTTGTTTTGTTGTTTCTTTCTTTCTTTCTCTCTCTCTTTCTCTCTTGGGGGTCAGACTAGTATTTCTACATTGGGAATGGTGCATCCTAAGATTTACCTGTCTGGACCTGAATGAGATTCCATGGGAGAAGATGCAAATTAGTGAAAGGAAATGCCAACCAAAACCACAATGAGCAGGTAAGGTGTTATATAATCCCAGCAACTGGGGAAGCTGAGGTAGGAGAATCACAGGTTGGAGACCAGTCCCCAGTAACCAGGGAAACCCTCAGCAATTCGTGAGAGCCTGTCTCAAAATAAAATAATTAGTAGAGGATAGGAAAGGCAGCAGAATACAACAGACACCAGAATGGCAATATGCAAATCAATGGATGTGCAACTGATGTGATTCTGCAATCTGTATACGGGGTAAAAATGGGAGTTCATATCCCACTTGAATCAAAGTGTGAAATATGATATATCAAGAACTATGTTTTGAACAACCAACAATAAAAATTAATTAAAAAAATAATAATTAAAAGGGTCAGGGAATGTACATCAATAGTGATATAACCCTGGGTTCAATCCATAGTACCACAAACAGAACAAATCCCAGATACCACTACACACCCCCCAGGATAGTTGTATTAAATGCACAGTCAATGGGGAGAATGTGAGAAACCAGAACTCATACACTTCGGGTGGGAATGTGGAATGGTGTGGCTGCTTTTAAAAGCAGTCTGGCAGCTCTTCACCAGCCTAAAAACAGTACCATGAGGCCCAGCAATTCCACTCCTCAGAACTTACCCAAGAGAAATGAAAACAGGTGTCCACACACAGATGTTGATAGCAGCATTCTTCCTATGAGTCAAAAGATGGAGACAACCCAGTTATCCACCAGGTGATGAATGGCTATATTAAATGTGGCCTATTCATAACACTGAAATACTATTCAGCATAAAAGGAAGAAGTACTAATTCACTCCATAACATGGGTGAATTTTTAAAACAGTGTGCTAACTGAAAGAAGCCCAGGCCCCAAACACCAATATATAATGTGATTCTTTTTCTACAAAATGTCCAGGATAGACGGGTGCAGAGACAGAAAGGACAAGAGCAGGCTTCAGTGGCTGGAGGAGGTCTGTGGGGGAAAGCCTGCTACTGGCTATCATCCTCTTTGGGGATGATAGAACCAAATATTTATTAAACTGAATACTAAATGGTGAATGATATGGCATGTGAATTTTATCTCAAAACATCTGTTATAATAATTATGTAAAAAGGAAGGAGGCCCATGGGACAATGAAAATATGCATCATAATTTCTCGGGAGACCTGGCTATGAGCCAGGTACTTGTTCATCTCATCTTTTTCAATACCTTATGAGGGGGTGCTGGGGTTGTGGCTCAGCGGTAGAGTGCTTGCCTTGCGTGTGCAAGACCCTGGGTTTGATCCTCAGCACCACATAAAATATATAAGTGAAATAAAGGTATTGTGTCCAACTACAACTTAAAAAAATATTTAAGAAATTTTTTAAAAATACCCTATGAGGTTATTTCCCCATTTTACAGATGAGGACACTGAGCTTCAGAGCAACTGAGGAACTGGCAGAGCTGTGATTGGAACCCAGATACATGCTCAATTTGAAGTCCTGCTGTTGCCTCCCTGGAAAGCACGGGAGCTGCTGCTTGGACAGACAAACATACAGCCATCAGGACCTGTGGGGCCCAACATCTGGGGCTGCTCTCTCTCCTGCCCATTATCTGGCCTGGGCAGCCAGAGTGCATGGTCAGGGCTCTTTATCTCTCCCTTGAGCCTTCTCCCAACATCTATCTCCCTGTGTTGTGCCCCTAAAGGAAAAGGGCTGGGACTGGTTTGCAAACAGCAGGCTCAGACCCTCAAGGCAGAACCCCCTATGACCTCCCCACATCATCAAATGGAAATAATACTTATGCCCCGAGATGTCTGGGCAAAGGTGCTCATCACATCACTGTTTATACCAGGGAAAAACTAGAAAGAGGGGCTGGGGTTGTGGCTCAGAAGTAGAGTGCTTGCCTAGCATGCATGAAGCACTGGGTTTGATCCTCAGCACCATGTAAAACTAAAATAAAGATATTGTGTCCACCTAAAAATAAATAAATAAATATTTTAAAAAAGAAAAACTGGAAAGGAACCTAAAAGCCCAACACTCGGGACTGGTCACTATGCTCTAGAATGTACAGAGAAATAATATGATACAGCTTGTGGGAGAAAAATGCCTGCTTGTCAGCACAAAAGAACTGGTGCACCCAGGAGCTGAGTGTATACTGTTACACGGTACTTCTGTCAACTTCTCATACAGGTCAACTGCCACTGATGGGTATAGGGAAGAAACAGAATCCGAGCTGTAACATGGACTGTGGCCTTGATGCCTGCCTCCTACTCCCTGCCCGGTGTCCATAGCGTCCTTTCCTGAATACATTTTGAGTGTGGAGTGAATATCTACAAATTACTGTAGGGGAGTTCTGTTTGCATTGCCAGGAGATTAAGCATGTGTTGGCTGACATTAAGGGGATGTGCAAGACACCCTGCTGCTGTTTTGCTGACATTCTCTTAAATTGTGACTACCAAACAATATTGGCTCCCCAATGGCCATCAGAGATAATAGAGACCATTCATAAATTAGCTAAAGTAAACATGATCCATCCAGCTCACAGTGCTTTTAACCTCCCTATATGGCCAGTAGGAAAGCTGGATAGAATTTGGTGCATGACAGTAGAGTATAGGAAATTAAATAAGCTGATCCCTCCTCTTTATGCAGGCTTTCCCAACATAGTCGCCAGTGTAAACGAACTTAACACTCAATTGAGAACATATCATTGTGTACTAGACTTTGCTGATGCCTTCATTAGCAGAGTAGAGCTCCTGAGAGTCGACCCATTTGCCTTCACGTGGAAAAGGGACTTTTACTATTTTACTCAAAGAGGCTTCCATCGCCCCACCAGGTGTCATGGAATGGCAATGAACCTGCTGCTGACCTCTACAGGTAAAAAATGTTCACATTACATCATGGTCACATCTGGTTCTCTTTCAGTGCTCATTATGGCTCCTCCCATGCTTTTGACTCATTTGCAAGGGAGAGGTTGGGTCATGAACCCTGACAAGGTACAAGCCCTGGTTTCTCAATGAAGTTCTTGGGTATTGTCTGGTTGGGGGAGACAAAGCCTGTATATCAGGCTGTGATAAAATTCAGGTGTTTTCACTTCCCAACACAGCAAAGCAAATTCAAAAAATTGTGGGGCTGCTGGATTATTGGAGGGCTCTCATCCCTCATCTGGCTCAGCTATTATGACCCCTGTATAATTTACATAGCAGGGTACAGCATGGGACCCACTGACCAGCATACTGAGGCATTTAATCAGGCCAGATGAAGAGTAGAAAGTGCACAAGCCCTCAGGACACGGACATGTGGAAACCGGCTGAGCTTACGTCCATGTCACTTCAGACAACCATGGATGGGGCTATGGCAGCAGACTGAAGGGCAGCAGACCCCAAGTGGATATTGGTCACAGTTATAGAAGGGCAGAGGAATATTACAGTCTGTTGGAAACACAACCATGTGCCATTTATCCTGTCCTTGCCCAGAGCCCATCACCAGGGGAGGACCAGCCATTGCTGTGCAATGGGCAAAGAGGACTGGAGGAGGGCCAGTAGAGGAAATGGCCACTTGGCTTCATCATCAATTAAAGTATGGAGGACCAAGGACTCTGGGCCACTATGACCTGCTGGGGATTTCCCTATAAGGGTCTAATGCAGGTGCTGCATGCCGGCACTGCCTTGCCCACTCTGAACACCACCCATGGTGATGGAATACCATCAACAAGTGTCTCAAAGGAGATTACGTTCCTCTTTATCCATGGCAGGTAGACTCTACTGGCCTTCTCTCATTCTCAGAAGGGGATATATCTATATCTATCTATATCTATATCCATATCTATATTCATCTATATATATATATATATATATATATATATATATATAGAGAGAGAGAGAGAGAGAGAGAGAGAGAGAGAGAGAGACACGGGGGGGGGGGCAAATATGTTTTGACTTGTGTCTACACAGTTACAGGCCTGATTCAGTTAAAAGCTTATCAGAAGGCAACTGTGAGGCTAGGCTTGGTGGCACATGCCTGTAATCCCAGGTGCTCAGGAGGCAGAGGCATGAGAATCACAGGTTCAAAGCTAGCCTCAGCAAGTTAGAAAAAGCCATAAGCAACTCAGTTATCACCCACGTCCCACGTAGGCAATGGAATCAGGGTCATTCTGTAAATTTGGCTGGCAACGGAAAGACCACCTAAACACAGAAATACCTTTTTTGGAGTTCAAGGATGGCTCTGAGACCTCAGCTCTCATGCTGAAGGGCAAGGGGAACAAGGGAGGCAAGAGGCCAGAGAGAGTAAGCACACCCTGAACCCCTGTTTTTATTTAGTGGGGAGACATTCAATAGAAAATTTCAACCAAGTAAGTCAAAGGGATTGTGTTACAGCAAACACGGGGGTATAGCCCAGTGCCATTGGGTGACATACACTCCCTTGCTGAGCAAAGGTGAGGCCCACCTGCTTCACACTTCCACACCCCCCATTATTCAAGGCTAAGGGGGTGTGTGCTGCTCCTGTTCAGGGCAGCCCCCAACACTTAGTGAGACCCTGTTTCTAAATAAAATATAAAAAAGGGCTGGGGATGTGGCTCTGTGGTGAAGAAGCCCCATCTGAGTTCAATCACTGGTACAAAAACAACAACAAAACCCAGACATCAGGCCTGTAGCCATTTCTATGTTATTTCACCCATGACTGCCACCATTTTCAGATAAGGAACACAATCACTGAGCATTTTTTCAAGCCAGCATGGGGCACAAGTAACAACTTACTATAGCTGATCCCTCAAGTCGTCATACTGGAGACCAGGAGCATTATTTGGCCATGAACAGCACAAGAAAACCCCTGGTGGTTTGTCTTACAAACCCACTGAGGGGAGGGAGAGTGTCTAAATGTACAAGTAAAGCCTACTATGTTGGGAACTTGGCTCTCACAAGCACAGGTGGTGTTACCTCAGTGTCATTCATCAGGAATGCTGTCTCAGTCCATGGAAGTTACATAGTCCAGAGGTGTCTTATTCTTACTAGACTCCCAAAGTGCAGAACGGTAGACCAGTATGGCACACTTGCCCAGGCACGCCTGCCATGTAGGCTGCTTTACTAACACAAGGTCACACAGAAGCATGTTCACTGCCTCATGGAGCTGGTTTGACATTATTGGCACCTGTTGAACATTTGTCATATTCTCCATAGGTTTGCAACAAAAAACCTATTCCTGAACTGGACGATGGGAAATACACATCATGCCACTCAGAGTTACTGTTGGATCTGCTCAGAACTCTTTGTGATGGTGTATACAAGGACTTCCCTGGGTAGTCTAACTTACCAATGAGGCTAACTGGACTTGCTATCTTATCTAGTTTAACATGCTTGCTGATAGGTTCATGCTCTTTGTACTGCTATGGTAAGATATGGATGCAATGAGCCCCCTGAGCCCTGTCCCAAAAGTTTCATGAGGGACATGGGGTCATATAAGATTGTGAGGGACATTAAGGAGTGTCTGAGGCACTGAAGGAGTGGAGTGTTGTGATAAACACCAGTTAGCTGAGGATAGATTGTTGTGCTGGGCAGGGAGATGAGAAGGACTCTGAAGAATGTGATAATACAGAAAATGAAGAGAGAAAACTGGCCACTTTCCTTATTTCCAATCTTTAAGTAAGGGTCAAAATGGAGTGACCTTGATTATAAAGTAAAAGAATGTGCTCATATAACATCTAAAGAAATCTGTCAATGCAGCAGACATGCAATCTGTCTCTTATATACCCTGTTTATGCCCCCTATTTTATCCCAACCTGTGGCCCCAAGGAACACATGAGCAATAAAATATTCAAAACCTCTGCTTTGAGTCATCTCAGTTCTTTCTTTTGGATTGAAGAACAATATGCTTGGGGTGTTTTCATTCTTGAATAGTTGAGTCTCGCACTCTCTCCAGGAATTCCTTAGAACTCTTCTCCGGAGACACCTCCTCTCCCATGACAGGCTCATGGGATCCTTCTGCCTCAGCTTCCGAAGTAGCTTGCTCTAGGTCATTTACATCTAAATATTCCTGCATTAACACAAAGGTTTTGGGGATCAAAGCCATAACATTCCACCCCTATCCCTCAAAATCTCATCTCACATGCCTCTGCACCTAGCTCTAAGAGCATTTGTTATGCCTGATGACATGAAGGAGTATTTGTGAAAGCCTCTTCAGAGCTTTCCAAAGCTTTCTTGTTTTAATTTACTCCAGGTTTTAGCCATTTTGGAAATCTTGCAGGGAAGGGGTTTTAAAGTCTATGGATCATCATAGAAGTCTAAATCTGGGTGTCCTGGCTGCTCTGTCTGCTCTAGGTCTAAAAACATTTTCCCCTTTTTTTGAAGAAGGAAATGTATGCACCATGAGTTTCTAACAAATCCCAACAGAGAAGATGTATCGATGCAGAGGGGACAGAGTGGGAGCTGAGAAGAGGCTTCACAGGCAACGTTATGGGTTGGGACTGTTACTAGCAATTTGTTGGTCCCTCTTCTAAGAGAGACACTCCAAAAGTGATATATTTTTTCATTCAATGTCACAAAGCCAAAGACCAAAGTGAGGCTGAGAAACAACACTGCACGTTTATTTAGTGGCAAATGAATGTGAGAAGTGGAAGTCTCGTTTATGGGGAAGTCATGGGTGGATGGAGGGTAAAAGAAATGGAGGGGAGAAATAAGTTAAGAAGGGGGAGGAATGTTCCTGTCTTCTTGAAATAAGCAGAGATTTTCTAGGAATTCAGACAGTGCCTCTTTTTCTTCCTTTTATGGTTCTTTCTGATTGTTGTCCTTGAAATTGTCAACTGTCCTGGCACTTAGCATGTTGATGGGATTATAATGAGGCTTTTGGTCTATTAGAGGTCATTCAGGAGGCCATCTTGAATCTAGCTAGTTTCAACTGGTCTGGTCACTAAGAACTCTCAGCCTATAAATATCTTTTTTTGAGAGGAGGAAAAGTTTATTTTGGCTCACAGTTTCAGAGTTTCAGTCCACAGTCAGATGACTCCATTGCTCTGGGCCCAAGCAAAGCAGAACATCATGGTGGAAGGCAAAGCAGAGGAAAGCTACTCAGCTCATGGTGGCTAGGAAGCAAATAGAGTGAGAGAGGGGCTTCAGGGAAGATTCACCCTTCTAGGGCATGCCCCTAATGACCCACCTCATCCAGTCGCAGCCTACCTCCTTACAGTTACCAACAAGTTAGTTCATTCAAACTAGGATAGACTGATTAGGTTATAGCTCTCATAATCTAATCATTTACATCTGAATATTCCTGCATTAACACAGAGGTTTGGGGGATCAAAGCCATAACATTCCACCCCTATCCCCCCAAATCTCATCTTACAATGTAAAATACATTCAGTCCATGTCCAAGAGTTCCCATAATCTTAACAGTCCCAGCATTGCCCAAAAGTCCAAGTCCAAAGTCTCATCAGAGACTTGAGGCGAACACTTAACTGTGAACCCTGTAATGATAAAAAACAAATTAGATAGGTCCAATATAAATGGCACATAGTAAACATTCCCATTCTAAAAGGCAGGAGTAGGGGCATAGAAAAAAAGGAAGGGACCAAAACAAGACTGAAACCCAATTGAGCAAATAAGTCCTGTAGCTCCATGTCTGGCATCCGGAACACATTCTGGTAAGGTGTGATCTCCAAAGAGTGTGGGCAGCCTTGTCTCTATGGTCTTGACAGTTGTAGTCCATGTGGCCTCTGTTTTAGGCTGGCTTTCACTGCAGGCAGCAGCTTTCCTCAGCAGACAGTCTACATTATTGGCATCTCTTAATTCCCGGGGTCTCCACTCCAACTTCAGTTCACCTTCACAGTTTTATGCATTATCTTCTCAAGGGAAGCCCACAGAAACTCTGGTGCTATAATACTTTGCCTGGACTCCCAGGCCTTCCTTTGAATCAGAGTGAAAGCCTCCATGAATACTATTTCTAGCATTCTGCATCCCTGCAGAACCAGCACCACCCCCTTGGACCACAGTGACAGTGGACTTTGAGTACCTGGGTGACTAATCATCATGAATTGAGTACTGGGGAAACAACTTCCTGGGTACCCTGAGGGAGCAGGATGCACCCATGGTCTCTTCTCAAAGGAATTTTCCAAACTATGCCCTTGATCCTGCAATGGGCATGATCTTGCAAATTCCTAAGATTCTCTCAAGTCATCTTTCCTATTGTCTCTATGCAAGTAGTTTTCTTTTAGTGGTAGTAATCTCTTTAATTACCACACCTTTTTTTAGCCCCAGTTTTACACTTATCTTTTGGCCAAAATGCAAATTTTTAAAATCCTTCTTCTCTGCTTTTCACCCATGATTTGCACAATACAACTGACTAAGAGCCAATGGCAATATCCATACCTCCATGCTGGAATGCTTTGAAATTTCCTCCACTGGATTATTTAGTGCATCACCATTAAATTTTGCCTCACACAAAATCTCAAAACACGGGGAAAATGTAGAAAAGTTCTTTGCCAGAATACAAGATGAATGGCCTCTAGTCCAATTTCTAATAGAGTTCTTATTTCCTCTGGAAATCTCATGAACACAGTCTTTACAGTTTGCATTCCTATCAGCATTCTGGTCTTCTGAGCTCCCAACAGAATTGACCATCAAGCTCCACTTACAATATTCTAAGGCTGAGTCTCCAAACTTTTCCAAATTCCTTCAGCAAACGAACTCCAAACACTTCTGAATCATATGGTCAAGTTTAATCACAGCTCCAACCCAACTTCTCAGTACAGTTTCTGGATTAGTCAGCTTTTAATTGCTGTGACCAAAATACCTGACAAGAACCATTTAGTGGAGGAAAAGGTTTTTATTTGCTCATGGTTTCAGAGGTCCATGGCCAGCTGACCTCATTGCTGGGACCTAAGGTGAGATAGTACATCACAGCAGAGGAAAGGTGCTCAGCTCAAGGCCAATGGGAAGCAGAGACAACATCCTGTTCTCAAAGATAAGTAGAGTTAGGAGTTGGACAAGAGTTCAGCCAGGCTGTATGATTATTGTAGTGGGTAACTGGACTTGTCAACAGTCATAAGATGATTAAAAACCCTATTGTTTGAACAGCTTCAGCACTCCAAGGAGCAGGACATTTATATCTTCCATATTTGAGTATTGTTTAAAGGTTTTGTGTTTCTTTTTTCAAGCTTTCCAAAATAATCAAGGAATGGTTTTCTGGGCTTTGGAGGGACATTGTTGAATCTTTTTCCAATCCACAATTTTAGGAAAGACTTGGGAAATAGCCTGAGCTGATTTTTGTGCCCTTTCAGCTCTTGGCTATCTTTATTTATTTATTTATTTATATTAAAGTCCTCTATAGATTTGTCCATCTAACCTTAGTGAGCCAGATTTTAGCTTTTAGTTTTCTCACATATACAAGTTGATAAAGATGAGAGTAGCCTGGCTTATATGTTCAAGTAATGAATTCCTTGGCAATCCCTACTGGGCCAGGGATCCCTTTAGTGATGGTCCCTAACTTGGCCTTAGTCCAAGGGGTGCACAATGTTGAAGGCCGATTCACATGACAGGGAGATAAAATGGGACTTTGTGAGTGGCTGATGATGACAAGGCAGTAGTGCTGGTGAAGCAGGAAGGGAAGAGATGAGGCAAGGCAATGGAGGGAGCAGATGACATAGAGGAAGATGCAGCTATAGAAAAGTTTTAGTTCAGAGACAGTCTCTGTTCATTTTTTATGTAGCTCAGTGGTATAGCCCTTGCCTGCATGTGTGAGACTCTTGGTTCCATCTACAGCATCACAGAGAAAAACATTTTGATTTACCACTTGCAGGGAGGCTATAGGCTGCATTTAGAAGTGTCTAAGTACCATTAAAAACAAGTCTCCCTTTTTTCCTTGGTTTTGAAACTGGATTTTGCCAAATGAGCAAGCAAATAAACCAATTTTGGAATTTCAAAAGATCCTGTTTTGGTGATTGGAGTTTTAGATCATCCTTAGTCAGATTAGACCACTTTCCAAGGTACCTGAAAGATGAGGCTTCCTAAGTGTCATGCATGAGACCTGGTGGGGCACAAATGGAGTCTCCTGAGAGATCCAGTGTGGAGATTGGCTTCCTGTAACTTTGGTTCCTGTGCTGGGTTAAGTGTGTTGCTTGTGGGTGGGCTCCCCGAGGAACCACCATAAGGAGCCTAACACCTCTTCATATGTCACAGGAATCCAACTGCCTATGGTAAGTGTGGTGCTTGAGGTGCCAGGTTACCAGCCACTACATGAACCTCCTGGAGAGCTGAAAGTTTCCTAAAAATGTTCTTCTGGTGGCAGAACCCATGAGACTACTGCAGACCACAAACCAACACCTCAACACTTTCACTGAGGCTCTAGTCATCTAGAACACACCTTTGGTCTGGAAGGGGGCAATGTTTCCTTTTGCAGAAGCGCTCATGTGTGCTGATGACAAGGAACATAACTTGGTCACTATCTAGAGACAGGTCTAATAAAACAGATTACTGGAGCAATCCTAATTGCCTTTTCTGTGCACATAAGAATCCCTACTGGCAAGAAAAAAAAAAAGCCTTGCTTTAGGATTTTAAGTTACCCTAATCATGGGAAAGGAAGTCATGGCCATCCCTCTAGCAGAGATAGAGACTGAACTTAGTGCCTCATGAGTCTAATGATGGTGTAACCTCCACCAAAATTTTTGGAGGCTCAGGTTTCATGAGAAATTCATCCCTATAATTTCTCACCCCTATGGCATCCCATTGCTATAGTTGGGATCTTGTGTCCCCACAAAGGTTCATGTGCTATTAGGAGGTGGTGAAGGATTTAGAGGTGGAGCCTAATGGGAGGTCTCCAGGTCATTGGGGGTGTGCCCTTGAAGGAGGTAGTAGGACCTCAGCCCCTTCTTTTTCCTCTCTTTTGTTTCTTGGCCATGAGGTGGGTGGTTTTGCTCTACTGTGCACTGCTGCCATGATTGACTGCCAGAAGCCCATAGCAAAACTTCTCATGGAAGGAAACTTTGAAAACTGAGTCCGAGGTGGGCTGCCAAAGTCAAGGGGAAGATTTGCTACAAGATCCCATCGTGGTTGCAGGAAATGTTATCTTGAAACACAAAATCTTCTAGCAGCCAATAAAAGAAGGATTTCCTCTGAGCCAATAGTGAGAATAGCCATCTGGGAAAATAGTCTAGTTTCCCAGAATAAGTGCTCCAAGATGGCATCTGTGGGGTCTCATATTATAGATCAAAATAACAACAGTGGATCAACACGAGGGCTACAGCAAGTTATTTGTTAAGTCCTTTCAGTCAATAAAAAGAGAATACGACACTCACAGGCTCTTGTTCACTTATGATAAACATTCTGGTGGCGCAATTCTGGAATCCCAACAACTTCTGAGGCAGGAGGATCACAAGGATTGAGGCAAGTATGAGCAATTCTGTAAGACTGTCTTGAAATGAGAAAAAAAAAATTTAAAGGGGCTAGAGACATAGATCAGTGGTAGAGTGCCTCTGGGTTAAGAGAAAAAAAGAAAAGATATAAGCAAGAACAAGGCATTCCTAAAATTGCTTGTACTCCAATGAGATTAGTATGTCTATAAGGAAATGGATTGAAATGTTTAGGTTAAGCTTGACTAGATCATGACTTTGAAACACTGGAGGCTGTGACTGCTGTCCCACAACCCATGTCTACCAGACCTGGTGGAAACTGCAGACCCCCTTTTTTTAAATCTTCAAAGTTAAGGGGTATGGTCTGTCTAGTTTGCTGGATGACAGACCCCATTCTGAGTGCTTTACATGTTACTTAATCCTTTTAATAACTCTCAGAGGTGGAACTGGGTATTATTCTTCCCATTTTATAGAGAGGTGAAGTGAGTTGCCCAAAGACATGCTGGAGAGGGTTGGAGTTGGAGAGTGGACCAGGCATCCTGGTTCCAGAGCCCACTTTCTATACTTCTCCACCATCTGCTTTGCATAAAAGTGCCAGGTAGGGTGGGGAGGGCTGTGGGTGGGCATCAGGGAATAACCACTGTGAGCCACCTGTACACACCCAGGAGGGTGCATGGGGTTGTTTTTGTAGGGTGACCAACCATTCCAGTTTTACTGGGACTGTTCACCCTGATTCCTGACCTCTTCTCCTACCAGCAGCATGAGGATCAGAAACCCACTGGGGGAGACTCTGGGGTCCATATTGCCCATACAATGTGGCTTTTCACCCCATATGGGCAGGTCTCCAGCAGGCCCTTAACCCAGACACAGGGAGGAACTCCCAAGGAGGACCACTGTGCTGGCTGCATCCCAGGGCAGGTATCTGTCTCCTGCTCAGCAGTTCCTAAGAGGTTTTGGAGGACAGGTGGGAATCCTGCAGGGTTTCTCCTTGAGCATTGACCTTAGACTCCATCTAACTACAGTGGGAATATACATTTGCAGGGAGATTAACTCTGTTATTCCAATTTAGAAATCACTGACTGTCATGCCCAGCTTTGAATTTGAACTTACTAAAGCCCAAACTGACATCTGAGGAGTGAGTCAGGCCATGGAGTTATACCTACTGGCCTGAGGCTGTCCAGTCTCATCAAGGCCCTGCCCTTGAGAAGCAGGAATGGGCAGAAGATGGGCAGAACTATGCCTGGTCTCAGAGGGGAATAAAAAGTTCTGTGTGCTGAGGGTTCCCCAGGGGCTACCAGAGCCAGGTTAGGAAAGTATGGGGAGAGAGGACTGTGACACCATCCTGGGGCTGAGGGATCCCTAGTCAAGGGCTCGGGCTAAAGGCTGTTGGTTCAAAGTGGCAGATTTCACACATTTATCTATTTGCACTCTCCTCTGGAATTCCAAGAAAATGACACATCTAGATATTTTGAAAATGCACATCTACAAGGACAAAGATGATATGCGAGCCCATAACACCCAATGAGGGAAAGCAACCAAATCCTGGATGCTGAGAAGCAGATGGTAAGGGGGAACTGGCAAGAGACAGAGGAGGTTGACCCCTGACTGTGAGGAGAGCCATCGGGACACAAGACGGCTTGAAGAACCTCAGAGAAGTTCAGAGGTTGGAGGGACCAGGACCTTGAGGACCAAGAGGCATAGGCAGGACTGCAAACAGAAGGGCTGGTTGGTTATCACTCCAGGAGGAATTGGACATCTAGGTACCCTACCCCAGTTGGCACAGACAAGATGAACCCCCTTACTACCATGGCAGGAGACACCCTCGCTGGAGAGTCTGGAAGAGTAATCTGAGGTGATGTTCACACAGGGCTCAGGACTGGTTGGCACATTCAGTTCCTTAGCACTTAGATGGCCTTTTCTGTTTTGTTCTCTTACTCTTCCCCTCTGGGTCACAAGGAGACTCAAAGACATAAGCATGAACAGGTGACATGGAGAGTAGTACCTGGTTTCCTATTAACCAGCCTTCCACTTATCCACACATCCCTCCTCACCCTCTGGGTTATTTAATGGGGCAGAAATGGCTGGTTGCCTTCCAGTATCTATCCACTGTTCTCTTCTTTAGTAACAGAGCCTCCCTTTTTATCTGGGTACCTTGCTTTCCTGCCACAAGACATTTCCCAGTCTCTTTGAAATTAGGCCATGTGATTTTACAAGTAGGAGTTGTAAAGAAATCTAGGGACCTGGATCTTTCAAAGAGGCATAGCAGCTTCTCCTCTTCTTTCACTCTGATTTTTGAATAGCAAATGTGATGGCCACTGCTCCGGCAGTCATACTGGACAATGAGGATAGTGGCTGCACACAGGGATGACAGCAGAGAGATGGAAAGTGCCATCTTCATGGGGTTGCCCTAGAATCCCTGTGTTGCTGTCTCTGGGCTTCCTTAATATGTCAGAGAAATACACCTTTATCTTGTTCTTACTACTATCATTTGGAGGGTTTCTCTTGTATGCCAGTGGTGCTAATCCTATCTGATGTAAGTTGAAATGTGAGTTGAAGGACAACCTCTCTGTTGTTCTCTTTGCATTGAGACATCCTATAAGATGAGAATCAGCAGGGACATTAAGTGTATGGTGTTCACAATCTGATGTACAGATTTTTTTTTTTCTGTACTTGGAATTGAACCCAGGGGCACTTAACCACGTAGAGCCACATCCAATATCACTTTAATTTTTTTTTAATTTGGAGCTAGGATCTTGCTAGAGAGTTGTCTATGTGAACCATTGATGAATTGAGGACATCTATGGCTTATCCCATGAGCTAGCATGAGTATGTGCTATCCCCACTCCCCAGATGAGTAAATCAAGGCTTAGAAGGATTTGGTGAAAGCCACAGAGCTGAGAGTGGTGGAGCTGAGGTTCCCATTAATCTGCATTCCATGCCTGTCTGTCAACATTTGAGTTTGCAACCTTTGACCTCCTAATCCTGCTCAGTTTCAAAGAGGAAAACACTAGAGACAAGGAGGAGGAAATACTTACAACCATTGTCATATAACAGTGGTCCTTTCACCTTCTGAATGTAGCCCTCAGTGCTCTAAGACTTATTTTTTTAATACTTTTTCCTCTCTTCTCCCTTCTCCCCCTCCCTAACAAGATTAGGGAAACATTGTTACCTTTTCCTCCCCTTGTTAACTGCCCTTGGACACACCCACTACAGGAAGGGTATGCCTTCTGAAGATCTGGGAAGTAGATATCTCCCAAATTAACAAACTAATCCTAACACACCATCAGGGAGTCCTAGGACTTCCTACAGACTTCCTACCTACCTGGAATGTAACCCTTGAAGTTCCTTTAAAACCCCTCTCTCCCCCCTGATCAGGAGAGTCACAGCCTTTGGGACTGGAGTCCTTTGTCTTTCTCCTTTGCTAGCAAAGCAATAAACCTTCTTTTTCCTTTTTCTCAAAACTGTGTCCTCATTATTAAATCGGCATTGATTGGCATTTGGGACAGGGACAGACCTTTCAGCTACAGTCATACTGTGTCAAATTGGGGAGCTGGTTCCCTGCTGCATCGTGAGCAACTCGAGTGGGTTCCCCCTGTATTGTCAGTGCCTGGAACAGAGCCAGCCTAGGAAACTGTGTGCTGAACAAACAGGGGGACCCATCCTCAGCCACATGGAGCCAGAGCAGAGCCAGGATGCAAACCCAGGACTCCTGCCTGCCCAGGCCTCTTCCTGCCACCAGGCTGTTGTCCAACCTAATCCGCTTTCTTCTGATGCTGACAAAAAACAAGCACACTATCTCTGACATCTAGCACATTCACACCCAACCCTGGTTGCACTTGTCACCAGCTGTGCCAATTCGAGCCTTGGTTCTTCCCCCAGCGATGGGGCTAATCATGGTGTCCACCTCACAGGGAAGACAAGAAGAGATCACACATGTGATCCCCTCTCAGGGTGACCAGCACATAATAAGTGCTCAATAAATAATAGCTATTGTGATCTTTTGTATGGACATGTGTGATAGGGAGACATGACTGCAGACATCTGGAAATCCTCACCCTCAGGCATCAACTTGCCCTCCCTTAACCCAGGCAGCAGGAGCCCTGCTACTCATGAGGGCTTCTGCTGCACCCCTGGACAATGGTCTGAACTGCCCACTTACATCCTATTATTTCTCCAACATACAAATACTCTTCTCTCCACCAGGCCCTAGGCTAGGGTAGCAGATCTGGAGAGAAAATGGACCCATTAGACTATCAAGATTATCCAAGGCCATGTGACTTTTTGATTCAAGGAAGTTGATGGAAAGTCTCTTGGGAAGAGAACAAGAGTCTTCCTCAGGAAAGATGTGCTCCCATTCCCAGGGATTGCTGGGAATGCTAAACTACATTTCCCAGGCTTCCCTGCAACTCCACCTAGCTGTGGTGGGCTGGAGTGACAACTAAGGCTTCCAAGTCTGGGTCTCCCCAACCCCTGACACTCTCTCCCTCTTGACTGCATGCAATAAAGATCACAGACAGGGTGACCTTGAGACAATAGGCTGCAGGCTCACTCTGAGGTCCCAGAAGGATTGAGAGGACATGGCCTCCCCCCCAGAATTGTTACCCAAGCAAGAACTCTATGTGCATCATATGGGGCTTATTTGTAACATTCTCTGTGCTATAGGAGCTAGGGTCACCCTCACTTATGTATCTTCCTTGA